>NC_135121.1:8125000-8750000 GCF_050908995.1 Andrena cerasifolii | reverse complement strand
CTGAGGCTAGTCCTCCCAAGGACACGCGTAGGTAACCGGAGAGCCTATGCGCGGGGCTGTGTGCCGCGAAATGATTTCGGCCTTTTAAAAACACACCGTTTCGCCGTCTACATTCCACGGCACGCCTGTAGTGGATCGTTTCGAGAGCACGTCCAGGTACCTACGCGCCGAGGACCGTGTTTCCGTGTACCTTCCAGGAACGCGATCGGTTCGTCTTTCGAGCGGAATGGTCGATTTTTCTTCGCGGTGAGAAACAGCGTCAAGGATTGCTGGGCGCTTGGGTCACCGATTCCCCTCAAACTTTGCGCAGAATTAATGCTTTATAATAATATCAAGCCGGTAGAGTCGGTGCACTGAACGTCGTGCACGCATGCACCTCGTATGTCGATGGGAACGGCTCGGCATAGCCATGAAATACCTTGGAGTTTTGCCCCTAGAAACGCAGCAGAGGCGATCGAGGCGAGTCGACAGTACGGACGATAAAAATGTTGCCTTGGCGGTTCTATGGGCCCGCTAGTCGATGCAAACGAATGCAGCACATTTAGATTGAGGGCTATCGGCACCTAGGTATATCGTTGAGTTCAGATAGCCGGTACTGTTCGCCGGTTATCTTTGCATAATATTGCGCTCCTAGCGTCACCGAAGTGCCTTGCCTCTTTCTGGCCCGCGAGCTAATTGTTGTGGTGGAATTTATTTAATACAGGGCAGTTCGTTGCCTCTTTTACATCCAGATCGTTCGAAATTGAACGGATCCGTAATATCTAAATATAGAGCATCGGTAACACAGTAGCAACTGGCTCGGGCAACGCTATGCCAAGATAACGATAAGAGCTAAGCCTTGGACCGCGAGGTGGGATAAGGTGTGCTGTGTAGACCGGGTCTTAATTCGATTCTGGTGTCGCGGATTCGATGCGCGACAGAGATTCGACGAGCCGAGCCGAAATTCGGCATTCAGGCAGGCTACCACTAGCTTGACAATTTGACTCGCACTGCTGCACGAAAATGTTTCGAGGAAGAGAGCAACTGTGCTATCCCTCCTGCCGAGCACCGTACTCGAAAACAATTCACAAAATATAGTTTTGCAAATTTCTGCAGATCGATCATGCGATTAAAAAAAACTAGAAAGTCTCTACTTTCCGTACATTCAACCCTTGCTGCGTGGAACGACGTGGAACATATAGTAAAACACTGTTTTAATAGCCATTTTATGTTAGGTGAGTCAACTGTGGCTCGAAATTTTTTTTAAAATTCCATAGAAAACTTAGAAATTACAGGAATAATCATAATGTTATAACTGATAATTATAGTTAAAGCACAATATCTACTGTCGTTTTGTTCTCTTTCCTTTATTGAATTAGTCATATTTTTATTTTATTGATATTTTTGGTGAAATAATAAACTGTGACACAATTTGAACCCCATATAAACCCAATACCGCGAAAAAATAATTTTCTCCAGCTAGCATGTTGTATACTCGAACCACTGTGCGACGCGAGCCTAAGTAGATGTGAGTGCGAAAAGAAGTTGCGCCGAGGCGAGACGTAGTGAGAGCCTACCTTTACGTTCTTCCTTTCAGACCAATAAATTTGAAACATACGAAGCGTGCGTATAGCGGGCCCCGTTTACAGCAAACTGGCAAACGGCCCATGCGGTGGCCTTGATTTTCTGTCAGATCGGACGTGCCCCGCATGTTCTCGCATTGCCTGGTGAATCGCTTTCGTAAACGAAATAAATATACGACGAAATAAATGAACGCGAAGATAAACACGCGGGGAATCTCCCATCGGCCGTGACTCGATATCAAAATTCATTATCTGCCCCGAGTGGGGCACGTCACGGGGTAAACGGCTGTCCCCCCTCGACAATTTGTTTATCCGCTCCGGGGGTCGGCGCGTAATCTCTGAATTAGCGAGACACGCTCGACGTCGAACGCGCACGGTCGACTTCCTCGTTGCGTTCCTGAGGATTCCTCAGTTGGAGACGACCCCTTGCGGACGACACTCCGGTAGAAAGAGGCGGTCGTCGAGTATGCGACTCGTCGGCCACGGTAGAAAATTAATTACATCGATAATGCCGGCGAAATTGCGAGGATTGCTCGAAACCACGACGGAGAGGCGCGTTGCGCGGCGAATCGGCGTGGAAAGGGGAGGGAAGACTGCGCGCAATTTACTATACGTCGCAGTTGTGATACGCGCGCGCGGAGAAACGTCGCGAAGCCTTCGGGCATATCCTTCTTTTTGCTTCTTCGAGCCTCGTACCTCTCGTAATCCTATGCGCCTTATTAAGATGCAAATGTCATGTCAATTTCGCAATTCTAACGGACTCTCCGTGAGTACGCGCTCGCCAAGTTGTCTCTGTCCCTCTTTCGCGGCGTAATGTCGACATGCCGCGGATAAGTAATAGAACGGAGCAAACGGCTCGGCAAAAATCACTGGCGGATCCTGGAGGGGAATAGGTATCCTCGAGATCGACAGTCGTGTTCGCTGTTTAGGGATCGTCGTGCGAGGGGTTTCCATAGCAGACAGTGTCATCGAATTGTTTTGGGAAAGGGATGGTTCCGAGCGACGAGTGCGTGCGCTCGTTGGCTGTCGTCGCGGCCAGAAAGGCGCAGATTACACCAGCGATTATCGGCGCGAATCCGTGCTGGCTCGCCCACTCGTTCTTTATTTCCCATCGATCTGTCGACACGGTGGTCTATAGAGAGCCTGTTCTACAGGATGTTTCAAGAAGGTTGGTCGAAGCTTTGTATTACAAGTTCCGTGCACCGAAGCGAAGGGTTCACGTTTTCGAATCGTAACGGTGGACAGAGGAAACTTCACGGTACACCTACAGGCGCTCAGCAGAATTTCTTAAGCATGGAGAATCATCTTCAATTTATCCAGACAGATGAAGCCGATACTAACGAAACAGAATATAGCCTAGCCAGAAGCAATTGTGACAAGAGGATAGAGGAAGTGCAGTATATTTGGAGTGCCAGTTTGTTTAAGACGAATAAAAAATTATAGTAGAGAATGGGAACAAATAAAACTGCATAATATCATAGGGAAACTAATAAACTTTTATATTTTAAACTCTCAGTAATAATAAAGAACAAAAAGTAATTGAAACTGTGATCTAAATGAAAAATGACAGGAAGTATCGATTTCGTTAAGGTAATTTGGAATACCGCTATTCCAATTTACCTTCACTTTATAAATGTAGATATATAAAATTATTTTCTTTTATGATCTAAAAAAAGTAATAAAATTATTTTCTTTTATGATCTAAAAAAAGTAATAAAATTATTTTCTTTTATGATCTAATCAGCCTGAAAAATCACAATATAGAAACAATCTTAGATAAATAAAATACATAAAAAGTAATATTTAAGTTAAACGATTTTATTTCAAATTCAGTAAAAACTAAAAAATTGAGTGTATTTTAAATAAAATCGTTTAACTTAATTTTTTTTTTATATATTTTTTTATTACTTACTTTTTAGTGTCTAAGTTTTATTTGTGGTTATAGGCTGATTTCAAGTCGTTTTGATTTGTGGTTATGGGTTACATTTATTGATGACTGGGTAATTTTTTAAACCACTTGGGGTTATTTTTCATAATTTTGTATTGTCATCTAAACTACGTACGCCTGCAAAGTTTCAAGTCTATTGAATAGTTGGAAGTGGGTTAAAATTGAGTTTCTAGATTTGAACCAAACAAACATAAAAACAAACAGACATACATACATACAAACAAGCAGAGGATTGAAGCTGAGTAAAATCGTTTAAAAATCGTGCAATAAATAGCCAGTACTGGCCCAAACCGACGCGGCGGTAGCCGTTACTCGTGAAACAGAAGCATTGCTAAGCTTTGGAATATTCCAAATCACCTTCACCTTCGGTATTCCGAATTAGCAACATGGCATTGAAACCTAAAATTACATGTCACACTTTGTACTCTCGAAATTATCGCAAAACTGACGTGGCACCATATAACGAACATGCAGATGAGTAGATTAACTGCTTAACTCCAAAATTTCGACATATTCTAACCATGACTGGAACGATTGAATACTTGCCGAAAGAGTTTTGCAGATTCACGTTTTCTTATTCTGCAGAGTAAGTCAAAAATGTTAAAATCCCGGTTCATCCACAAATATCATTAGTTAACAGGTCATTAGCCCTTATTACCTACGGTGTTACAAATTAGATAGCGTTAGTAGTTTATTAGATACTTCGGTATTCGAAATTACCAACAGTATTCCAAATATTCTCCACTTCCTCTATCGAAAATTTCAACGAGTTGACAACATACTCGTACGAGGCAGAGTGTACTGCTCAGGAACGCGCAGTATAGTCCCACAACGGGCACACGTGAAAAGATAAGCAGGTGACAATCCTCTTGCGGCGGTTTTCGAGGCGTGTCTCCGTCGCTGTTCGAAGCCCTTTTGCCTACACCCCGTCGCGATGCACTTGGACTTAAGGCTGCACGCGACAATAGGGCTGTGTGCGCGCGCGCGCGCTTACGGATTACGTACCGCATACCGTTCGCATTTTCGTTTCGGTGTTGCGTGCGCGGCAGGCACGGGCGCATGCGCGTAGTCCGGTTAGCGTTGTAGAGCACACGCGCAGTCGCAGTCGTGAGAAGCGGTGAACCGTGGCCGCTACGGTGGGGCGCACCGAAGCGGGGAGGCAGAAGGGGTGGCTTGAAGAGCCGGTGGAGAGAGCGCTGCTCATTTTCTGCCATTGTAAATTGATCTATTCAATGGGGCCCCGGCATTATCCCGTGCGGTCCACGCATCGTGTGCCCTATGGGGCCTCGATACATTCCACACGCGAGACCGTGCCCCGTCCCGCCGCTCCCTTTTTGCGCGCGCTCGCCACTGGATCGTCGGCTTTTTGGGTCGCTCTCGGGGGCTGCCTGCGACGTAGCAGCGCGGACGAGAGCGCCCCGCTGTGCCGCGTTACGCGCGCATTGTTGCGGCCCTTTTTTACCAGATGGATCGGCGCGTCCCAGTTTTCGTGGCCCTGGCGCTCCGCTGTGAAAATTTCGCCCTCGTCCCGGCGTCCCGGTGCGCCGCAACGCGCTTCGCTGCGTTCAAATTAATCGGCCGGCCTCCTCGAAGGGAGCATCCGACGAGAGCCTCTTTGCGGCCACCCGTCCCGCCAAACTTTTCCGCCACTTTGTCGGCGGTTCTTGCTCGCGCGGCGTCTTGTCGCGTGCAGGCCTGCTCGGTGACGCAATTGGAGCTCGCCACGTGTTTATCGCTGCTGAAAGTACACGGTTAAAGTCGCTGCGGCTTTAAGTGTCTTCGTATCTAACGAGTGACGCCCAGTTCGCCTAATTCTATCGCGGAAGGTGATAGCCACGCGCGTGCGATTCCTACACGCGCAAGTACAGTCGATAAAGTGTCAACCGCGGTCCTTGTAAAGTGCAAAGTAAGTCTGGAAAGGACCCCCAAGGCGCCTGCGCGAGCTGACGTAAGCTTCCCGGTAATTGCGCCGCCAGAAACGACCGCGGGGCCGCGGAAGGAGCGTAGGTCGCGTCCGAGACTGCCAAAACGGTGTGCCACGTGGGCGTGATAGCCCTCGCGATGTCAGGACGACGGAATCGCGACGGTCGGGCCAGTGGCTGGCTGCGAAAGGAAACGGACGAGGAGCCGACCGCGCAAGGACCCGTTGGGATTTATTGGTGCAATTAGAATGCACCTCCGGGGGCATTAAACCCTTGTAAAACGTTGGCCCCCGCACTGACAGCCTGATTAATGCTGTCGCGAGACGTGGCGCGCCCTCCACGCTCGCTACCTACTTTTCCACCGTTGCCTATGAAACGCCTTTCTACCTGTAGTCCAGTGAAATTAGGCGGAAATCTGCCCAATCTACGGGATAATGCCGACCAAGCTAAATTTTGGTATGGGCCTTTATTTGGTAGTTTTAAACAATATGTCAAAAGTCTCCATCGATCCGACCGCCGCTGCAAATTTCACAGAAGGGTGAAGAAACAACTGTTTTTTCGCGAATATCTCGTTATCTAGCAGTTTTGCGACAAAAGTAGTTATTATACAATTTATAGCTTAGGAAATTCTCTACAAAAAAGGTGGTATGACTTTCTTTCGTAGGAGTAATGAGAACGTCAGCATCAATGGATGTAGCACGTGTAGAGCGAATAGAAAGCGATGTACTATTAGAGGATGGGGAGCCGCTGCCTTGACGCGCGGCCCTGACAGCCATAGAGAGAGAGTGGGGATATAGAAAAGATATATAGAGAGACGACACCCGAGAATAGAAGTCTCAGAGTTTCGATTTGATTTGTCATCTTACATATATAAAATTTATAGTTTTCATATGTACATGGAAAGTATTCCATCAATTAATAAAGATAGTTCTAAGATTAATAAGAATAAAAACAGAGAACTCAATTCATATCCCATCAGAAAGAACAAGAGTAGATTAATGCTATGCTGTCTCAAAACTTGGAAGCTGCTAACATCAATGTGAAACACGCTGAAGACGATGCTGGCGTTCTCATTACTCCTACGAAAAAAACTCGTAGCACCTTTTTTGTAGAGAATTTCCTAAGCTATAAATTGTATAATAACTATTTTTATCGCAAACCTGCTAGATAACGAGATATTCGCGAAAAACAGTTGTTCTTTCAACCCTCTGTAAAATGTTTAGCGGCGGTTGGATCGATGGGGAGTTTTGACATATTGCTTAAAACGACCGAATACAGGCCGATACCAAAATTTATCTTCCTGAGATTTATTCCGAAGACAGATCCTAATTTCACTGGACTACTGAGCAAGCAGCGACGGGGGAGACGCGCGCAGGAAGCTCCCACAGATCGTTGGAATCAGTGCCCGAGGAATCGCGAACAACTTGTTGAAAGAAGATAGGTGCGCAGCCGGTAGAAAGCTGTTTACGCGAACGATTCTTAACGATTCGTGGGCTCGATAACGAGACAGTAGGCGGGCCCCCGCGCAGCCTTCTGCCTTGCTCCCTGGCCACGGGGGAAAGTGCAAACAAGCGCGGGGCTGGATTATCATAATCGCGATAACGACACCCGCGACGTCTCTTTTGTCGGCCGGTGATCGTGAGCCGTGCGAGACCGGCGTCGACTTATCTCTCGCTACCGGTTCTTACCCCGGCGGAAGTTCACCGGATCGCTCGACCCCTAGGCGCGATCCCACGGAAAAATTTAATAGACCCGCAGCTTACCGGCGGGATTATTGCGCGCTTACGAATCGATGCAATTAAATGCGATTACACAGAATGCAGCCGCGCCGGCGGCAGGTTGAACGATACTGAACGCGATACCGGCCTATCGATACTTTGCGAACGGCGCGTTAGCTCGATTCGGAGCTAATTAACGAAACGAAGCTCGCGCAAGGAAGCTGCCAGCAGCTCGTTCAGCTCCAAGCTTATCCTGCAGCGCGCTTTCATTGGACCGGTTTCGCGACGTTGCCTCCTGCTGATGTCGTCAAAGAATTGTCTGCACCGTTGACCTCTTCAGGCTTCGAGCGGCCTCCAAGGTCTGTACGTGTGTGCAGGCTCTCACCTGGCTCTCCCCCAGGCTATTCTAATCGGGCGATCGTTTAATCGTTATCTCTCCAAGCCAAACACGCACTTTCGTCGTTATAGACGAGTATGTTGGGTCACCGTTCAGTTATTACTACTTCCTAGCGAGAACTTCCCTTCAAGCTTGCGGTGCAGTATATAATTTCCTGCTCCCGAGCGTCATTTTCGACTTGCAAAGGACTACGGGACCTCCTTTCTTTCTCAGGGTCCAAACCATCGCAAACAGTGTCTTCCACGAGCCAGACGGGCAATTACGGTGCCGTTTCTTCTCTGTCGTAAAGTAGATTTCCCTTTGCAACCGCCCCAATCGTTCTCATCGGATTAACTCCATCGACTCCCGCGTTCTTCAGGCCCGTCGCACCTCCACGGGGGCAACTTTCGTCAAGGTTTACGATCCTACCGTTGGCCAGGTCACTGGGAAGGTCCTCCCTGAAGTCAGGGTCCCCGGGGAATGTCAACGAGCCTGCAAGTTCGCGTTGAAATCGTTCGAAACCCATGAATACATCGTTGCCCGAAGGTGGTCGCTGGTTTGACAGACACTGTTGCGCTGTTTTACTGCGTCCTCGTGCTTTCCGCGCAGACTTCGGGCCCAGACGGCAGAAGGGAGCACCATATTCCACGGGACGATCGAGGCTTTTAACCGAAGGTGCTGTAAAGTTCGCGCGGGATGCAATTCCTTTTACTACTCTGGAGACAATCCCTCGTCCAACGACCCTGCGTCGCTCCTCACCCTGGCCAGCGTTTCACTCTCCATCGTCTCAGGGAATTATATAATTCCTGGCTGAGGGATACAGAGAGTGTAGAAGCTTTCGGCGGGCCAGAGGCGAAGGCGATGGCTGAAGCAACATCGCGCAGAGGCCAGCTGCTCCGTATATCTCTCGGCAGGATCGTCGCACACCGCTATGAACTCCGACGGACGCCAGGGCGTCGCTTGGCGAGCAGACGCGTGCCCGAAACGAGAGAGCATTCTCTAAATATTATCGCACAATATTTTTATCTCGGCCTGGGGATAAGTTATACGACTAGGCGGGCCGCGGAATCCCGAAACGGCGTTTCGCCCCGCGTATCGATATTTATTTTCCTCCGGGAGCTGTACCTCGCGGCGAGGCCGCCTCCCTCCGCCGTGAACTTAAAATATTAGCTGGATATCTCGTTTATAATTTCGCGGCATGATCGGAATTCCCGCGCGACTGCCCCCGGAAGAGGCCCGGGGGCGTGCCGCGGAGCAGATGTATTTTCGGTTTCATTCACGCCGCGCCGCGCCAGAAATATGGACGGCTCTCCTCGAATATTTAACGGCGTGGAACAGTGTCTCGTTAATGGCACGCTCGTATTGCTTTATGCATATGCATGGGCTCGATTAGCTGTCACTCCCGGTGCCCCCGTCCTGTCCGCCTAATCGGCACGATACAACCGTTCGAACCGTTCGCAGATAGAGGAGCTAGAAGCTTTCACCTGGGCAACGTTTCTCGTCTTGCCGAGGGAAACTATTGCGGCCCCCAAACCGGTAGGCCTGCGCCGGCAATTTTTCGCCGATCCACGGCGCGGCGGCTTTTTATCGCCCCTCTGGTGACAGCGAGAACGAGCGTCGGAGTCGCCGTTAACGGTGACAAAGGTCGAGAGACGCCGTGCCAGCCAGACGAGGTACGGCGCATGGGTTAAAAGAAGGAAAAGGAGTGACGCGCACAGGGGCTGCTTACAATTTGTAATCGATGGGTGGCTACCTGCGCGGCGCTAGGCGGCCGCTCGGGGATCGTCGAAAAAGCACGGTGACAGGACACCCTGCAAGAACTAGCTCCCCCCTACGAAGAGTTGACAGTATTTTTGTTCGCTGTACGAGACGCCTTCATTACCTATACACCCCGATGCGAGAGGAACTCCCATTCAGAATTCAGACTCATGAATACGCTCCTCTGGGCCCTGTCCTAAGAATTCTCGCTTGTGTTTCGTGAAAGGAAGAAAGAGAACTAGAGAATCAACAGTCGGAGGGTTTCTTCACTGTTTCGAAGATCGCGATCCGATTTTCTGATTTTCACTTGGTCCTTCCAACGGATTCTCTCTTTTACTCGTCAGAGGAAATAAGTTACCTGCGATCTTCCTTTTACTAGCCGAAGGTTAGTCTGCTATAGCCGCGAGTACGAGAGTCCGGGAGACTTGACCATATGGGAGAGTTGAGCCGCTGCAAATATCTGTTTTAAATTTCGCGTACCATAGCGTGCGAATTCTTCGCCGTTACTATGTCATGTAATAACATAATGACGATCGGTAGTCCGCTTTAGCTGTGAGTCAGGGGAACGTGTTTCTTCGTGTTCAGAGTGAAATACAAAGTAAAAGCTCAATTAAAGTATTTAAGATAATTATTGTAATGTCTAAAGTCTGTGGCTACTTATTATAAACTAAAGCAAATTGTGGTTTTTTCATTTGTTCCCGACTTACTAGAGTATGGTCGAATCTCATTTTTTATAAAATTTAATTTAGTGCTTACATTTATTAACTTATTGAAGTGATATAACCCTCAAATTATAGTCCGATAACAAGGCTTTACTGTGATATAAATATAAAATCGGTGCATCTCATACCCTAGATTTCATGGACCTTCAAGTAAAAGGTGGTTCAACTCTCCCGGACTCCCCCCACTGTTGCTTAAAAAGACACTTGTAAGTCCCGATGAGGGCGATGGGCAACCCCCAAGCGTCGATCGGGGAACCGATCACGAGGACCGTGGCTGGAGGAATGTTAACGATATTCGTCTAATCGGATCGACTGGGCTCGGTGTCGCGAGCGCGCAATCATGGTTCTCCCTTGAATTCCACGAGATTACGAAGCAGCACGCTTCCATCGAGCTCCGCTCCCCGTCCCTTTTCCAGCGCCCTTCTGGCCGCGTCCATTCCGTAAGAACTACCGGGGTCCAATTAAGAGAGCGATCGACGGCCAGTCTCTGGCATCGTTCTCCCCGATGCGTTTTGTTTCCATTCTGATCGCCACTACGCGGCGCCATGAAAATGCTTGAGAATCCCCTGCCATCTCTCTCTCTCTCTCTCTCTCTCCCCCTGACCTTCCTCGTTGGGCTGTTCGCGTCGACGAGAGAATTCCATCGCGTTCACCGACGCGTTTCCGTTTCTATACGTACGAATTGAACAGTGGGGGTCCAATTAAGAGGAAGCACGCGAAGGAAATCGCTTAGAGAAAGACTGGCTGGAACGGCGAACCGTGGCCAGCCACCACGGAGCAGGGGTGGGGAAGGGGCGAATAGACAGAGGGAGAGAGGCAAAAGTGGGAAGCAGACCGAGCGAGTAATGGGTAGATACGTACACGTGAAAGAGGGAAGGAGACAGTGTGGTGTGTGTACGCCAGGCATTCGAGATACGATCGTCCCCTATAGTTTTAATACCGCAATTACCACCGAGTCTAATTATCAAAGCTCTTACCTGTGTGCTCGTGTGTTACAGATCAGACAAGAGAAACCCTACTACATCGCGGATCCGGAGGTGGACTCGCTGGTGAGTATTTCCTTATTTGCCCGCTGTCCTCGCGATAGAAAATCGTCCCGCCTATTTCCAGCCATCGTTCACCATTAACGTTCCCTCCCTCGCTTTGCGCCTAATCGTTCAATTTTATCTGGCGATCGCGCCAGGATACGTCGGAGCGCGCCGCGCCGGGTGGCCAGCGCGCATTCGTTTCGAAGGATGACGATGGAAAAGTTGCCTGGCTCAGTTGCCCCCGGACGGGAAGCATTTAATTGTCGACGGTAATTACGGGAAGCGAGGACGTGCCCCGCGGAAAATCAAACCAGACGAGGCGTTGAAGCTTCCGTCGACGGGGAAACCGCGTTTCCTTCAAGCCGTTTGATGTATTACGTTCCGTTGCCAGGGCTTCTCTCAGACAGACTCCGGTGTCTTGTTAGCCGAGCAGGGGTAAACAGTCAGATATTCATCTTTTTTTCCACTCTCCCGCTACGTAGGGTAAACTCGGGTAAGTCCGTGATAGTTTTAGAACTAGTAGTCTATTAATTGCTAATATTTAGATATTCTGAAAGTGAGTCTAGGATATAATGATAGGTCAGACATCGGAGAAACAAATAATAGGTTAACAGAAATTTACTAAGTATATTTAATTGAAAATGTACAAAATTAAGTTGTCATGACATACTCTGGTTACTCTGTGATAGCTTTGGTTACTCCGTGATATGGCCATCAGCTACTTTTTTTTATATTATTTTACATTTTAAATTATTTTACATTATTTCATATTATTTCATATTATTTCATACTATTTCATACAATTTCATACTATTTCATACTATTTCATACTATTTCATACTATTTCATACTATTTCATACTATTTCATACTATTTCATACTATTTCATACTATTTCATACTATTTCATACTATTTCATACTATTTCATATTATTTCATATTATTTCATATTATTTCATATTATTTCATATTATTTCATATTATGTTATTTCATATTAAGTTTCATATTAAGTCTGAGACGTAAGGAAACATTGTTTCTGGTAATGACCATCAAAATTTCTCAAACAGCGCAATCAGAAACGCAGTCTCAGGCACACGAAAAATAAGAATTTAGTCACTTTTCATAAGCATAAATAACACTGATGCCTTATTGTATGATAAGTTGAAGAGTAAGACTTGTTAAAGTATCACTTACCTGCAGTTCGAACTTTCCATTTATCTTCCAAAGCACATATAATACATAAACAAGCGATCATCCACAACTAGCACGAAAAATTTCACGAATAATGCGCTGCTGGAACAAAATGCTCTCTCACTCTATCACGCTAACTTAAATTGACTAATTATTTTACCACAGCATAAACTAGAAGATCAATGCTGTCTGTTAGTGTTTGTTCCATCTAAATTCAGTCAGACAATTTAGAGTTACAGATAAATGAAAAAATATCACGCAGTAACCTGTACCACGAACTTACCCGAGCTTACCCTACACTTGTTGCGAGACGCTCAATCGTTTAACATTCAATTGGGAAAAGTCTCGTCCGGCTTGATGGCTATTCCGATTTCGTCTCGATCCGGTAAGTCGGTCGGCGATTCGAACGGCCGCGGTAATTAGGGGAAAGAAACGGCCAGGGGACTCCTCGCCTTTGTTTCCTCGCGGCCGCTCGGCAGCCACTCGAATGGCAGGGCTTCGGAACGCCGCGCCGGAGGAAGAAATATTTCAAACGACTCTTCGCGTTCACCGATCGAGATAACGGATAGTGGGGCTTTTTAAATAACTCGGGTGTATTCCTCTCGGCCAGACGAGGATGCCGCGGACCGTCGATCCGCTCTCACAATCAGCCCAGCCCGGCGTCGACCTGCCATTATGCACGGTTCTTCTTGGGAGCTGTTCTCGCGGGGCTCGCAGAACGCATCGCTCTTTTCCCGTTTCCCATCTAGATTTCTGCAAAATAATTCAGATAATCACAACAATTACACCGGAGGCTGTCGACGCTTGTACCCGCGTAAAAATCACTCACCAAACCTTCCTCGAGGAACTTTCCTTCCAGCTGCAAGCGGCGCAGCCAGCGCGGTGATTCAGTAAGCAGATATTATTCCTGATTTTCCTCGGAAGCTCGGCAGTGCCCCGGGTTTCCGCGAATTCGCGCGATCGTAATTCAAAATTGGATACACCCAGCGTGTGTTAATGGCGAACCGGTGTACGGGTCCAGCTCTTTTTCGTTTTTCGCGTGGGCGTGCGGCTGAAGGGGCGCTGCGAGGGGGGGGAAGGAGGAACGAACGACGGGGGATGCATTTCGTTGACGTTGCTCGCATCGTTGCCCTCAATTTTTCAAAATGTCACGCCCGTTATCTGAGCTGTCATGACGGCAGCATCGGTCCGCGCGCGCAGCAAACATGTCCACGCAAGGTGTACCGGCTCCGCTTCGCATCTCGCGCCGCTGTTGTCACAACTGTCGGTCTGTCTCGATCTGCTGAAACGAAACGAACGAAAAAAAAAAAAAACATGCGGGGGAAAAAAAAAAGAGGGATCGAAGAAAGAGAAAAAAATACAGCGAAAAATAATGTAGAGGGAGAGGAATGGAAAAGCGACGGCGAAAACGCGAGCGGAATATTACGCGATTACGTGCAGCGGCGTGTTCCAGAGGCGCGTTATCGGGCCAGCCGGCTGAACGAGAATTATGCATCCACGCCATAAACATGAGAAATGTGGCCACCAATATTCGGCGGAGGCCGCGTTTCATCTGAATTTTAAAGGGACCTCCTCTCGCCTCCCGGGCAGCGTGTTTTCTACGCCACGCTGTGCTTCGATTCTCTCGAATTCCGAGCACAATCCCCGGGTGAAAGTCCACGTTTCTGTGCGAGAATCACAGAAATCGAGTCGCTTCCATAGCCGAATGCTTTCTAGAGCTGCCGCCGCGTCGTCGTACGTATTCCCGGAACGAACTCGCTGCCGGCGTAGTTTCCACGGAATATCGGACGGTTTACAACGGCGATGCGCCGGACGAAATTGAAATTCCGCGCGGACCCCGCAGGTGCCGCGGGGAACGAAAATTTCAACCGGCCAGAAGGAAAGTCGGATCCCTCGTTACCACGCGGATACGAGATTAATGGCGGCCCATCGGAATTCGCTGCACCGCGTTTGCGAGCATAAATGCGTCATTATCGAAGGTTACTTTGCTGCTTCTGTCGAGGTGGACGGCTCACGTGGGCATCTGAAATAAAACGATCCGGCTGCAAATGAGTTATTACGGCCGGCCATCATTGATCCAGTTACGGCCGCTATTATTGCACCTGTTGCTACGAAAGCGATAATTCAAAACGTTCCGTGCAAGGAGCACCGTGTTTCGCGTCTAAATGCCAGCGCGGTTACGCGGGGCAGCCTGGGCGGTCATTAGCCAACGATTATTTTTCCCGGGGGAAACGAGAGCTCGTTGGATCCGCGCTTGAAGACTGCGCAGCGTTGTTATCAATCTGCGTTCATCATTTTTCCAATCGCATGCCCGCGATATCAATAGGACACGTCTCGCCTCCGATCGTCCCTTAAAAGATATTCCCCCGAGGTCGAACAAGAACCTGGCGCGTCGAATCGCGCCGGAAAGTTTACGAACCTGAGCGAAGGAAGCTGAGAGAGAGAGAGAGGGGGCAGAAACCATTTGTTGGGGGATCGAAAATCGCAATCGCGGCGTCGTTCTATACGCCAGAAGCCCGGCGCGGCTTCATTACGTCCGTGGCAAATCGCAATCTACGAGCAATGAGCTTCTATCGTAAAGAACAGGCACGTAACGCGCTCGTGGTTTTTGCCCCCATCCCGCTCTGCCTCGCGTATTCTTTCACCCATCCCCCGAGGGCCCTCTTCCTTTCGCCGACGGTCTTTCTTCTCGCGCGTTTCTATCCCGCGGCCAGATGCTCCTGCACACGGTCGAGTCGATCCGCCCAAGCTTTTTGCCAATAATTTCGCGAAATGGAAAAGTCGAGATTGCCGGGGCATCCCGGGGACTCGTGGAGAGGCTCGTCGAGGCTGCGGAGGCTAGGGTGCAGCCTTTTTCTTGGGTAGGAGCGGAGCGTCACGCTCGATCGAGCTGGAAAGGGACTCCGAGTGCGAGGAAATTCGGGGCAGCTGTGGTTTCCTGAAAAGGGCGGGAAAAGTGCCGGAGAAGGAGTGTGTAGTTACAAAAGGAGCTGTTGCGTCCTCGAGGGTTCCCTGGTTTCGAAGTCTTTAGCTCGCCGAGGGTCGAGGGATTTGCGGTTCAATCGATCGAGAAGTAACTTCGCAACGATTTCGGGCGCGGATTAATTGATTCCGCTTGAATGATCGTTATCGTTTTATTCTTGGAACACTCGCACACTGGCAGTAACGCGTTCGACATTAGGGCTGGGACTGTTCGAATAATTTAATTATTCGAATATTTTACAAGTATTCGAATGCTATGAATAAACTCCGAATATTTGAGTATTCGAATGCTACGAATATACTTCGAATATTTCAGTATTCGAATGCTACGAATAAACTTCGAATATTCGAGTATTCGAATGCTACGAATAAACTTCGAATATTCGAGTATTCGAATGCTACGAATAAACTTCGAATACTGATGTATTCGAATAGTTTGGTGTGAAGTGGGTCAAAATTAGCTTACAAGATTTCACCCTGACAAATGAACCTAAAGAACTTGATTTATAATTCACACCATTCTATTCGAATACATCAGTGTTCGAATACTTAAATATTCGAATAGTATTCGAATACTTGGATATTCGAATAGTATTCGAATACTTGAATATTCGAATAGTATGGGAATGCTTGGATTTTTGAATAGTATTCGAATGCTTGGATATTGCAATTATATTCGCCAAATAATTGAGCAACTGAAGTATTCGAATATTCGAATACCGAAAAATTCGACAAATAGTCCCAGCCCTATTCGACATACGCGTGTCGAGCAGTCTTCCGCTGGTACCTGTAACCTTCGCCAAGAACGCGCAGAACGGGGTCGTAGTTGTTCCACGCCGGAAAAGGTAGGTACAATGGAGGACGCGGTGAAACGTGTGGCGAGCCTCTCCTTCTCTGAATTCACCGAAGGTCAAGGGTTTCCTCCGGGTTAAAAGCAAGAATCCTCGTTCGCCCCCGGCGAATCTTTTCGTGTAAGGAGAGAAAGCCCCCTATTCTCCGCTGGAATCCGTGTTTTCCGTTGGTATGCGGATCTTATCCGAGACGCTCCGACGGAACGAAAATATCCTGACCTCGAAAACTAAGAAAAGCCTCTCCCGCGCTCCAAGATTCCACTTTCCGGCGCACTTCCAAAGTATTATTTCAGCACTCATCTTGCCATTCTAGCTTTCAATGGAAGTTAATAGTACCGTCGCGACACTGTTCTATTTCCAATCCACGATGCTTCCCACAAAGTTCCTCCCCCCGACCCAGAGGACGCTGAATCAAGCCAGTGAGTTTCCCGCCCTTTTCGCATGGGAAGCGCATCCATGGAAGTGATGTCACGGTAGCAGCACGTGGGCGTACAAAACGGTGCGCGTTCCCGGTTCTTCCACGGCGTCGTAAACGAAACGAGGGAAGGAAAGATGGCCACGGACCGCGGCGGGAGAGTGGAGAGCAAGCACGCGAGGGTTTACGGGGCCCCGGCGAGGCGCGCTCGAGGACCTCCGATGGTAGATCAGCCCTGGCACACGCGCTTTAACAATATTCCTGCCCATTAGCATAAGCGAGAAATGAGCCAATGAGATGCTAATTGCCGCCCTTGCGTTTCGAGGATAATTATTAGCACGAGAGGGCACTTGGCTGTCCGGACGTTGGCCACAGCTCGACGACGTTCTCAGGCTCGCGCAAAAACGTTTCCCGCGACACGATGCTGTCAGGGTTACTGTGGAACGCTCATTACTCGAAATAACAGAGGGCAGACACGTATCCAGAAAAAGAGGGTATGAAATTTCTCGAGGCAGATACGGGGGGCGTATTGGGTGCTCGGAGGCTCCTTGCTCGTCGAGAGAAGCGCACCAAGGGACCGTTTCGCGTCACAGATTTCAGGTGGCGGTTACGATAGAACCATCACCAGGATTCCGTACACTGGTCAGAACACTTCATTGCTTCCCGCCCGTTCAATTTTCCAATCGCGCGCCCTGTACGTGCGCCTCAACCGCCAATCATCGATCCCGCCCGTAAACAATTATTCTCTCCGGCGCAGGTTGATCTCCAATCAAAGTAACGAGCGCTCCTCTCTCTGCCAACCATCGCGTAACCACTGTTCTGTCGCTTGGCTCGTTACAACAGTTACTCGGCCCATCAGAGATCCACGGGGCACCCAGGCGATCGAGCACGTGAATCGCGCGACTTGCGAAATCGATTCGGCTCGAGCAGCCCGGGGAAATGAAAGCCAAGCGACGTGCCGCGGGACGCTAGAGAGCCGTGCCGTGATAGAGCCGATCGCGTTTTCGGTGTACGAGTTGCAGCCTGAAATTGCAACAAAATTGCAACAGAATGGGAATAATCGGCGGATAATTGGCCGTGAAGAAGGGCCGGGGGCCCGGGGATCACGTGTGAGAACGCGATCACGTATAATCGCGTGCCGAATACACGGGGAGGACAACGCGCGTACGCGAAGAGAAAAAGAGACGGGGCGGTTTCGTTGCTGGTGATCCTTGCGGCATAGCTTCGGGTATCCTTGGCTTCCAGGGTACCGTTACCACCCGTGCGCCCTTCTTGTGCGCCGGCCCCCGAGAGCAGGATGCGTTTTGTGGCTCTTATTGGGGCTCGGCTCGGCGCAAGGTTGCGACGCCGTGCGGAGCCGAGTTTATTCATGGAAATGGAGCAGATACGAAACAAAACGAGAGGGTATAGCTTTACTCACCAGTGAAAAAGAGGCTTCTAATGTTTCCTGGCCTGCCTGACCTTTCCCTCTCGGCTCCTCCTCCACTCTCTTTCACTCGGCCATTCTTGCTGTGCACCACGGGACGAATTAATTGAGCTGTTCCACTAATCCCGCTGCGCTCTGCTTAGGGCTGCTCGATGTTCGGCGATGCAGACTGGGGATGGTCGACGATTTCTCTTTCGCGGTTCTTTAGACTTTTAGAAGGTCTACAGTGGAAAATTTGTATCTGTTATTTATTTTTTTTCGAGAACAACGTGCCTCTAAATTCTTTGAACCTTTGTCGCAGACCACCCTCCGCGCACGGGGCGAGTCACGTTTAGACCTCGGGGTATCTACGTTGTTTTTTGGCGATAAGGGAAAAGTGTTTGAGGAAGCAAGCGATAAAAAACACTTTCATCCTCAAGGTCGCTGTTTTCCAGGCATCGAGGCCACTCGGGTCTCGGTAGATATTCTCGATTTTACCATTCGGACTCGCTTCACTTTTTCCATCGTTGAATCTGTGTTTATAGGTGCTCGAAAGGGTATCCGCGGATACCTACTCTATTTATGCTCTGTTATCTACCCGCAATGAAGTGTGTTCCGTCACTCCACCGAAGAGCGGAAGTTTCGCGTGCAATTTTCATCGGTCTCCCGAATGAAAACTCGATTAATATTCAATCGCAGCAGCATGTAACTAATTGATAAACCGTGTGGCTGTTATCTGGCGCATGAATAAAAGATCCGCGCCGGAAATCATCGATTCCCGTTCAACCAGTCGCGGAATAATTCCAGGATATATTTAAGGCGTTATGATCCAAAATCGATCGGCCACATTTCCGTGGCATTCCGTTCCCTTTCCTCGCGGAATCAGCTCCGCATTCTCAGACACCGTACCAACATCCACTCGTATTTAATCCCCGGGCAACTTTGCTGATCGAATCAGGATACACTGCTCCATGGAAAAGCTTTATGAGCGCCCCCTCTGAAATAGTTTTAACGTCGTTCGAAGCTTCTCCAATAGCTAATCTCGTCGAGATCTTCACGCCGACGCTTTCCGACGAAACCCTACTCCCTGGACCGCCTGGCTCCTTTTCGGTTGGGTTCGCGGGTTAGAAGGAAAAAGCTGCAGGCTCGTAGGAGACGTTCGTCGCGGAGACTCTTCGACAAGTCGAGAGGAAAAGAAACGCCTCTGTGGCTATGCTGGTAGCAGGGAGAAGCATGTGTAAAGAATAACGTAACAGAGGAACTGGCGAACGTTGCCACGCCGGTGGTCCATTATATTATACCGGCCTTCTTGGCGACGAGAACCCGGGGTTACTCGCAACTTTCTGACGCAAGATGCCTTCATCTGAATTGCCAAGCCGCTCGAACGACTCCTATACCCCTGATTACCCCCCGAGTCAATTCCACCGGGCTAGAAAAACGCAAGACGAATGAAAGTGTCTACCTATCGTGATTCTGCAGTTAGATTTCAGCTCTGTTCCCGTAGATCAGCCACCGACAGTGTCTTTATCCGGGACTTGCCAGAACTTGGCGATATCGCGCGTTGTTTACCTTGCCGCGGACGACGTTGAAAAATGGATTCGCCTGCCTGTCGTCGTGAAAAATACACGCTCGCCTGACCGCCCGGCCTTAGGCGCATGCAAATGCGCCCGCGCCGGAACGAGAAAGAATTCCAACGCACGTGACTTTTAACGAAGCGAATCCGCGAGATCCCTCGCGCCGCGTACAATAATTCCCGGGCGAAGCGGGAGGGTTTTGGCGGCAGTAGGGGGCGTCGCGTCTCGCTTTGCGCGCCGCGCTCCTAAAAGCGACGCGATCGGAGGAAAAAAGAGGAGGAAAAATCGGGGCGGCCCGCTCGAGCGGGTTCATCGTCTCTTCGGGCTTGTCGCTTGGCCCTCGTTAGGCCTGTTAATGCGGCCAAAAGTATTTCGAAAAACGCAGGTGCACGGGCGGCGCGGGCTCGTTATACGCGCGTCCGCGCTCGTTTATCGTAAATCAAGCGCCGATTAACGTAATTGCCGGCTTGGACGAGCAAACACGGGGACCACCGTATCGCCACGGTCTAATCTGTACGACTGGGAAATTGAAAATTTGCGGTATCCGGGCGAAAGTCCGTTGGTGGAACGAAAGCTGATCTTTTGAGGGTTGGGGAAATATCATCCCTGAAGATGTAGCGCAAGCTCCTGTTTTATGTAACACACCTCCATTCTCGAAAAATCAGTCTGCAAAAAAAGGACCCGGGATAGAAGAATAGCTGAGTTAGAGAATCAAGATCGAGGCCCGCCATTTCTGAAATTTTCTCTTTGAAGAAGTCTCTCCTTTGCCTCATCAGCCTTTCTCTTCCTTCCTCCACGGACCACCCAGGGATAGTCTCGCGATAACTTCTTTCCTCCCTCTCCCCTAAACCCCCTCCCCTACCCCTTGATTTTCTCCTTTTTTCCCGGGTCTCCTCCGCTTTCTTCTGTCCGTTTCTCGTTCGGAGAGGCACGGTGGCACAAGACCTTTCCACCCGTGTCCTCTCGCCCGTAGATCTCTCCACGTGTTTCCATACACGCGCGTGGTGCCTGCATATACGCACAGCTCACGGTGGCGTTCTTCTTTCCACGCGGCCACGGTTAGGTTGGGTCAGGTTACGGCTAGACCTCTCTGCTTCGGCAGTGACGTTGCGTCGACTCGTCGGGACTATAAATCTCCGGCTATTAAGACGGCAGTCCACCGTTTTGATGGCCCGTGCCAGGACGCGCTATCATCTTAATACATCGCCATGTGCGTGACTGTCCTGGAGCTGTTGCGTGAAAGCTTCGTCCTAGGAAAGCTTCCTCTAATCGAACCTTCGGTGTCCTGCTTGGTAGTCGACCACTGACGAATTCGTCGCGGATCTCTTCAACTACCGCAAGGGTATTGTGAGTAGCTCTCGCTGGGGGTAGTAAAGTTTCACTTTAACCCGGCAGTGGCAAGTTGAGGAAAAGGTGGTGTTATGTCACCCTGCTGGTAATTCGGCCCCCTCGCGATTTTCATATTATTGACAAAAATATCTAGCTGCTATAGCGTTATCCGCTGCACTTATTAAGTAGCTATGTACACAGAGAAAAACATATGACACTAGGTGGAGCATAGTTCTCGCTAATAATAAGCATAAATAACATAATCTGTAAAACGAAAGTTTTTCCTCGTCCCCGAGAAGTATTTCCTGTAGGTTACGAAAGTTGAAGTGTTGTGTGTCGAGATATATTTGACGAATGGTACTTAGAATGGATATTTATAAGCAAGGTCATTTAATCTTTGATATTTTCGAACATGAACTTAAAGTTTCCAAAAATATGCGTGTTGATGTATTGGCTCCCCGTAATGAGCCCCGAAACTCATCCTCGGATTGTTCAGACATCGAAATTCCTCATGAAGCTTCTGATAATACCGATGCAATATGCATGTTTCATGGCGGACGTTACGCCACGGATTAACGTGGCGAAATATGAATTAAATTCATCATACGCGAATTATGGGCACATAGCGACTGCACATCGTGCGTCATAAAATATTCATTATTCATTTATTTTTTTATCTCTGATGTTGTCAAAAAATTATTTTTTATAATTTTTGTTATGGGGCCATATTACCCTCACTCTTGTAAGTGCGCCGAAAAAGACATACTTTCATAATATTAAATTCGATTAAATTGTTTTTCTTTTGCTTGCACCTTTTATCACACACACACACACCTTTGTCGGGGTGCTGTACGAAATTAATAATAACACTGTGCTCTTAGATAAAATACTATATATGCGTTTATATCGTTAGTAGCTCGCTGTCGCTCGCCGTTGCTAGCTCGCTTCGAACTTCGCAAATTCCAACGGCTCTCCTACGGACGAGGAGAGGTCACGCTTCACGACCGTTTGTTGTGGTCTTTCCACGCAACTGCTATAGCGCGTTTCGCTCGTCACAACCTTATTAGTTTACCTATATTTTAAGCAAAAATTTAAAGCAGTTTAAATTATGAATCAGAATTTAGGAAGATATATAAAACTGAGGGGGCCATATTACCAACCCTTCCTGTACCTATCCACCTGGGGTGTTCATGGACCAGTAAAAAGTAACATTAGTAATTCACCACGATATATAAAAATCTGTGTTTACGACTCTTTATTAACACTCGAAGAATATAGATGTAAACGAACATTAACAGTACTCCATAGTATACGACAAAGATATAAAGAAACAACTGAATTTTTAAAAATTTTATTTTATTTATACTGAACACAAACATGTATCTGGAAGCTAGACTACTTGTCAACCCCATTGCTAAAGAAACAACCGACAGCGATAAGATTTTCTACGTTTGGGGGGGTGTAGTAGACCCCCACGTGTGCACTGCCGGTTAAGATGAGGGATTCCACCGTCATTTGCCATCGGAGTTTGCACACTTCGTTCTTGTATACAACAAGACGTTTCCCTGGGAATCGCCCCCGAAGAGCGCAGCTCGTGTTTAGCGGGAAACACGTTCGGTAGCATCGATATTTCAAGAGGGTTAGGTCTGGTGCCGCAGCCAGGCTGGTCGAGCGTGGAATCGGTGAGGAACGGCGTGTTTGTCGATGGCAAGTATCTCGCAGCTTAACAATATTTAAATATTGTCACCTCGAGTGTCCCGGCGCAGCGAACGTGCCGGAGAGTCGTAGATAAACCGTGCCGTGCTTGCACAGCGCTCTCGGCTACCGTGTACCCGCGGCTTCTTCAACCTTTTTCTCCTGTGCACACAGAGGAAAACGATGTTCGGTCGTCCCCCGTCGAAAGTGCCATCGTTCCATCCTCGAAGCAGCCGTTTCTGCGCCTCCCCGCTCTCCCCTGCTTCCATCGTATCCGTCTTCCTCCATGAACCACCCCTAAAACATGGGTTTCCGTGTTCCCCGAGTATCCTACAATTCGTTGTATCGTTCTTCACCTATCTTCCGCTCTGAATCTACCCTTTCAAGCGGTAACCTTATTACATCTGTCCACTTCCCTCGCGCAGAGCCAAACCCTAGTGTTTCGAAATATATTCCTTGGGAAGGTAGATTCCACAGGAGCAGTGCACAGGATTCAGCAGATTGCGGGGAGAAATTAAGAATCTTTATCGTATCCAGCTGTCCCCTGACACTTAACAGAAGGAAAGCGCGCGCGTTAAGAAAAAGGCCCCGATAAGGGGCCCCGAGCAAATGGCCAATGAATAAGTCACACGCGATCGTGACAGTGGCCCGAGATCGGTGGCTGGAAATTAATTACCACGGAGGATGGAGCGATCGCGAAGGACGACGCCGGTGGCGAGGCGTCGACGCGGCGTTTTCGACGCGAAGCACCGCCGATAATGAAGCGGTCGAGCGGCTGCGATTCGCGGGGCGGTCGGGTAGTCCGTTAGGGGAGCAGACGTGCTCGTAACGGTCGACGAAGGAGGGAAGAGGAGCAATCGGCAGGAGGACGCCTGGGCTCGTAAATCACTGGACATCGATAAGAGTCGTCGCGGCGTCCGCGCGATGTCCCTCGTTAATAATTGATACAATTAACGAGCATTCATTAGAGCCGGCCGCTCCGTGCGCGAGTCTATAGATGAACGAAAGGAGGGTGCATGGCGAGGTGTGCCGCACACGCGATTCGCTTCTGTTTCGGGTCACGTTTTCTTGCTTCGCACTTTCCCCACTGGCATTTAACCCACCGCGCTTCTATCAGGAGTTGATCAAATGAAGCGCAATGAGGGGTAGTCACTTCCGAAGCGCAATATGTGCAACGATTCTAGAGTAAAAAGAGTGAGCGGAGCTAGTTGAACTTGGTGGTGACAGACAGTGTTTCGTCTAAGGGGATTCTTATTTGTTTACAATATCCTCGCGACGGATCGCGGGCGAGCAGTGCTCCGCGATAAAACGTTCCTTGCTCATCTAGCCGCGTCTGTTGTTCCCGCCAGGCGATAACAAAGAGCGGCTTCGAAGACCGCGCCGGGATCGGGGAATTCTACGCTTGGATCGCGATTCAATTAGCGCCAGTCGATGGCTCGTGGATCGGTTACAATTATTAAATCATCGGGGCCTCGTTTCGCTGCTGCCCGCGCTCGACAGGAGGCGGCCGCCGTAATTCATTTCGCTTCTTTCGCCTTCGCGCGCCGGTTATCCATATTTCTATTTAGTATCACATCGGTTCGCGCCGCGTCACCCGGAGATTTACGACGTCGTAGATCCTCGGTCGGCTGGAAATTCTGCTGAATATCGGCGTCGAGGAGCTCTCCCGCTTCTTTTCCGTCTTTCGCTCTCCGCTGCTCAGAATCTTGCGCGTCTATCTTCCTCGTCCCCGGGGTAGATGGCTCGTCGAGAGGTGCAAGATCAGATGGCTTATCGAATTAATTCATTAATCCCTCTCAATAACGCAGCACACGCGGCGCCATGAATCACACGTTGCATCCAGAAGTATGCAGGCGTGATTTTACAAGTTCTTTCAGCTCCATTCGGCCGTTTTTGCTTCTCTCCTCGCTCGTCCACTTCTCAGCTCTTCTTTTTCTCCGTCCCTTCCGAACGAGAACTGATCGATACCGTGTATCTCGTCTGCACTTGTGCAATCTTCGATCGAGAAGTCATCGTACGCGCACAGCTAGCTATCTGCCGGGAGCGAGGCGCGCATTGCCAGGCGGTGCGCTTCGAGCCATATTCCTGGACGGTTCGAGGGAACCAGGGAAATGTCAAGAGTGGTGACTATTTTTGCTGGTCGCTCGTGGAACCACCGAGGCATTGGGTAGAAGGTAATCCCCATAAAAAACTTAAAAAAAAGTAAAAAAATTACGTCAGGTACAAGAAATCAATTAAATCACAAAAAAGAAGGTAATAATAATTACAAAATAAAAAGAAATATGTGAAATCAAAATGAGCTGCAAGTACATAAAGGTACTTTCAGTCAAATACTAATTATTTAAAAACGCAAAATAATGAAAGTGTATTCATATTGTCAGAGTTTTAAATTGACAAATTATCTGACCGGCTAGAGGGAAGGTATGGGTATTGATGATCTGAGAATACCTTCCCTCGCTAGTCCAAGTATTTGACTGAAAGCACCTTTATGTACTTGCAGCTCATTTTGATTTCACATATTTTTTTTTTATTTTGTAATTATTATTATCTTCCTTTTTTTGTGATTTATTTGATTTCATGTACTTGGCGTAGTTTTTTTACTTTTTTGAAATTTTTTATGGGGATATCACTTCTTTTTACAAAGATAATTTGCATAGGGAATGACTTCAGATAATTTTTAATATTATATTATTATTATCTTCTATAAAATATGTAAAACAATTTACAACCTTATTTTTTTAAACTATTTTTTAGTATTCTCCAAACAACGAATCTAAATAAATTGGTGCTAATCCATACTCTAATGTAGAGAAATACAAATATTTAACAGTAAATATGGTGCACCTTGGATTCTAAGTTTATTAAATATTTTCTAATTAAACATACCTTTGACATTGATTAAATATGTAAATTATGGTTTACATATTCAGTGGATCGGTAGAATTGGTTTAAATTTGAGTTTTCAGATAAGAAGCAAACATACAAGAAGAAAACAGAGCATCGAAGCTGAAGAAAATCGTTTAATAAAATCGTTTAATTTTTAACATAATATTATGTTACAATAAATTTTTTTCTCTCACGTAGATCACACTGTATCATCTTCTGCTTTGATTATCTGTTTCCGACTGAATTCGCGAGACGATATTACGATATCTCTCTCATCCGTGGACCGATTTTATTGAATTTGGTCTTATTCGAAAGCCTATATGCGGTTTAGATAAGAAAAATGCCTTTAAATTTAGAAAATATTGCGGGCGCGATGAGATATTAATGAAATAACTTTCAGGTTAGGTTGGAATAGCCGGGCGACGAGTAAATGATAGCGGTAGCGACAGTCGACATATACAGGGTGTCTTTCATGTATTTGGCGTCGAGACGCTACCGCGTCTCTAGATCCCCTGATCGTTTTGTACAGTGTGTCTATTTCTGAAGCGTCACGACCCGTCTCGTTCTCTTCAATTTGGACAAATTGGTTGGCATTGACCAAGTACACTGCCGGCCAGAAGTTTTCGACAAGTTCTCCTCCGCGAGGAATACAGCTCGAATACTTTCTCACGTTCGGAGGCATTTCCAAACAGTTTCCCTTAACAATCAACTTAACACAGTCCACTACGTACCTTGTCTAGGTTCTTAGATGTTGCACAGAACCCCTTGGTGTGCCATCGAGGCACACATATCTTATCTACAAAATTACACTGAAACGCAACGAACCCCAGCATAAACGTATAACAATTAATAATCTATGCACCGAGCGATTAGCGCATTCAATTAAAAAACGTTATCGCCGGCAAAACTTGGCGCTAATTCTTGACCATGTCTCGAGCGTTGCCATAGAACGAGAGAATTTCCTGATAAAACGCTTACAGGTGTTCTCCGTGCGCGGCGGTGAAGGAGGAAAGTGAAAGAGAGGCCCGTGAACAAAGGCGGAAAGAAAGGGGGGAGAGAAATCAGTGTCCGTGAATCGCGGGGGCCGCCGAGGGGGCCGCATAGGGCTCATTTACGCGCGTACGCGCGCATCTCCGTATCTCTGGCATGCATCGGATACGCAAGTGCAGCGGCGCTCGTGTGGAAACGACGCCCGAGCGGAAAAGGGAGGGTGGAAACGGTCGGAGGGCGAGGAGGAGGAGGTGGAGTATCTCGCGGGTGGCGGAGGAGAAGAGGCCTGCGCGTTGTCGGGCGTCGCTTCCGACTGCTTCGTCCCTGCTGGCTTATAAATAACACCATCTCCCCGTTTCTTCGCGCGTTTCGCAGTTTTTCTCTTCCTCCTGCCACGGCGGCCCTCGACCCTCCTCCGCCCCGGCCGCCGTTGCAGGCCTAATTAATATCACGTGATGAGCGATCGCGGCAAAACCTCCCGAGAAACATATCCAGACGAAGAAACCGAAAGCGGGGCAGAGAAGGAGGGAACGAAAGCATCTCGGGCACGGAGAGATACATCGATGATGGAGTGCGCGCGCGAGAAAGCGTCGCGAGAGCATACAGGAGATATTGTCCGCGCGGGTGGAAGGAGATCTTGGATGACCAAAAGTGTGGGATCCCGTGGCATTCAGTGTATACGTGCGACGAAGCGACGAGGGATCGCGAGCGTGTCGCATCTGTGATCGCGCTCGATTAGCCGCGCGTTCCGTCGCCAATAAAACGCAGCGGGGAAATGGGAGAATCGAGTAGGCCGCTGGAGTAGATAACGGGGGACGAGTAGGGATGAAACGATACCGTCAAGGTTTCGATACTTTTACTCATAACTTGTGTCGAAAGAAAGTAACGATATCTACTCAGTATCGAATCAAAAGTATCGATACCTACTTGTGTCGAACGAAAATTAATACAGACTTTTTGTTATTAATATATTTATTAACGAAGACGTATTTTACTTTATTATTATTTAACGGGGAGTAGCCTTTAGTTGCAACGAAGTATATACGTACGAACCAGTCTATAATAATTAATCTATATAACGGAAGAGAAAAAAAATATAAGGTAAATGTCCCAATTAGCGACTCAGTCCCAATTACTGACACTTTATCCTTTATATTTAATTATGATTTTTTTTCGGTTCGAAACGGGCGTTAAAAGTATTGAATTCGATTCGTGAATATTCTAAGTATCTTGCTGATGGTTTCGCTAATGTATATCATAACATATAATTAAGTAATTAATAAATGCTTTCACGTGTGTCAGCTACAAAGCTGTGAAAAAGTAGTTTCTTATTACGGAACTTAAGAACGGCCAAATTTTAGGTATTAAGTATTTCTTGCATGAGTATATTAATGTAAGAAAAATATATTCATATAAATTAAAAAATAATTGTAAATTAACTATTTAAAAAAAATTGCATCGAATTTTTTATCGAATTCATAATAGTTATGGGGGTCAATAATCGGTACTCGTAAAATATATGAATTCCTATTATTGACACGATATGCCATGTCATGTTTCCATCTTACGCGTTTGTCAGTTTGCACCGTAACCTCGATAAGTAAAGATGGCTAGTAAACACTAAAGAATATAACCGACCTAAAAACTATTCGCAACAGTAAATGGAAAATTCTTTGGAAGCTATCAAATCTAGTCGTAGCATTAAAACTGCTGCAAATTATTTTGTTTTGTACTAATTAGTTTATAAACATCCTTTTCTGATGCAGTCATTAAGAGAGAATTGAAGGTCACAAATAGGTACACGTGCACCATATAATATATTTATTATGAATAATTATATTCGAACAATTTCACCATGAAAAAGGGGCCTTTTTCATACTGCAAACGAACCAGCCATATGATAGGCCATTACTGAGTAACTGCAGCATATACTTTTAATATGTAAATATATTAGAACGTGCGCGTAGATCCTACAGAGTCGCAAATTGGGACATTTACCTTACGTATCGCAACCGTAGGCATCGATACTCAAATTACTCGGTATCGAAACAAAAGTATCGAGTATTTACTCGTCTTTACTTGCATCGGTTCATCCCTAACAGCGGCAGGCTCGCCCAGCGCCGCTGGCCCAACGAGCAACAAAACCGCCCCGGGGATATAGAGGACACATTGTGTGCCGCGCGGCGGAGGCCGGCGAACGAGAGCAGAGAAACACGTCGTGGCGAATCGACTCTCGCACCATCTCGTCAACGAGCACTCTCGGGGGCTGCGTGTTGTGTGTTCGTTACCGGGCCCCGATACCATCTTCTCTTTTTCTCTTTCTTCTCGCTTCCCCGGCGGCGTGGCTGGCCGCGTCACTTTTTCTTCTCTCTTTACGCCTTGTTCCTTCGGCACCGCCGCCCTTCTTTCGCCCGTCGACGTCCGCGTCGTGCCCGGTCGCGGTCCCGATCCTCTCTCCCCGTCGACGCGACGCCTACTCGCGCGTCGCTGCCGGGGTGCTGGAGCAAACGCTGGAGAAAGTTGCACCGAGGAGTCGGAGAAGCGCATTTATGAGTCCATCGAGCTGCGTCCATCGCGATGTCGCGGCTACATCCGAGCCTCCATTACACGGAGGACGTCGCGAAAATGGTGTCAGGGGGCCTTCGCCAAGAACTCCATCTGCATTTCGATGACTCGTATGATCTCCGTCGCGAGGTATCTGCGGTAACTCTTGCCGCACCAGGTCCCAGCAGGACGAACTTGCCGCGGTAGATCCCCGAAGCGCCGTTCCACTTCACCTTGGGCCTCGTCGCCGCTCCGTCCACCCGACCAATCGCCTCTCTTCCATTAGAGGCTGATTGCGAATTGTTCCTATCGAAATGCACTCGCACGCATCAGCCGCGCGCGGTTGGTCGTTGCGTGGCGTGTTCTTGGAGCCAGCAGAAGGTGGAGCGGAGGAGGTGAGGGAAGATGGGAGAGAGAAGGTAGCAGGAGAGAGTGCCCCCCAGGCTCTCGAGCGGCAGCAGTCACTATCGGCGGGAGCACTCATCGTGGTCGCTTCGTTATCGGCCGCGCGGAATCATAATGGACCATAATTGCATAAATATAATGTTAATTAACAATTAAGATTGCCGCTTTGCTTAATTGAATCGCCGCTTCTGCTACCACCGGGGGCCACGGGGACCGAAGCGGGGGCCTCGCTTCCCCGAGCGATGGTCGAACGCAGGCGGTGAGGGTTGGCGATTGCGGGCGGGGGCTCCGTGGTGGCTTTAAACGGTACGGCGTATCGGAAAATTATGCCGATGGCCCTGGTATGCCTCGTCCGCTGGGAACGTGACTCCCGTTTAGAAAAACGTATTACTGAACCGAGGCATTCGGAGAAACACGAGGAAAGAGGGAGGCAGCGTTCCCTTCCGAAGCTGGATATTCCGTGCACGCGCAGATAGCGAGTAGGTACCTGCGTGCGCGAGGCGCACGCACTCGCGGAAATTATGCTCACGAGAAAAACGCGAGATATCACCGCTCGCTAATTGCCACCGAGGAACACACTGTAGCGACTTCTCTCTAGTGCCCCTTGCACCCCGCTCGTCCAATGATGAACACTTTCTGGAGGTGTATGCCTGCCTTCGGCCCTGCAGCTACCTATTACGGTCGTCGAACCGGTAGCATCGATCCGTTCGGTGCGGAACATCAAACTCAGGGACGCAATTAGCGGGGATGCAGATGCAATAATAATTAATTCTCGTTAATCCCCGCGGAGTGAACCGAGCCCGGAGCCGCGGGGAATAAATGGAAGGCGGCGATACGCCGCGACGAATCCTCGCCGAAGGTCCCTGGAATCGTCGGTTCTCCTCGCCCAACTCGTGCCCGGGGCCGGGTGTATCCCTCGCGGTGTGTTTCCCTTTCCCTCTGCCCCTCCACTCCACCTTTGTAACCGTCCTCCCGGTCTCTGCCGAACGAATTTCATTCGATTTCTTTTTCTTGTTTCAGATGGTCCAGGCGATCCAGGTCCTCCGGTTTCACCTCCTCGAGCTCGAAAAGGTGAGTGGCTTTCACGATTCCGCTGGTTTCGCGGCAAGGATCGATCCCGCTGCTCGACTTCGGCTGTCTGACTGAAATATTCAGGAGGATCGATGCAGCGTAGTTCAGCGTTTGACCGTGAATGCATGGTTTATTAATAAGCAAGGTCGTTATTTCGAGAGCGTGGGTAACGTTTGATTGTCCTATGAATTACGTATAGCCGCGATCGGAGGAGGAGGACTTTACCTCGACAAGCGACCCAAATAAGACACCCGTGCGCCATCGATTAGTTCTTTTCGGTGATCTTCGGAATGCACGCGAAAGCATCCGCGGCCCCGAGGGACAACGGATCCTTGACACTCGTTAAAGATCGCGCGAGGAACGTCCAGCGGATCACAATAATTGAAACGTGTGTACAGCCTAGAGGCCACGAGCGCCTTGGACGTTTTTATTTGAACCGCAGAGCAAACCGAACGTGTCAACGCCTTGCATATTCCTGCAATCGCTCCGATTGTTAGGGATTACCGTGCGTTTCGCGGATAGATAAGAGGCTCGTAACGACAAGGCTTCGGTGACAACTGTTACGAGCGTAGCGCAATTTCCCGTAATTGTAGTGAAAGCCACGCCACCACCCGTCATCGTCGTCGGCTATGGTATAGCTTAGCCGCCGACTCGAGTCTAGTTCTGCCGCATAAGTGGCGTCATTTAGCTGTCCAATGGCCGCCGCCAAGACCGACGGACGTGTTGCCCCTTTCACGTTGCTCGCATTAAATCAGCCATCTTTCTCGACCTGGGCTCTGTATTTTTCTACCTCTCCCGCCAGCGGGAGTTAGTTACCCGAGGCGCCAGTTTCCCTGCACGATTCGAGGATCGCGGATCGGGCCCCTACGCTGACAAGAATTTCTCCAGCGATCCTCTTCCCGCGCTACGGTCCGATGGATACGATCTCGGCGGACAGGGGTAAAAATTAATTGATACCGCGACGGGCTCAACATTCCGCTCGCGTTCTCGCGGGCCGGATTAATATTACATTAGAAGACGTCCGAGTCGACTGGTTTTTCCTCCGCCGACCATTGATAACCGTTTTCGACGGGAGCATCGGAAATTTTCGAGGGGGCTGTTTGCGCGTCCCGGCCGCTATGAATATCGGGGCGGGCCCCGTTTCGGCCGGGCGGTTTTTGCGGCGATATTTTATCATACGAAATAGCGGACATCCATCGCATTTCCATCGAAATGGCAGCTGACGTGGCAGCAGCCATCGGCTCGCCGGGGAGACGGTGCCCCGCGCTGCTCCCTCCTCGACAGGCCCGCCTGGATCGAGGAGCCGATCTTGCAATTTTATAGCAATTTTCCTCGTTTGGCCGCGATTACATTATTATAAAGGCTGGAGCTGCCTGCTGGCGAATTCGAGGTGGCTCAACACGCGGGCCAGCTTGGGACCGGTGCGCCTCGTGCGGCGCAGCGCTCTTCTTCGTCGATTGTCGAGGCGTTTTCAGTATAATCTTACCTTGCTGCGTGACGTTCAGGTCTTCTGGGCGATTGCAATAATCGAAATTGATTCTTGCGCTCTGTTACCTTCCTTCGTGATCAGGGGATCCAGTAGCAACCCCTATCTTGTAGCGTCACGGTACCCTAAACTGAAGTAGCGTCGATCTAAAGTGGCCGTTGCTTACCTACTACTGGCTGTCAGGGTATCGAGCAGAATTCTGCATTAGATTCACAGACCAAGTTCCCCAAAATCGATTCCGTACCCGTAAAAACTGAGCAGGGGGACATATCAATTACCTCGACGATCCGTTCGTGAAATCCCGTTTCTCCAGAACCTGGAATACGCCCAAAAGTTAATGGAGGTTCACTCGAGAATCGGTATCCCGTATGCATCGCGTCCGTTTGCTTTTTCCTCCAACGAGCGCCCTGGCTCTACGATCTCGCAGCCAGCCGGATCGGCGAATTTATTTCCCCGCGATCGCTGTCGAGATATCGCGGCCTCTCGAACGGCCGCGACAAAACCTGGCCGCAATTTGGCACGGCGCGGGTCGCGCTGGCATCGACGGTAATGAAGATTGAAACGTTCCCGGGACCCAGGGGCCCCCGGAGACGAGCCGAGCCGAGACGATACGATACGAGACGAGACGAGAGACAAGACGCGAGCGAGCAAAGCGGAATGCAGCGAGCGCGCGATGAAGAAGATTCCATAAATATCTGCGCTCCGAGCATGCGAGAGATGAGGAGGTGGAGGTGAGAGGCAGAGAGGAACGACGCGAGAGAAGAGAGGAAAGAGAGGAAGGTGAAAGAGAGACAGAGAGGGATGACCAATAGGGGGGGGGGGGAGAGGCATGGTAGCCCGCGGTGCTGCGCTTCGTGCATTTAACATTTTCGAGCCAATCGCGTATTAGCATAATTACGTTTTGCAGAGGCCCGGTGCGCGGAAGGAAGGGCCGCCACTTGTCTCCCTCTCTCTTCATTTTTCGTTTACCTTCTGCCATCCTCCGACCCCCTTTCCCCGTCCGTTTCTCTTCCCACGTCGGTCTTTCCTCAGTTCGCAGCGCTCCTTGCATCTTTGTCCACCGTCGCAGTTTTCCTCGCTCCTTCCCTGTCGCTCGCTCTCCCTTCGACCTGCAATCGTGGCGGTACGTACCACGCCGTCGCCGCACAGTGGTACATAATGACATTTTTCGTTCATATCACCCTACAGGTCGTAATTTTTCAGATAACTTGACGATATTTTTTTTAAATTCCTCGCAATTAAATTCTCTGTCGATCTGTCCGGCCGAAATTTTGAATTTTACAATTTGATCTACAATATTAGATTTGTGGTACAAATAAAAAATTTGATCTTTATAATAATTACCTCATATTCGTAATCAGCGTCCCCGAAAATCTAGACGCACTAAGTTTCTTTCAAATAAGCCCATTTTCTGAAATTTTGCTTCAACGTATTGGATTCACCACCTTCAATTTCGAAAATCTGACTTCAAATTAGGAACAGGCAGCCAAAAAAGCCCACAGATACTGATCTTCGAAAAGTGCTGTATAATTCGCTAAATATAAAAAAATCAGCAACGAAATTCAAAATTTCAACCTGACAGATCGATAGAGAATTTAATTGCGAAGAATTTAAAAAAGAAATCGTCAGGTTTTCTGAAAAACTACAACCTGTAGGGTGATTTGAACAGAAAATGTCATTACGTACCACTGTGCGCCGGTTAGAGAGCGGTAAATTTCTTATGGGGTATTACGGCGTACAGCGCATGCCAGCGGGATTCATACCGGCGCAACACGCGGGCAAACCTCCCCCTCCGTGCACCAAAGCAACTGGTTCCAACATGCAACCCAGCCCTCCTTTTCGGGGACATCCGCGCGATTCCTCCCTGTCGTCTTCGAGCTGCAGGACGTTTTTGCATACGTCTCGGGAGACGGGACATTCGGGTCTGATGTCTCGGCGGCTGGAGTCGTCCAGCAGACTCCAGTTCCGGAGATGTCCAGCGCACCTAAGATTCGGGTTGGAATACAGCTCAGCACTTTCTTCTCGCGACCTTCAATAGCAAGATTCGCCTACGTTGCTCTGCCATCACTCTCCCCGCCCCTTCGAACTGAATCTCGCCACTGGAAGCTGTATTACACTGCCCATGAAACCTGCGAAGTAACGCCAGCAAGTTTACCCATGAGCAAAGCTGACGCGTCGCGGGTCGACAGAAGCGAGACGTGATCGACGGTGTACCGGAAATGACGGGGACCGTTTGCTGGTACACACCCGGTATATAGGTATACCCTGTGCGTGCCGTAAGGGGTGGTCAGGTTGTGAATCGAGGCCGCGCGAGAGGAACCGAGACAGACACCCCGAAACCTTCATTACCTTCGGCTTCAAAGGAGCCCATTGTGCCGTAAATGGGGTTCGCTCTGCGCTCCTTTTTTTCCTTTCCTCGGCTCGCTCTCGTACGTACCCTGGATCCGTTCCATTCTTCGCCGCTTGCCTTTCCGAGAGCCCGTCAACAGAGGGAGGATGGCGGAAGGAGTGGACCAGGGAGAGAGACACTTGCGCCCGCTCCTTGGTCCGTTCCTTCATTTACGTAAATTCACGAGTAATTTCCAGGCCAGATGAAAGGTCTGGGGTGCTTTCGCGCTGGCATAATGTCACCTCGCGCGGAACCACCCCTCGCACGATATCCACAGCGAGCAGAAAGAAGGGGGCAGAGAAAAGAAGACCAGAATCACCGGAGGGGGGAGCGTTTAAGGAGTCTTTGAATCGAGAACTCGTTCGCAACGCGGCCCCCGCGGCTGTTCCTCGGCGACACGCTTCCCTGTTCCCCTCGTAATCGCGCCAGCTTGAATTTTCTCCGTGGAAAGAACCCGCGGAGAATTTATCTGTGTACGCTCGACGAGGAATTTCTCGGGAGAGAGGGGGCACGCGGCTCGGATGTGTCCGCGGCGGGAACGGGTGAAATCCGGCCGACAATTTCTCTTGTGGCGCGCGCGTACAAACCGACACCCCCGTGTCCGCGGAGCTTGTTAAATCGGCCATAAAATGGGAATAATCTCGAGTTACAGGCGACAGCGTCGCTAGGTTATCGCGCGCGACCATCGAGTTTCTTCTGGCGCTTGTACACGCCGGGGAGAAGAGCCACCTTCCGGTAATGGCGTTGCCTCTGGTGTCGCGTGTACGTACAGGAACACGAGAAGCGTTCGCGGCCACGTAATGAAACCGATACCCCTCGCGAAGTCCTTTTATTTAGGGGGTTCCGAGGGAATTTACGTTCGACAAGCGTTTGATATCTAACCCTCGAATCGCGGTGCCTCGAGGTCGGTGCTAGAGGCAATCCTGGTTCGTGCTGGGATCTTTAAGGAATCACAGATCAATCATTAATTATTATTATTCTTATTATTATTTTTATTAACGGGAAATCCCTTGATATACAAGATACATTCTGTGAAAAAAGTACCGGGAATTGGTCAATGAAACAGAAAATATGTATTATTCATCCAAATTTATTGCATCGCCTTCAAAGTAGGCCCTTTTCGAAATAATACACTTGTGCCAACGAAGAACCCAATCATCAAAACATTTTTCGAACGCATTTTTTGGAATCAACTTCAGTTCTCGCCGCGAATTCTCTTTTATGTCATCTATCGACTGAAAACGGGTGCCTCGAAGTGGTAATTTCAGTTTTGGAAAAAGAAAAAAATGGCCGGAGCCATGTCAGGGGAATACGGTGGCTGTTCGATAAAATTTGTCGAGTTTTTGATACGTGTTCTAATCCGTGGCTCCAAAGCTAGGGTCTTCTGTGGTCCCAGCCTTAGTCGGCTAGATAATTCACTGGATAATTCCATCGATAGTGAAGCTTTCTCTCCGAAGACAGGGAGTAGGAGGGAACCACGATCGAGAACGCCGTTGGAAACGGCGATCCTTTGAGACACCCGATATTTTCCGTGCCCCCGCAATCCTTCCTACGTCCCCGTCCGTTGGTAGCGTTCGTCGTATCAGAAAATCCGAGAAGGTGGTCCCCGCTTGGTTGAATTAGATACCAAAGAAGTGCACCGTCTTCCACCTAGCGGTATCCTTGGCTCTAGGACTGGGGGATACTGTGTTAATCGTGCGGCCGTGCGAACGGCGAGGGGATATGGATATATCCCGAGAAGCAGAGGAACCCAGCCCTACTTGCCGTCGAATTGGGAATGTCCCTGGTCCTTCGAGGTCCTTGGTAGCTTTTCGAGAGTATTTTCGCGCGGTGTCCAATTACCCACCGATCCCAATCCCGCGGCTGTTTGCCTCCCTTTCCTTCGGGAGTCTTCGAATTCACGGTATCGCGTGTCCTAAACACTTCACCGTGCATCCAGGTGAAGCTTAGGATCCCGGATCTTCTGCTCGTCACGAGAACTTCGACTACAAATTAGAGCTGTAATTATTCGACCATTCGAATAATTTCTTCGAACCTTCGAATCTTCGAATATTCGGAGCGATCGAATTTTTTATTGTACGAAAAGAAATCTGAATATGCATATTTACATAAATTAATAATTTATACCAGAGTCAGTAAATATTTCATCAACTCATTCATAGAAGCCTCCAATAAAAAGACTAATCATTATGCTACCTTTGTACAGTCTATGCACTGCAGCCATTTAAAAAATAATTCATTGGGCAGAGCAGACCTTAAATTATAAACAAAAGGAGATGTTTTTGATAAACAGGTGAATATTAAATTTGTAGAGTTTCTTTAATTTATTTATTAAATAAGAATAAATTTAACAAATTAACTAATAATTTTATCAAGAACAGCACCCTTTCTCGTCAATCGTTCGTGACGCAGACATCATTCTAAAACACAGTCGTGTTCGTTCATTGTCAACGCATTATTCTCATTAAAATCACCGTATGGACAACAACGTTTTTTCCTCGTCTGGTCGTCAGTCGGGCCAGTGAGTTCTTTTTTGTCATGATATTTTCAATCAGTCACTTAAAATTAATTTGCCGAGTGACAAAGTCACTTACATCGCGTGCCACGAGAGTTAATCGGGCCTAACAACCCAGAGAGAAGGGAGAGACATTCGCGCGTGTGCGGGTAGCTTACAGAAACAAAGAATAAAATTACTACTATTACTATTAAAGAGTAAGGTGGTGTCTATAAAGCGAATAACACTGTATAAATTTAGAGAAATAACTAGAGCAGGCCTAGAGGAGGGGGCCCTTGGTCGACTTCGTCGGGGTTGTTCACTCATTATTATAAAAATAATAATAATAATAACTGATGGTTGTTTTAGCTTCAAAATGGATAAATTATCAAAAATTAATAAAATTACAAATTTATCATTTGAAAAACAAATAATTGTACAGGCCAATATGAAAAGAATTTCACGATAAACTGTGAAAAAATATTTCATGTTCAGATTCCTATTCGGTACAATCTGAAATTCAATAGAACCGAATATTCGAAGAAATTACTCGAATTCTGTGGTATTCGAATATTCGAATTCTGTGGTATTCGAAAATTCGAATACTTAGATTTTTCGAATATTCGAATTCTGTGGTATTCGAAAATTCGAATACTTAGATTATTCGAATATTCGAATACTTAGATTATTCGAATATTCGTTACAGTCCTACTATAAATGGAAGCCAGACGATATGTTCTTCTCTAGTAGAAGTCGAGTACGTATCGTTAGGGACTCGGTGGATCCTGTGTCAACCCGGTTGAGATCATCCTCTGCGGTGTAGGATGACGCGATTGAAAGGGTCGATGGTTAGTAGAAACCCGCGTCCGCGGTATCGTGTTCTAGATCACGAGCAGGTTTTTGGGGGTGCAGAAGTATCGACGTGGCTGTTTTATATTCTTCTATCGCGCGTCTGCTCTCATTAGCAATCCTCTTCTGGATGGTGGTCATTTCTTACCGCTCTGACACCAACTCGAGTTACATACGCTCGACGAAACTAAGCGGTGACCCATCTATAAGAGGTAAGACAGTACAGTTGCAAAACGCGCCAAAAAATGACTCGATATCCGTGTTCCCGCACGCGAGAGGTCCCTCCGGAGGGAGCAGCGTCGCCTGGTCGTGGTCTCGGTGTAGGCGAGCATTCTGCGGGCGCAGGCCCCTTTCGGCGGCCCAGGCGAAGCGGCGGAGGGAGCGAGAAGAAGGAGAGAAGTAGGATGGGGCCCCGTTTCTTTTCTTCGGTGAGCATTGTCGGCCGGTTCGACTCGACTCCCGGCGGATCAAATTCTAACCAGTCCGGCATTATAGCCGCTGTCCTTCGAGCTCCTCCGCCCCCTCTCTCGCCGCCCTTTCGTCCCCGCGTTAAAGAGAGTCTAGTCATCTCGAGGAGGCATTGTGTTACCGCAGTCTCGTGGCACGGCCGCCTCGGTACCTCGAGGAAAATTCCGTGGAACCACCGTGTGTCGGTAGGTACCCTCGGGCCAGCCAGCAAACATGACCGCGATGTCCGTACACGCGGCTCCTTTGTCAGCTCCCACTGACACGCGAATTTCCCATGGAAACTGAGTGCGACCGTGTAGGTGGAGAGAGACAGGGAGAAAGAGAGGCGATCGTGAAATATCGTATGCAACGTGTATCGAGCTCTGTGCTCGAACGTGGCGCAGCGCGGCGATCTCTCGAAAGAGGATCGGGCACTCGCGTTCGATCAACGAGCCTTCCTCTGCTCGCATACGCTTAACGCATGATAAACGCGTGCATTGTCTACGACGGTGTCGGCGTCAGCCACGGCCTTCCACCATTGGACGGTGCCGCCTACGGCAAACATGGCCGTCTTCTCTATTACATACCTATAAATGCCTAATAAGAAGAAAGCCATAAGTATCTGCCTAGGATACGTTGCCCGGGGAGGAGAAGAAGCCCCTGGTAAACAGGGCAGGAAGAGGCCGCATACGCGCTTGCAACCAGAGGGGCGACAGGCCGCCTCGTAATGCGCCAGTCCCCTCTCTACCTTCCTGTCCCTCCACCCCGTTCGATTTACATATAACAAGATAAGCGTTTTTATTTGCTTTTGCTTATATAATACATTTTTTCTAAACCGAATCAAGCGGGGCCAGACCGTGGCGAGTCGGTTCACGAGGGAGAGTGAGAGAGTTAGGAGGGGTTCGAGGTGGAGAGCGGGAGGAGGATGAACCGTGAGGAGGACGGTGGAGGACCGGGTATCCTATAGGCCTGTCAGACCTCATTTGCATACATAACATTCTGGTCGACTGGACACCGGTCAGACCTCCTCTCTCTGTCTTTCTCGCGCTCACCGCGGTGGATGCAACGGGTCTTGTCTCTCGCTGGCGGACCGCTTCCACGGCCTCGAGATGCAACGAACTCCTCAACAGCCTCTCCTCCATCTTTGTGTATCGATACCCAGCGTGTTCGCATCGGGCGGATCTTTTGGTGCCTTCGGTTCGAGGTTGGAATACCGGGTGGAATGGTTTACTGGGATCGAGACGGCTCGACGCGAATAGACTTATCGGGGGGGTTAGGTGCTTGCGAGCTATGAGGATTAAGGATGAAATAGTGTAATAATAGATAACACGATGAAAGATTCGTTTGCGAGACCTATCTAATCGGTACGCGTTTGTTCTGTTCACAGGTGCACGAACTGTGCGACAACTTCTGTCACCGGTACATCAGCTGCTTGAAGGGCAAGATGCCGATCGACCTGGTGATCGACGACAGGGAGAGCTCGAAACCGCCAGAAATCGGGAACGGTTTGGACGGCGGCGGGCCGAGGAGCACCGCAGACAGCACCAGCCACACGGACGGAGCCAGCACGCCGGACGTCGTGAGTACCTCACCATCGTCAACGTCTTATTATCCGCACGACGCGATCACCCCCCACCACCACCACCACCACCACCACCATCACCACCACCAGAATAATAATAACAATAACAATAATAATCACGCCGGTATCGGCAGTATCGCCACCACCACCCCCTTGCAACTGAGCCAAAACCAAAGCCAAAACCACCACCCTGCGCCGCAGTCGAACACCACCACTACTACTGCTATTACCCCAAGTAGCGCCGCCACAACTCCCAACTCCCTAAAGCGTACGCACCAACAGATGATGATGGCAGCCGCGGCGGCATCCGCGATGGCCACCTCGCCGCACGCAGCCGCATCCGCGCCCCCAGCGCACGCGCACGCCGCCCTCGCCGCCTACCACAGCATCAGCTCGGCCGTATATCCGTGCTCGTAATAGACGCGACTTCCGTGCCGATACCGCGAGACCTTTTTTTCTCTTCTCACCACCCTTCTCTACCTTCTTCTGCTATCTCTTCTACTTCTACATCGTCTACTTCTTCATCCTCGTTCTCTTCTCTGTCGACGTCTGGAGCATCCCCCGCATTGGACACGGCCTCGGAGCTGCACGCTCCCAAGCACGTGCGACCAGGACGCGTCTCTCCAGCGTGCTCGTTGACGTTTCCTGTTCTTCGTCGACTGTAGCTCGCCCTAGGCTTCTCGTTGCCGCGTCCACCCTCGTCTAGATTGTGAGGGCAAGAAAAGATCGCGGGCTTCCGTGCGACCAGCGCGTCGCGATGGTTCGCTTGCTACTGACCACGCGTCGCGAGCACCGCGACGGCGCGATGCCCAGCTTCTCCTCGTGCCACGGAGCCACGTGTGCACGTGGCCCAAGACGAAAGTGCCATCGGCGAGCTAGCACCCGAGGGTTGATTTGTGTACCTAGCAGCCGGGAACGGTCGTTCTTCGCCGTTCAGCTGTCGCTCGGACACCTCTCCGTTTCGAGGTAGCTCGAGTCGCGACACGGAGAGCCTCGAATGCACGCGGGCCGCGAATCGGTTGGACTGGCGCTACTTGTCGGCATTTCCAGTACGTTGCTGACGAGTGTCTTCGTACTGCTCCGAGCGAGGGACGGGCGTTACTTTGCTTGGCACTTGGCTGGCTTTTGAGTTCATTCACGATCCGTCTCATTCTGTTTTTTCTCTCATTTTCTGCTCCGCTCAACTTTACGTCTGTCTATATCTCTCTGTTAAGTGTTGCTCGAGCCGTAGAACCAATTCCACCTCGTATCTACATAATTACACACGCTCAGACTCGTCCGCTCGACGTCGATCTCTAAAGGCGCCAGGAGCCGTTGGTTGTCGCGAGCAGCCCTGATGGGACGCGGCCTGGGTGCTAGGTAATGCCCGTCTCGAATCGCCATTCTAGATCGACAGCCCGGAACACGGTCCGCGGCTCGTTTCTGCTCAGTCCGCTCGTGCAGCCCCGATTACGCAAGATCGCGGCGCGCTAGCGTAGAAGAATGCTTCTAAATTCGTCTCGAGCCAGACACACCAGCCAACCGACGACATGTTCCGCTTTCGAGACACGTCCGGGAGGCATCTCCTCGTCCCGTGTCCGTCTTTGGACCCAACCAGCCGCGTGATGAACTATTATAGCCGGCGAACGGGACATCTTACGCAATCGGTTTCCGCGCATCTCGCCACCCGCTTCTTCCACCGGGTGTCGAGCCGCGGTCCTGGAGAAATCGCAGCGCGGTACACGTGGACCGAGCGCCACGTGGTCCACCGATATAGGTACGCGCTCTACCCCCTTTCCTTCTGCAAGCTTTCCTCAAGGTCTCTCGCGGTTGCGGCACAACGCGCACGGATCCGCGAGCCAATCGGGCATTAAAGGGCGCGTAGGGCACACGTGGTCGTCAAGGGCGAGGAACGCGCGTTAGTTTAGGGCGTTCGAGGGAACGAGTCGCTGAGATCGTTTTCGAGAACTTCTTTCACGCGATTCTGTTACTTCCATTTGGGTCGACAATATTTCTTTCCTCCCCCCTTTTTTTTTAGCGAATCCGACCATTCATCCCGGAAGGCTCGTTTTAAGGGATCGAAGGCTGAGGGTCGCTCGGGCCGTTCTTTGGTTCTTTCCACTCTGATACCCGTTCGACGATCGTCGAGCGGTTAGGTCTTCGCCACTCGCGACGGTGAATAGCGGGTCGCGATCAGCTTCTTCTTTTTCTTTCACCCTCTTCCCCCCCACACGTTTCCTAGTTCCATTCGTGAACGATTCTTTCGACATCGTGCCACCCGTGCAATCGATATATCGCGCGCTCACGTCCACGCGGTGTGTCCGCCTTCTATTCGGAGCCTGGCCGCGAACTTAGAGGGTCGCGAGGCGACTTTGCGCGCTCGAGAAACAGGGAAAGACGAGCGACGGCGGGATGGTTAGTAGTCGCTTTCGAGTCGCGAGCGATACGATTAATTGCTAAACGAAAAATATTAACCGTGATCAGAATATACGTAATAGGATTAAGGCTTCTCAGCGTGACAAGATGAATTTTGTGTCTATTTTTGAACGGTACGGTTCGAATTAACTTAAGAGTACGCGCGCGCGCTAGAACGACCGAGAGAAAGGGAGAAGTGTGCGTGATGAACGGATGCGGTGAAAATGTGGATCCACGTTTGTGAAAATCATAGCCGAGGCGTAGACGTCTAGTTTCTAACTTATTAGTAGCTTCGACTAGCGGTTAAACCGGGCGAATAGAGCGCGATTACGATGAGATGGAAAAGGGCACGAAGGGACACACGTTTGCTAGCGGTGCAGAGCTGGAGAGCGATCTCGACCGACACCGCCCCGCTTAACATACGCCGCCGGATATTCGTAGACTATCGACGCGTGCTTTAACGATACCTAACGACCACTTGGTGCTCCGAACCGGTCCACGATCTAGTCTGCGATCCGTCGAGCGTATCTTAGGCAGGGTTCGTCGACGATCCGCGGACACGAGACAGCGCGGTGACGCGAGGAACGCGGGAGGAGATCGAACGGAGCGCGGTGCCCATAATCGTACGCGAAACTCGACCAATCTCGATGAACCACACTAGGTCTCGGTACTCGTAACTAGGGAGTTGTGTGAGGTACAAGTCCTGGCCGGCAGGGCGCGCGAGGCCCACCCCCCAATCCCCGTACTTAATAACCCTTGTACTCAGCTGAAAACGAATGGAAAACCTGTGCAGCCTAGCTAGGAACCGAACGAAAGAAAGGGAAAGAGAGGAGGGCAAGTGTCGAAGGAGAGAGCCCCCAGCTGGTGCCCCGCCGTGGAGCTCTTTGACCCTGGAATTAGCATTTCCTACACGCGAGAGCCAGCACACGTGACACACACGCAAACACTCACACACACACACACGAGCAGCATACAGGTACACGGAACACAGTCGTCATGAATCATAGCAGTACACGGGAGAGGGAGAGAGAGAGAGACTCTTACGCGCCTCACGCGCGAGCGTTCGAGTCGAATCCAGTGGTACATGTGCACGGTTCATTGACAGTGTACAACAACCACACGACACGTACGAAAAAGAGAGGCGACCGTAAGAGAAAGGGGATACGGCGTACTATCGCACAGGGTTCACTAGGGAACAAATGTTGGCCCCACACGACAGGTACGTAACACGGAAACAGGGTGAAGGGCGCAGGGCACCAGAGGAGAGCGATCTCCGTCGAGGCACCGGTCGTGCAGATACGCCGGCCAGATATGCCGGCGCTGCCCGATTACGATCAGAGAAATCGAACAGACGGGCAAACAAACAAAAAAAAAAAATACATAAAATAAAAGAAAGTAGAAAAAAGCAAGAAACAAGGGTGTACGGAGGTCGGAAGGTGGGCTTCGGCACCAGTCGGTCGGAACCCTAGTTACGAGTGCCGAACCTAGGGTCGAGAGACCTCGACGAAAGGTCTCTCGACTGTCTTACCTCCCCCGTTAGGGCCACACCCCCCTCCCCCACGCTCTCCCCCTTGGCAAACGACACACGGTGGAGTGTCGTACGGACTGACCACGGAGGAGAACCGAGTCCGCTGAACGGCGGATCGGGAACGGACGGACGCCGTGCGACACCCGTTCCCTCCGATCTTCGATATATCATATAAACGTGTAACCACACCTTGCAAACGCATTTAGAGTGCGTGCCACCGACGCTCAATTTGTACTGTTCCCCTGTTTTTACCATTCGCACGCGTATGAATTGTACATTTCTTGTATTTTGTGATGACACTTCGTTTCTTGTTTAGCGTCCTCCGTACGTGGATGTTGTACGGCGGTGCGTGTTTAGAGAGTAATCTGTACATGGTTTGCGCATCGTTCCCGCAGCGGACGAGAGGCGAGGTTCTTTCTTCTTTGTACTATTTCGTTTGTCGATTGTTCTCGCGGCTCCCCCCCGAGCCCGCAAAGTACTTAAACGCTCGCTCGGACCGTCCGAGAGTATTCGGTCGAGATTTACGCTTAAAGGAGACGCCGGGCAGAGCGGAGGAGAGATTAAAACGTGAATACATAGTGCCATAGGTGCAGAGCAGGCGCTCGCGTGCGCCCAGACTGTGTACTTAATTAACGATACTCGTGTAGGGACGAAGCGGATAGGGCCGTTGTTCGGGGCACTCGTTTCGGGAAAGACGGAAGCCGTTACCAGGGCGAATCGGGGGAGATCCGGGTGTTTTTCCTTTGTAAAACAATCGCTTCTTGCCTCGTACGCTCGGTTCGCCCGCGGTCGCGAGGTCGCCGTGGCGTTTCAGAGGGTGAAGATCGCCTCGAACATATTTTCACCATCTTTTATCGTTCGACGGGGTATTCTTCGCGACCGCGGTCGAATTGTTCTGCAAAAATACTCGCTGGATGAAGTCCACGTCACGCGTACTCGGTACATTTACTACATTCTCGAGACGTCGCTCGTGGCCTCGTCGAATCCGAGGGAAATCCCGCGAAATCGTGCGAAATCGATAGTAGTTCGAGCTTCGTCGACGCACAGTGGTACGTAATGACATTTTTCCTTCCAATCACCCTACAGGTCGTAATTTTTCAGAAAACTTGACGATTTCTTTTTTAAATTATTCGCAATTAAATTCTCTGTCGATCTGTCCGGCCGAAATTTTGAATTTCGTTCCTGATTTTTTTATATTTAGCAAATTATACAGCACTTTTCGGATTCAATATTGATAAGCAAGATTTTTAATGTTTGATATTTTTAGAGGGCCTGATTCACTTAACGTTTTATCCCAGTTGCCTTTAGAAATCCGATTTTATTATGTGCAGTCTTGTTTGAGGAGCAGGATTTGTGCTTCTGAAAGCAAATCTCTGATTTTTTGTTTATGTACGTGTTTGAAAATATCAAATATTAAAAATCCTGCTCGTCAATATTGAGTCAGAAGAGTCAACTATATTCGGCATATTGGATTCACCACCTTCAATTTCGAAACTCTGACTTTAAATTCGGAACAGGCAGCCAAAAAAGCCCACAGATACTGATCTTCGAAAAGTGCTGTATAATTCGTTAAATATAAAAAAATCAGCAACGAAATTCAAAATTTCGGCCGGACAGATCGACAGAGAATTTAATTGCGAGGAATTTAAAAAACAAATCGTCAAGTTATCTGAAGATTTACGTCCTGTACGGTGATTTGAACAAAAAACGTCATTACGTAGCACTGTGCGACGCTCGGGCGAACTGTGGTTGGGAGAGAACGATCGTTTGTTGAGGATGTCGCGCGTTCTCTTTTTTAATTTTTTTTTTTTTTTTTAATAGTGTTATGTTTTTGTTTCGTATTGTTTCTGCGGTTGTTAACGTTTGATAGCGGGGAGGAACGCTGCGTTTCCGACGCGATTGCTTCAGGGGATTCGATCAGTTTGGCGTGTCGCGTACGGACACTTGGAGATATAATACACGCAGGCACGCGTGCATACGCATACACGACACACGCATTTACGGCACACGCACGCACGCGCGCGCGCGCGCGCCCGCTGTTTCAATTAACCGTTTGGCGCGGGCGCGTTGCGATTATAGACGCGCGCGCGTTGCGGAGGGAGGGAGCGAGTCCCTCTCGTGACACATCGACGGACATTGTGCATGTATGTGTGTTTACGATTACAACTTTTACTAGGCTTAAGGGAAGCACGATGGATGAGAGAAAGGAAAGAGAAAACGAAAGATGATTACGACGATAATGATGATGATGATGATGAGAGGAAACTCAGCCGAACATTGTATACGACTAGCATTACATAGCGATAATATATTACCGATAATGATACTTGTTTAAACTATTGTCTCAATCAACGTATTTTCATTATAAATAAATGTTAGCCTTGTTGAGTTAAAAAAAAAATTGAAGAACGGAGTACTGCTTGGTAATTTCCACCACAACCGCTACGAAGACGCAATGGAGGAGACGCCCGCTCGAGATTGCAAGCCTAGCTCCTTTCCTTCTGCATGCAGAACACCTTCGTGTCCTTTTTAAATCGAGCCGTCACAAGAAGAATTCGGTCGCGGTAATTGCTATCGGTTCAATTAAATTCGGCGGGCCGCCGCTCCGCGCGCGATCGTCCCGTCGCACAGTGGTCTGGATACCTACTTTTAGCGGCAAAATTTTAATTCTTCTCAAATTTGGTGATCGAGGGGATTTCAGGTCCCTGATAACGAATCTGACACCAAACATTCAAAATTCAAGTTGGCGGATTCAAATTTAGAGCCAAAATTGAAAACACCTTTATTTCGACTTTTTTCAATGCAAATTTCATTTTCTATTATATAATTCGACTATTTATCGTAAATTATTAATAAAAGACACTATTATTATTATTATTAAGAGAAAAAAATCGTGGCGAAAATTAAATATCAATTTTTTCCCAACAAATTATTGTTTTATCACGGAATTCAATTAAATACTTATACTTTTGACAAAAGAATCAGTTCTAACATTATCTTTAACTAAATAAATATAACTAAACAAATAAATAAGTAGTATTAATCGCTACTCAAGCGAGTATGCAGCTACATGCTACTAGGGCGCCCAAATACCTCCAGCGTCATTTCTAAAAGTCTGCATAAAATTGAAGACTGCAGGAGACTGCACTTGAAATTTGCGTGCTCTTGTTAGCAATTGTGTAAGCTTTCATGTAAGAATTGTCCGGCGTTAATCACTCTTAATCATTTTTTTTTTATAAGCCTTCTCAAAGTTTCAATTGATATAAACATTGCACTATTTGTACATGGACTAAACAATGCCTATGACACCTATAAATAAGTGAAATACACTTCTTTATATAGATAACTGTATAATACAAACACGTATTTTGATGTTCTACAATGAATAATTAACACAATTAGATTCGCATAAAATTTCATGATTTTGACTACGTAATATTATATCTAATCAAAGAATCATATGAAAAAGGAAAGGTATGCGGATTCAGAAGCTCTGGAGGGTTGTCAATTCATACAAAAAAAAAAAAAAAAACATTGTAAAGTCGAAGTTGAGAAATTGAATTTTGGCCACCCTCCAGACCACTGTGCGTCGTCTGGAGTTCGCGATGACAGGGTGATCCGTCGAACCGCAGCAGCGGTGATCTCGGCTGCGAAAATTAATTGAAAGACGAACCGGAAGCGATCCCCGCGTGATAACAGGTTCATCGAGCGTGCGTGTCCAAGGACGAACGCTTATCGGCCAAAGGACAACGATATCGATCTTCGGGGGCGGAGCCACGAGCAGCGGACGGTTCCCAGAAGGCATTCCGTCGACGAGGGAATATTAGCCGAAGAGCACACTCTCCTGGCCTCACCAACGTCGCCGCCATAAATCTCGGTTAACCCTCCGCTAATAAATATTTAACCCTTTAAATTTGCAACAACCCTCGGCGTGTAGCCATTTGCATAAGACTTCTATTTCATTTACACATCGCATAATTGAATATTTAAATTCAATTGCCCGCCGTTACGCGCTCGCTGTTCCCAGCCGCAAAACTGCAGTAAAACTTGTAACGGGGCCACTTTCCTTGCCCTCCCCCGCGTCTTCCACGAAAACCACCCCCGCTCGGGCCGCGTCTAGCATTCTCCGTGGCACGATCGACCCTTGGAGAGCGGTTCGAGAATATTTCGCCGCCCCCAGGGACTGTCGAGGGACAGATTCCTCGGTTGGGGAACCGAAGATGCCACTTCACATATTTCCAACCCTCCCCTTTCTTATGCCTGCCCCCCTCAGCTTCCTCCGACTGTCCCGTTGCTCACTTTCGCTGCCCCGGGAAACTTCTCTTCTCAGCTCCTCGCCGGTATTCAATCCCGACGCGAATCGTCGCGTTCCAATGGCCAAATTAAAACCGAGCACTCCTCTGCACCCTCGATTTTCTCATTTTTTCACCTCCTGCTGGCTACCTCCCCTTGCCGCTAAATATTTTTAGAAGCATTTCGTTGGATGACGGGAGCGCATACGCGCCACGTGTCGAGTTCGTTCGTGTCTCGTGGTGAATGTCCTCGCGCCTCTTTCTCCTCCTCCTCCTACCTCTTCTTCTTCTTCTTTCTCTTCTTCCTGCTGCTCGGGGTCCCTCCACCGTCCGCAACGACCAGATCTCTTCTACATTCTCAGGACGGCAGCATCTGGCGTCGTGGCACGTATATACGGCCGTTAGCACTTTCACGAAAGGGATTACCATTGTCACGTTATTCATGCTAACGATGATCGGCCGAGATCGGCCGCGACGATAATCGCCGTGTCACTAAAATCGAGGAGGCGGTCATTGTGAGCGACATACTGACAGCATAATAAATTATCCTCTTCTCCTACCTCTCTCCTTGCCTCTTCCGTCTTACTGTCTCGCTCTGCCCCGCGCTCTCTCCCGTTCCCACTTAGCTTTTTCCCACTGTCGTCGACTCCGCTTCTTCCCCTTTTGCCAGCGGGACGAGCGACGGGCGGTTGCGCGTGGTAGCGTCGTAACGCGATACAAGACGCTCCGGCACACCCGTTCTCAACGATAATCGCGAAGACAGGCACCGATTATATCACCGGCACGGCGTCCCGCTCATGGGATACCGTTTATTGGACCTGTTTCACGATTTCCCGGCACGGTCGTAGGCAAGTGGAGCTCCCCGATCCCGCTATTCCGAGTCCAATTGAGTAGCAAGTGGCGGGGCGCGTTGCATAATCTACGCTACCCGAGTACACTTTCCAGGATGCACCGTAAAGATCCACTTTGAACATATCAAAATTCGCATCAACGCGCAGCTTGACACGTACAGAGCTTAGAATATAATAGTTGCAGTGTCCACTGTCAACAACCCCTCCCGACTGAACATTCGCGAGCCTGCCGAGACAGAACCTGCTGAGCTCGCAGGGACTCACTCTCTTTTCCGCGGCTTCCCGACCGCAACCGCCGCCAAGGAAAATCCCTGACCGCGCTGGGGAACCGCAGAACCGCTGTGCAAATGGCGCGCACGTAGCAGTTCCCGCACCCGCAACGCTCGCGGCAAATGCGTCCGCTCTTTCATGGTGCGTGGCCGTCACACGCGCGGGTTTCAGGTGCACGCCGATCGACGGCAGGCAACGCGATAAGCGTGACGGCTTCCCCTGACCAATTGCAGCGCGCGGGTATCGTTCGCCTTAAGCCGCGTATTCACCTGCGCATTCGCCCCGAATGTGCATTCGGCGCGCACCGATTTTTTGCCCGTTCGGAGCTCAGCGCGCATTCGGCGCGCGTTCGGGGTTGAGTGAAATTTGCGGCGTCCTTTTCATGGTATTGTTCGGACCCGAATGCGCGCTTTGATGGACCGCCAACAAGCGGATCGGCCCGAATGCGCGCCGCGCCCCGAACACGCGCCGAACACCGGACGAGCGAAAAATCGGTGCGCGCCGAATGCACATTCGGGGCGAATGCGCAGGTGAATACGCGGCTTTAGAGCCGCCCATCCGTGTGGATAAACGACGCCGGCTGACGTCGACGACGTTCGTCGTCGTCGTCGTCGTCGTCCTCGTGCCTGGTTTCCCGCGACCTGACCGCGTGCAAGGCGTCTACCACCCGCGCGTACCGTGCGTGCACGACGAGCGGAGGACGTCACGCGATGCCGCTCGTAATCTCCCTGGATTGTGGAAAATTACCGCCGGGCGGAATGTTCGGGCTCTCGGTGGAATTCGTAAACACGTGGGCTCGAGTCGTCGTAGGTGCGCAACGATGGAATTATATTAGTCGACGCTCGGGAGCTGATTCCTGAGGATCCGAGGATTCTTCTCTGGTTGCGATCCCCGATTGTTACCCCCAGTATTGGAATCACGGTTCTTTCCAACGATCCCCGTCTGTGTCCCAACGTCGCACAGTGGTCTAATTCGCCAATGCTGGCCGAAATATGAAGGCATCTTCCGATTTGTACAAAAATTGGCATACAAGGGTTTTCGAGGTCGCTGATTCAGAATCTGAAGTCAAAATTGCAAAATGAAAAGAAATGGTGGTCGAGTACCTGAAAAAAATATCAAATTTAACGGACACCTAGTACTTTAGAGTTTTCGTGGTCGCTGATATCAAATGTGTCATTGAAAATATAAAATTCATAATGGAGGATGTAATACCGCTTGCATAAATATTGTCTTTTACGTATTTTTTTCGTGGAAAAAGTGTTATTTTGAAGTTGAAATACCAATTTTCGAAGTTTTTGTTAACATTTCCAGAGTAAAGAAAAGTAGAAAAAAATAATAATCTTGACTTTATTTTAGTACGGGCTATAGCAACATGTGTATTGAAGATACACACCAAATTTGAATGAAATCGGTTGAGTAGATCTTGAGATTTTATGAGAGCAATGAGAATATCCTTTCGGTACACCCTTTCGCGTACGAGGCTCTGTACTGACACCAATTTTGATTATTTCTCATTGTAAAAATTTGTAAGTATTGTTGAAAAATGAACAAATACGTGTAAAAAAACGTCAGTGGAAGAAGTTTCGTAGTTTCGTTATAAAAAAATTCCGGAGAATGCAAAAAATTGTCTATAACTGTAGAAGACCCTCTTAAGCACTTTAAATGTAAATATCTTATAGGGTAGCAAATTATAGCAAAATTTTTCAGTTGCATATCCTTCTGGGCAGTGTACTTGAAATGAAGAATTTCCTCTCTTTGCGTATAAAAGCGTATGACATTACTTTTTTCCTCGTTCTTTATTAAGGGAGGACTAAGATGTACGATATATTGGGAAGGGAAATACACGGGTAAATGTACAAATATTTTGGACTGCTGCTATGCAAATTTAATGTTTATAACACATATTTTAATGGTAAAACATTTCACAAATGAATTCCTTCAATGAAACTTTGTGCGATACATTAAAAATGATAGAAATATCAAGACATTAAGGACCAAGAAATTAAGCCAACTTCGAAGGTTTATATAATAATAACTGATTACTGTATTTTAATTTTTCAAACAGTATTTGTTACATTGCAATGTATATAACAAATGTGCCATAGTAGCAAAACGCTGTTTTATGCTTTGAAAAATTGCATTTTGGCCAGCTTTTTGGCGAATCAGACCACTGTGCGTCGCGCACTCTATCAAGCAATTGTCTGCCGGAGCCTCCTCGCGGAACTCCTGCCGGTCGATCAGTCATAGACACGGAGGGCAGCGAAACGCGAGACATCCGATAATTACATCGCTCCACCAGCTTACGTCAGCTGGGGATGTATATTTTCATAATGTAATATCGTTGCGCCACTTAGGGGCGGACTTTCTTTTCTGGAGGGTAGTCGTGGAGCGGATGCCACGCACAGCGGGCGTCAACAGGGGGAACCATAACGGCGGAGGGGCAGGGAAGGGGGGGGGGCAGAAAGTGCGTCGGAGGGTGTTTTGCTGGTAATTGGTGCCAATTTAATCCTGCCCTTCGCCCGACGTAGCCTGTATTAACGCTAAGGGAGGAACAGGAGCCGCTGACGAGGGAGGGCGATCCGCTCGGTGCTAGAGTTCGTCCACACCCTTCCCACGCCACGGTGTTCCAGACCACCCCTGCCGCCGTTCCTTCCACCGCGACGAAAACACGCACACACACGGGGTGTCTCGCGAATAAGTGATCAACCTTTTGCTCACCTGGGGTGGAAAGGTAGTAGAAGGAGTTGTCCTTTGTGGGAGGGTTTTGCTAGAGCGGTTAGTCATGTTAACGGTACAACCACTGTTATTCCGCGTTGCAGTCTTACAATCAGTGTAGACCCTACACTGTAGAGGATCGGGGACTTGGTATTAAAATAATTGACAGTACTTACAAGTTCGTTTAAGGAGTCTTCCTATCTGGACGACCTGAAAAGGAGCGAGGTATTTGGGATTTTTTTTAAGAGAAACCCTCAAGTTATATTAATTGAAAACTTTATGCCTATACTTTTACATATTTAGGCAACATTTAATTTAAAAACAAACGGCACCTAAAACTTTAAACGCGTTTTTCTCAAAACGATGTTTTTTTAATTTGTTAGCATGATATATAGGGGAGAGTCGTACAGTACCGACCAAAGCTACTTCTCGCTTCTTCGATCAGATATTAGTACAAACAGAGGATCGAAGCTGAATAAAATCGTTTAAAAAATAATAAAAAGGTTTGTAATGTATAACATGTGAACTAGTCTCACGAACATAAACATTTGCGAGTCTATACGAGCTTTGTATTAAAACACTTAACAGTAAAATTGGTGGCATTTGATACTCATATTAGTTCTTCAATCGACATTCGCATTTATTTTGTCGAATTGAGAAATTTATTTTTGTGGTTTTGGCCACAAAATCGCGGAAATTTCCCCACTGTGCAGCGTGTTGAATGTTGCGAGCGAAGCAGGATACGAGAGAAAGTGAGTAGCTCGAGCTTATTTCCGCGCCACCCTGTACAAGCACGTACACCCACGAAAACGCGGGGCCACGGACGCCACGTGCTTCTGCGCCCGGGATCGGGGATGAGTGGCAGGAACGCGGCACAAACACACATCGGGTACAACGGTGCGTGCTCGTGAGAGGCCGCTAGGAAAATATAATTAACGGTAATCGCTCGCGTATATGGCTCGGATTAACTCCGGCGGGGAAGCGAGAGGGTGCCGGGCCCCCGCGTCAAATTCTTCGGGGTTATCGGATCGAATGAGTTTTCCTACGGGATTACCGGGACCTGGGGCTCAGTTCGCTGTGGCCGCGGGTCGCTTCCGGAAAATTGCCACCCTCGCGGCACCGACGGACGCCACTCCACCGACAATCGTCGTAATTCACTCGTATAAGTTGTGGGTGGCCGAGAAACGCCGCCAAATACGCCAAGTTTTTTTATTCGTATAATTCTCGGCGACAAAGCACCGAAACCCTGAAACAGTAGAATTCTCCGATTGATTCTGGTCCTCGAGTTGAGAATCTCAACGTCCACGACGCGGGACGCGCAACATCCCCGATTGGAAATATCGGACATCCCTTCCACCTCGAGAAGCTCCCGGTCTCCCTTAACGAGCTTACTCCTCCAAACACGAGGCCCTTGATCGCCAAGGTCACCGTGGACCTTGAATTCGAGTCCTCTCCATTGTTCCACGGTGGATCGGTTTCTGCCTGGTACCCCTGACAGACAAAGTTCCCCGCGACTTGGAGCCGGAGAGAGGGGGGAGGGAGGTGAAACCGAAAGAGTCGAAGCGGGAATAGCGGCATAAGCGGGTCGCGATGGCGACGAGAAGCGAGATGGATGCACGGCGCCGACCTGGAGGGCCGACAGAGACGACGAGCAAGCTTGGTCGGCCAGGGGAGGAAGGTGAGGAGATGCCAGAAGATCTTGTATGCAAATTCCCTCGGTGCATCTCCGTGGGATCCTGGCGGGATCCGTGGAGGATTAACGGGCCGGCTCGCATGAAAGGAAGGAGAAGAAGAAGAAGAAGAAGAAGAAGAAGAAGAAGAAGAAGCAGAAGAAGAAGCAGAAGAAGAAGAAGAAGAAGATGCAGGAGAAGGAGGCTCCTCTCGTCTCCGTCTTGTCCCTCAGTTCTCTGGTCTCCCGTCCCTATTTCTCCCTCTCGATGCTCGATGCTCGATTCTCATTCCTCGCTCCTCCCGCCTTCTCGCGTTCGTCCTTCGATCCGCTCGGTTCGCCCGTGGACCGCCAAATAAGAGAAGCGAAGCGAGCGCGTTTGCTCGCGAGCCGACGGGTCCACGGGGCGACTGGCCCCCGCGCCAAAGAGAAGAAATAGCGCGGCGGGTCCTGCTGCTCCCTGCCAACGGGGAACGAACTCGAGAGAGAGAAGAGATATATACATTCCGTTCCGCCGATGCCGCCACCCGATCTTTCACCGCCTTCTTCCCTCGATCGTCCCCGCGGAAACCGAGAAATCCGCCGGGCGGTTCTTCTGTCGGCATAATATCCCCCGCGCGGATCTCACGCGCAACCTGCATATAAACAGAGGAGAGGCGCGAAGAATCTCGGCGCGCCGTCTCGCGGGTTCTGCCACGTCGCTGGCGGACCCTCCCCGACCAGCGGAGAAGGAATCAACTGGGGGGAACTGGCGAGTGAGCGGCCAAGAGGTGCGAAGAAAACTATTTGCCGAAGATTTTTGCCCGCGACGCGACGTTAGATATACGATCGCGAAAGAACCACGCGGATACGTGAGCGGCCTACGAAAACACGAAACCTCCGCCGTTCACGTCGCCGCGGGATTTTATCGTTATTGCCGTGTTCGGGCGGAGCGGGAGACGGGGGACCGGCGAGGCGCGAGTTGCACGCCGGCAGGGCGCGATTTTCTTCCAAAAGAATCGTGTCCGGTGCCTCGCGAGCCCTTTTTTGCCCGCGAGTAGATTCCGCGGTGGCCAGCCCTCTCTCCTTGGGATTTTTCTGACAAGTGGTCTCCCCGGCTGCTGCTGGTTACGAGCCGTTTCACGCTCTCCCCGGAGTACATTCCGTTCCTTTGCTCGGCCGCTTGTCCTTCGTGTCGTGTCCCCTTTTTGCGGCCGTTCGACGGCCAAATCGAAACCCGCCACCTTTGCGACAACCTCCCTCCTCTCGCGCGTCTCCTTCCCCTCGTCACGTTCCCCGGCCGTCGTCGCCGCTGCTTTTTCCACGGGACTGATTAATCGAGCGTCACCGCGTGTCGCGAAATTAACGCCGCGGGAATGCCTCCCGCGTGTATCCTTGATCGCGGGTAATCGAGCCCGCTCGCATAAATCCTATTAGAGGAGATCAGAGGGGCGCGCGGCGCGCCGCGTCGCTCCGTGTACGTGCGAACACGCGTGCGGCGGACCCCTTTCCCGGCGAATCCACGGGCAACAAACAGCGAAGGCGCTTTCGGCCTGGGATCCGCTCGAGAGGGACCACACCACGCACCGGATGCATTCGGGTAAATCGAGCGCGAGAAACGACCCCCTTCGACTCTCCGCGTCCTCCGACTTCCTGGCATCGAGAAAGCTCAGGCCACTCGACTCGCCGACTATAAAACGTCAGCGTCGCCCATTCTTTCGCCCCGGGATCGAACATCCACCTATTCGGATTCGTGAACTTATCGGATTGTCGCTGGGGGTTACCATTCCCCTCTCCACTCGTGACTTCTTTCAATTCATAACTGGGTCGCGCTTCTGCACCAGAAACGCTCTTCGCGCGTTTAACATTTCTCGAGTTAATATCGCGGGGGTGGGGTTTGAAAATCAATTTCTTGTGTCGATAGACAGACAATAGTTTCGGATCGGTTTGGAGTAGGAAGCTTCGATCTCAAGCTCTGTGCAATTAAGATTTCAGTGTCGGACTTCCGACGTGGGCTATTTAAATTTCAGAGTATTATGGAAAATTCAATGGTCTGTCTCGAAAGCTGGAATACCTAGCTACTTTTAAAATGTGGGAGATTGGTTACTGTTAAATCGTACTAGGGAGCGAACCCTGTGACGTCTTCGTGTCCTCACTCGGTTGTAAATTTCCCACAGACGTAACCGAATTAATGTACTGGATCTCACGTCACCGATCAATTTTCCCACTATTACATCCCTGTGTACGAGTTTCGCTCGATGTTAATTTTTTTTTTAAATATTGTATTGTCATCCAATCTACGCACGCCTGCAAAGTGTCAAGACAATTGGATAGTTGGAAGTGGGTTAAATTTGAGTTGCCAGATTTGAGCCATACAAACAGAGGATCGAAGCTAAATAAAATCGTTCAAAAATATGCACTTTCTCAAATAAATTCCCAAACAATCGATTCTCTCTCTACCTCCTGACGGTAGGTAACCCCTTAAAGGTAGAGTATACATGTACGGTGTGTCCGCTCGTGTCTTTCGTGCGCATGTGTTCGCGCTGCTGACATTTAAATAGCGCACGCCGGAAGTCGAGGGCTCCTCAGCTTTAATTGCTCCCATCTTGAGTTCGAACCTTTGAGCAGCAAAATGGTAAGGGAATTTTGTTGGTTTCTTTCGGTACGAGGAATTTGCAGGCTTTGCAAATTCCGTGCAATTATTCAACTGTCGCGACGAATTAAGTCGCCTCGACCAACGCGAACTGACCACGTCACGATTCTCACCCTTTATCAGTTGCTATTTAAAATGCGTAATAATTAATCTCTTTTAATACAATACCATTGCCCTGCTGCTTATAAGACACAGTGCTAAATAATCTTGAGAAATCAATGACCACTTTAGAAACTCGACGAAGGTAGACTTTAGCTATTCCGCGAGTGCAGAATCACAGACACGACCCATCCTTATCGGAGGAATGGGAATAGTATTTCAAGTGTTGCAAAACTGAATATAGACGTCTAATACCAGAGATTTCACTTTTGTTCTCGCGACGTTTTCCGTCTGTTCCCGAGAGGTCGACATCGCGAGCCGAATTATCCAGCTTATAATGACACAGAATTCTGCCCTTTGCGCCACCCCAGCGCCGCTCCGCGGATGGGTGCCATTTCTGGGATTCCTCCGCGCTCGCATAAATTATTCTCGATCCGTCTGATGTTCTTTCCCACCGAGCTAAACGATAATCGTAACCGCGTTCCCTGAGTGACTGCCAGTGGCTCGGAGAAGACAAGACGAGTTCGTTTTTCGACCTCACCGGGTTAAATTTAACCCGGGCCGGCGCGGGCCGGCAGAATTCGTTCGGCCTGAAAAAGGGAACGAGCCGAGAATCTCGAAAACCGTGCCGCTCCCGAGGCCCTCGCGACACGTCCCTAAACACTTTCGGCAGCGCCTGGCCGAGCCGATCCCGAAGGCCGCGCACGTTTTCTTATCCCCGTCGATTTTCCACGGTCTCGTTTTACCATGGCCCGTTTAATCGATCGGATTCCACGCGAGTCGATCGCCGAGATAATCAGCGTGTCTCGAGAGCCCGGCGACGTCCTGGGTGTTAACTGCTACGTTTGCCCTCTGCGTGACGCTGTCTTGTAACACGTCAGCGCACCCTGATTTCACGGGTGGAGTTCAGGCCGGCGTCGCGACGCCCGTGTGCCAGACGCGAGGCAGGGCAGCTTGTCGATTTGCATTGCAACCGTGGACCAAATAGAGAAGTCTTGTCGATCGTCAGCAACGATCGCGACCTTAGCCTTGTGCTCGCTTTCGCGAATAGAAGCGTCCCTCAATTAACTCATTGGGATTGAATCGCTTTCTTTCTAGCTTCCTCTGGTTCTATTTGAAGTGCTCCAATTCCGTTCCGTGGAGCAGCCCCCTTGCCTCGTTCATCCACGCGCTTCGTTTCTGCGTAGGTGGCTGCTTGTCTCCCCCAGCTTTTCATCGTTCGCGCCACTGTTTCCCCTGCTGCAAATTTGTCGCCATTTCCCTCGCGATCTTTCCTTCGATCGGTCGAAAGAGAAAGTCCCCGGTACCAATTGGCGATCGTGTAATCGCGACGAGATCGCCGCGGGGGACGGCTGGACCGAGTCGAACGTCGCGTCGTCCCGTCACGATTCGGCGACAAAAGGAGGAACGAAACGCGTCGGCATCGCTGCTTGAACGATGGCAATCAGCGTTGGTCCTCGCGCGCATTGAAAGACGCGCCGCTGAGAGGATCAGTCACTCGGTGTGGTGCGAACCACGTCCACATCGCGACACAATCTTTTTCTTTCTCTCGGCGTCGCGTGTGGGCGGTAAGCCCCTTTTCCTTCGCCTCGTCGGCTATCAACTCGTTCCTCATCCGGGACCACGGGAAAGGACCTTTTCCTCCACGACGCCACGCTTATCTGCGCCCCCTTATCTGTCGCTGCGCGCGATACCTCCGCGAGTTTCGTAAGTCAGTGAGATAGGCCGGGGTAGAGTCTCTTCGATGAAGCACAGGAGCTGAGCTGCTTCAGAATTCTACGAGTTTCGCATGGTTATTTAATGAATATCCACACGTAGGTACGAACCGGCAGGTACTGGCTTCTATCAGAAAGTATCGATTCTAAAGAGACTGCAACCAGTACCGCGGTTCCCGGTTTTACACGCTTCGTGTTCGGTTCTCACGGTAGTTTCTTCTGCGCGGCTAAGAAACGTGCTATCGACGCACCACGAGCACGCATTTGTCATTCGCGAATAGACGCTAGATCTCGTGTGGTCATGAGTGAGAATGGATAGGGACGTTTGTGCGTCCAAGGCTTTTCCCTTTGCTTATCTTCGACCATGGGCCCAGCATCTCTGATTAGGTCGATAGCTCCTAGCTGCCGTGGGTAGTGTTCCTGATTTCTCTATATTTCTTGTTTCAGGGAAATCGGAAATGAGATCATACTTCTTGAGAATTCTCGAGAAATTGAAAAAAATATTGGGAAAATTATATTTCTGGAATAATGTTGATAATATTTATCAAAAATATAAGAAAACTTTTACTAAATGATTATTCCTGTCTAATTTATACAAAACTTGTGTAAATGAAAAAATAGATATTAAATATAATTGGTAAATTTATTTATTTAATACAAAATTTTTACAAAGCGAAACATTACTTTTTGGTTTGAAAATTTATTTTTAAATAGCACAATGCGTCTAATGTAGCGTCGGCGAATCTATTTCTTTTTTGTGGCAAAATCTGTTACTGTTATGTTTTCACGTTTTATATATATCTAGCTTGGCTGTTAAATGAAAAAATGCGTCTTTTGACCCTTTTGGAAGAAATTCTGGATCATGCAAAAATTTTATACGGGATACAATAGTCTTATCTCCTCTTTTCTATATTTCTCCTTTAATAGCCACAAGAAATTTAGGTACTTGTTTCAGTATACAATTTTTCTAAATTTTTAAATAAGAATTTAAGAGCACCTTCAGCAGTTAATAATATCCAATCTTCTGCACTGTGATTTTCTATTGGAATTTATATAGGTTTTAATCTTATTAATAGGATGTCTTATAAATTGTAGATGTGCTTATACGTTCGCGATTAACTAGTAATACATTCTTTTACGAAAATAAATGAGATTTACAATATATTTCCTAGACTTAAGTTCCTCGAGAAATTATAGTATTTCTCAAGAAATAAGGAATAAGCAATTATAAAATTTCTCGAGAAATTCTCGAGAAAGCATTCTCGAGAAGGAACACTAGCTGTGGGCATGTGGCAACAAACTTATAAAATATTCTTCGTACTAGATACTATCGCGAGATGAGAAGAAGACCGACTAGCCACAAGCTGAATTATCACAGGAGCAGGGGAAATCACCCGCTCGCTTCACCCCATCCCCTCCAAGAAGTCCTACTTTTCGGTTCTTAGCGACGTCCATATCCGCGGGCTGTCGTGATTTGTTTCGTTCGCGTTCTGCGTCACGCAGCGGACTTTGTTGCAAGGAATTCGGTGGAGCGAGCGGGTGATTCCCCTTGCCCCTGTGACATTTTAGCTTGGGGGTAGTCGCGCTTCTTCTCATCTCGCAATAGTACCTACATTCAGAAATAAATCCCGAATAATTAAGAAACACACTGCAAATCGTGTAGTTCCTGGTTCCAGCGACCATCGAGTCGGCTGTCTGAGTAAGGGCCTAGAACAAAGGGAAACCACTAACGAGAAAATGGTTCGAAAGAGAAGAAAGGGTTTCTGTTCCCTCGTGGAACAAGAGGAGATACATAGTGGCTCGTTGGAGAGGCGGCTCGTGGTCAGCCAGGTAAGGCTGAGTCGCAGGGAATGCCGGCAGGTGTGTCAACGGCTGTCGCAACGCATCCTCGCGGCAGCGTTTTGTTAACTGCTCGTTCGCGTGACACCGAGCTTAGGATAAAGTTAGTAACGCAACTTAGAATGCCAGGTCTTGTCCGCTCGCCGGCCTCTGAGCGCGTGCATGCGCGCCGACACAGGGTCCTCCTCCCTCGTCTTTCTCCCATTTTCTGACTATATCCGCGCTGCTCTCGCGCAACAGAGATCGCGCGTGCGATTTTCTCGGACGAGCACGCTTCCCTTTTTCCACGCCGCCCTCGGGCGACGTCCTTTGCCTACGAAGTTGGCGGTTCGTTTCATCGTCTACGCGTCGCCTCGCGGGAATCACAAGTCCCTTTTAATTGAGGATTTATAAGCGTCCGCGGCGTGGAATCGTTGACCTGGGTCGTGATAGTATAGTTCCTCCACGCGATGGAACATTGGCGGACCTAGGATAAGCAGCAGAGCCACTGACCTAGGAAAAAGTCGTAGCTCTGAGAATGATTAAGGGGTTATACCTAGTCAGGCGGCCGAAAAGAGGCGAATGTTTGTGAATTTTTTTTTAGAAAGCGGAAGCATATATTCTTACAGAACTTTTTGCGCTTAAAAGAGCAACATTTAAAGAACATTTGGTAATTTTTTCGTGGAAAAATATTTACGTTTATAATAAAGTAGCAACCGACATCCAAGAAGCATTTTTAAAAATTTGCTTTTGTGGTGAGCACTGCCATTCGGAACCAGATTATTTAAAATAAAAAAACAGAAAAGATTTCGTTAGAATATTAATGTATCCTCAGGTCGACGGAGAGAATTTTCCGAAATATTAATTTAAAACAAAGTGGCGGCTATTTAAAGTTGAAATCCTGATTTTCTTCGCGTGATTTTTGCACGATTTTAACTTTAAATAGCGGTCATTTTGTTTTAAATTAATACTTCGGAAAATTCTCTCCGTCAATCGGAATATACATTAATACACTAATGAAATCTTTCTTGTTTTTTGATTTTAGATAATCTTGCTCCGAATGGCAGTGCTCACCGCAAAAGCAAATTTTTAAAAAGGCTTCTTGGATGTCGGTCGTTACTTTATTATAAACGCAAATATTTTTCCACGAAAAAATTACCAAATGTTCTTTAAACGTTGCTCTTTTAAATGCAAAAAGTTCTGTAAGAATATATGCTTCCGCTTTTTCAAAAAAAATTCACAAACATTCGCCGCTTTTCGGCCGCCTGACTAGGTATAACCCCTCTAGAATAAGTCGCGGATTCTTTGAATTCGGCTGTAATTAATGATCCCCAAGCGCGTCTAGGTTCCACTCACGAACCTGTAGACGTGTAATTAGTACACACGAGGGTGCCAGGTTTCTTTGCAGCCGCGGAAGCTATGCGACCCTGGTTCCCCGATTTCACCCGCCTTGCATCGTCAGTTAAGAATAACCAGTTCGCGGCAAAGCTGACAATGAATTTGGCAGTAACTCTGTTGTTCTATTGACGCTCCGTTGCCCCAATCTCGCGTGACGAACGACCTTCCGCCAGGCTTTCCTAAGGCAGAGCCTGTCCGTGGATCGGTCTCCCCGTGGAAAGATGGAGAATTTGGACCGACGCTTAAGCGATTCAGTGTGCGTCGCCGCTGTGTGTTTCTTCATTCATGAAACTTCGACTCTGGGGACTCTGGAGCGCACAATGGGCACGAGGAAGATAAACACGACGCCGGTGGATTCATAAATCTCGGATTCATTCAGTGGCTCGCGCTTCCCCATTCATCTTGGCCTCCGTAATCGTTCGCTGATGCTTGGATCCACTGCCGCGTCATTGGATGAACCGAGTTCAGGGTAGAACAACATCGTTGACCCCTGTTATTCTGCCACTGTATTGCTACACTCGCGCGATCCCTGAATTTGTCTAACCGCGTTCCATCATACGCATTTCGAGTCTCGACGTCCTCTCAAGCATCTCAGAGCGCCGAACGTCGCCTCATTGATCTGGGTGACAGTCTCCAACAAATTGGAGCAGCTCAATGGAGACACAAGTACCCATTACCGAGATCATTTCTTAGCCAACGACGCCCCTATCAGCCTAGCCACCCTTCCGCAACGTTGACAGTCTGAATTATTCTGGTCCGGCCATAAGCGCATCTTTTCCACGGTGTTCCCAAAAAATATTCAACCCATCGATTATCACAGTCCCTTCCATTGAATCCTGCTCTCTGACAAAGACTCCGCGCGGTCGCCATCTCGATGCAAGGTTTGGCGGGAGAAATCGCGCGGTGATGTTGGGGAAACGTGAGGGCCATAGAAAGAGGAAGAGAGGATAAAACGAGATCATCGAGCGAAACCGGTGACCGGCGATGTCTATATGGAAGTGTGACATCCCGATGGGTTATTCCTGGCCGCTTCGGCGTCTGCCCTCTATTAACGTGCGCGCGTTCTCTCGCGCGACTATCCCCTTTCTCCCCGGCCCGGCGAGCGGGAAATAGTGACGTTGAAGAAGGCGCGGGGGCAAGACGCCTCTCGTCAGAAATAGTGGCAGTTCCCTGTCTCCGCGCCAGCCACCACCGATATCTATTCCGGCGCTGCAAAACAACATCTAGCCCTGTCCGACTAGCCAGCCGGGTATCTAGCGGCGTGGCTCTCGATAGGAGACACGTGGAATATTTTCGAATCTGCGAGGATCGATCCGCGAGTTCGCAGGGCAGGCACGTTCGGGCTACCCGCGGCGAAGATTATTCGGTGGACGTGGGAAAGGAGAAAGCAGCCTCATCTTTCCTCCCGGGCAGACGAGGCACGCGGAGTAGTACCGTAAAGCCGGGGGATGAGATCTCGCGACTGCGGATGCAAGTTTTTCGTGGCGGGTGTTAATTCGGTAAGACGAGGGTCCGGAGAAGGAGGACCGTTCGAATCGACAGGCCACTCGAGGCTCGTTAATCGCGGCTAATATGCGGGGAACAAGGAACAGCCACGAGAGCAATTAAGTCGTTGTTGAGTAAGACGAGACCGAGGCGGCCTCTTTTACGACAGCCGCGGCCGTAATTCAGTCGTTTCGTAGCGTCTGATTTGCCAAGGTATTCCCCCTTTATGCGCGAGCCTCGCCGTGGCGGGCTTGGCCTGCACCTGGCTTCGTGTCTTCTAAAAAAGCCACCGCTGAAAGCCGAGAAACTCGGCGAGGGTTACTCTCCGCCGCTGCGATGCACCTTTCTGGTTTCCGTATGCGGGCGCAGCTGTACCCGGCCAGGAAGAAAGGACGTTGCGCGGGCAAAAATTACTGACGCCGACGGAGCTTCGAGCCGCCGCTGTGATTCCGGAAGAGTTGCAGCTCTTTGTCGCTCCGGGGAGTTTTCCTCGTTCTATTTCGATGGTAACATGTATTTCGGTCGGGGAAGGTTGCTGGAGATATTTCGAGCGAAGTGCAAGGAGATGCTCGTCTACTCTATAGGCTATCAACTGACAAGATGCACGCGCGTATAGGTACTTGGCTGTGTCTCGATGTAATTTGCTTCTTTACTGTTGGATCTGGTAGTGGGAGATATAGGGATACCACCTTTCACATCCGTCGCCTCTTAATACGGCTTCTGAAGAAAAATTTCTGTCGTTCCTTTAAGTGGTATTTCCTTGGGTGGAAATATAGCAGGTATCTCGATACTTCGCTCGCATCCGAGTACCGTTTCCAGCTGGAAGGCGGCGGTACCCCGTTAAGTCCTCGGGGGTCGAGGTCGCTCGGTGCCCGAAGGAGCCAGACAGCTCGTGTAAAGAGAGAAACCCGCACGCGGGGGAAACAATGTAGGTAACGCGGCGAAGGTTAGGGGCGTCGTAAATCAAGGGAACGAGCATCGACGCCCGTAAAGTCATCGAGGCACGATCACTTCTATCGAGGCTGGTGGGAGAAACGATTAGGCCGTGGCGGCCACGGGGCGAGAGGAAGACCCCGGGGGCCGAGCCTTCGTGTTCAAACATCCTCCTTTATTGCCCCTCTAAACTCACCAGGACGATCTGTGGATCGGCCGAATGTAAATCTGATCGTTGTTTCTCCGGTCAGCCGGTTACGCCTTCGCACCTCGCTGCCTTGGGCTACGTGGAAGCTTCTAACGACGCCTGTCTGGTCTCGTCCTAGAGCTAGGACATTCCAAATCGGACAGTTTTTGGAGTAACGTTTCGGATGTGGCTGAAATTTGAATATGTTGCAGTCTTTAGGGATAGATAAACATATCTCGAAGGATTTTTGACAATTTTGGAAAGTGTCGATTTTACAGCTGTTTGGAGGTAAGTGTTAACTTTTTTTTCAATAAATTATAACTATGGAAGTAGTAAACGGATGGAGATGAGGTTTGCGGCGATTTGTAGAAAAGACATTGAAGTTTCAGGAAAAAATTATTTCAGTTTCAGAAAGAAATTTTTTTAACCATTTTTGTGCAATTATTTTAAACAAATGTAGTTTTTTTGACAACGCGCGCGATTTTAAAACAGAATATAGTTCTATCCTTTCTCTTCGTGGTCTAATTGTCAAAAAATATGGGCACTTTAAAATTGGCCTTGTAAAAATTGTCGAAAGTTGACGCTGCGTCGCCCAGCACCGCGGTACTCGCAGCGTCCAAGCGGCTACACCTGATATTCTTATACAGGATTCTCGAAAATGGTAAGTATTTGAAAAAAAATGAAGGAGGAAAACTTTTACTGCTTTTCATATCCAATATAATACGGTATCTGAATTTTTGGTGTTCGCAATATTTTCCTGGAAACGAGGGTGACTTTTAGTTTTTTAAATGGAATGTTATATATTTGATTACCCAATATGAAAGCGACTGTCGAGACAAATTCAAGCATATAGTACACTATGACCTTGAAGGCCACACAAGGTTTACTACTTCCATAGTTATAATGTATTGAAAAAAAGTTAGCACTTACCTTCAAACAGCTGTAAAATCGTCATTTTTCAAAATTATCAAAAATCCTTCGAGATATGTTTATATATCCCTAAAGACTACAACATATTCAAATTTCAGCGACATCCGAAATGTTACTCCAAAAAGTGTGCGATTTCGCGTGGAATGTCTCAGCTATACTCCATCGACCATAGGTATTCCTTTCAAACTTTCAGACGCCCAATCTGTCGCCTTCCAATTCACTCGACCCTAACCGACGGGACCGCAGGCCGAGTCCCTTGGTAATGCCAATGACTTCGTAGATAGATCTAGACGAACTTTCGCAGAACTAGAAGCTATCGGACCCATGTTCAGCCATTCGTTAGAGGTATATACTTCGACTTTATTTCACGTGCTTCTTTTCCAAGCGCCCACGGCGAACATCCCGAGGAGGCTGTTCCGCGTGCGCTCCAGGGTATTAGGCCGCCACCACGGCTGTCATCGTTCACGGGGAGGCGGGTGTTCGCGCAAACCAGCGTCGAATTAATCGTTGGGAATACAAAGAGCGCGGCACGCGGGCGGGCGACAGATACAAACGGGAACCTTGGTGCGCCAGAGATCGGCTCGTTTAATTTTATCGCCGGAAAAAGGGAGTTCCGCGGCACCGGGATCTCTCGAAGACATCGCTGCTGGCCGGCCAGGACGGTAGTAAGTATGTTAATGACTCGTAGGCGACAGGCTTTAGATCTAGACGTCTCCTCTGCGCGCCTTTAAGCGCGTCGCGTCGCGTGCTCGCTGCGCGACCTCCCTTCGCTCGGTCGCTCCGTTGCCTCGCTGCCAGCGAATAGCTCAGCATCAATCCCGACGTCTTATTATAACGTTATTAAAATAACCGGCCCTCGCCAACTTAGACCACTGCCCCTGTCCTCCTCCGCCCTCCTCCGCCCCTGTCTCTCACACTTCTGGCTCTGTGACGCGCTCGCTGCCATCACCGATTCGAACACGCTCCGTGCGGAGGCCCTTTGAGCGTCGCGGTGCCCGGACGCGCTGCCAAGCGGTCATCTCTCCGCTATCGAGCTTCCTGACCCACAATCCAACGCAAATCAAGGGGCGTTTAATCGAAACTACTCGAGCCAACGCAGTTCAAAATTTCACCCCGATCACTTGAGTAAACATTCCTCTCGCCAATGGAATCGATAAGGAACCCTATTTTACAAGAGGATCGAGGTTCTCTCAGCACCGAGACGTTAAGAGGAGTAAACGGACGCGACCCAAGGGTCGCCACCCTCCTGGAAATCCCTCTTTTTCGTTCACACCGTCTTAGGAACGTCTGTCCCGCGCGCTCCATTCAGAAAATATTGCAAATTCGCTGAGCTCTCACGCGACACTCCGACACCGCGGCCACGCAATCAGCAGCGGGAAAGATAACTTCCCGTCCAGCTGGGAATAGTATTTCTATCGTGTTTACGGGTTTATCGAGGCGTCACGCGTCGCTGACACGCGGCTTGTTTACCTAATATCGAAGCAGTAATTATACCGTCGACTTAATGACGTCCGTGATTCGTTTTTATCTGGCACTCGTCTGTCAGGTGTCACGCATCAGTGACTTTCGATCCAGCACCGTTTTCTTGTGGAAGTTTCAGGTGAAACCAGCTTTCCTGCCGGGACGCATATTACGGAACTTGATTTGAAATTACTTCGATGTTCTGATTCTCCGATTCCCTGTTACAAACGATCTGCTCGGGAGACAAGGTGCTCGTCTTCCTCGCGTTCTCGACGAAAGGAATTAGAACGACACGCCTCCCTCGTCAGAGTTCAGCCCGCGTGGACCATGTTTCCGTAAAACGCTTGCAGCAATCCTAAAACAGCGGTTTTCGTGCACGAGCCACCCCTGAGCCTCGCAAATCGTTTATCCCGCTCGTAGCCGAGGCCTTCTACACGCTGGATATTGTATTACAGGGTTGAATATTTAACGAGGACGGCGACACTTGGCACGAGGGGCAAAAAGTTGCAGGCCTCGTTCCACCCCCGAAGGTATATCCTATCCGCCACCCCTAATTCTTTTCGCCTCGATTTTCCCTCGATAGCCGAGGGGCCGAGTCTCTCTCCTCCTCCCTCTCTCTCCATCTCAAGAGGATACAACCGCGATACCAGTCTTATCTTTCGCTACGTGTCGCCGACTTTACACTGGAAACTCGACGCTCCCCGTGGAAACTCAACGACGGGGGTTGAATTATTAAAGTGGCGGCGTTTCTTCTAATGTATCGGCGCGTGTTGTACCTGTTACCAGCATCCGTCTTTAAACTTTCACACGCGTTCGCTCGGCTACGAAGAAGTCGTGAAATGCTCCACGTCACCCATAGAAACTCGGAGGATGTGTAATCGGCCGTATTTTTAAAACAAGCAACGACACAAGCCTCGCAGAAACGGAACGAGGGTGACGAAAAGTCTCCGGGGACGGTCGGTGATCACTTTCGATCCCACAGCGCTTCGATCTTTTGTTACGAAGATAATCGACCGTCCTCCACGCCGACGTGTCTCGGATACGCGTCATCGCGTGCTTTAGTTGCTCCCGCGTTTAAAAATAATTCGGAAGGCCGCGGTCGACGAGTAAAAAAGCAAGCGTGTCAGCGCCGAAAATACGGACCACCCGAGGGTTGGAAAATCGCGGCCGATCCTCAGCGGCATCGGTCAAAATTCGAGTAACACCCACTCGTCCCCCGCACCTTAAATATCAACTCGCAGCGACAATTTGTCGGCGTCCTCCGTGCTCTGGCCGCCATTTCTATGCCCGTCCGGGACCGAAGTAATATTTCTCTTCCGTGTAATTTTCCGCAGTGGCAAAGTAAACCTTGCAAGTAATTTCGGTCCATCCTTCTTGCCTTTTTCGCTGGAGGCGCAGAGGGAGGAAAAAGAAGGGAACGACCGTGTCGCGTTGCGCAAGGAACCGAGGCGTATCAACCCCCCCTGCGCCCACCCTCTCTCCGCCCCCCGTGTCCCCCGAGCCCTTCGTGCAACGCCATAAATCACCCCGACAAATTTAATTATCCTGCTGTCTGCGATAAAGCCCCGGCGCGCATCCTCCTTGTTGTCTAACTTCACCTATCTCGCAAGCCTGTAAGCCTTCGGCCCGCTTCCGCCTCGCGCTTTGCGGAAAATCCGTGGGGGACGTGGAGCGCTCGCAACTTCAGCTCGTGAAATGGTTTTTTTTTCTCGAAATTGAGGGACAGTTTGTATACCTAGGATTTTCCGTTCGTTTTGGCTGCGAGGTTCTTTGGAATGTGTACTTCTAGAGTCACGGTTTACTTGTCCTCAGTAACTGAGTTTTGTGAGCTAAGAGAAAAGGGACTTTGATCTCGAAAGTATTATATCTTCAAAGGGTTAATGTGCTTCTTTTAAATTTACTAATTCTTTGTTGCGGAAAGCATAGAGTCTAAATGGAATAGTCAGATCTAATCCCCCAGAAACACGTTTGTTCGTTGAGCTACTTAAAGTCAAGAACGCCGAACGCAACGGTTTAGCCCGAGACAATATTATTATTGTTTATAAGTCCTCCGGTTAATGAAACGTTCGCGGTGGAACGTGATTTCCGGTTTCATCCAGCAGATTACACGGGGTCCCCCCGTTTATTCGGCTATGCCCGGGATTATAACAACTTGTTGTCCCTTCGATTAATCGAAATTCACGTTTATCCCTTTCTTGTACCGCCCGCCCTATCCCCGGTTCTTATGGCAGGGCTTATCCAGATCGTAGATAACGGAGACCCGAATTTACCGTGGCTTACCTCCGATTGCCTTCCTCCTCTCAAAAGTCTGCTGGGCAGAATCGAAGCAACGGTTGCTTCCCTTGGAAAACAATTCCTTCGTGATTCGACCAAAAACCAATTACCAGGGGGAAAAATGATAGAGACCCTCCGCGTAAAAACCGTAGAACCCTTCTTGCGTACCACGACCGCGATTGCGCGGACAAAGGACTCTTCGTCTGCCAACCTTCACCTTAAGCTGCCCAAAACAGTAGCCCGCGACTGCCCCCGAATTTATCGCATAAACTTCCCTTATAAGGGAAGGAATCATGCGGGACGAAGTACGTATGAAGGTTTGGACCTCGGGGGAAATGGGATTACAAGTAGTCGCTGCCCCGGATTAATCGAAATTCACGTTTGTCCGTATGCAGAAGCGCGTGGAACGCCTAACCTACCTTTCGTTGGAGAGCTTACAGAGATCACTATTAACTGGTGCTGGGATAAGCCACGGACGGCGGTGGGTTCTTATCTGCGCCCCCGACGCCAGATAAATTTCCCGGCCGAAGCGCAGGGCCCGCGGATTAGGTTCGTGCAAATAGTGTGCATCCCGTTATCGGCGCCGTTGCAGTGCGAGGACCATCCCGCCACGCGTCATATGTGCGCGTCCACCGTCGCGTTTCCGCGCTGCCGGTGTGCCCCGGACAAGCGATTAAAGGGCCGAAATGGCTTCGTGCGGCTGCGTGACGCCGAATCGCGCGTGTCTTATCTGCGATGCTTCTGGGCGCGCAGCACGGCACCGTGTCCTGCGCCCAGGGTATTTCGGTAGTGCTCAGAGAGTGATCTTATCATTGTCGAAAGTGGAGGTACCGAAATTGTCGCTCATACCGAAGAAGTCGGTATGGTTAGCGACTCGGATGACCGTTCACAAGATTCAACTGTATAACCACAACGATCTTCTTCCGTTTTAAACGATTTTATTCAGCTTCGATCCTCTGTTTGTATGTTTGTACGGTTCAAATCTGGCAACTCAAATTTAACCAATTTTCAACTATCCAATTGTCTTGAAACTTTGCAGGCGTGCGTAGTTTGGATGGCAATAGAATATTTAAAAAAAAAATTAACATCGAGCGGGACAAAAAGCCACTGCGTTCGAAAACAAATCGTCGCACAGTGGGGAAATTTTGCGATTTTATGGCCAAAACTATAGAAATGAAATTTTTTAATTTTACAAATTTAATACAAATGTCAATTGCAGAAGTATATCCATTTTCGTGGTCAAACCCTGAAAAGTTATTTTTAATATAAAAAAGTGCAGCAGGGCATAGCAGAAGGGTTATCGCTTCTGACGCAAACAAACATACATAATACAAACAATCAAACAGAGTATCGAAGCTGAATAAAATCGTTTAAAAAGGAATAAAAAGGTTTGTAATGTATAACATGTGAACCAGTCTCCGTCACCGTTAGCAACTATTAGTAATTAATAATTGCATTTATAGAATGAAAATAGTCCAACGTAAAATAGGAATGAAAAACATTGCAGGATATTATGGGATTGATAACTATTTTATGTATTGAAAAATGATTCTTATATGAAAAGGTTATTTCTAAAACACTACTTTAAAAATTGTATAAATTACGTATTAAAAAACGAAAAATAATTATTTTGAAGACAAAAAGATAGATTCGTAGTATATCACCATCGAAATTGTAGTACAAGAAAATAATTATTTTATAATTTTTAGTGCATTTTAATTTAGTTTTTACTACATTTTTAATAATATCGTTTAACATAATTTTTTTTTACATATTTTTTATTCTGCCTCTGATCTACCAAGTGTCCAATCCGACCCACGAGGAAGTAGGATTCGAACAATCACTGGTAGCGAATAATCGCGCAATAGCCGAAGAAGAATGAAGGGGCGGGAAGGGGGTGCTTTAGAACTCTTTGGCCGATTTCCCTCTCCTCCGTGGGTTGTTCAGTTGCTCCGTCGCTCCTCATTGAAATCGTAACCGCCTCCGCGGCGAGATTGGCATAAGGCAACTTGACTGAGCCGCTCCCTCATTGTCCAGCGGTCCAGGTCGCATTATAATACAATTTTCAGTAGTCGGGGCCGAGGCCCTGGGCACAAATGCACACGCACGCAGATCGTGGCCCCGGTGCTCGTAAAAAGAAAGACGTGGACTGGCAGAGGATCGACGCGGGGGTACGTCCAGAGGTAGAGAGAACGAGAGGAGGCGTAGGTCGCGCGTACTCGCGTACGCGCGCCGACCACGCGTGTACCTGTGTGCGCCGCGTCGGGGGTATAAAGTGAACCGGTGGCAGCCAGCACAATGCGCCGTATCAAACAAAGCTGCTGCGCGCACGGGACTTCCATAGAAGTGTGGGTGGGTGCGCGAGGTGTAGTATTACTCATTCAAATGATCCTCTCCAGAACTCTATCTGTCTCCCTCTCTCTCTCGCCTCTCCTATGGCCTCCACCTCTCGCCCGAGAGCGACCCTCTCCGTCTCACTTTTTCTCCACCCTCCACGGCGCTTTTAATCCACGGCCAGGCATTCACGTCTTTCTGTGCCCCGGTTAAATAAAGAGTCCCGCTGCAGCTTCGGGCCTGTTGCATGCGCGGTCGCAGCACGACGAAAGGGCGCGTGTACGCGAGGGCGCAGGTACGCGCGGAGAGGGTTGCCGGCGAGAACCCCTTTTGCCTAGATTTCATTTCGGATCTCGAGAGTTTCCTCCCACCGACCATTGTGCCGAACGTACCCCTCTCCCTTTCTCTCGGTCACCCCCGTTCACCTCCCCCGTTATTCGAGTCACATATCGAGGACGCGCCATAGGTATGATTTTCGAGGTTTTGTTCGAGGGACGGGCTTTGCATTCAGGGAACCGTTGCCTTGCTGGTAGCATTGTTCGCGGGGATTCTTTTGCGCGTTTCGCTATAAGGTGAATGTCCCAATTTCTGCTCATTTAAGAGGTTACTCGTCAGAAGGAAGGTGTACAAAATTTGTTTGCGATCAAAATTTGCAGAGTAATTGATTAATTCTTTAATAATAAATCAACCAGTCGGAAACTATTTAAGAAAGATATTTCAAGATGTTTAACTACTAGTAATTTGTAATTAAATATAATACTCTAAATGTCCGCATTTCTGCTCACATAATACGTTGTCTTTTCAGGTTAAAATAAGTTACATCTTTTATGGAGATGTTTCATAACACAACAGTAAAGCATAAAATAATGATAAACAAAAAATAAAATGCTTTCGATTAGAAATAGAGGTTACAGCATATATTGAATTGCGAGGTTACGTTACTAAAAGTTTGGTGAGTAGAAATGTGGACATGGCGGTGATTCACTTGACCCTAAACCTAATCACCTGTTTTCTACTCAAAATAATTAAAAATAGTACAAAAATCTACATCCAGAGCACAATACGGTATCTGTTTTCGTTATTACATAAGAACTTTTACTCAAAAAACTATTATTTCCCAATCATCGAATACCAATAGTGACGCTGTTCCTTAGCACAACCAGCTAAAACACGGTCGAAAAATCACGAGTCTCCCATTTTAAACGTTTTTCGTTGCTTATGCTGCACTTTGCGTAAATGTTTAAATAGTTTAGAATTATTTTGTTGCAACTATAGTACAAACGTAACGCTTATAATAATAAGAAAAATACGTAACGAGCAGAAATGGGGACATGAGCAGAAATTGGGACATTCACCTTAGTACGTCGCGAAATTTGATTAATTTCTGTCCATGGTAGTCTATGTATCCTCTTTGAAATAGAACGTTGAATCAAGCTAGTTACAATTTTCACGTTACTATCCTAAAATGTTAAGAAGCGGGACATCCTTCCTCCCCAGTTACAGCGTATCTTGCACCCAATCCCATCCCCTTTCCTCGATTATTCGGTGTCGACTTCCGTCACACACCGCGGGGTACCATTGACGCCGTGGTCTCCACTAGACAACTGACTCTGTTTGCCCGCGTTGATCGGTCGTCACAACAGAGCTTCGCGGAGAGAATGTTGTCGTCGTTGTCGTCGTCCTTTCCCCGGGTTCTGGGTCCACGTTGTTGCTCAGCATTCAGCTTTACCCTGGTTGTTACCGCGAAAAGCGACTCTAAACGGATTTCCCGGGCACCGTTCTAATGCCATTGTGCGAAATCGTTGCCTCCTTTCGCCGGCGTCCAGCAGTAAAGTGTTTCAGGCTCCCCTGCACCCTCTGGCTCCTGCGCCCGGCCTCCTCTTCCTCTGGTCTCCTTTTCACGGGATTGTCAACAGTTACCAAGGGTTGAGAAGGCGAAGAGGGGGGCCCACGGTTTTGTCGTCGACTCGGCCCCATCCACGGGAACGTCTTTCCTCGTCCTTTGTCGAGCGGAAAATTCTCGGAAGGATTCCTGCTCGGGGGGGAAAATAGACGGCACGAAAATGGGACCTGGGACACCCCCGCTGGGCGTCCCATTGTTCGAATCCCGCACTCGCAGCGGGCCCTTCTGGCCTGCGCTCCTTTTGCTCGGAGTGGCCAGGCTAAGCTGCGACACGCCGCTTCCTTCTGGCTTGGCGATTTTCAATATCGTGAAGGATTTACCCTTGCGACCGACGATTTTCGTGGATCCATCCCTCTGGCGGGACTTACGCTCGGTATCTTTCCACTGAAGGGCCGGAATTGGGACGCGGTTTCGCGAGGATCATTCTTGACTTCACCTCAACGCTCTTTCGCGTAGGAGAAGCGCACCTTCTCAATCTGCAATAGACAAAAGCAGGCAGGGAATAATCTCCTCGAGCGTTTCAAGCGGATGGTATTGTATTTTCCAAAGTCAGATCCCTGTGGAATCCGTTCGCGGCCCAGGAAATTCTAGGAAGCTCCTTGTCAATCATCTTTCGGAGTGGTGCTCGTCGAAAACACCCCAAAGTGGGCCACGATCCGACGAAATATCACCGTGCGAAAAATACACGGATTCAGCTCGTACCAGACACGGGAATAAACGCTGCGAAGCGTGCACGGAATTGACTGTGGAGACCCCGGGTCTCGTACTGTGCGCTGGATTATCCGGCTTGCACGCGCGCGCGCCTCGAGATTATATACAGGGTGGCCCATTGTCAGGCGGAAATTACGGAAACGCAAATTGGCCGGTGTGACTGTGACGGGCGCAGACGTGAGCCACGTGCTGCCGCGTCGCCGCTCTGCGGTTCTGTAATCAGTAATACCCGGTGTTCGGGGGATGGTCGAAAGGGGATGGCGAGATCGGGGCGGATTTCTAAGCCGTAAGCCCCGCTATTGAAACGATCAGGCCTGAAGGCTGTTTCCAGCGGGCCACCGGGCGCGCATTTCGGCAATTACGCGTTAACGATGCGCGCCCCCGATATGAGATTGCCTTTCTCGGCTCTCCGTCTCGCTGACAAACCGCTTCTCTCTCCTGCGTAATTATTCCTGTTTATCGACCCCGCTCAGCCAATCGTAATTACTCGCGACGATCTAGTGCGGAGGGTGGGACGCAACGCGAGTTGCTGAAAGTGTCGTTCACGGGATTCTCACCGCAGGATACCGAAGAGGGGTGGGTGGTTTCGTTTTCGGATAAGGGACTCGGGATCTGATACTGTCGTTTCAAGCAAGAAATCTTTGGCCTTGCGGCAGATAATAAGCCATCATCCGCAGCTAAACGCTTCACGATGCCCCGCTGAAGGGGTTAATCACCCGAAGCAAAGCCAGCCTTTCAGCGAGACGCAAATAAACTTCCCCCGATAGCATCGACGAAAACAGGAAAATAATACCACGGACGGTGGGCACCGATCCGTGAAGGGAGCGCGTTCTCATCCTGGTGTCCCAGTGTCCATCGCGAAAGTACGCGCAGCCCTGTTTACAGAAGTCACCAGCAGATAACTGGGGCGGCGCGGCGCGTGGAGCAGCACAGCGAGCGTTTCTCTCACAGGGTGGCCCCATTGTCGTCGCCCTTCGATACCTCCGCAGTTTTTTCAACGCCCAGGGGTCGCTCGTATTTAGGATCCCTTCGGTTCGCCGTAGCTACCACCCCTGGTGTTTGCCGAGCCACCGGTAACGTGTATCGTCGATCGCATTAGCCAGGCGCGACTATGAATTTCAGAATGGCCCCGTAATTGTTATTGCACCGTTGCGGCGACCCAGCGTCTACCGCGTCGAGCCGCAAACAGGGATCGAGCACCGTGCCGAATCCGGGCCTCCGAAGTGTCTTCGAAGAGAATTTATGTCTCGTCTTACGCGCGATCGAGGAATCCATCGATTTTATTACTCTCATCCAGAAATCCATCTTGATTGGAGACGTCAATCACCCCATCCACTCAGTGAAATTTTCCTCTCCGCACGCGCAGCGCGCTGGTTAACGTTTTAATAGCTCGCGTGGTACAAAATAATCGATCGGCTTGGCGTATCGCTGTCTAACATCTTCGCCGGGCGCACCGTATCGCCCCGATCCGTTGTGATATTCTCGAAAAATCAGCCGCGACCGATAAGCGGAGAAAGTCAGGGATATCGCGCGGTCGCGATCGTTAGAATATCTAATCGCGCCGATAATCCGGAAGGCCGACAGCGGATAAGCGAAACGCGGGAGTCAAAGTCACGGTGCGCGACGGAATTAGATTGGCCCGAAATCGTCGATGAGCAATTAACCGAGGAATTTTGTCCGCGCCGGGCACAGACGATGACGATATCGATTCGCGTTTCTCGGCAAGCGATACGATCGACGTAACAGCTGATCTAACTCCATTGTCGACGATGTCCGGGCGGAGAGTGGTTGTCACGGAGGACTGATTAATTCTGTAGATAATCGATTGGATTGAACGGGGAGGGGGCATTCGAATCGAATACCGTTGATCGGTCGCGACTTCCACTCGTTACCTTCGAAACGCTTCCTGGCTCGACGCCGCTGGCCATTTCCATCGACTTTCGATGGGACGCTGGCCTTTTCCAGATTGCATCTTGCAGGGAATCGATGGAAACATATGCTAACAAGGAGAGTATTTTAGGTGTCCATCATTTTGATTTTTGGATATGTTATAGAGGACCGAAAAATAAGAAATACGTGTTTTCTTATTTTTCCCTGTTTTCATATTTGGGGGGTGAAAACTGCGTTCAAAGTTAGGGTTGAAAAGATCATTTTTGTGGAATATCTCGAGAACTATTAGAGATAGGGGAATAGGGTCAATGGACGAATTTTGTGTCTTTGAATGCGAAATATGACTGACTCACCAGATTTTCAAAAAGTACATTTGTTTAAATAATACATAAAAAATTGTTTTTTTTTGTTAATAATTCTTGTAAATCTTCATCTTTTTTCATGGAAATTTATTTCTTTATACTTCACAGTCGAACCGAAAATACGGATAAATCAGAATTTGTATTTCCTACAAATTAACAAATATAATTATTATTGAATTTACTTATAGTAAGGTGTCCTACAGGGAAGTGCAGTTCTCAAGTTATCTAGAAATAAAATTCGTCCATTGACACTATTCCCCTATCTCTAATAGTTCTCGAGATATTCCACAAAAATGATTTTTCAACCCTAACTTTGAACGCAGTTTTCACCCCCCAAATATGAAAACAGGAAAAAAAAACGTATTTCTTATTTTTCGGTCCTCTATAACATATCCAAAAATCAAAATGATCGGTGACGGGCACCTAAAATACCCTCCTTGTAAGTAGTTTCAGTATCGTCGTCTTCGCGAAGCTCAGTATCAATCGTGGCTGTTTTGAATAACCTCTGAAACCGTTACCCCATCTTCCAAAGAAGAGCAGGCCAAGAGGAACCTTAAAATTACTGGGGAACACGGCTGGGAAACGGTGCACGCGAGACTTCACTCTCGCGACGGGTTACTCGCGGCAATTTTCGTACCGAGCAATATTATAGTGTTATAAATTAAATTGCGAAAGGTAGTGGGAGCAAGGAGAGGAGGTGGAACCCTAGAGATCGTGGTTGCACGCGAAGAACGAGCAATGTCGGCCAGTCTTTTGCATCGGTGAGAAAATACCAAGGATGGATTTACGAGGGCGGACAGGGGGTCGAAGCGGCGCGAGGGGGTGGACAGGGGCGGCGAGAATCTAGCTTGGGAGAGCGAAGTGGTGGCGGAGCGGAGAAGCTGATTCAATCATGATAATTCCTCGAATGAAATTTACCACCGACCATCACGCACGTAGCCGGTAACGCGGCGCTCGCGAGCCAGCGGCTTCCGAGGGTGTTTGGTAACCGGGGGATGCTCGACACCCCCCGACGCTACCAATCTAATAATACCAATTGACTCCAGCGGCCGGCGAGAATGCTCGATTTGCGGTCGTCCCTCGTCTTCTTCGCGGTCTACACTCTTATCCTGTTAGCCGCGACGCGCTTGAAAAGTGGACGCGGGAAGGGGTTTCATTCGATTTGCGCGCGTTCTACGGGAAAACGCGATTTGTTTGCCGAACTGCTACCTAATTTCCCTGCTGTTCCCCGAGCAGCGACATTTCATACAGAGGGATAATAAGGAGTTGCCGCCTGACCGTGGCATTTGTAGGAACTTTCGAATTTTAATCTCAAGCTGCTTGGTCGACTTTTCCTCTCCTAGAGTGATTCCGTCAAATGGAAAGGGTGTAATACTGATATTAAGGAGTGTAGGGTAATTGCGGGACAGTTGCCGCACCTTACGCATAATTCTCACCGTGTCTAAATTTTGCAATGAAAATTTGTTCCAGGGATACGTATTATTAGTTGAACAGCTTGTTTTACTACTAACGTTAAAGAAAATCAAAATTTTAATATCTGTCACCCTTAAAAAATTCAAACCAAAAACATCCATTTTTTAGGAGAGACGCCGCACGTGCGGGAGTGGTGCCGCATTTCGAAATAACGTTTAATTTGCCATTTAAACTTGTTAATTTTAACTTTTTATTTAAAAAAAAAATAGTAACAGCAAAGTAAAATGAAACATCTTTTATAGTTATATCACGAAAAGCTATGATTTTTTAACTACTACGACAGCAAAAATAAACTCGACGTACAACTATTACAGCAAAGTGCGGTAGGCTTACCTCGAAAAATAGCAAAATCCTTAAAAGTAATAATGGAAACACGTTCTCGCTTATTAATCTAACCTAAACGAACAGTCTAAAGCAAATAAAATCGACAGTGTTGTATTTTATTACCGATAACCCTGAAATACCGAAGGTGCAGCGTCCCTTCCAGTGCGGCATCTCTCCCGCAATTACCCTAATGAGAGTAACGAGGGAGCAGTGGCTTCTAATCTGATCAAAGAGCGTGAGCAATTATTAAACAATTATTACTACAATCTAATCGAGTAAGGCGAGATCCAGAGGTCTTTATCTGGGTATATTACGCGTGTTTACACTTGAATTTTTCTTCCAACAAACCACATTCCGCCGGACCCGTTATTTCTTGGGGAAAAAAAGCGTGTTATCACGCTCCAGGATACTGCACCGCGTACAAAAATACGTATCTCGCTGGCGCATAACGGGCCACTCCTGCTGGTTCGACGATAAGGCACACTTTCGTCGCCACTGTCACTTCTCGATGAGCGATCACCCATCATCGCGACCCTTCTGCCCATTACCGCCATTTCGCGTATGAGGTGGAACCTGGCCCGACATTATTAGCGACGAGCAACGTAACGGGGAACGCGATAACGCCGATAGTGGCGAATAGCCTCGAGGAAGCAAGGTCCTCGTGCGACGTTCTGTTCCGTTTGGTGGCTCGATGGGTGGCATTCTCTCGGATGAAGCGGGCTCTAGAGCAGTTGCTTCTTCAAAAACTACTTTCGTCAGGCGTATAGGTACACGTACCCCTTTAGTTCCAAATATCATTCCGCCGAATCTCAGGATGTCAAATCCGAGAAACTTATTTCCTCGACTCCGATGATTAATTAGTAGGTACTCGGCATAAAACGTCTGGTTCTCTATCTTCTTCTACCCGAATCTGCTTCTCGCAGGTTCTTACAGTGAATAACTCGATCTCGACTAACTCCGCGACGTCTACCGTCCTCTGCTCGCTATCAGAAACCAATAAGCTGCGATCTGTAAGGGCGGGGAGGAAATAAATACGCCCTCGAGCCCGCTTCCCCCAGAAGCATGTAGTTATCGAGCAGATAGCAATTGCCTAGAGGAGTTCTTAATTTCAGCCGGGAAGAGAGATTCCTGGCGGAGCGTTCCCTCCATCTCACCCTCCTCTGTTGGTCTCTTCGTTATGCACCCTCCGTACGTTCTCGACATGTTGCGCGCATTGTCGATAGTCAAATGCATAACAGGCTACGGTGTAAAAGCGGCACGCATGGATGGACCCAGGACCCGGGCGATGCCAGATGGGTGACTGATGCGACCAGTAACCCCGCGTCAACGTCGAAGCGACGAGTCGAGTGACAGGGCAGACCCAGTCTAGGGTCAAGTCGACACGATATTACATTTCCTGCCGATTTATTCGAGACTAACGAAGTGCAGCCCCGGCCAGAGGCGTTCGATTTCGCTTTCCACCCGTGCGGGGCGATTCACTTCCGTCTCGCCCCGAGTATCGGGTTCTTAATGGTCGTGAAACTTTGCCATGCGGTCCGATTCTCCTCGACTTAGAATACGAATGATTATTTCAAAGGCTGGATTAATATTTGGGCAGTAGCGAAGGGAAAGAAATATTCCAGAAATAATTTGGACTAATAAGTATACTAAAATCGATCCAAAATTTCATCAAGAATTAATATTTATAGGTGATTGTAATAGGATTGATTAAAGAATTATTAGAAATTTTTAGTATTGGGTTGTGTGTTATTTTTCTGATAAATTTACATTTTTTCACAATTAACTTTTCGTAGGGGGCAATATTTAGACGAACATATTTCAATTGTTAAGATTAGACAGTATAATAAGTTTAAAATTGTAACAGTTGTCGAATCGCGAAACGAGGGACCATATTAATTAGAGCACTTAGAAGTCACCGACGAGATTAGAATACTACGTAATGCTTCCAAGTAGAGGGTGATACCAAACGTCAGCTCTCTTCAGGCTCTCGTGTAAATACTCGAAACGGATACAAAAAGAAAGTCCCATAGTTTAGCCAACATTCGAGATGCCATAAATTCGCAGTCTTCTTGTACGGTCTCCCCCAAGTGCATCGGTGAAATGGGGCGTAGGTCGGGGGCCCGCTCGAGTGTTTCCACCAGAAAGCGAAACTCGCACTAAATGTATTACAATCTTGCAGAGAGAGAGAGAGAGGGGGGTGGTTGTGGAGGGGGAGGAGCACAGAAGGCAGCGCGTTACACGGTCGCTTCCGTGGTTCGTTTCACGGATATTTTCGTTCCCTTCGAGTGTCCGCAGCTGTCACGGAAAAGTCGGTTGCGTTCACAAACATTCCTTTTTTTTTCCGGGGGCCTCGTTTCATTGTTCCCGCCGCTGGCGCTGGCTCGCGGGGCCCCCGAGAAGAAACGATTCCGTTCTGGTCCACGTACGATTCACGGCGAAAAAAAAAAAGAGAGAAAGAAAAAGAAAACCAGCCCCTCCGGGCCCGGTCTAACCCTCGTAGGTTACGTTGGACGAGGTAACACCTTCGATGTACACAGAGGGGCAGGGTTAGGAGAGCTCACCCTCCTTTCTCTGCGCCCCGTCGACGACGAGGGGCAGGTCTGGCTCGATTCAGCCGAGGAGATCCTGCTATAGTTACCCGCCGTTCTGCGGTGCCCCTGGCGCAGGACGCGAATAATGACGTAACAATGGCTGCCGTGAGCACACTACAAAAACAGCGGCCATTGTGAGCCGGCGAACCGCGTTGTACACCACCGACACGGGGTCCTCCACTTCTCTCCCCCTCTCTCTCTCCACCGGCGAGTAATGTGATTACACGAGCGTGCTCCAGGCGATTGACAGTCATCCTCGTTAATGGTGTTTTTAAAAACAATATCCACGTGCCCGGCCGGAGAAGTCAAGGGTGCTCCTGGCTTACTTATTCGCGCCTCCCTGAACGCCGCCTCGGGATCCCGGCCCTCTAACGAGGGGATTCGAGGTTTTATGGATGTTTCTCGGCCCTTTTTTTTCGAATTACCCGACACCTGGTTGTTTGCTTTTCCGAGGGGACTTGCCGCGGAGGGGGTGTTTGCTTTTTTCTCTGTCTGCGAGTAAAGGTGAATTCGACGACCCGCTATTGTCAATTACAAGGGGAGGATTCTCTTAGAACGGTGTCCGAAATTTCCCATGGAATCTTCGGCTATTAATTTCCCAGCGTCCTCCTTCCACACCTGCCCGCTGGAAAGGAAAGTCGCCCGGCCGAGGTCGCGGCTCCGCAGATAATCGTTGAGGTCGTGTGCGCCGTGCATCGCGATTAATTACCTAACCGAAGGCACGCCCCTTACGTCTTCATTATGTAGGCCAGCTCTTTGCAGGTGCCTTTCATGGAAGGCACTCTCTTTCCGCGAATGGCGAAACACCGTATTAGGAAGAATTTCGCGCAGTTGGAGCACGTAGCCAGGAATGACTCGGTTAGCTTAGGAGATCTCGCGCGATGTGCCACGGAAGGGGCCTCCTTACGCGTTTTAATTACGCCACGCGCGGCGGCCACCCCTTTAATTAGCATTTGCTTTTTCCTGGCGGTGAAATCGACCGAGAGAATCACTCTCCTCGCGCGTTCTCCGGACGGCGCTTTTTCTCGGTGCTCTTCGCTTTCCTACCGTCTCGCGGAGCTCCAGTTTCCCTCTTGATTAGCCAGCTTCCTCTAATACGAATATCCTATGTGATTTGAAAGAAATGCGGAGCTATGCAGAATGAAATGGTGCTTCATCTCCAGATTTCTCCAACCAGCTACGCCCAATAATAATTCCTCCTGCGAACGATAGAGTATCCCAGTGCAATACGGATCTGAATTAGAAGCGTTCTTCCCTCTCGAAATTATAACCGCGCCGCTCCAATTGAAGGCTCGCTAGTTCACGTGTAGAAACGAAGCGTTTCACCGATTCCGTTTGCGGGGAGTTTTCCACGGGGCCGAGCCGGACTCGTTCACGCTCCAAGAAGCCCAACGATCCTACCAGGATAATTTCCCATGCCCCGTACCATAATCTTCGTTCTGTTTTCCGCTCCTTTCCTCCAAGATTCATATAGTTTGCGCGTCACAGTCGCGTGTGATCGGCGGCTCGACGCTGAACTCAGGCCGTGTCACTGTTCCCTGCTCGCTAGGCTGCAATCTCGTCTTCCCTCCTCATTTCTGCCTGGCAGCTCGTAATTTCGACCTTGACGAACGAAGCCAGACGACACGGTAGTCCGACAAATGTAAATACACTTGCCAAATTATGGTTGCTTCGCCTCGGATGCACCCTGTCACGACAAGTCGGTGCTCTAACGAAGGGTGCCCAGCTAGGATCGAGTGGAATATCAAATTATCAATGAAAACACTTGCCCGCCGTGGGTGTGCGCCAAGCGTGACGGAATATCAGCCGGGAGAACAGCTCCTAGCACATGGAATCCCGGAATCTTCGTCCGGAGGTCTCTCGATGTCGATCCCGGCGGCGTGGTTTTCACGGAGGGAGATTACAGCTGCCGCCGCGGATGATATATTTTTCTTCGCGGCTCCGTATTACCGTGTAAACCCAATAAAGAGCCACGAACGACCGGCCACACACGACGGCGACGAGTGTCTTGCCCGGGCCGCAAAGCGAGCCGAAACGAGAGATCGTTCGGGGGCCACCGCGCGAACGGCCGCGCTCCAGCTCCGTTTCATTTCGAGCCCCGGGACAATAAAAGGATTCCGGCGATCCGAACGCGGGGAGAAGAACGTTTCCACGGAGGTTGGCCGGCCAGGCCGCAAACAAACCAAGCCCCGGGAATTTTCTCTTTTACAGCCAAGCTGGCCAGAGCGGTTCACTTCGCGGAAGCCGCTGCTTATCGGCCGCTCCCGCTTCTTCTTCTTCCTTCTGGATCAACAAACTGCCTCCGGCGTGTCGCCGCTTCTGCAGGCCCCCTCGCTGTCTCGAACGATAATTTCGTCATTTCGGTGTTCTTCCATTGCGAGATCGAAAATATTTCTGGGCCCCAAGGGTGGAAACTCACCATCGTTGTCCTCTGCCCCGGAGAGTCTCGGCGAGTCCAGAGTCCCAAACTAGTTTCGACGCATCTACGCGGAAGCTCGGCTTAGCCATCGATCATTCACGATCGATGGAGACGCGAAGCGACGCGTAGCCGCGAGGAATCACGCGCTGCCGCGCGAACGGAGCCGATAGACACCGCCCACGGAAATTAAATATCGAGTGACATCCGTCTGACGCGTTCAACGTTGGCAGAGGCGATCCGACGACGCGACGCGCCGCCAGGAAACACGAGTCGTCCTCCCGTGTTCCGTCGCGTCGCCTCCTATCGCGGCGAGATTAACAAAACGTGCAACAACCGGCAGATTTCACGCGTGTGTACCCCCGCTAGATTAAATGTGCCGCGCGCACACAGCGTCCCCCGTCGCCGGATATGGGCTAACCGAGCGCGGTGGCCGTAATAATAACGCGAGGTGAGCGGAGCCGTGGCGGGTGGCCAGCACGAGGCTGCGATTTTTCACAATGTCGCTGGCAGGAGGTCGCCTGTAAAGTGCACAATGTCGTCAAATTTCATTATCGACATCATAATGCAGGCTTAATTCGCCTTAGACTGGCTGGGGCCCGCCGCTTTTACCCCCGTGTCGCGGTTCGCTGCGCCCGCTCCGACGTTCAATGGCCGCGCACCCTAGGACGTCCCCCTGGGGCCCACGTGGCTCACATGTAGAGCAGCTTGAAAGAGCGTGCCTCGATCGAGCATCCTGGATGCCTCTTTCGCGTTGATCTTTTGCCCGACGGTGCTTTTTCCATCGCTGCGCGGGACGGGAGTTAAGGTAGCTCCGGGATAATCTACTAAATTCAAGGGTTCTTTCAAATTTCGTTCGAAACTAATTCGGAATAAAAGAAACCCTTGTACAAAGTTTAAAATCGATTTACCACACAGGGTGAAGGACCTAATTACTGTCACCTACCCAGTTACTGTCACCCTAAGCTGTTTTAATTAAAATAACGAATAAATCTGGTGAAATTATGCATAAAAACAATTTAGCATACAATTGAAACTGTAATTTATACGATAGAAAAAACAGCACTTAATTTTTTCTTCGTTAATTTGGATGAAACGAGCAAACATTTTAAGCGGATATTAGGACAGTGAAAACGATGACTTCCTTACTAGCAAAAGAGAAAACAAGACGTTAAAGAAAATGCTGTAATTGTAATATTTAAGCTATTGACGTAATAAAATATAATGTTTTAGATAATATAAGCATCGTAGAAAGTAATAACGATCGGAATTCAACGATTCGTTAAGTCTGTTTATTTATTAATTGGGTGAGCAGTGATTCAGTCAAATACATTTTAAGGGTATCAGTAATAGATCCCGAAATATATTTTTGAAATTGATGAATTAATACGTAAAAATCGAAGTTTTAATATCCACCAAGTTTTTTTCATCAGTTAAACATATTAAACAGTAATAAATAACAAGAACAACATATACTTTTAGTCTATAAGTACAAAACTATAAGATAATGTCAGAGTCAACGCTTAAAGTGTCAGCGATTGGGTCCTTTACCCTAGTTATCGAGAAATTGTTAATTAAAGTCGATGCATTTTACCACAGTGGCATATAGCAGAGTCGAAAGAAGAGGGTTATCGTTTCAGTTATTCTTCTGAAACAGGAGAACTATATTCAAAAAGTGTACCAAAATTGGCACAAAAGTACATCGAAATGTCAGGGAATGAATTTATTAATTTCTGCAAAACTGACCACATCGTTTCTTCGCAAATGCCTATAAAAAATAGGTTTACGTGCAAATTTTTTAGAAACTACGCAGAGCAGTCAACGTGGCAACGTCGCACGATCGATATGTTTAGACATTTAAATAGCGAACGACGATTCAAATTAATATGAACATTTTTTCTGACATTTTGGTTATAATAGACGCTCCAAATGAATGCGACGTTGTCAGATCTGCTGCTCCAATTCCCTACGCTAACCAATTTAATATTCTATTTTCGTATTACAATTATTTATATTAACATTGAATTTTTTAAAATATATATATACACGATGTTAAAAATTATTATCATTATTCCTATAGTATCATACTACTTTATATTTATCGTTTACTACTCAACTCTAATTTGACTATCATATTTGATTAGGAGCCACCTTAATACAATACCCGGGATGCTCGCAGCAGAATATTATTCATTAAGATGCCCATAGTCGCGTGGACGTTAGCTCGTGAGCTCGGAGAGTGGACGCAGCGATGAAAGTTTAGCTTGCAAACGAAGGGTGGGAAGCATCGGAGTATCAAGTGGTGTGTTTAGATTCCTCGCCGATTGAACTCGAGTTAAAACTGGGGCACGTTAATACTTCCGCTCGTTTCCACCCGCAACTTCCACGCCGTCGGCGGAATACTTTTAAGTGATACCTCGTTACGTGCAATCTCGCTCCAACTCTCGTTAATGAGTGACAATTACACGGAATTATCCCCGCCTCGGGGAGCGGAGTTTCGACTGTTCGTCGGAAATAACGCGGCCGATTTGTTTGCGCGCTGGCTCTCGTTAGGCGTTTCACGGAATCATTTACTCGACGGTGGATGTAGGTTAAGCCCGCCGAACGCAGAGTCACCGTCCATCGACTAGCTTAACTTCGCTCGTTGATTTCTTGGAACCGCGTGGCAGCCAGAGTGCGATCTTGTTTCACGCGAGATTACGCGCATCTTCTGGTAGAATCCACCAGTGACGAGTCCCCTGCGAGGAACCACCGTCGGACTAAAACAATTACGAACTCATCGTCCCCGCGGAATAAAGAAAGTCGCCACATAGGCACCTCGCGAGTGAAGCGTCCCCGAAAGAGGCGAAGACTCGACGCGGAGCGGCTGATCCTCTCGGATTCCCCACGAAGGGGGATGGAAAACGGTCCTGCGTCTCCAGTCAGCTGCTTTCTTTGCAAATTTCGTGCCGAGGTTGCTGGTGGGGTCGCTAAGATAGGGTCGTTTTGCCGTTTTAAATCGATTCAGCGGAGTTCTGCCGGGGCCAGGTAAGCCGCGCGCGGGGTCGCGTTTATCTGGCCGCTGGAGAACGGCTGAAAGCGCCGCCGTCGAGGGACGACGGAAAAGAGGGAGGATGGCTGCGGCGCGGCGCGGCCGTGTACACTTCTGTACACAAACACCGCTGTCCCGCGCTATCGGCAAGATGTTTAATGTTTCGAACTGTTTGAGAATAATATTTACACGGAACGCGCGCGGCAGGACCTTGGGCATAGGCTGCTTCCGGTTTACGCTGGCGTCTCTTATCGGATCGGACACATTTTCCAAATAGTCATTGGTCATGCACGCGCGTGCCCCGTCCCGCGAGCGTGCTTTCATTATTAATCGCCCGATAGTTTGTACCCGGTGGGCCGCTACTTGTCCGCGCGCGGTCGATTAAATCTGCTTCGGATTCTCGACGCGCGCAGCCTTTTAGACTGTCAAGTGGATGCTTATCGACGCCCAACGGGGGCGGATTAACGGTGTGTAGCCGTAATCCGATGCAGAGGCGCGATACGCTGCTTTTCGAGTACATAATTCTACAGTCCTACTGGGGCCCGGATGTTGAGTATTTATTTCTTAAGCGGAGCCAGAGGGTCTGGGAGCTTTTTTCGTAGAGGCTCGCGAAACTATAATAATGAAACATTTATTATTTGAATATCTTGTTACATGGATCAGTTATTAGTTAGATGCAAAATTCCACGGGCCTTTCGAGGGTCCGGGAGACATTTTCAGGGAATTCTACTTGCGATCTCCTAACGATAGGTAGGGTAGAGGGTAGACCGTGGTGGTAGTAACGCTTTGACTTTGGAATACGCCTACGCAAAAATTATGACAGTTACAGCAACAGTTTTTTTTTTACGAAAATATTACTTATCTGGCATTATTTGAGCCACAACAGTCTCGCTGTATGTCAAGTAATATTCCGGTTATTAATAAAAAATGAGAAGCGGGTCGGTTGTTACACTGCATGGAGTCGATAGTAGCACAAATTTAACTTTACAAAATTCAAATATTTATTTATTTTAATTATAATAATAAATGAAGAAAGTAAAATTTATAAGCAATTATGCGCTGTCGCTATTGTGGCAGAAATAGAAAATGTTTTAGCTGGTGCATTCTTCACGTGATCAATCCTTACATTCAGTACATTGCACCTATTTTTTATTCGGTTTGCTTGTGCTGCGCTACAGGATTCCATGCAAACAAGACAATATTATTAATCTTCTTTGCCACTATTCTGTTCTGTCCCGGTACAACCAACCCCGACTGCCGATGTTACAATCACCCCCGACCAGGCTTTTGAACTTAAATTATAAATTTTTATTAACGAGACACTTAAAAGTGATAAGTAACGACCAGTATTACTTTAAAAATGGCCAGATTAAATATTAAAAAAATAGAGAAAACGCGTACTTGCAAAGGGAGTATTTATATTACAATTTTAAATCAGTAAGGAAAATTTACTTTAGGGTATCGAAAAGTTATTTTCTTCACTATGCATGCCTATTGTGTATCTATACTGCTAGGACATGGATGTGTGTATTCGAAATCTCATTCTTTCTGATACATCCAAAGTTTCTGTTATTATCTATCATATATTTTGAGATATTTAACGCGTTACAATCGCTCCCCTGTTACTATAGCCCCGGGTCTCTACCCTACCTACCTAGTGCTGCAGAATTCCTCGTTTGCTTCAACGTTAGGGTTTCCTCCAGAATTCAACGTCTCCAAACTCGATTCTCCACCGAAGAAGTTCTCTCGATCTCTACCTAAATATCGAGCGCCTGTGACCAAAGTCACGTGGAAAGAATCCCGTGTCGATCGAAGGAAACGCGCATCGAATAGCAACGAACGCGTCCACGGCGACGTGTCGCAGGCACATACCTAGCCACCTACCGGCAACCTTCACCTACGAAGCCCAGGCCTCACGCGAGGTAATGATCGCACGGTGCAATTACTCGGCGTGACTTGCTTTCCGCACCCTCTACGCCACGATGACCCGCTACTCTCTCTCTCTCTCTTGTCCTTCGCGTCGGCGACGCGACGCGCGACGTTACGACGGCCCCCGGTGGAAGCACGAGTTTTCACAGCCGCCCCGACACACGGATCTCGCCGCTGTCCCGATCGATGCATCGCGAAGGCAGGCACGGGACGCCGTTGTTTCCCTTCGTACACGGCGCTCTGAATTCCCCGGAACGCTGATTGGATTCGTGTCACGCGCGTTACTCGGCTGGAATCGCTGCTGTCTCTTTTTCACTCCATTTTGGCACCCTTGCAGGCCGTTTTACGAGCGCGGGTTTTTAATGCTCGATGAATGATCGCGTGGTTGCCATTCAGAATGATCCGCGCGCGTAGATCTCCCGTCGACGCAGCGCGCGCGGGAAACTCATTGAGAAACTCTCGCCGCTCGCGTTTATTCGCTCGATTATTTACATATCTCGATACAAGGCGGCCGACTTTGACCGCCGCTTTGGATACGTTCTCCGTTGCGCGACGCGGCGAAATGCTCGGAAAATGTGGGGAGCTGAATAAATCATGTAAATTCGATTCCCGCGCGTCGATTTCTGGAACACTTATGTGCATTGCTTGTGACAACGTGTAATTACGCGGGGACAGAATTAAAGCGGAGTGACGCATGGAGCGCGTTGGGACTTGAGGATAAACGTCGCGGGCAATCATTATCACGAGGATAAGCAGCGAGGGCGGCGACGCTAAATCGTCGCAGGTGAATCTCTGGCATTCGACAGGATGTCCCGAATTAGCCTCGATGATGTTACAGATCGGAACCATCAGCGTGCCCGAGTACGAGACGCGGAGGAAGGATGGAAAAAGCGCGCTTAAGAGGCGACACTTGGTGTTTACACCCGAGAAACGAGCCCTCATAAACTTTATCGTCGTGGCAAGTCGAGGGAGCGAGAGAAATAGAGAGGCAGAGAAAGAGAGAAAGAGAGAGAGAGAGAGAGAGAGAGGGGGGCACCGGGGAAAAAAACGACGAAGACAGAGGGTGGTAAGGGGGAGATCTCTCTTTCGCCAGAGGATTGTCAAAATAGCCGATCTTTATGTCGTTTTTATAGCCCGCTCGCTCGCGGTCGTTACGAGCGTGAAATCCAAGCTCTTCCGGGGGACAGGCCGCCTCGTCTTCTCGGAGACTTTTTCGAAAAAATCGTGCACGGCCCACCGTAACCGCCAAGGACCCTCGTGAGGGCCTGTCAGCCTAGGCGAGCGGCGCGGGGAAGGAGGGTTTGTGCCCTGAAACACATGGCGCGCAAGCGACCGACTGGAGAAAGACTTTTACCCCACCGGGGGGCCCACGTGGCCCCTGGACCGCGTGTGCGCAGTCCCACGGAGCCACCGAGGGTGTTTGGTTACGGGTCCTTTGGGAGAAAACTCGGAAAATATTCCTAAGCCCTCCCTGCAACAATATACAGAATTGTGGAGGAGCGCGGGAAACGGCTTGCGGCTAATTAAGGACCACCGATTCTGGGTAGAGATTTCGCTTGGCACGATGGGGGTAGGCTTGAAATAGGACTCTGGGCATGCTGGGATAACTGGGACAGTCGTTTTGTCGCGACAAGTACTGCTCGTCTTGAAGAATACTCTATCCTTTACCCTATCGCTTTCGATGCCTGACTTTTGACACATTAAGGGGTAACTAGTCTAGTGTAACTGCCCCTTTTTCAACGCAATCTTCGCAAATTTATTTAACAGAAACTATAAATTTATACTTTCCGTTTTTCCTGCATATTATGGTATGTTTGAAGTAGCACTCAGATTCTTTCTTATATTTTTTATCGCACATATAGTCTTCTTCAAAAAAATTCTTTTCCGACGGGCGTTGGTGCGGGAACTGTTCTAGTCGTCCAAAATGGAGAAAGAAACTAAGGTTCATTTTCTTTATTATGTTTGTCGCTACGGTTTGAACCTCGGACGTGTTTCTATCTTACGTACAATTAATTCTACAGAACGAAAACAGCTAAATTTATAAGCAAAAATAGAACATTTTTTCAAAATGCTGTCATTCTGCAAATTTTTATTGTTAGGAGGCCTCTGTGGTTCCTTAAATGGGGTAGCGACTGAGCAGAGAATTCATGAAATCGTAGACCTTGTCACTTAGGCACCACGATACATCTTGGAAATTCGACTATCTGAATTTATAGCCCTGCGCGTTGCTTGAACACGGCTCCCTGGGATATCTCTCTGAAACAAATCCGGATGTTGGGTCCACGGGCCGGGTCTGAAGGCGCGTGGCCAACCTGCAATTATTACGCGGCGGCTCCTTTTAAGCGGGCGCAAGACTGGACCATAAAAAATGCTGTCTGCGGCGAGCGCTATTGGAGGGTCCCCGGAAACGTTCTAATTTCCGACAAACGGCGCACAATGCCACTTTTTCCCGCGTGCACAGGCAGCGTCGCCTCGTTGTCCCGGTTTTTGTCGCCCGGAGGTGGACCTACCTGTTATTATCGCGCGACGGTCCACCGGTGAGAACATAAAGCTGTCTGACGGCGCGAACGCCCCTGCTTCGGTGCCTCTGGAAATATGGGAACGACGAATGCGCCCCTGTAAAACAAAAATGCCAGTGTTTTCGCCCGCGATCGGTATCAGGTGGGGTTGCAGGTCGTCTTCGACTCACATTCCTAGATAAGGTCCCACATTTTCTCCGTCACTTCGAAGCACCATCCTTTTATCACACCTCGTTGCGGTAACTAATTTTTCCCGCAAGACTTTAGCCAAAAAATCGACGGCACGCATAAATTTCGCGTTGCACGGTTAATGGCGTCGTGCATGCGACTTGCCGTTTATCGCGGTTTCTCCTCGTAAAAGGTGGAAACGGGAAATTCGATGATCGACGGTTTTATCGGCGACATCAACGCCATGGTTCGAGGGGCCGATGGAGGTGTAGCGCAACGTTTCGGCAAACACGTTCCCCGGTGCAAACGGTCGTTGGCGTCGGAATCAGGTGGATATCGCGGCACATCTTTTCTTGCTGGCAGTGTAAACAGTAAACACAGAAGGCGGATAAGAGGGCCGATGCCTAGCGAGGAAGGAGCAGGTGCTCGCGACTTTCATTAGACCCTCTTTCCTGCGCTCGGGAGAATACGTTCTGTATGAAATTATTTGGCGGCTGCCTGACGATGTTGTTTCTCTTCATCGACGTAAGACGCTATTTCCGGTACCGTGTCTTTCTTCCCTCGTCGAGGACCTACCTCCTGCTTAATGTAGGGTAGACCGGGGGCGATTGTAACACGTTAAATATCTCGAAACATGTGATAGATAATAACACGAATTTTGGATGTATCAGAAAGAATGAGATTTGGAATACACACATCCATATCGTAGCAGTATAGATACACAATAGGCATGCATAGTGAAGAAAATAACTGTTCGATACCCTAAAGTAACTTTTCCTTACTGATTTAAAATTGTAATATAAATACTCCCTTTGCAAGTACGTGTTTTCTCTATTTTTTAATATTTAATTTGGCCATTTTTAAAGTAATACTGATCGTTACTTATCACTTTTAAGTGTCTCGTTAATAAAAATTTATAATTAAAGTTCAAAGAAGATTAATAAAATAGTCTTGTTTGCATGGAATCCTGTAGCACAGCACAAGCAAACCAAATAAAAAATGGGTGCGATGTACTGAATGTAAGGATTGATTACATGAAGAATGCAGCAGCCAAAACGTTTTCTATTTCTGCCACAGTGGCGACAGCGCATAATTGGTAATAGATTTTACTTTTTTCATTTATTATTATAATTAAAATCAATAATTATTTTAATTTAGTAAAGTTAAATTTGTGCTACTATCGACTTCATGCAGTGTTACAACCGACCCGGGGTCAGGGGTTGTAACACTTTCTCCGCTTCTCATTTTGTATTAATAACCGGAATATTACTTGACATACAGCGAAACTGTTGTGGCTCAAATAATGTCAGATAAGTAACATTTTCGTAAAAAAAACTGTTGTTGTAACTGTAATAGTTTTTGCGTAACCGTATTCCAAAGTTAAAGTGTTACTACCACCCCCGGTCTACCTTATGTACTTACGCATGGGACATTCCATGCGAACTCGGATAGATTTCGGAGTAGATTTTCGTAGCTTGCTGAAATTTGAATATGTTACAGTCTTTAGTGATATTTAAACGTACCTCAAAGGATTTTCCAAAATGTTGAAAAATTACGATTTTAAAATCGCGCTCGATGTTAAAAACCCGCATTTGTTTAAAATAATTGTACAAAAATGGTTCAACTTCTTTTTCTAAACTGAAATAATTTTTTCTTAAAACCTCAATGTCTTCTCTATAAGCACCGTAAATCTCATATCCATCCGTTTACTACTTCCATAGCTATAATGTATTGAAAAAAAGTTACCACTTACCTTAAAACAGCAGTAAAATCGTCATTCTTCAAAATTTTGAAAAATCCTTTGAGATACGTTTAAATATCACTAAAGACTACAACATATTCAAATTACTCCGAAATCTGTCCGAGTTCGCATGGAATATCTCGTATGGCAGACGTACGATTTGACCGTCTCCCCTTTGATTCGAGTTGGATAGTTTGTCTTTGATTCTAAAAGTCTCCGTAACCGGGAGTACCCTCTGAATGTCTCTTTGAAATAATAACAACCAGGGCAGCACCCTTCGCGACGCTCCTCAGTAATTAATTACAAGTAGCCATCAAGACTTTTAGCATCGAAGAACGAGCTTCGCCGTCGTTTGCCACCGTTTACCGTTCCTTAAAGACGCCAGGGAAGCGTCGTTGCCCCCAGGGGATGGCATTCGTGTCCCCTTTCGACGTGAACGGCGCGAAAAGGTGCGTCTACGGCTCGATACCGGGCGTATCTCGTCGTAAAAGGTCGGCTCAATTACTCCGATGAATCTTCAATTAGAGGGACCACGGAATTTCGCGTTTACAGCCGAGCGATGGCGGGCTTAATGCTCGATGATGAAGGCCCCCGATAGCGGCGTGGGCGACGGATCGGGGCACAAAAGCGCGCGTAAAATTCGAGAACGGGCTAACCGGAGGGTCGTTAACGCGTCCGCGTCGAACGGGGATCTCGAAATCGAGGCCCCGCGGCCGAGGAGCGCTCCTCTGCTCCTCTTCCTTCCCCTCCATCGAAAGCGTACACTGTATCTTAACGATGCAATTATGCATTCCTCCAGTGATCCGCGCTGGCTGTGATCGCCGGCCGTGGTCGTAGCGTGCATTAAAGGCGCGACAGTTTTTTGCGAATCCGTGAAATTTACACCAGAGGCCCTCTTTGCGATCGCTTTTTTCTTCCCAGTGGCTTTTCTTCTTTTTTCCGCTCTCGGGACGATCTTCGCAATCGAGAGGCCCACGGCCATATTTGTGTCCCCGGCTCGTTAAGCGGCGCGACGCGCGGCTCGCCGCGAGTGGCGAGGTCGGTAGAAAAAGGAGGAGATCGCGGCTGGCTCTACACTACGTTAATCGGGAATTAATTAAAGTTTATGTTGCGCTGTAAACGTTTATAACTTTGGGGGAGGGGACAGGTGTTTAATTCGCCGGCGACAGGCACGTGCCGCCGTCCAAAGAGGAGACTCGTTTATTGCTCCCGGGCTGTCCTTGTCCCTCGCCTCGCGTAGCCACTCTCGAGAAGCTTTCCTCCTCGGCGAGGGCGAGGGCCGAGAGGCCAGCGCTGGAATATTTAGAAAAATCGAGCGTGCCCGTGCAACAGGTTGCCCGCAACACCGCTCCATTCTTCTGATGAAATTTACAAAAGGAAACCACGTTGTCAACGTTCGAAATCGCGATAATCTCGGCCTCTATCTACCGCTCTCGATTAAATCCAGATCGCGGTTTGTTCGCCGTCCTTGCACCGCGCTCCGTGTCTCCGCGGCCTCGCGATTGCGTGTCGATTTATGCGCTCGATAGTTATTATACTATCAGCGTCTCAGAGGATTAACCCGTTCCCTCGGTGCTCCGGTACCTAAGAATAGAGAGTTCGCAGCAGCTTCGCAGGGAATCGGCACGATCTAGAAACGGGTGTTTGCCCAAAGAAATCTCGATTATCGCCAGCCGCTCGTAGCGTGTACACAGGTAGCTGGCGCGATCCTCGCAGCAGGGATTTCCAGAACAGAAACACACCGTCGCCGTGTGTACCCGCTTTCCTCGGCCCGTTTCCCCGGTGACGCGTTTATCGCCGGTGCACGCCGGTATTTCCAGCCGGGAAAAGAGGGAGGGAAGACGAAACGTTGGCCCCGGGCGATATGTGTGTTCGGATTATAAGCTGTTGCAACCGGTATTTACGGTACGAGGATACCTCGCTGCCGGTCTGATAAGAGATTGCGCAAGTTCAGCGCGGTAGCGAGCCTGCGTCTAATCCGTCGTATGTAAACGACCCGTGTGGCACCCTCGCGCGTTCACCTCGGCTCGGCGACACCGCGGCCAGCCGCGTGATCCGGATTCGGATTCGACCCGAGGCGCGCGTGCAGTCAAAAACCGGCGGCGTTATCGTGCTCCGCGCGCTAAGTGGATATTAATGGGAGGAGGGGCTCATTAGATAAACGAGCGGGTCCGCGGGACCGCTTATCTTGCCGGAATTTAATATTTTATTGAGTGTACCTACTTGCAGTATCATAATTCAATATTAGCCGGGGACGTTTATAGTCGCGTCGTAACGTAGTCTCGAGTGCCTTATGCGCGCCGCGCCGGTCCGCTTTGCTCCTCACGGGGCCGACTACCGTTCCCGGTTTGAGTTACGTCGCTCGCCCTCTGATCGGAAAGTGCCGCGGGAATTATTAATTTCCGATGAACCGGATGGTCCGCGTTATCGCGTTGAATTTACGCGAACGTCCTCCCCGTGGAATAGGTGGAAGCGTGGGGGAGGTGCTCGATCTTACATGACTTCTTTCGCCTGGGGATTTTCCTTCTCGAAGATCGCCGAGAATCTGCTCTCGGATGGAATTGAATTTCGGTATGTCGATTCCTCGGCGGCGCTGGGACAGCGAACCAAACCGAATGCGCGGACTGTCCCGGAAAAGTCGTCGGGGACGGGGTTAAACGCCACTTTGCTGCGTGAACTGGTGGGAAATAAAGGAGGGAAGCGAGAGAAACGGGTTGGCGAGTCGCGAGACCGTAACTGGTGTTCTCGGTTAAGGGGTTATGCCTAGTCAGGCGGTCGAAAAGAGGCGAATATTTGGGAATTTTTTTTGAAGAAGCGGAAGCGTATATTCCTACAGAACTTTTTGCGCTTAAAAGAGCAACATTTAGAGAACATTTGGTAATTTTTTTGTAGAAAAATATTTACGTTTATAATAAAATAGCAGGCGACATCCAAGAAGCATTTTTAAAAATTTGGTTTTGCGGTGAGCACTGCTATTCGGAACCAGATTATCTAAAATCAAAAAACAAAAAAGATTTCGTTAGTATATTAATGTATCCTCGGGTTGACGGAGAGAATTTTCGAAATATTAAGTTAAAACAACATGGCAGCTATTTAAAGTTGAAATCCTAATTTTTTCCTGAAAAAATTACGCGAAAAAAATCGCTTGTTATTTCATTATAAACTTAAATATTTTTCTACGAAAAAATTACCAAATGTTCTTTAAATGTTGCTCTTTTAAACGCAAAAAGTTTTGTAAAATTATACGCTTCCGCTTCTTCAAAAAAATCACAAATATTCGCCTCTTTTCGGCCGCCTGACTAGGTATAACCCCTTAAGTGGGAATGGGCGATGGTTCGTTAGGCAGAGCAGTTTTTCAGGGCAGGGTCGAAGGAGTTTTTCGAGGCAGCTGCAGGGCGAGAAGGAGGAAGAGCAAGAAAGGGCCACCTCCTGCACGCCGGTCCTCCGATCCTCGGCCTCTTTCCCTCGCCCCGATCTCTGTCCCGCTTGCTCCTCCGCCAGCGTCGGGAGGGCCGACATATGGACGTGCACGAAGGACGGCGCACGCGAAAAAAGGCCTCGGTAGTCGTCTTCGAGATTCGCTTCCCTCGTTAAAGCAACGAGAGACTTTGCATACCGCACACCGAGCCGTCCTTCCTCTCTTTTTCCTCCGCGGCTCGTCCTCGCGGGCCTCGCCGTCCCTGCGGCCGCGTCTTCCTCCGCGCGGCCTTCTGTTTTGCCGCGGAGGCATCTTCGGATTAACGAGAATCGAGGCTGAGCTTCTCGCAAGCGGGAGTTACCGGGAGGATGGCTAGGGACGAAGCTAGCGGCTAACCAGCCGCTGACTTCTTGTCATCCTCTTTGGGCAAGCTTGTGCTTTTCTGTGGAGGAATCCTCAGGCTTGTGGGAATCGAGGATGAGTTCCTTGAAAGCGGGAGTTGCTAGACGAGGATAGCTCGCGATGAGCTTCGATTGCGGGCTTCTCATCATTTCCTTCTCCGTTCAATCTTCCACACAGTGTCGAGGTTAAATGAAAACCGAAAGGGAAAGAAGCTGCTCGGAACTTGGCAATGCCAGGCTGTTACTCGCACTCTCCGCGCCCTGCGCTTAGCATATCGCTGCTGTGAAGTCATTAAAGAGAAATTTCGGGTTGATCGTGCAAGGTACGTGCGACAGTTCAGGCTTCTACACCTGAATCTCACCGCGAGAATACTTTGTAACTTGATACGAGTATTTATATAAATCAGAGGCGTAACGAACAGGTTTGTCACGATGAAAATCGCATCTGTACCAGTGACAGGGTATTTAGTAATTATGGCAGCTTTCATAAATTGTCGTTAATGGCCTGCTGTCGGTAAATTCCGATTCCAACGACAGGCGGGCAGATATATTGGGAAAATATTCATCTACATTTTCTCGTGTTCTACGTGTATTTAAACCTCATTAGCGTTACACGCTTTAAAACCTCTCGCAAGACAAATTTCCTTCGCCATTCTATCTTAATTATTATTTTATCGAGCGTATCGCAGCTTCGCCCCTTTTTGCCCGTTTTTCTTCGCGCAGCGCTCCAAGATACCCACCCAACGGAAGACCGATAGAATCCTGAGCTTATAATCTCCGCGCATATAAATAGATTTGCTACAAGCGTAGATGGTACATAACGAATTAGGTACAAGGTTCGGAGCAAGGTAATCAACATATTTCGCGGAATCGCCGCTCCCGAACGCGGTGCTCACCGCCCGGCTGAATCGCTGTTTCAATTCGATCGCATTTCAGCGACCAGAGCCACGCGTTTCCCCGATTCTGGACACCAACGGTCTCCCTCGAGCACTCGAAAGTGTACTTTTCTCTTGCCGGCGCGGTCCTCGACGAAACTTGAGCGAGTCAATATTCGACTATCAAACATTTACCCATTCAAAGCCGAAAGCACTCAAAGGCTTGTCACCGTGGAAGCGGAATCGACACGTACGCGCGAAGTGGCGAAACGATCGAGTGCCAGGGCGGCGCGGGGCCGCTCGCGTGTGCGGGCGACACGCGCGCGTTTAAAGCAGGCAGAAACGCATCCCTGAATGCTGGTCGCCGCTTACGTGCCGGAGCTTTGCCGCCCGCGCTCACGTCACATTAGGCTCATTTTCCACACGCGGTTTTACACGCGCGGCAATTACAATAATAACAGGCCTTAGCTGGTGGTTCCGCTTGCTCCCGGGCTCCGCTCGTTTCGCGAAATTGATTTAACATATTCATTAGCCTATGCAAATACCTACGACGGCCCTTGACTCCCGCATCGCGTCGCTTCCTCCTATTTCGCGGTAGAATCCGACGAACTTCTTTCGGAGGTGTAGGCACTCGAGGTGTGTGACTCCTGGGGGGTTGGGTTTCTTCGTTTTACGTTCGTTCTAGTTTCGCGCTTTGCTGGAAGAACAGAAAGACTGGTGTCCCATTCTGAGATACCCAGCTTACGGAGAACTCGTCGCTTACCTAATCCAGCTAGACGAATGGAACGCGATGGATCCAACGATGGCCGCGTGGTTTGCTCGCGAGCATTTATTAAATCGGTGAGAGGTGATCGTAAATGATTCTTCGCGACGGTTCGCGAGACTTTCCACGAATAGGTACGAGCATTAGAAACCGTCTTAGGAGCCCTTCACGAACGATCCTCGTTGCGAGAGGAGAGATCGTTCGCTGGTTTGCTCGCATCCTCGACGAAGATGAAATAGTCTCTGATTCGGCGATTGTTACGCATCAGCCGTGACTGTCGAAACCCTTTTCCATTCGATCACCGCGTCGAACTCGAGCCACGAGGGAACGGAACGCTGGTACGTGCATCCTTGGATTCCCATCTCGATACCGGAGACGAGCCAGCAACGTGTCGAAACCATTACCCCAGCCGAGCGTGTCATTATATCGTCATTAAACGGTGCGCCGTCTTGATGCGTCTTTTCGGTAACGACTTGCCTCGTTCCTGGCCGAAGGGAAAACCGCGCGCGACTCTTCGCCGAAGTCGATTGAGGTTAATTGCGGAGGATTTCGCGGGGGAACAGCGTTCGAGTTAGAGGATTTCGCGGGTGGCTGATAGCGGCGCGGGAGATACGTAGCCGGAAGCGGAGAGCAATGCCTCGCACGGTGCCGCGTGCAGAAACAAACAGTATCGCGTACTATATCTACGATGCACGCAATTATAAACCATTCAAGCCGCCTGGCGTTCGTGTCGGAGGGCATTCACTGTGGAAACGAGGGTAGAGATATTATTAAGATAAAAGTCCACCGACGGTGAGTCTAATGTCGTCGCCTCCGCGATATCCGCAGCGGATTCCTCGCGATCGCGGGCGACCTCGAGCAGCGGTCCAGCGCGCTTTGACTCTTTTTTAATTGCGCGCTTGTCGCACGATCGAGAGCGGCGAAATAACGTTCCCGGGGCGCCTTAATGAGAGGGAATGTTAAAACGGCCGCGGTCCTCGGGCCATTTAGCGGCCAAAAGTTGCGGAATACCACGGCCGAGAGGAAAGATCGGCCTGCGACGGGGGGATAACCGTCTCTCGCGTGAATCGCGCTCGAAAGATACGTCCTGGACGCGTTAATGTTGCCCTTTCCTTCCTCTCCCCCGGCCCTCCCGTTTCTGCTCCCTTCGCCGTCGTATTCGTAGCGGCATTAAAGGGGGGAAAAGGAGACACGAGAATACGGGTGATAAGCGGTTGAAGAAGTTCGAGAACCGCCGCCGTATCTCTCGAAGGATATTAACCCTCTCCTGACCGCCCACGTACTCTTCTGCGCGGCGCGGCGTCGAATGCCGAGGCCGTGCCTCTGCGATCGCTGCTTTAAGGGGGTATGCCTAGTCAGGCGGCCGGAAAGAAGCGAATGTTTGTGAATTTCTTTTGAAAAAGCGGAAGCGTATATTCTTACAGAACTTTTTGCGCTTAAAAGAGCAACATTTAAAGAACATTTGGTAATTTTTTCGTGGAAAAATATTTACGTTTATAATAAAATAACAAGCGACATCCAAGAAGCATTTTTAAAAATTTGCTTTTGCGGTGAGCACTGCTATTCGGAACCAGATTATCTAAAATAAAAGAACAAAAAAGGTTTTGTTAGTATATTAATGTATCCTCAGCTTGACGGAGAGAATTTTCCGAAATATTAAGTTAAAACAACATGGGGGCTATTTAAAGTTGAAATCCTGATTTTCTTCGCGTGATTATTGCACGATTTCAACTTTAAATAGCCGTCATTTTGTTCTAAATTAATATTTCCGAAAATATTCTCCGTCAACCTAAGGATACATTAGTATACTAACAAAATTTTATTTTTGTTTTTTGATTTTAGATAATCTGGTTACGAATGGCAGTGCTCACCGCAAAACGAAAATTTTAAAAATGCTTCTTGGATGTCGCTTGTTATTTTATTATAAACGTAAATATTTTTCCACGAAAAAATTACCAAATGTTCTTTAAATGTTGCTCTTTCAAGCGCAAAAAGTTCTGTAAAAATATACTCTTCCGCTTCTTCAAAAAAAATTCACAAATATTCGTCTCTCTTAGACCGCCTGACTAGGTATAACCCCTTAATGCCATCGAGAAGATGTCGGATAGCGGGATTCATGGGGATGAATGCTTGGCTATCTGTGCTTCAACACCCATGCGCTTCCTCTGCTGACGCGTTAAGCTCTTGTACGTGCTATATTAACTTGGCACAGAAATATCCCGAACAATGTTAAATAGGACAAGCTCTCCATACCGGAATCGTTGTATCGATGAGTACTTTCCACGATCGGGGGCTCCCTCTTCGATGAGCTGGGGTTCGATGGATCGTTGATTCGTATCTTGCTGCTCCCTGTTAATTTACCCTCCCCTCGTAATGGATTGAAAATCCAAAGGAAGCCAAGCCGACTGGCAGATGTTTCCTGGAGGTTCTGTTTAATCAGGACCACCGCATCCAGGACACCCGGGTAACGCGTTTCCCTCGTGACGAGAGGTCCGAGTGCAAGCTCCAGGTGCCGGCCAGAGCACAGCGGAACACCGAAATTCCCTTCAGCCTTCAGACGGCGTTCAATAACCGGAAGTACATTACTCGACGCATCCGCCCAACCGTCTACTCGTCCCCCAATTTCGTCTCGGCTCTCGTTGTTGGCACAAACTCCTCTCCCTCTGCCTCTCTTGCTCTCGGGTGTCCAGTGTCAGCTCTGTCGGTCACTGGGTTAACCGCGCAAACGATCGACGACGACGACGACGAGCTTCCTTCTAAACTGGAATCACCGTACCGATCGCACATTTCACGACTGGTCCATCCGAGCCTACCGTCAAGGACCAAGTTCCTGATCACTTAAGAGTAACTACCGCGGATTTTTAAACGTGTAAAGGGAAAACGTAACTTAACCAAATTTAAAAGATTTTTTGCTACTTCAGTAAATCTATGTTTTATCTTTAATTTGGTGTAAAAAAAGTGCACACATATTGATGATTATTTTACAATTTAACTTTGAAAGTGAAAAATGCAAAGGGAGCAGTTTCTGATCACCTTCACGCGTTTTACTATGAGCTATCAAATTTTGCGTATAAATTTCAAAATACTTCATAATTATTTAGTAATTTCTTAGAATAAATTTGTATCACAATAAGCTTATTATTTGGTTTATTTTCCTAAACTGATCAGGAATTGGGTTCTGATCAGGAACTGGGTGCTTGACGGTATGCGATGGAAAATTTTCAATGGCTTACCAGCTCTTCTGCTTTCACTTTGGGAGCGATGCGATTCAGTGGCGGGCCCTGCAGAGGGGTGGCGATTTTTTTCCACAACGAGGACCAAAGCGCAGAGCGAATTGTCGCGTTACAAGGAGCGCCGAGACGGCAATAAAGCGCGCCGCGGTTTATCAAACCCCAGTGTTTGCGCGATAATAAAAGCCACCGGCTGGCGGTGTTGTAACGCGGCGAGCCGAATTATCGGCGTGGCGTAACAATCGCTGCGGGCTGATCCGTGGAATTTTACCGCGGTGCATCCTCTGCTGGTTGCTATTGCGCTCTTTGATCGGAGAAACTTCGCGAAACACAGAATCCTAATACCCACAACTAAAAACCCCCGATTCCAAGAACTGAGATCGACTTGCGAGCAAATCACCGCAGCAACGATACCCCATGCGCCGCAATTCATCCGCCTCGTCCGCGTCCTACGGAACGCCTCCCTAGAAGTCAGAAGCAGGAAGCATCTTCGCCCGGCAAAAACCGCGTGGATCGTTGGCGATCCATAAAATCAACGCTACATCGTTCGTAAGACAAGTCTCGGTCCGTTGATAGAAAGCCCCTCGTTTCAGGGCTTTACGTGGTTGTAAACACGCGGCGGCCTATCCACGGGCGAATACACATTTAATTAGAGCCGCGTCGGACCGTAAACATAATCGTAATATGATAATTATACGGTGGATCCGTGTCGCTACCGTAAACCGCCAAGTGGGCATAAAAGACGATGGCCCGTGGAACCGCGGCCGCGCGAGAACCGCTTCCTGCTGGATCCGCTTGATGAGCTGGATCCTGCTTTTTCTCCACTGCTTATTTTACGACAGTATTATTCCTTGTAAATCTATTTCAAGAAAGCGCGTCCAGTCTCCCTATCTCGCCGAGCCCTGTTGCACAGTGCTAGGAACTGGAGACGCGCAGGGAATCGGAACAGAAAGAAGAGACATTTCTCGTGCCCCTTGCAACCTCTCGAATGACCGTGTTCTTCCCGAGCCTCCGGAACTCGACACGAGCAAGCTTCAGAGAACTTGAAAAGCTCATCAGGAGCGTCGGCTATGCATGCACCTACGTCCAAAAGCACGCGGGATCACTCGAGTCCTGTTTCTCGATACATCCCGCGATTACGAATAAATCAGGCGAGGCTCGTTCGTCAATCGAACGGCTCGGGACCGTTTTCCACGCGGTGACGTTTCTTCTCGCGGGACCCGCGCGGTTCTTCCATCCAGACTGACGTACGGCCACTTTCCTCCGGTTGACAGTTACGGTGGTCGCTACAACCGCCGCGATCAGGAGCCGTCCTCTTTCTCCTCGCTTTTTCCGCCGCGAGCGGAACACGCGCGGGCATTCCGCCCGCGGTGATACGTACGCGCGATTAAGAGGCTGGGAATAAAAGAAAAAGCGCCGAGGAATGGTCTGGGCAATCGGATCGGAGGAAATGGAGGCGATTTTTCGCGCTGGATCAGGATCCGAGCACGGCAAAATTCAATGATCGAGCTTCGCTTCTTTGACTGGAAGAGATCTATCGCTGCGGGAAGATTGATACCGATGCATTCTATAAGTAGACGGCCTAGTTGCATCGCCGGAGCATTCGCAACTTTGAAACGGTCCAGAGAGACCTATTACCAATCAAGGGTCGAGTGAAAAGCATCTAATGGCTGAATCTGCTCCTATAACGGGAGAAGAAATAGAAAGCGCTGATTCCCAGCTCCGCGCATCCACGAACATTGTCCCGCCTCTTCGTACAGAAGCTAGCCGATACACTCGCCTGATCCTGGATCGAACATTAGCGGGATTTCACGTGGATAATCGTACGTTTCGCAAGGTAGAGGATCGACCCGCTTGTTCTCCGTGGAAGAGCGAGTATCCAGCTAGATATCACGGCTAATCAAAGTAGACGCAGGGATATGAAACTGTAACGAGAATTAGCGCTCGCGAGCGTGCACCTGTTAGTCTCGAGGCGTTTACCTGGTCTGCGGCTTTCTTGCCGCCGCTCTCTCGCGCTTCGGTTGAAAAGATAGGGGCTGGCGTGGTCAGTGCACGGCGTAATAACAGCGTGGCATGCGAGAGAGTGCGTTGCGTGCGTCCAGTGACAGACCTAAGGACAGGAGGCGAGCGAGAAAGTGGGCAACCCCGGCCAACTCTCTCCACCCGTGCCGACACTCCCTTTTTAAAAAGGTGTTTCCTCCTTCCGATGGCCATCGAAACGTCCGAGTGCAGGTTGAACCGGAGGCGGACGCGGCGGTAATTCCCTGGGAACTTGGAGGAAGTTGTGGGCGATGGTCGTTCGCGAATTGGGCCCCGGGACCGTCCGCAACGACAGACCTCTTCTTTCGGTTTGCATCGTGGACATAGAACCGGCACAGCGAGATCTCGAAGAGACCGTTCTTAAGTAGCTGACGTTACAACTCGATTCGTTGCTCTCTATGGCAACTCGTTCTCTTATCGCCGACGAAGAGGCAGGAAACGTCTGAAAAGCGCGACCAACGAGGAGATGCTCGCGAAATTCTCACGGAGCCCGCGGCGAGAGAGCTACGCTCTCAATTACCAGGGGCGAAACCGGAAACAGCGGCGGGCCTGTTGTACGGTCCATTCATTCGTCCCGCACCGAGACACGGACGCGAATCCCTCCGACCGCTTGTTCTTCCTGCAACGCTCTCTCGCCTCGAACTCCACCGCTCAATTACGGCCTTTATTATTAGCGTGCTACTCCAGTCGCCGCTCATTATGCGCCGCTCTTCTGCGATATCGAAACGCATGGGCGAGCAGTAACGACCGTTTATCTCGACACGTTTCGATCGGGCACGTTCGCTCGATCGAAACGGAGCTATCGACTGCAACACGCGCGCCGAATCATTTTTAATTTGCCACCGCTGCCCGATGAGATCCAAGTTATTGCGTGACGGGTATAGAGGGCAGGCGTTCGACTTGGACAGGGTTTTATTAGAATCTAGGCTTCCACCCCGGTCGTAAGCGAATCGTCTTTTAGGCACTGCGCGAAGGATAAAAGCGAGAGAGTCATCCCGCCCTCGAAAAGTGTTCCCACATCCCGCAGAAGTATATATTTGATCACCTGTGGGATCAGGGACACAAGCCGCCAGCGAACGTTTTTCCCTTCGCCCAGCGTCTACGCGTCTGGCGGGCTCTCGCAAGAATTTGCATCGCCAGGGTTCGGCTGGCCTCGTTAAATATGGATGCATTTTACGTATATGGATCCATATTCCGAGAAAGGGGAGCAGGAGGCTCCCTCGGTGATGCACGAGCAAGGGAGCAACGTGACACGGGTGTGGCAAACGGTGAATATCCTGGACGAAACCGACTGACAGACGGCGAACCGCATGTCATGGCCTCTCGCCTTATCGCGCCTCTGGATCGGATCCACCCTCGCCAAGGGGTTGCGGCTTGGCCAGTGTCGTCGCCGAGTGCGCGCTCGATCTTCCTAGAAAATTCAGCACCGCGTGTTTTCTCTACCTTAATCGATCTCATCTTTGATACATAGAAGATTCTCTGGTGGATCAATATTATTCCATAATAAATCGGTACTTGGGTACCTCGGAGAAACATACCGCGTTTTATTTTCTCATTTTCTAGCACCCATTTGCATTGGGATCGCGTTCTGCTCCAGTGACTGGCATTAGCACAAACTTTGCGAGTTGCACGTTTACTTAGTGTTTTCAAGGCAGCACTCGTTCGACAAACGAATCCAGATGGACGAAACGTTCCCCGAGTGACAATTTCCCGTGCCGAAAAGCGGTGTTTTCACGGTCTGTCGGATTTTGGGACGGTTTCGGCGTTTTCCCTCGTTCGGTCATGTGCCAGCCGTATGCGTGCGCTGGTATGCGTCACTCGATGCCTGTGTGAGCGCGTTAACATATGTGGGCAGAGTGGTCGCTATCAAGGCTTCGTCCGTTCGACTTGTTTCTCTCTCTCTCTCCCTCTCTCTCTCTCTCCCTCTCTCTCTCTCTCCCTGCCTCTCTCTCTCTCTCTCTCTCTCTGTCTTTCTCTCTCTCTGTCTCTCTGTCTCTCTGTCTCTCTCTCTTCGACAGTCAGTGGTTCTCACGGGCAACAATTCGGATACGAGTTCGCTCATTAAGCCCACCATAATTCGGCGATAATAGTACCTACACGTGCACCAGTTGCTCGTCACAAGCATCGTAACTCGCGGGCACGGTGCAAACGAGGGCTATCGTTCCTCTTATCGCCCCGTTGGCAACGCTCGTCGCACTCGTTGGCAGCGAACGATCGAAGAAACGATCTTAGGAGTTTCGCAGCCGCGTTCCTCACCGCCGGAATGGTCGCAGGCGTCTTTAACGACTGGAAAGCGTCGGAGCACGCGCGCGCGCGCGCGCTCGCGCTCTCTCTCCGTGCCGCTCGTGAACCCTCGATTATTTTTCACTAACGAACGTATATAATGGCGGCTGTAGCTGGGTGTCACTGTCCACGCTTAATGCGATCGCCGTTCACGATAAGATGCTGCCTCTTGGCAATCGTTAGCAGCCCGTCCGTCCCCGTACGCACGCGCCCCGCTCGCTACGTTCGCGCGCGTGCGATAAAAATTCGCGCGGTCCCTCTCGTTAAAACAGCCGCAGCCGCGACTGATCTGCCGATCTTGGCCAGCCAGCCGACGGTGAATATTCAATTTGCATTGTAAATCCGCCGGCGCGCGGTATCGATCTATCCTGCTTCCTTTCTCCCCCGCGACCGGGGAGGGACGGTGCAGTGGCGAGGGAGGAGGCGAAAGAATCGAGGCCATCGATGGGAAAAATGGCGTTCAGGGACCGGCGAGATCTCTTCCCAAAGCAGCAGCAGCAAAGAATAACGCACCCGTGGAAGAGCTCAGTTCTCAGGAAACTCCACCGAGCACCCCGAACTCCTTCCCTGCGTGCTGTGTATTACCAAACTGTTCCCTAGCGCGGTGAAAACGTGGAATCTCCGCCAGGCAATTGCGCGAAATCATCAATAACGTCCTCATTACCGAGATCGGCTTTCCGTCGGCGAAGAAACGGAGGAGAAAAAGGAATGGAAACCGCGAAGGACGAGGGAAGGTGAAGCGCGATAGAAGAAAGGGGGTGTGCGAGGGGAAGCTGGTCGCCTTATCCCGAGGGAGACGAAGGCAACACGGGAAACCAATTAGCCGAGGAACGCCGCCACCGTGCCACTAGATATGAGCCCGAGCTTCGTGCCGTATTCGCCGGAGCTGCTGCCGGTTTGACCGCGTTGTTACCGCTGGGCCCGGCTCCCGTTATCGTTACCTGCGAACCCCGTAGACGCAAGGCCTCGATCGACGTCGCTTAATATCCTCTTCCTTCTGCCAGCGAGAAGTCCCCGCGGTGCCTGCTCCGCAGATACCAGCCGCCCTGCGGCTTGGCTATCTAAAGGAGGAGAAGCGAAGTTCCTCCTTTTTCGTTTCTCTCTCGCCACGGCGACGTTCAATTTCAGACACTGTCAAAGAACAAGGTTAAGTAGACTCCGTAGACGCCTCGGACGGCGAGATAATATTCGGTAATAGTTGAGGGATTCCGGGAGCGGAGGGATTCTTCTTCCTCTGGCAAGTTCCCGCGAAGTGGAATCGAACGGTAGATCCTGCGGGCGGGAGCTTCGTGTCTATTAACTTTCACATAAATTGAATTGCTGTCTTCGTATCGGACGTTAAGGAGACGCCTCGACTCGCTTCGGTCCGTGGGCACGAAACTGGTCAAACCGCAGAGGGATTTCGATGCAAAAATAGCTCCGAGAGCGTGATTCACGATTTCCATCGATCCACCGCGATCGCCCCAATGCTCCTGGAGTTCGGCTACCAACGAGGCCAGGCGACGCGACGCCCGAGGACGACGGTCGCATTGTAAATCGCGAAATTCGAATTCGTAGGAGCCGGGTTTTTCGCTGGTACGCCGCGCGGTTTTTTTGAAGCAGCGCGACGATCATTTGGGAGTCTAATTTATACGGCGGCCAAATTAAAACGAACGCGTTGACCGACGGGGAGGACACGTCTGGAAATCTCCTCTGCGGAGACTCGACGAGTGGTAGAGGAGTCGAGAGAGAAGGAGCCTCTCACGCATGAAAAAAGAGCGGACTCTCGCTGCTCGAGGATGAGAGAGAGGGAGGTATGTTGTGATTAGGGAGGAATGTTGATTAGATCCATCAGCTAGTCGAGTGTTGGCCCTCCTCCTTCGTTGAAGCTTCTTGAAACCTTCGTTTGACCCATACTCGAGTCTCCTTCGGGTCCCTGGATCCTGCTCGATGGGATCCCTTCGTGCATGGTCACTTCCCTTCTTCGACTCTTCTGTCTTCCTCTCGCCACACCTCGCTGGAATATTCTCGGCTAAACCACGGCATCCCACCTATCACCGAATACTCGGATCTGATCGTCTCTTTCTTCAGATCGAAAGCAACGTAGAGTTTCGACTAGAGTTGACAAAATCGGTTTCCATCGTGGCCGAAGCGTCGAACCATCTCTGTCGCGGGTTCGCTCGGACATTTCCAATCGATTTGCGCCATCGATCTCCGTGTTCCATCCCGTATTCCATGGAGGTAGCGTCTCCTAACTCCCGACGACGAAGCGAGATGCGCGACGACGTTCGCCAGCGAACAAAGACGGAACGCGCGTGTATTATACACGGAACGACGGTGTGTATGCGAGCGATGCAGCGTCCACTGTCAATACGTAATTGCTCTGGCATTTATCACACCCGTGGCTGCGCCTTTCCTCTTCGATCGCCGATTCGTCGACGGTTGCGTCATCGACGACGACGTCTGTCGCCGAAACGGCGAGCTGCTGGAGAACGATCAGCTCCCATTCCTTTATTTTTCGATGTCGAAGCTTCTGTACACGGTCGCGTAGAACTTTGCCAGCGATTTCCTTCGGAGAATAAAAGAGAATCTAATCTGTATGTCCAGTTAAATCAGAGCAACGAAGGAATGAAATTTCATCAAAGTTTCCTGATCACAGAGTAGGGGAGACCGGGGCTAGTTGTTACAATTTTCAGTTTTTTATTTTTTATTTTTTTTGCACTCCATATTCAATACTATCAATGACTCTCGCTTAAAGTACGTTCTTTCCTCTACCGATGACCGCTATCGCGTGTAATTAAACGAAAACCATGACTTTGAAACAAGCCATTTTGAAGGTCGAGACATGTTGTATCAACGTGCCCCGAGTAGCGGCTAGTTGTTACGCAATACGGGGCAAGTTGTTACAGGATTAAATTTTACGGAACGAGGCTTATTATGAGTGATATAATTATATTTTCTTGGACAAAAGTAAATTTATTAATGGTAGGAATCTATTACAATAAATATACAATGAAAAATCCATTTTAAAAATAATAAGAAACTACTGAAATCAGTTGCACTAATTATCGTCGTCCGTTTCATACGGGGACTCGTGTCTATTATTTGTGGTGGTTTTATTTCTCATCTGCCTTTTCTTTACTGTATGTTTTTTTATTTTTATGCCATCAGTTTCTTTTTTAAAATTTTTTAATAAAATCTTTTTAGGTTCCGATTTTTACTTTTCGTTTTTTCTTTTAACAGTTGAAAGGGTTAAATTAATAAATTAATTACTAAATACAATGTAACAACATGCCTCTTTCCCTCTGTAACAACATGCCCCTTGTCTTGTGTAACAACTTGCCCCGGTTGACACCATTGTGTATAAAAAGCAGAGTTGGGCAAAATGTAATCTCAATACAACTTACAAATTAGAATTAAAATGTAATTGTGTAGTTGATTACACATTATTTTCTGTAATCGTTCATTTAGGTAGCTGACGAAACCAAATGGTCAACTACCTAAATTACCGATTACGGAAAATAATGTGTAATCAACTACACAATTACATTTTAATCCTAATTTGTAAGTTGTAATTAGATTACATTTTGCCCAACTCTGATAAAAAGCTATAAGTTCATACCAGTTTGGTGTATTCTCATGTTCTTGGTACGAATCCGCAGCTAAAGGAACACTGATTCAAACGTGGTAATATTAATTTACACACATTTATCTGTCTGTTCGTTAGAAAAAATTGAAGTACAAAGAGAAAAGTTACTATTAGTACCGAAAACACAAAAAACTGTAATAAAGTGACAACGCGTGAACCGACTACAAACAAACAACACACACAACTGTGTACGGTTGAAACACATCAGCCACTTCATCGTCGAAGTGTTAGCGCAAGCGAAAAAATTTAAACTGCTTTGTAACAACCTGCCCCTGTAACATCTAGCCCCGATCTCCCCTACACGTACCCAGCTAGACTCAGCCGTCCACTATTCGCGCAGGGAACAGCCAAGATTCCATTACGGTGGAAAATGTAAATATAATTGTACCGTGCTGACATAACGGTAAGATAATCCGTCGAGCGGAGGCGCTGCCTCTGCAATAAATCGTAATTTATGATCCCTGTAAGGCGGCCGGTATCGTGGAGAAATTCAAGACTGTGCAGACAGGGAGCCGGGACTTCTCTTCTTCAGCCACTGTCTCTGTTTCTCGCCCGAGGAACCCGCGTTGCCCTCGACCCTCGCTATCGTGGCCAGCTCTCGTACTCGTTTCTCCGCCTCCTCTTCGACGACCCGAGAAAACGGGCCTAGCGAGCGGAGACCTCGAGACGCGTCTTCGCCTGTCCCAATCACCCATAACTTTCTGAGGCTGCTGTTTCAATCTCTAGCTTTAAAATCTTCTTCGACTACCTCTAAAAGCGCGACGAATCCAATGACCCTCGAACCTAATACGAGACCAGGGGGATACCGAGAAGGTGCGAGGCCTGCATAGCTGCAGCTTTTGGAAAAACCATGCGCAAGAGAAGACAAACTTATCGAACAATGCGGCATCTTCCATGATCAGTTCCCAAATTGACCTAGTTTCCAGAATCACCCATGCATCAGAGAGTGATTGGACGTGCCTCGCATCCATCGCTGCATACGTAACGTACAACTTGTGCCTTCTCGCCTTCATAATCTCGACACTCGCTCCACTCTTGCCCCTGCTCCGCGCCTCCATACTTCTCTTTCCTATCGATACGCTCCTCCGTTCGACCGCCGCACACGCGCGCATTCTGTCTCTGTTCCTGCAGCGCCGCGCCACGTCTCGCCGCTTTTCTCTGCCGGGCACCAATAAATTAATTGGCGGAGATTTACGTATCTCGCCCGTAAACCAGTCACCGCGACTAATGCCCGGCCGCTAATTATATAATTATACGGCATTATGTTACGACGACCAATTAATACGCGGGTACAATGACTCGGTGGCGAGCGGGCCCGCGTAAGTCATCGGCTCGCGATGGTCCCGCGAGCGGGTGGGCGAACGCGCGCGCCGCCACTTCGCCACTTCTCCGCTTCGCCACCGGGATTATAATTTATTGTCCGCGCGAGGTTGACGCCGCTCGCACGCCCGCCTATCATCCATCTTCCTCGTTGGGGCAGCGGGCCTGACGTTCCGAATCCATGAACTTTCGTAGAGTACGAGCGCGATTCGATTCGAGGCCCTGGTCGACGGGCCAGCGCGCTTACAATTGCCAGAGCGATGCATTGGGAAAGTGCAAGGGGCCGTAATCGGTTGCGCGGTTTTGGGGATGTTGGAGGAGTAGCTTTGGGGGAGTTTGAGGAACTAGGGTGCAGATATTGGAAAAATAAGTTTGCTGTGGAAATCGAGAGTAGCAAGCACCAAATGCTCGGCTTCACCTCCTGACCCACGAGGACCAGATACGTGGTCCGAAATCCCAGAATTTCCCCCGTTTATCAACGAAGACCGTGGCCCACCGTTGCGGTCACTTGTCGTCACTTTTCTTTCGGCGCGGACGTTCCAAATCCACTGTTTTCCCGCCAGGACGGGCGCTGAGGGGGGACAGGGGGCGCGAGGTAGCGACAGGGGGTGGGATATGAGATGCGGGCAAACTGATTTATTTAAGGGGCAGACCAGACATCCGGTTTGTCGAATTACGCTTTAAGAGCGCCAGTAGACACGGAGCAGTGTGTCAGAACGAGGTGAAGAGAGAGGAGAATGAGAGAGGCAACGAGGTGGAACGAGAGCGCGTAACTCGTCGACCCGTTAACCGTTTATCATTGCATCGACACAAGTCACGCAGTGGACCCTTGCTCTGCTGTCCATTTAAAAAACGAAAAAGAGCACCGGGCTTTTAGTAGGAAGTGACGTCATCATCGGCGAGGACACCGTGAGCGATGCGAAATGCGTGTCAATTGTTCCCGATTCCGTTCCCCCAGGCCCCTTTCGTCTTCTCGCATCCAGCATCCAGCTGGTTATCTTTTCTAGCGAGACGAATAATCGCTGGATCTTGTAATCTGACCGTTCTGCGCAGCTTCCTTTTCTGGAAAAGCTTGGGCAGGGGGAGAAAATTTGTTGCGTGGTTGATTTTCTATATAGGGCAATTGTGGGACTAATTGTGTCTAAATTTTGCAATGAAAATTTGTTCCAAGGATACATATTATTAGTTGAACATATTGTCCTACTACTGGCGTTAACGAAAATCAAAATTTTTAATATTTGTCACCCTTAAAAAATTAAAACTAAAAACATCAATTTTTGGGGAGAGACGCCGCACGTGCGTGAGTGGTGCCGCATTTCGAAAAAACGTTTAATTTTCCATTTAAACTTGTTAATTTTAACTTCTTATTTAAAAAAAAAATAGTAAAACCAAAGTAAAATGAAACATCTTTTTAATTTATACAGTTATAAAATACAATAAAATTGGAAAAATAAATAGGTGCAGATATTATTTCTGTTTTTCTAAATTTAATTCTTTTCTTCTTCCTTCCACATTCATTACACATAAAATAAGAATAAAATGTGAAAAAAGTGTAAAATAATTTTCTTTGAGATATCACGGTATCTATTTGAAGACACTCTTTTTGTATTTTTAACATTAAAAGCATCATTTAGTCGACTTACAAGGGACGACTGCGAACTCGAAAATTCAAAAAATTCTGAAACTTTGTGAATATGTAGGGGATTTCTTCCTGATTACAACGCAACTTTTGCTTGCTGTCCAAATTCACTCTAAGGAGATGTGACTGACCGCTGAAAATCCGGTTATTTTTCGATTTTGTGTTATAACTTGTGAACTGTAAAATATTTTTTCCCCAAACGGTAGATTTAATTAAAAGAAATATCTTTTGTCTTAAACCTTTTTTTCTATCTCTTACAGTTCGCGAGTTATAACACAGAAACGGAAAATAGCCGAATTTTCAAGGGTTATTCCTTTAACGTATTACAAAAGTTGTATAACGAAAAACTCTGAATTTTTAACTACTACGATAGCAAAAATAAACTCGACGTACAACTATTGAGGCAAAGTGCGGTAGGCTTACCTCGAAAAATAGCAAAATCTTTAAAAGTAATAATGTAACCACGTTCTCGCTTATTAATCTAACGTAAACGAACAGCGTAATGCAAATAAAGCCGTGTTGTATTTTATTACCGATAACCCTGAAATACCGAAGGTGCGGCGCCTCTCGCAGTGCGGCGCCTCTCCCGGTGCGGCATCTCTCCCACAATTACCCTACGTTTATTGCTTTCGAACAACAGCGGGTGTAAGATGCGATTCGTTTTCATTTAAATGACGCAAGGAGGCGTAATCGATTGACCGACGCCCTCCGCGCTTAATTACTCGATTCGAGCGATCGCGGCCGACAAGATGATGTTCACCTCGAAGGTGACAATGACAACCAGCGCCCTTTGTTTCGTACTTGGGCGCTAGTAGGAAGCAATCCAGCGACAACCGATGCATTATTAATGTCCCCCCTTCGCTTGTTACCGCTCTTGTACTTGCTCGCTCCACGTATATCCTCTGCGTGTCCGGGACAAGTGATCGCACGGCCCTCTAATGAAAATTCAGACGTCCTGGATGGGAATTATTTCAAATCAATTAAGACGCGCACAGCTACATTACTCGGGCCCGATGGAGCTGCAATCTTCTATTGTCGCTGACAGGGCTTCGCGCGTACTCGTGCTCTAAGCTGAGATGTCTAAGAGCTGCGTTATCTATGGTAATACTGGTAATTGCTATTCTAAACGACGGTCCGATGTTCGGCGCAGAACTATTTCAAATATCATTCGAACAGCATGCGGCAAAAGACACTTACTCTCGCTGCGTCTCTTCCTAACGATCTAACGATGGACGAGCATTCCTGTCGACAGATTCGTTTGCCCACTCGTCGCACGATCGTGAAACGTTCCTCCGGCGAATTCAATCACCGCGCAACTCCATTATTTGCCAGAACTGTCACGTTTTCGCTGACTATCGATAACAGGGGGCTCGCAACTCGTGCAATTTTCCAAACGATCCTTACAGCAACGTAATTCCATTGTATCCCTTGGCAAATGGAAAATCGCCGCGCCTTTCAAGCATCCGCTCCGACGATACACATTTTTCGCAGAAATCACGGGATCGATCGCGCCTCGTGCGCGGCGTGATAAGAGTCCCAGAGCCAGCCGGAGCCAGCCCGGTATCACCGAGCGAAATGTCTGGATATATCACGTCTACCGCAGCAACAATGAGTGACAGCTACTCCCACATGCTGTCATAGGCGTCATCTTCGCGATAATGTACCGACTCGCTCCCTCCCCCGATCGCCCTCTCTCGTATCTGGTTAAAATCGTTGCGCGGTTAAATCTATAGGACCTTCCTGCTCGGAGACGCATAACGAGGACGTGTGTTCTCGTCGACGAAAGACCAGACCGTCCACTCCGCGAGTCGTACGCCGTTGCCTTCGAGATGCGATCGTTCCGACGAACATTTACATTCCACGGAACCCGAACATTTTCTATATAGACAGGCATACTCGACTTCAAACGTCTCGATCTCACCGCCGGAGAAATTTCAGCTGCATCTGAAAGAAACAGAGGCCGATGTCCGTGAAACGTCACGCGAACGTCACGAGATATGAAATCTATATTGCCACCAGTTCCCAAACACGCGGTTCCTCGGTTAATTATCAAAACAAGGTCGGTTATCGAATGGCGCGACAGGTATCGAAGCGAGGCGAGCCGAGGCTCAGTAGCGTTCCGCTCGCGACCGGGTTCGACACAACATGCAACCGCTAATTAACGCTCGTCCTTGGTTTCGGTGATCCGCGGTGGTCGTAATGGCTCCGTCTTGCTGAGCCAGGACAATTAGGCTGGTGGACGGAAAGCAACGACCACGGGCCCATCGTCGCGTATTCCTCGCACGGCCCCGCCCGACAATTTGCTCGCGCGTGTATGCGCGCGCGTTTTTCCCAAGTTCGCGGCTCCGTGATTATCACAACGGCTACACCCGCGGAATAACCGAGCGCCAGGCGGAATATTCGTAGGGCCCGCGCGTCGCCCGGATCGTTTATGCCGCGCAGCATTTTCGAGGAGTGGTACGTGTGCTCCGCCTTTAATCGAGATCGAAATCGGCCGCCGCGGGCCCGTGAATGGTATTCCGCGTGTACACCCGCAACGGTACCGTGCTGGCGAAGTAAAATCCGCCCGGCGCTTGTGGTAGAGGGCGCGAAAACGTGACGAGCACTCGCGCCGACGATCGCGTCGTGCAGTTTCTCGCGTGTGCATTCGAAAACGAAAGTGCAAGAATGTTGGACGCGCCGTGTAACAGTGGTTGTTGTTCTGTTGTAACGCAGAGGCCACCCTCCTCGTCGCTCTCGTACCCCGGCCCGGGTGGCAACGACGACGCACGCAGCCCTGGAAGCGGGGGCACACCAGGACCCCTCAGCCAACAAGCGCCCACCAGCCTGGACTCCTCCGATCCCGGTAAGTCGATTCTTTCTTCTCCTTCGCAATTTTCACATTTTTCTTGTACATTAATATCGCGGAGAACGGAAGACCAGTGGATCTCTACTGGGGATAGAAATGTTAATGGTACGCTTCGGGAAGTTTCCTTGAGCTGCGATTGAGGCTAGAAGCTAGATTCTTCTGTGTTACGCGCTTGGAACTCGGAGAGTGTAAATATTGATCGAAAGGTAGTTAGGTGTCCCTAAATGCTCCGGAATAGATGGCAATTAAGATGCGGCTTTTCTATCATGAAAGAAACATCTGAGCAACGACTAAATGAGAATTTTTGAAAATATATCATGATACTTGTTTCGTGAGAGTCTGGTGAAACTAATGGCAAAATATTTCCAGAATAATAAAATAATGAAATAGGGTAAAGTAGCCGAATATGACGACCTCTCTTAATATGAGACCCCAGCTTATCTCAGCTAACTCTTGAATGTCATAGAGATGCTATTTTTTAACTAACTAACCGTGTATTAGTAGTTTTGTCCGCACAGTGGCATTGTAATCAATTGAGCGTGTTGACCAAGCAAATACGTTGCAGAAAGTTTTTGAAGCAGTTCGATTAACTTACAAGTATCTCTAAAGTGGTAAGTGTATAATGATTTTCACAAGTACTGTTGTATACACCACGTTCGACAGTAGAGCATACTCGTTTCGCGCAGAGATACACTGTTGATTGGTAGTAAACCGGCAGGGAAAATGCTACGACCAATCGCGTTTGTCAGATCCGTGGGAGCTGCGGAAATCGGTCGCAAATCGGTAGTGAAGAAATAGACTTCACATGCCGACTTTATAAAAAAAAAAAGAAAAATAAGTTTCAGGAAAAAACAAACTGGGCCTCATATTACACACTCATTTTTTTTATCTGTGTATTTGAATTACTTTCGTTTTTATTTTATTATGAAGAAATCGATTTTTTGTTATAGTACTTTCCAGTAGGTTGCTAAAGAATACATATTCTACTTTTAAAACGTGTATCGAATTTTAATAAAAGTGTCGTCAGTCAAGAGTTACGATGTTTTTAAGAAATGGGTCTCATATTCGGCTACTTTGCACTAATTGCCTGATGAGATTAAAGTCTCATTTGAGACGCGATATTTTTGCTTCATCGTGGATTTGCATCTTTAGTTACTGCGGTAGATAATAATTGAACCGTGGCACTTATTTCTCCATTCAATGAAATCGTGGAAGCGGCGACACATTCACGATTTATTTTGTTTTCGATGAAATATTGCTGCTTCCAATAATCCCTGCCTTCTCCATTCATCGCTCGAATGATTCTTTCACGATCAACGATCAGTCCGGTTTGGAGTTGAATTTCTACTCGTTTACTTGTGTAAAGCTTGACGGACACTGGCTGTTGCTATTCCCGGGGTATGTAGACAGTCGGAATTGATGGATCGCGAGCAGCGCTCATATCGATCGGTGAACAACGATCGACGAATATCGCGGCCTAAGTTGTCCGCGTGGAAAGGAGGTAGCGTCCGGGGGCTAAGCGTGCTAATGACAGTATCACGCGACGAGCAACGGGTTGATGACAATCAAGACGCGACTCGTTGGGGACCCCACGGACCTTCTGCACGCCCTTCAAATTTTACGAACACCGACGCGCGCCCGTCAACACTATCAAACCCGCGGCAACGCCAGCATCGAGGCTAATGAGCAACCCGTCGCATTGGCGTAGCAAGTGCTCTCATTTTTTTCTCCCTTTTTCTCAAGTAACTCACCATTATACGCTAGAAATCGCCCAAAGCGCCTAAAATGATTCTTCATGTGGAGAGGCCCCTTTGACTGTCAATGAAGAACTATAGCTTTCTCTTAGGCGTTGGGTTTCTTTCGAGTTGACAGCGTTTTGGAAATTGTCCTGGGTATATCGCCTCGGAAGCAGAATACTCGAAATCGTGAGAATTCTCAATTATACGAAACGTGTACGTAGGGTAAAGTAGCCGAATATGACGACCTCTCCTAATATGAGACTCCAGCTTATCTCCGCTACAGAACTCTTGAATTTCATAGCGTGGCTATTATTTTACTAACTAACCGTGTATTAGTTGCTTTGTCCGCACTGTTTTGTCAAGCACATATTTCTGAAATACGTTGCAGAAAGTTTTCGAAGTGGTTCGATTAAATTACATATACCTCTAAAGTGGTGAGTGTGTAATGATTTTCACAAATACTGTTGTATAGTGCTTGCAATGGAGTTTAAGGCTTACTAGTTGTATATCATTGAATGATGAAGACAACTGCGAAGCTACTTAGTAGTTATCGTGTTATTGTTTCCAAATACGAGGCCCGTGAAAGTTCAACTGATGAGAGTGAAGAAGCAATTGTTCTGAATGATGAATATAATTAAGAAAGAAAATTGTGATACAGAGTGCTTGTTTTGCACAGATCTTTATTCTTCAGATGTTCCAGGTGGGTTAAGTGTACGTATAAAGTGTTACGATGGGCGTGGTGGGCCCACGAAGACTGCGGTAGTGAAGAAATAGATTTCACATGCCGACTTTATAAAAAAGTAAAGAAAAAATGAGTTTTAGGAAAAAACAAACTGGGTCTCATATTAGGAACCCATTTCCTTGAATGACTTCCGTTTTTATTTAATTATTAAGAAACCTAATTTTTGTTATAGTACTTTCCAGTAGGATGCTAAAGAATACACAGTCTACTTTTAAACAGTATAAATATCGAATTTTAATAAAACTGTTCTCAGTCAAGAGTTGTTACGATGTTTTTAAGAAATGGGTCTCATATTCGGTTACTTTACCCTACTATCTTCCCGAGCTTCGCCGCTATCAGAGAATAAGACAAAACAAAGGCTGAAGAGGCGAGAAGGGTAACAGTTTCGCGACGGATAGGAGCGTGGCGGCGAGTCGCGCCAATGGTTAGCGCGGCCGGGTTCAGTCAGTCACCGGAGGGTATACAAGTTCACGACACCATCCCATAAAGATTCATTAAGGTCCGCCGTCTCTATATTCGCTGTGTCGTGGCAGCGTTATAGACCCGCGTGGCGTGCCAGCTCGCCTGGGCTCGCGTGTGTGTGGTATAGGTGTGCTCCCGGTGCTCTGGTGCTCCCGTCCTCTTTACGTTTCTGCGCGCGCGTGTATGCACCGCAGTCGAAACGGTTGATCAATAACAATCAAAAGCGTACTCTGTCCCAGAAGAAGGGGGAGAGGAATGAATGGCTTCGGAAACGGTGCCGCGCGACGTTTAAGCTGTCGCCGCCTCATCTTCGCTCCAACTCCCATGCGATCGCGCTTCGGGTTCCCTGATGAGGCTGTTCAAGGTTCCCGCGAGGAATATTCCTCGTTCAGGGATTCTTAACGAGGTTTTTGGCTCGAACGCGCAAAGTGGATCTGGGAAGTTGAGCGCCGGATCCTTTGGGACGCGACGGCTCGATTGAGAATGGGGCAGAATTCTATTACAGACACCGAAGCTAAACATACCTAGTGCTGTTCTCACCACTATGCCAATTTTTAGCAAATTACCCCGAAATAAAAGCAACGGATCCACCACCGAAGTACCTCCCTTCCAACACCTGCCGACACGTCGCGCGTTCCACCCGCGAAAAAAATACAAGCGCCCCGAAACAGCTGCGCGCCCGCGTCGGATCCCGTATTTGTCATCGGCTTTAAAATTCATCGCATGAGAAACGGCGGCCGGTTCGTGACGAGATTTCGATCGGGCTCGTTCGTCGCGCGCCCGTATTAATTAAAGGACATTAAACAGTAACGCAACACCTCGGAATCAAACGTCGTCGCGTTTATGCGATCGGCACGGAATCGCGCCGAGGTCTCCGCTTATCCGCGGGAATATCTAAACGAGAGCCGTTACGCCGCGAAATAAGCCGCGATCGTTATCTCATTAGAGCGCGAGAAATACAGCGGAACCGCCGCGAACGTAACATTGTCCGCCGGCCTGTCCTCGACTGGCTTCGATCTTTGGCCGGCTCGCGAGCAGATACCGATCTATCGCGACTAGATCTGTCGCCGGACGCCGGCCAGCCTCCAACGCGCGGAAAGTCCTGGAAAGACGCGACCTCGGCGATATCCGTCTCGCGACGCGGAGAGCAGGAATTTTCGCGCGTGGAAAGCGGACGGCTGGAAGCTACGCTCCTGCGTAGAAACGCTGCAATTTAATGCTTTCCCTCGCGATTCGATGGGAACCGAGTGGCCAGTTGATGGGATTTTATGGCGACACAGTAGGCAGGGGGTTAACGGCCTGATTTTCGTCGCGGAGGACCGTAATCGGGGGTGAAAGGGTGATTGGGGAGTTAGATTAAGTTTTCTTGATAGGAGTAGTTTGGTAGTTTCCTTTGGATAAAGTGACACGAGTTACATTTTAAGAAGAGAGCACAGGGGATCCGTGTTTTGTGCCAGCATCGTTCATACACCAGAGATTCCTGTTTTTCGACGGCCCCTGTTGACCCTGGCACAAAGAGGTCTCTGTTTCTGGAACACTTGTAGTTGACTGAAAGTTTTACGGAATCTGTATGACCACTAAAATTTCTAAACAGTGCTGCCTGGTATCTGGAGTCCTCTCCTTCGTTGAAGTAGAACGCGAAAGGGTGGTCTCAGCGCGGGGGCTCTCAGCGATAGTAAGCAGCCTCGAGTAATTTCCAACATTCTTGCGTCCAATAGGGTTCGAAAGACTCTGCGCTTCGAAATCAGCAATTCCCGAGTCTGAAATGCCTCCGCTCCCCGCTGAGAACCGCTGTTAAACGCTCGCTGAATCGATTCGCCTCGGTAAACAAGCTAGTACTGCATGCTATTCCCTCGTTAATTCTCAATTACAGTATTGTTTATACTTGAAACGACGCGGGGGGGTCGCTACTATGGAAAGGCGCGCTTAGACCTGAATCAATGCGCTGCCCGTGCAAACAGAACTCGAAAGGCTCGCAATTCGCAATCCTCTGTTACTTTGTTCGCGTCGAGTTCCCTCTAGCAACTCGAACAGACAATCCGTTCTGCATCGAGACTTTTCAAGTTTCCAGTATCCTGACCTTTTCCCACGAGCGTAGGAGCACGCTCAGCCCCTCGTACGCGCGTTGCAAAGGATCGTCAAGTTGCTCGGTTGACGCGAGTCTACCGACCGGGTTGCCCAACATCGAGATAGCATCGTGGCCTCATCGAAGTTGTCACCGTTGGACAAGGCATTTGTTCGGCGCCCTTCGTGGGCTTTTCTCCGTCGTTTCGGCTCATCTATCGGCCCTTTCCGTCGTTTCCCTCTGGTGCAGGGGCTCGTTAACGTGCCGGCTTGTTTGCCGGCACGTTGTCAGATATCATCTTCGACGGGCAACTCGCGCTGGCCTTGTCCACCGCCGTGCAACCTCGAAGTGGACCTAATTTCTATCGTCGAGGGGAGAGGTTGCCTGGATTCGTCCCTTTCTCGTGTGTTTCACTGGTTTTGCTCGTTTAGCCGCGGCTTTCCTTCCGAGAAGAAATAGGCGCGTAAGTCCCACTGCCCTGGCTAACGGCTGGTAGCTTCGGTATGGATGGTTTTCTTCGGGCCGCTCGTGCTGCGACGGTACCGTGGCATCAGATTAGGCGGGAGCTTGGATTTCGTAAAGGTAGCCTGTTCGCTTCGCCGGCGAGTCGTAAACGGTGCCGCCGCGATCTTGATCAGAAGTCATCGATGATCATTCTCCGTCGTAAACTATTAATACACGTCGGAGACTGTAACGCGCGTGTTTGCGTGTAATCTCGGCCGTCGGGGCGGAATATATTTCCAGAACGTGCTGGAAACCCGCGTCACCGACACGTGGGAAGAGCGCGGCTCGGACATTAACATATCGTGTCGCAATCGCCCGCGGATAAACACGTTCCTTCTCCCGGCGAGGCTGGAGAAGATTCTATCTCGCTTGTGGACGATCGATCGCCGTTCGACCTCGATGAACAAAACGTTTCGCACTAGGAAGTAGCCGCTGGATCCTCGTGCCGATCGTTCCCCGCGACGACGCGACGCATCGGCTCGCCGAAAGATATCTACCGAATCTTCAATCGGAGACTCGGCTCAGAATGAAATGGAGTAGGTAGGTACATCATAGATTGGACTGGAAGTTGTCACTTCGCCCCGAACTTCGTTCGCTCGAGGCGAAAGTGTTGCCACCTTTCAATCGGGCCGTCGACTGCTCCGAAACATTTCGACCGGTCACCTCCCCTCTGCGGTCCCGAGTCTAGGAGGAAGAGGTTCGTTAGCTTAACAAGGCATCGATCTACGATCTAAGCTAGCCGACCAGCGTAGCTCCGAATCCTCGAAACGATCTCGAGCCTCTATCGATCCCTCGATCGAGGAAAGGTCTTCCTCCTCTCCTCCCTTGTCGATCGTTTTTTCCCGCCATCCTGGGACTTTACACAGACTAGATCGACCCTCTCGATTCGGCAGGAACGAGTCCTGTCAACGAAGGGCGGCCCCTCTACCCCTGCACACCTCTCCACCGTCGTAACAACCTTCAGCTCGCCGTGGAGTTTTCGTGCTCCTCGAGATCCTTAATCGACGGGGTTCGTCGACTCTCGTCCTCCGTCCGGCTTCGATGGCCTGGCCGCGGGAGTGGGGAAAAGCCTGGGGACCAAGAGATATCCGCCGGTTTCTGACAACTATCCCGGACCCGAACGGTTGAAGAGAGCCTCGGAAAGAAATAAATGAAGAGAGGATCGAGGAAGAACGATACAACGGCGGAGGGAGGGGGCGAGCGAGGGGCGAGGGAGCGTGTTAAAGCGTGTACCAGGGGACCAAAGATCACGGAGAATTCCTGGAAATCGGCGCACGTTGGAGAGGGAGGCAGAGAGAAAGGGAGGAAGATAGAAGTAATGAGGCTGATTCTCTGTTTTCTGTGTTTTCAGCGAGCGGTCGGTATCGGGACGGTTATCGGCCGGTGTCTTTTTTTCTCTCCCTCTTTCTCCGCTTTCTGCCCTCCCACACACACACACACACACACACAGAGACACGTACGCGCCACTCCTCCTCGTGTGTCTCCTCTTCTTTCTCCCTTTAGCGTTTCTTCCCTCGCGTCGGCATAATGAGGCCTTCATGTCGTGAACTTCTGCGCCTTGTACCCCCCTTTTTCTTGCCGATCCAGGCCCACGGTGTGTCCTCCGCGTAAAACCTCGTCGAACACGGCTCCCTTCCGAGACGCGTCCCTTTATTGGTAGTTGAGAAAATCGCCTTCGGGACCTGCGCTGGCTCGCAGTTGCCTCTGGATCCAGCGATCCTCGCGTGGAACTGTATCGGCTCTGGATCCGCTGGTCGCGAATGAGGTTACAGATGCGATCTAGCCTCGGCCCAGCTACTTATTCGTGTGAAATATTCGCGCCTCGCTCCGCACGTTCCACGTGGACACGTACGCGTCGATCACATTTGCCATTCGGCAACGTACGCGGCCACGCGGGAACAACAGTGGTTCCACGGTTCCATTTCGATGTAAATTATCTCTGCCCGAGATAGCATCGAAATCAACGATTCTGAAAGACGTTGATACCAAAACGACCCCACAGTTTGAAGATCCAGTGCGACGAACCACCGCTTCAGGCTCCACCACCCAGAACACCCTCGAGAATGGCCCGCGGCTTTCTTCCCGGTACGTTCGGCTCGCTTCGACCATCTTTCCCGCGGCTCGGTTATCAGCTACGTGGAACATCCGTACGCACGTGGCGCGGACATCTCGCCGATAGAAGAACGGGCTGGTCTGTTCCGCGGTTCACGTCCGAACAACCGAAAAAGCGGCGGCCGCGATAACAGCACGTGCTGCTGGAACGGGCACGCGGCGATCTCCGGTGGCGACGGAGGAACGGCAACAAAGCGTTTCAGGATAGCCACGACGACATTGAAGTTAATTGACACGTTAATGAATAATAAACTTGCGTCACTGGCCCGGGCTATCGATGGCTCGCGGGACGGTTCGATAGCCGGGCGTGACAGCCGGCCGCCACTCTCATTAATATTACTGTTTACTATGCCTTGTAATCGGTGATTTTTCTCCCCTCCCCGCGCGCCAACCTCGCCCACCCTCGGCCGCCGTCCGCTGTCAGGGTTCATTGATTTGAATAATTCGCGTTATCGCGCTTCCTCGGACGTTTCTCGGTAGAGCCGTCGCCTCGCCGGGGCCCCCAGAAGCTGAGCAGCTCGCTTATCGGGCGCGAATCGCTCACGTTCTTTGGCTAGCAGATCCGGCGATTCTAGCTTTGGGAAGCTGGCGTATACTCGGTCTCGACTGACGATGAGCTGCTCGGTAGTAATTTCAGCGGAACTTCGATTCCCGTTTCCAACATCGCGCGGCTTTACGTCGCTCGCGATGCAACGATCAAAGATTCCGTCAGAGATTGTCTCGGGTACAGCAGTGCTTACTTGAAGCTGCAATCGCGTCGTCAATTACGCACGTAGCTACTTAGAGGCATGCTACCCAACGGCAAGGCCGGAAGACGCGTTTCACGGATGCTGGCGCGCGGCTCAGCACGTGGCGATAACGCGGCTGCGAATCAGGCTAATAAAAACGCAACGACGAATGAAAAAGCGACGGTGGCCGAGAGGATCGCCAGGTGAAATGGACGCGGGCCGTTGGCTCGATAATGCGGCCATCGATACGGCCGGGCTAGATTTGGCAATCGCGCGTAATTGCGCCGATATTTCACATAAGCGGCTTAATTGATTTTTCTCTCGCCGGCTGGCACGCTGGCTGGTGCTCGCGACAGAGAGAGAAACGGTGAGAGGAGAGAGAGAGAGAGAGAGAGTCGGACAGCGGCCGTACACAGAGATCCGTGTATTTACGAGTATTTTTAAATCAAACAGTCCGGAATATACCGACGTTTATTAGGATGCCGATGAAACCGGCCGGGCCCAGGTAAATATTCGGAAATTTGCTGGCGGCCGAACGAGGCCGATAAATAATGCAGCACGCGCTCCCGCGCCTCTGTAGTATTTAGTTTTGTTAATTATTGCTGCGGTTATCTGCGCGCTCGCGACTAACGGAGGAACGGCCGATGGAGACGTGTGCGCGCATACGATAGTAACGAAAACGCGGCAGCCGAAACCAGGGTGGGAGGGTACCGAGCGGGCCGACGAGCAGAATATCGTTCGCGACGCGAGGAACAACCTGTAATTAGCCTACCGTCGAGATCTTTTTACAAACATCCACGGAGCAGCACCGTTAGCGATTTGCAATTACAAAATTACAAAACGCCGAGGTGAGACGATGAATGACGAAATTGCTCGGTTCCATTGCGATATCTTCACGCCGGGATTCTGGAGTTCGTGTCTACGTGGAGGGATATGCACGAAGGACCGGGTGAACTGCATTTTTAATTTTTTAAATGAATTTCCATTTTGCGATATCTGAATGCGTGTAATTATCATTGTGGTATTACACACATTTATTACGTCACCAAAATTTGCAAATATATTCTATTGAAGAATAGATTAAGAAAGCTCATTTTACCCCGAGGTTCACTTTGCCCCGGTCTCCCCTAATCCCTTAATCGAACGTATTGTACCTTATAAAAAACTGTCGCAATAAACGCATCTTTTTAACAAACCGTGACGACTCCCATTTCGGGAAATCAGTTGTAATTTTGCAATAAATAAATACTTTTACACCAAAACGTAATATAATAACCTGTGAAAGTGTCCCTCATCTGAATACAAAAGCTTTTGCATAAAAATATTGCATGTACACTTGCCGATATAAATTCCCAAAGAATCGTTCTCCTTCTCTACCTCTTGATAGCGAGTAACCCCTTACGTCGATTCTTATCAAAGTTCTGTTCATAAAGTTAATATCGCATGAATATTGGAGCTTCAGTGTCAATACTCGATCCATTTAGAGGGAATGGGAACGGAGGAAGAAGAGCATGGTCTCTAGTAGCACAAAATATTGAATACACATACATCCAGTATTAAAAAGAGGTTCAATATCTTTTTGATATTTAAATATACATACAATATTTATTCTAGATTAAGAAGCTGATATTTTTTCCAAATATACTGGAAATATTCATTTTATATTATGAAAAACAATTTTTTTCCAAATATAAAGTAAACATTTATTTCACATTTTCAGGATATTGATTTTACACTTTTTAAATATTAATTTTACATTTCCTGAATATTTATTTCACATCTTCTGAATATTTATTTTACACTTTTTAAATATTAATTTTACATTTCCTGAATATTTATTTCACATCTTCTGAATATTTATTTTACATTTTTTAAATATTAATTTTACATTTCCTGAATATTTATTTCACATCTTCTGAATATTTACTTTACACTTTTTAAATATTAATTTTACATTTCCTGAATGTTTAATTCACATTTTCCGAATATTTACTTTACATTGTTTAAATATATATTTTGCATTTCCTGAATATTTATTTTGGAACCCTGAATATTATTTTCACATTTCCAGAATATTTGCTTTATATTTTCTGAATATTTCTTTTATTTTCCACGAACATTTAGCTCGTATTTTCAAAACATTTATTTCACATTTTCAGTATGTGTAGGTACATAATATTTGGAACCAACATTTTTTGCCATATTAAAAAGTCTGACAAAAAAAATATTTCTTTAACATTCGGAAAAAACACTTAACCAATATTTTGTGCTGCTAGGGGTGGATCGCATGCAGCAAATTTTCCTCGACTGACGTTCAGTGTTCGCTAATCACGCGAGATTCCGGCGTTCTTCTGTTTCGGCGGGTGGAATCGTCAGAATCGGCCTTGTGTTTCGTAGAAATCCCCGCGGTAGGAAGATTCCGGTTTTCTTTTTGCCCTTATCCGCGCGCGTGAGTATTTCTGCAGCGCTGAGCGGGGCACTGCTTTCACCGTAACGTTTCAAGCTTGCACTTTGTTCCGTGGCATTTTTCGGTCCGCTCCGTTTCGATAACGGTAGAATACTCCGCGAATAACGGACGGAAATCTTGCCGTTTACATAGATCCCATGCACCGTTAGAAATTTATCGAAAATTCAAGGAGACTCGTGTGCACGTACTTAAGATCGTTGCACGACGATGGCTCTCGTGACCTGCCATCAAATATTCATCCCAAACTCGACCACCGCACTGGTTCGTATAACAATGTAATTCGCGCAGTCCCGCGTGCGACAATGGCGGCTGGTTCCCTTGTACTTGAAGAAGACAGCGGAGGGTGGAACGCAAGGCGAGAGAGCACGGGAAGGGCGGGCTAAATATCGAGCAAGGTCGCCGCGCGTCTGTTTCGCGGAACGCCGCGCCGTCCAATTTCGTACGGCGATTTTTGCCCGCTTTGTTGCGGGATCGTGGCTTCCTTTCTCGGAAGCCTCCTCGTGTCCCTTGGCGCGTGTAGCGTTGATTAACACACAATGTGACAGGCCCGCAGGAAAAAGAGGGCAGACCGATCCCGTGGATCCGCGCATGTGTTATCGATCCAGTCGGGAACATCCCCGATGACACTTGCACCTGTACGTTCCGCGACACTGTCGGCACCTTTGATCAAGATCCATGTCCGTCGCGGTCCCTACGATATCCGTTGGGAGCGGTGGACTCGCTGCGAAGTATAACACTTCAGTGAAACGATGCAGTTGTGGGGCGATTTCTGCTGCGTGTCGCGTCACAGTGTGTGACTTGTAATTGTTCTGTTCAGCAACAGGACTGTTTAAATAATTGTTGACTGCGCTGCTGGTACATAATGGACTAGTCACTGCAGATTAGAATTGTAGTTTGACTCGGTGAACAACTCAGAGTGGAACGCACGGATCACTCTCGTTCTTTCAACCCCATTTACCTAATGATACTGCAATTAACATTAGGACTACCGCAGTCGATACTAGTACTCGCTTATCCCCTCGCCACTCAAGGAAACGTATCGACGAAACGTTCTCTTGGAAATGGATTTCACACGAAATTATCGTTCACCAGACTTCCATTCGATGGTTGTGATTAGTGTTCCTGATTTCTCTATATTTTTTGTTTCTCGAGAAATCGGATATGAGATCATATTTCTTGAGAATTCTCGAGAATTATCGAGAAATTGAAAAAGATATTGGAAAAATTATATTTTTGGAATAATGATAATATTTATCAAAAACACAAGAAAACTTTAAATAAATTTTTAAATAGATTATTTCTGTCTAATTTATACAAAACTTGTGTAAAAGAAAAAATAGATATTAAATATAACTGGTAAATTTATTTATTTAATACAAAATTTTTACAAAGCGAAATATTACTTTTTGGTTTTAAAATTTATTTTTAAATAGCACAATGCGTCTAATGTACCGTCAGCAAATCTATTTCTTTCTTGTGGTAAAATCTGTTACTGTTATATTTTCACGTTTTATATATATCTAGCTTGGCTGTTAAATGAAAAAATGCGTCTTTTGACCCTTTTGGAAGAAATTCTGGATCATGCAAAAATTTTATACGGGATACAATAGTCTTATCTCCTCTTCTCTATATTTCTTCTTTAATAGCCACAAGAAACTCATTAGGTAATTGTTTCAGTATACAATTTTTCTAAATTTTTAAATAAGAATTTAAGAGCACCTTCAGCAGTTAATAATATCCAATCTTCTGCACTGTGATTTTCTATTGGAATTCATATAGGTTTTAATGTTATTAATAAGATGTATTATAATTTGTAGATGTGCTTATTCGTTCGCGATTAACTAGTAATACATTCATTTACGAAAATAAATGAGATTTACAATATTTTTCCTAGACTTAAGTTTGTCGAGAAATTATAGTATTTCTCAAGAAATAAGAAATAAGCAATTATAAAATTTCTCGAGAGATTCTCGAGAAAGCATTCTCGAGAAGGAACACTAGTCGTGCTTCACCTGACGTATTAAGGATCGATCACATTTTTCACCGCGACAAAGCGTTTTCTAATGACCGGATTAGTCTGCTGGTCGGTGGCGATCGGGCTGGATCACGCGATCCTCGCGCGGAAAGCCGCCGACGCAGCGTAACCCGTCCGATCTATCTCCATAATTTATTCCGTCGCGGTTGAGCACCTCTAACCGACAGCTGTTCAGAGACACGTAAGATAACCGAAACTCGCCTCTCTCGCCTCTGCTCGCCCGCTCGGTTCCCGCTAGCTCGCGTGCGTATTGGCGTAGTTTATACTTTTTAAGTCGTCATGCCCAAATGGCCGGGGCCCAGCTCCCTTTGATTGTCTTCTCGGAAGCACCGAGATCGTTTCTTCCTGCCAGTCGGTGAGCAGATCGCTCACGAACTACCGTGAAAGTCCGCCGAGGCCCTTCGTCCACTTCCCCCAGTTCCCGGAAACATTCGGGAACACGAGGGCCGCGGAGGATCGAGGATCACGGGCGAATCGATCCCACCCCGAACGCTGGGACATTGGTTGAAGGGTCCCAAAGTCTCTGGTGGTCGAACGTGGAGAACTTTTTGAGTTACGAAAGCTTCTTATCGCTATTTTCGAACAGATCCCACGTTCCTTGCATATTGGACCTCTTTATACTTTATGGAATAGCTTTGAGACTTTCGGGGGGACCGTGGCACAAATTCCTCTTTTGGAGGGTTGCTAATTATTCCGATATCGCGTATGTCGTCCCACAACGTTCCTATTCGAAGCTCGTCGCACATTCTTCTGGCATACCGCAACTCGGTCGTCTATTCCGAATCGCGGAGGGCCGCTCAGCGGCGCTTTCTGCGCGCGTGTTGCGATCGTAGTCCGAGGGATGTGTTTTGTCTGCTTTATCGTATGCTAATGAGTCAAGCGCGCTGACGCAGATGCCCGCCGCTATTAATATAATTAGCATTCCAGTTGTACTCGGGGTTATGCAATGTTTTTTCCTTCGGATAGCGCCAGAGGGAACGACCAGGCACGCTCGAGTGCAGCCAAGTTTTATATGGTAATAGGGGAATCGATTGCAACGTTCGAGCGTGATTGCGATCGCGGCGGCGGTCTCAAATCGGCTGCCTTACGCTTTGCCTGCGCTCCACGCTAATTAGAGTCGAAATCGGGAAAATTCACCGTCAGCGATATCGGTTCGCTGAAACGCTCCGCGTTTCCCGACCTCCTCTCTACCGCTAGGGCGGAATACAAGGGGGATACGGTCCGAGTCGCGGGTAAGAATGTTTGTTAATTAATTGGTTTATGTCCTGTTCGTTACATAGCAATGTCGTAACGGCGGAGCTAGATCGCAAGGATTTCTTTTCATACGATTCGAGAGCGACGTACCTCGCGGTGATTATCTTCATCCCGATGCAGACAGCGTTTCAATTTCATTTCTGATACCCGATAAACGGAATTCTAGATTATTTTATCAGGTTTCGTAAAAATTGCTTCACTACTGACCGATCGCAACCGTGGACTCACGTTCCTGTCTCATAATGGCTCTGCCTCGAGAAACTCGATTCTGAATACGACGGGGCGAGTTAGGAAATCGTATTGCACAGCTTTATCCCATTTATTTTCATACGAAGAACGCCACGTGGACTGCGCCGCGCATTACATCGCCCCGTGCAATTGTGATGCCAATAAACTTTCAGCAGCGTTAAAGGTCGCTCGCAATACGCCGATAAGAAATAATTTGCCGAACGGAGCTGTTTCCTCCGGCCCGGCAATCTTCCCTCGCTTCTCGGTTTTTTTTTCGCACGCCTCGCGTCGATATTCTCCCCGACAAACAGGCCGGGCGTGGTGCAAAACGCGACGAGGCGCGAGCAACAATAGAGGCTGTTGCAACAGGGCGGCGATAACGCGGGCTAGAACCGTGTCAACGCTCTCCCGTCTTGTTACACAAGACGGAACAGCCGGCCGGAGACTTTGATTTAACGATTTCTTGCGGTAACCTTCTTTTCAGCGCGTTCCCTGGTTAGGAATCGTCACGGATGCTTAAGAGGACGCTCATAAATCGCGGCGGTCCTCGAGGGATCCCTCGCGACACCTCGCCGGGAACGTATTCTTCTGGCATTTTATGCCCGCGCTGGTAGTAAAGCCTTATCCAACTGGAGACACCGTGGTCTCGCGAGTCCGGCCACTCGATATCTGCCGATTATTTCGCGAGAGCGCGTAACTCTGTCCCCCATCCGGAACTGCCAATTTCGTTGTAGATGCAGAGCGACTTGTGGATCCTCTTATCAAGCTCACCGCGCGCGATGAAACGCAGCATTGGGAAACACCTTCGTTTATCAAATAACAGTCCTGAACACTGACGAATATTACTCGCGACAAAGTAGTTCGTCCGCGAAGTAGTCCGGCACCGTAGAATTCGGGAAGCTCGAGCGAGATTCTGTTGGAACGATTACGAACGGAACCGTGTACGTTGTTCCCCGGGCTAGCTTTCCTTCTTGATTCCTGAGGGGCACGGGAGGAGACCGCGCTCGAACCGCAAACAGCATCTCCTTCTAAGATAGTCTGAGTCGTTCTAAGCTTTTCCGCAAGGATTCAGCCAGCGGCGGGGATGGGTTGAGTGGTCCCACCCCTTTTGCCGTGGGTTCTTTCCTCCGCCATCCTGGCGTGCGTTCGCTCGCTTGTTCGCTCTCCCTGTTCGGTGCTCCCCAACGCGGAAAGAGCCCTATCTATGCTTCCATCTTCCCTGCATTCCTTGGGGTATTACTCGGACGGGCGTAGCACGATTTTCCACGAAGCTTCTTCGCGGAGTCGACGCCTCGTGTTCGCCGCCCTCCTCGCCTCTTGGAAGGCTTTCCTCGCGTCGCGTCGCGGCTGGCTCGAACTCGTTCAAATCCCGATGCGGCCCCAGGAACAGCACAAACCCATTACGGATTCATCGTGCGCCATTAGCTAATTCTTCCCCGCTCCTAACGTCTTCCTTTCCGCGCTCCCTTTTACCGTTACCGTCCCGCTGCGGTTTCCCTTTCGCATCTTACCCCGTCGTCTTCCCACTCATCCCTATCCCCGCCTCTCCCGGAGGAGCTCTTCGTCAGCTCCTAGGACCCCTTTCAGCGAGTTCCTCTTTGGTTTCACGCGCCCCGGGAATCGAGCGTGCTTCGACGATTCCGAAGTGGCTTGGTTCCCCGGCGTTTTCGGTGGTGGCTGGAGAAGTTTGGCGATTGAAATTTATGAACGTCTCGGTCGTGTCCCGTTGGTTCCTCCTGGCTCTGGTGACTCGGCACTCTGAATTTCGCGCCGAGTGCCGGACCGAGAGAGAAGTCCTCTCCTCTATTGCCACGCCGTCGCATCAGTCCTTTACGGTATTCGAGTGATCTACCGATCGAGCGTCCGCAGCTGACCCAAATCCCATCCGTCGAAAAATTCTACGCCGGCGTGCCCGGGATTGCCGACATTTCCTCGCCGGGAGGAGCGCCGAAACACCGCGTCAGCCTCGTAATCGACCGCGGGAAATTGCACGCGGAGCGTACAGAGCGTCGGCTCGTAAAGATGCGCGGCGTGGCGCGGGTAAACCCGACTCGTCTCGAGACGCACGCTTTAGCATTCCCGGAACGACCGAGGACGTGCCAGATTTTCTATCGTGTGTACGGCCATCGAACAAAATTGCTTCGCTGGTGGAAAGATCCGGGGGCTGCGGGGGAGGGGGTGGCAACCCCAGGCCGCTCGCGCTCACGACGGAACGAAAGTGCAGTCACCCGGAATAAACGAGGAGGAGACCCGAAGTTGTTGGTCGAAGTTCAGTCAGAGGGGTTGGGAATGAGTTTGCGTCGTGGCGGTGATGAAACTTTACCGTGACGAGAAAGAGGGGTTGTCACGCCGTGAACTCACCCTCCTCGACCTCGCGCTCCGCCATTCCGCTTTCGCGAGGCGTTTCTGCCTCCGAGGGAACGACTTGCGTTCCGTTGTTCGCGATTTTTCCTCCGACCACCCGCTAAAGCGCGCTATTCTTTTGCTTCGGAACTTCGGTAGCTGTCCTTTGGCGGTTTTTAGAAATTTAAGGTAGGAGAGACTCGGTGGGTTCTGCAGCCTGTAGTGGCTTTTATCATTTTGTACGTCATAGATAATCGGGATAATGTGGGCGAGTAAAATACACAGTGGTCGTTTACTATCCTTATCCGAGCCGATACAGTGTAACGCGGATAGCGCAGACTCTACGAAAAAGGCAGCGCTTCTTATGCAAATTTATTTAAATTCGTCAGTACAGCAAGTCAGGTTTAACCACTGTTAGAGCAGTGGGAGTCCACCTAACACTGTATAGTGACATCGAGCCACGTTGGAACTTCGCTATTCACCGCATAAGACTGTATTGCTGGCGCACTTATTGTTGGACCTCACAGTGTGGCAAAATGGTACCTCGGCGATGCCGGCAGCCAGGTGATCCCTGGCGAAGTCCTCGGACCTAGCCAAGCTCGTCTCGAAGGGCTTTACGATGGACCACACATCACGGCAGAGGGATAAAGGGTCGCATCGAGAGTCGCGGAGATATAAAGAGGAGTATGACATATTTTCGCGGGGTCTCGGGACTCGCGAGCTCGTCGGAACACTCGAGTACGCGTCTACGAGCGTCTAAATATAGAGCGTGAGTCACGAAATCGCGCAGCTTCGAGAGGAGCAAAGAGGAAAGGAGCCGTGCAAAAATACAGAGATCAGAGTGTCGTCCTCTTCGCCTCGCCGCGAGGTACTCCCGCGCGTGTAACCGCCGTGCGTCCCATCCTTCTCGCGTACACCTTCGCGCTTGTCGGTTCGTCGTCACATTCTTCGGCTTCGCGATGTTCAGGTGAAAGTACCAGCTTTCCTTACTCGTGTGTCGTCACTGGAGTGCTGTGCACTGAGGGTTACGTTGTCGCCAGCAGTGCTCGACTAACAGTTGGAGGATTATCAGTTGGAACCTTTGATTTGATAATTATCGCCCACCACCACCGGCTCCGTAACCCAATTCGGTTAAGAGTCCCTGGCTACCGACTCCCATATCCACTCGTGTCACTCGATTGGCCCCGTCTCGGATGATACTCTCGAGCGCAGCGCGCGAAACGAGATCCACCGCCTCTACGATACTCCAGGTGTATCGTATGGCGACGCACAGTGGGGAAATTTCGCGATTTTATGGCCAAAACCACAAAAATATATTTTTTAATTCGAGAAAATTAATGCAAATGTCAGTTGAAGAACTAATATGAGTATCAAATGCCACCAATTTTACTGTTAAATGTTTTAATACAAAGCTCAGATCGCAAAGAATTAATCCAGATTTTCAAGTTGCTTCAAACACTTATATTGTGTTATCTGAAAGTTCTGAAAATAATTTCAAGGCATGGATTCAATTCCTGTCGGTGCGTAAGATATCTTTTTATCTCCAAAATAATTATGTTTCATTTTTTAATACGTAATTTATACAATTTTTAAAGTAGTGTTTTAAAAATAACCTTTTCATATAAGAATCAATTTTCTATACATAAAATAGTTATCAATCCCATAATATCCTGCAATGATTTTCATTCCTATTTTACGTTCGACTATTTTCATTCTAAAAATGCAATTATTAATTGCTAATAGTTGCTAATCTTGTAATCATATGCATGTTTTTAAACACGATCCAGTGTGTCTTGTCTAACATACGACATAACTGTGACCGAGACTAGAGACTCTAACCAAGAAAAAAGTGTATAAACGTAAATAATAAAAAAATCTTTATCGTTCGTAATTTTTGTAACTGCTGTTTTCGGATAATTTAGTTTCTCATATATTAGAACGTAAAAGTGCCGAATTTGATATATTAAAAATAAGTTTTGAGATTTTCACCACGAAAATGTATATAGCTCTTCAATTCACATTTGTATTAAATTTGTAAAATTCGAGAATTTCATTTCTATAGTTTCGGCCATAAAATCGCAAAATTTCCCCACTGTGCGGCGTATCGAACGAGGACAAAACGAGGAGAACGTCCACCGGGACTGCTCCAACTTGCAGATACAGGGAAGAGGGTCGGAAGGGTTGGAAACCGCGGGACGATTGAATTCTCCGAATAAAACGCAACGCCGCGGACGAAGGTGGGAAATAAAGCAAAGTCGTCGGTGGTAAACGCCGCGAGGGGCGCCATGGGGAGGTGGTTCTTTTTACCCGCTGGCCGACGAGCAGACTTCATTCTTGGTTTACAAGCGTGCGGTCTACAAAGAGGTTGCCACGTTGTTAAAATAACCGCAAGCGCTCGGAGGCGTGTGCTGGGTCGTGTGGATGTGCGCGTCCGTGTGCGCGTGATTTCCCTGGCTTGGTACGCGCAAATAGAAGCGTGCGTGTTTGGGAACACGGCCTGTTCAGACAGGGCTATGGGGTGGCGATGCGTCCAACCCCCTTTGGATTTTTATCCTGCCAATTTGCGGTCTATAGTTGCACGCGAAGGTCGCGCGAGACCGGAGGATTGCTGGGGGTTCTGCTCGAAACTTTCTGCGCAAGAAGCGAGACGTAAAATATTTGCTGTTTCGATGATAAATGTTGTGATAAATAAAAGAAAAAAAGCGTAATTCAATTACAGCTTTTAACGGTTTAAAGTACATCGTAATGCATCGAGCACAGACGTCGCCGACGTTGATAGATAAGATAGGGGTCATTTCCCTCGTGGATCACGCTCATCGCGGGTCCGCGAAAACAAATTGCTCGGATTTCGAAATACGGAAGGCGAGAAGATAACCGAAGGACAAAGTTCACCTCCTCCTGAGATAAATGCCCGTATCGACCCAAGATAAGTCGTTGAACCCTCGAGCCACACGGGGACACGAAGACACGGGGGGAGTGCTTAATTCTTCACAGTTCACACTTCGCACATTCAACGTTACGATTCACGCCGTCGCATTCCGCGTGTTGTGGAACGCGCCGGTTGTGATATGGAATGCGTGGCTTGTGACACAGAAAGTGTACGGTCGCGACGTGTGATGAATGGGTGGTGTTGTGAAATGTGTGGGCGGTGATGTGCGCTGTGACTTGCTTAATGCAGAGCGTGTGAGTGAACGATAAAGTATAAAATATGAGCTGTTGTAGGAAGTGTAAGTGATGAGCAAGTTATGAAATACGAAGTGTGATATAGGAAGCGATGAGTCAAATGTGAAATACGAACTACGATACGAAGAATGCGAGCTGCGACATGTGTATGTCTGAACGGTGAAGTGCGACTGGCGATGAAACGATCGCAAACAAATTTTCTAAGCCAACAGATTCAACGTGTTTTCCGCTAGCCCACCAACGTTTCCTCTGCTTCCGTTCCGCTGTGTTTGACTACGCCGCGGCGCAAGAAACTCCGAAAACCACAAAGTACAGTCGTAAAAGCGGGCCTCGTGCTCGTCTTCACTCGCAAGCCGCGAGGGTGTATACACTTCTCTTTCACGCTAAACAAGACGAAAAAGAAACGAGGGGAGGTCCCAGAATGTCCCCCACCCCCGGTCATGGACTAGAATTTTTTTCTCTAATCCTCTCGCGTCGACCTCGTCGTTCCAGACGTGACTTTTATTGCGTGTACGACGTAAACTCTGCGGCGGGAACCGACAGCGGATTTATCTCGTTGAGGCTGCATGGTTATATTCGAACGACGGAAGCCAACGACTCGATACAAGCATCTGTTCTCTGCTGTTTCCCGAGAGGAGACTACGTTCAGGTGGAAGCCTTTTGTCAGGTCCTTCGGTTGCGGTTTTCACCTCGTTCAATGACGATCGAATGTTCACGGTGACCGACAAATGATACGGTTTCGACGGTCGTAGAATGAACGACGAGTAGGTTGCATTGTTGTTGGCGGATGGAAATTACAGCCAGTCGGCGTGACGTTTGAAGAATTCGTGGTTTTGTTCAGATTATATTTTTGCTTCTGCGGTATAGACGAATCCGTGTGCTTTGTGGTTTGAGGGGGAGCTGAATGGAAGTCTTCGAGTGTCAGGATGGTTAAGTTTCACCGACCGGGGGATCTTGTTAGGATCTACTCCTAGATGTTGCAAGTGTTTCAAGAAGTGAAGTAGCAATGGCTTCGATTAGATCAACCCCTCGACGCTTAAATCCTTACCTCCACTTTTCCTAGTTAGCCAAAACACCAGAGGATAGGCGGACTTTTCAGGGTCGTGAATTAGTAAAAAAAAGCCATTGCACGTTCGGCGGCTCGAGGGTGGCAGAAGTTGCCCTCGCGAAGTCGTGGCTGGTGATGCGACACGGCCTTAATTTACTTCGACAGCGAGCGTGCTTATATCGAATGGGTAGGGTGGAGCGAAGCGGGGGTGGACGTTTATCGATCACGCGGGGACTTATTGCTCGGCGAACTTGCGGGGACAAACTGGTCCCGAAGAAGGTGAACGCGGGCGAAGAATGCCTCTAAACTCGGTAATAATGAAACTCACTGATGTGTATGATTGAAAAGGCCGTGGACCTGATGAAATGGTTGAGGGAGAAGGGTCGATGGCGAAGAAGGGGCCGCTGGGTCGCGCCATTACGTCCTGTAATGCCGTTACGTAATTGCGTCCTTTTTCGCCGTTCCTCCCGCGACTTTTCGCGACTCACGCGTCTACTTTCGAAGGAAACCTCCGATTTCTAATTAAAACTTCGAACTGTTAATTTTAGGGCTACTTACACCCGGCCGTTGCAAGCTTCCGTTTCCGCGTCGAACAGACCTAGCTGTCCTCTTCCCACACAAGCTGATCCAACGTTTCCATCCCTCTCCGCCTCTCAGCCGAGGAAACGGGAATCGGCTAAAAATCGCCAGCCGCGGCGAGGGAGAATTTCATTAGTCACCGGGCTTTTTCAGTCGGCTCGTATCGTTGAGCGATTTAACGGGGAGAAAAAGTAGAAACGTCGGCGGTTGGGTCACGGCTCGTTTCCCTCGATTGATTCGTGACAAGGCGCGAACAAACGGACCAGTCAACCGTTGTCCCCCGAATCGCGCGAGTAAACGCTGCTTACCTGGGCCCCGTCCGACGATAACCAACCTCTCGTATCGTCACGCGTGATTTGCCGTTTCTTGCCACAGATGTGTCTCGAGGAAGGAAAGGATCTCTCTCGAGCGGGCTTTCCACTGTGGAGAAGTACGTACACGAGAGAAAGTACACGAAAGAAATACCTATTTCGTTCGACAGTCGGTCTGCAACTTTATTCGATCGCGACCGAAGAAACCCAATGATTCCCCAGTTAGAAGCGAAATTCGTCGCGAGGGGGGGGGACAACTTTGATACGGTCTCGTGGGTGGTCCGTCGGTGGAAAAGCAGCAGAAGAAATGTCGGTGACTCGTGACGGATCCTCGCGACTGCGATCCGTCACATGCAGATCCCTTTTCTATGCTAGCCACGGCCCTCGCACAGCCTCGATCTCTCGATACAATGAAGGGGGGAGCAAGCACCCCGGTCGGTTTCTGGCCACGCATCAGCGCTCTCTTTAAAGCGACCTGCTTCTTCTGCACGGCTCTCTTGTCTGCCCTTTTTTTTCCCGTCGCCCTTCCTCCCTTTTTCTCCGCGTCGGAGGTGAATGGTTTCGAGTCGAGAGGGGTCCAAGCGAGAGGGGGAGGGGGCAGACGAGCCAGAAACGACGGGGGTTGGCGCTACCGGGGGCAACCTAGGCCCTGTCCGCCCTGCAAACGTTGCATTGTGTCACTTCTTCATTCATTTCTGATTTTGCGGTCGGCTTGCGTGGCGAATCGGCAAAAACTGCGACGAGAAGACCCCTACCTTCCCCGTTCGTTTCCTCCTCGCCTTCTCCCCCGTCCGTTCCCCTGATTCCTCCGTCTCGGCTGCGAACATTCCTCTTCTCTGTCGGACGTTCCTCGCGCTCTCCTCGCGGCTTCGTTGCCTCTTATTTTTCCACTAATTTTTTTGCAACCACTTCGCGGCAACGGGTCTCGCTGCTCTGTGAGAAAGTCACGAGGCTGACTAGTGGAGTGAATCGTCTCGGGTTATCTAGCCTCGAACGTCAGTTCACAAATAAATTATGTGGAAATTGATGCGCGATAACGCGCAGGCGATTCTGAATCGCCGAGTTTAAGTCGGACGGTTCCCACGCGCTGTAATAAAGAAATAATGCCCGACTGATAAGAAACTGATTGCACGATATCCGCGATGTTTGTTGCGACTGATCGTCGCTCGAGTGGATCTGGCCAGGTTTGCATTTCGCTGGGCAAACAAACGGAATGAATCTGGTCCCTGGGTTCGCTGTTTCTCTTCCTCTGGACCGGGGGAGAGGGCCCCTCGATTTCGAAGGGGACAACGCGCGGGATCACAATCGTGATTGGGTCCATTGAGAGTTTTCAAGTGCGCAGACGATCCTGTCCCTCTTTTGATCGTGGGAGACAACCAGAGTCCTCGGCGCTTCCTTGAAAGCCCTTGGTTAGGGAGCTGGGTACTTTGGGCTGCCTTCTAAGTACCTTGCTTTCAACACACATTTTTTAAGATGGTGGCATCGAAGTCCCGATTCTTTATTGCTCCGTAGATACTTACTTCAAAATAGAAAAGGTTGAATTGCAAGAAGAATGCAGACTCTTCTAATGCTTAACACATTCGGCACGGCTGATGTTATAAGACACAAACCGATACTACCTGCCCTATAGCTTCAGAAATGGCCGTGCGGAACGTGTTAAGGATGTACCGGACGTACTATATTAGACAAAAGTATACGAGATTTGAAATACTTGAATATCTACGTCTTACGCATAGTAAATGCAGATGTAAGGAACTCGAACGACAGTTGGAGTCTTATTTTTTACCTCTAGAGATGTATTTTTCACTTTACAAATGCTTTCTCAAACATTATTTGTTGACCTTCTGACAGTGAGAATGCTCTGAATTCACAATTTTCTCAAGTTATAATTTATTTCTTTAAAACGGTGTAGTGAAAAGAATTGAAACTCAGCAGAAATTTGCATCTATGTATATACTACATGTACAAAAAAATTGAAGTCATTGGTACCATTTCTTCAACATTTTTTCAGCGTTTTTATCTGTCAAGATCGTCTCTTTCCATAAGAGTGCGTGTAAAATCAGTGCAAATTAAAATCGTTATAACGTAGCAACTGTTTAGTGAATTTGTTTAAAATTTTCTGAGCACATCAGGAAGATTAAAAAGAACAATCTCACAAATTTTCATCAACTTGGTACCGTTTCGAATAGGTCCGATACATCCTTAAAGGAACGCAGATGGATCTACAGGAAACCAGCGAGCTCAGATCAGAAGCAAACGCGTACTAATCCCTCGATCGTTCGCCCCATGAATATTCACTTGTATATCTACCGGTAAATCACGGCCTTGTCGTCGATCCGCATTGCTTCGGCGGGGGAAAAAAAAGTGTAGCGCGCGTTCTAATCGCGAGTGCGTTCATTATCAAGTATAATCGCGTTTTTCTCGCGCTCCAATCACTCATAATAGATGCGTTTGAGTTATCGCTCGCTGCCGCGACGATGAACACATCTGTCACAGAGCGACGTTCACGGCATTCACCTCCTCTTTCGTCGTCGATTCGCGCCTCGCCAGATAATCTTCGAATAAATTTGCCGCGCATGCATTACTGCGGCTTTTCTCACGTGCCCCGTGCGAAACGCTCCTCTAATTGGATCGCTAATGGAGGAATACCGCACCCGGCCGGCAACCAGGCATTTTCTCGATCTGAATTTCAGATCGCAACTCTCGAAAGTTCTCGCGAAGCGTTCAAGGGCAAGATCGAGAAAATTCATTTTCCTGCTCAGCCATCGTCCATGTGCTTCGTTCTTCGTTATCTTGTACCTACCTCGTTAGAGAGACTTCACTCGCAACTCAGATTCTCTGATCCCTCTAAACTCTGAAAGACGCGTTCCGCAGCCGTTCGCTGACTGGAAATCGAACGAATGGGGAAGTATCCGGTGGTCCTCGACTCGTTAGCACGTTCGTTCCTAGAAACCTCGAGCACAGTAGAGTAAGCTTGTTGGTCTCCTGGAACAAAGGTCTCACGGGTCTCGAGTACCCAAAATCCCGAGGGCAAGGATTCCACCTGCCAGAGTTCCTCGAACACCCACCGAACAGAAAATCCGTGGCGTACTGGTTCCTCCAGTCGCTGCTTGCCATTCATGGTGCTCCGTCGTGGCCTCGCAACCCTCTCTCACCCTGGAACAGCGCGATAAGAATGAAACGGCGGGCTCACAATGAAGGTGTCGTTGCAGGAAATTATACAGCAGTTAGAAGAGCTGCCTCACGCTCTCTCTCTTTCCCTCCCCCTCTCTCTCTCTCGCTCTCTTTCTCTCTCTCTCTCTTTCTCCGTCTGTGGGCGAGCAATTGTCTCTTAGGCTGGCATTGTCTTCGCCAGAACTCCGATTCTCTCTTTCTGCCTCTCGTTCGCTCTCCCCGGGGGCCTAACGAACCGCTTGTCTGACACCGAGCGGCACAATGAGAGATCTAATCGCGGGTAAAGTACTTAATATCTTAAGGTCGGACCCGAGGGTGGTCCGAGGGGATGCCGTTGGAAAGAGGGACGTTGTTAACCGCTTGTGCCGCGGTACACCGCGCGATCCTCGCGCCACGCCGGAAGACAAGAGGCAGCGGCGAGGGAGAGCAGGGCTCCGAGAGATTCGCCCCGGTGTTACTGGGCTGCTCGGAGTCCTCGGTGTCGCGGTATCTGATGAAGAGGACGCCTTCGGGTGACAGCGGGCCTCTCCTGCAGGAACTCGAGCCAGAGGACTTGCAGGTGGCGGGCATTCGCGCGGATAATCGTGCCTCGTGACCCTGATCCGATAACAGACGTAGGGGGAAACGAATCCTTGCGCCACGGGGAAGCTTTTCGGGGGGATAAACGGTGGTATATATTTAATTCTTCGGGTTAACTTTCACTCCCGAGCTTAGGGATATCACGAGTCCCCGCGGAAGAAGATTGAAAATCTACAATGACGTTTTAATAGTCGGTCGAAGAAGGAGAAACGTTTCTCCCTTTGCTCCCTCGTAATTAAGATGCCTGCCTGTTGCAATAGCGCGGCTTCGCAGTGGCGCGAGCCCGAATATCGTCGCCGAGGCCGAGACGCGGAGCTGGCTCTCGAAGCTGCGAGTCATCGACCACGACCTCGCGCAAGAAGCGGTAACCGGTGCGGTAAAAAGGCCGCGGGCGGATGATCCTGCGATTACACGTAGATTGCAATCACCGGCTGCGAATTCATCGACAAAGAGCGCTTAATGATCGCGCAATAAAAGGCCTTTTTTACCCAGTTGCTAGTTAATTACCCGGCCGTCGTCCTTCTTCGTAGTTGCCCTTTTCGTTGCTGCCCGAGCGAAGCGTGATCGCCCGTCGAACTTCGCTTTCCGGAAAGCAGATGCGTTTATCCGTGGAACGAAGACGCGACCCAAGGGGAACAGCAAAACAGAGTGACTTGTAATATCGAGACCCGCGGCAAGATAGGCAGAGAGGGGAGGAATGAGAAGGAGGACGAGGAGGAGGAAAGTAGTTTCGTCGAGACCTTCGTCGGTGTACACCTGCCGCCTGGCAAATGAACCCTTTGTCTCTACTCGCCGAGTCATTAGGTGTACGCCAGAGGCAGTCGCGGCCCTAACTAGTTGACTAACCGAAAGTAATAAAAAGCGGAATAGCGGGAGTAAAACAAATCGTATAACGCGCCAGCTGTAACGACGACCCCGTAACAGACACTCTCGGGACTTAATCGAAATCGCCTGTCCACTCCGGGGCCTCAAGTACCTGTTGGAATCACCGATGAGCCGCTATGTACGAGAAATCGATCGTTGGATCTTATGTCTGTTCTCCGCCATGCCTGCCGGTCGATTCTAGCGCTGTCTATTCAAGAAAATCGATCTCCGGCGCGTGTAATATTCCACACAAATTTCTGTATCGAAGGCGCTACCTCTTCTCCTTTCAGAAAGCAGCAGAATGTTTAACGTCTTAAATAGATGGTAGAAATTGGTAGGTAGATACGTTACGTCGTAATGCGCGATAGGTTCTCCCTAAAAATCCCACAAAGCAGAAGAGCACCGTGCTCGCGTCGAATGAGTCCCCGAGTCGCGTTTCGCCTTCCGAGCCGGAAAACTCCAGCGACGTTTCTCGCCCCCCCTGCCGTACGTTATCGTCCCGGGAACCGTCGGCGAGGGAGGAAACCGTTTCCCGTAAGAACCGACGGGGTCGTTCCGATGGAATAACCGTTTGTAGTTGGCCTCGTATGCCTAATATCATAACCGTAACGATACGCCTGGCGAGAGAGGTACGAGTGGCTCGGCGAAAGCGTGGAAGAGCACGGGCCTAGGGGGTCGGCTCGGTAGGTGACGAGGAGAGGCGTGCGGGCGCGGACGTATGCAAAGCCGCGCGGAAAAAAAGCAGAGGGGTGTGGAGCGGGGAGGCTTCGCGTATAAGGGTAAATGCGGGAGACGCGGTCGACCTAATATGAAATGATTATTAAAACTAATACAGATATTACTTATTTTATCAGAACAAACCTAATATGTTCAGAATTTTATGCTGATTCAGAAAAACTCTTCGATATTTGCTTTAAGACAATATTTACTGTAAATCGGGTTGTGGGACAAAAGAGGTTAAATGTAACCTCAATGTACCTTTTATAGTCTATAAATCCAGAAAAATATAGAAGCAAGCGAAGTGGCGCTTTTCATTCAACTGTTTGGCATCTAAAGAAGTAATTGGTCTGCATTTTATAAAAAATATAGCGACTCGACCAACTCACCGGCCCGACCGCGTCTCCCGGACTTACCCTATGCAAAATTCCGGCCGGTTTTTGGTTGCTCTCTCGCCGATCCTCCTTTCGCTGCGTCCTAGAGCGCTTTTTTCTCTGCCTCCCTCTTACGCCACACCATTTGCAATTCAACGCGGGCGACTCGCGCGCGTACACAGGCCTCTCGCGTCCCACCTATGGCCGAGGAATATCGCCGAGCGAGACGCCACATAATGAATAATAATCGCATATAATGCGAGCCGATGGAAGGCTCTGCGCCACCCTTCGCCGCCCTTCCACGCGAAGGGATGCACCGTGTTCCCATTGTGCCCCGGTCGACGACTATCGGCGGGCCCCCTACCCCTCGCAATCTCTTTCTACTTGGCGGCGCGGCGACCCGTCTCGGCCCTCGCACCTTTTCGGCGGCATCTTCGACCCCTCTTCTCTTCACCGCCCTGCTTTTATTACTTTCTTTTTTAATATGCGCGGAGACACCCACCGCGCGGAGGTATGAAATTGAAGCTTAAATATTCAATGGAGTGGCGGCGACGACGACGAGGTCTCTCTTTGATACAGTTATATAAAGCATCGTTACCCAGGACGAACGACGACTTTATATTGCCATCTTCTCGGCGAGTCATCCTCCCCACTGAGCGGGCAATCCTAACTTTATTAACGGCCGCCAGCGCCCGCTGGAAAAAGCTGGTTCCTGCCCTGCTCGAGGAGTGAACGAGACTTCCGATAACGCTCGCCCTTGGGAATCGTGCATCTCGAGTGTTTCGCCATCCGTTTCACCGTTAATGGGTGGAAAGATTAGCGTTCACCAATCTCACGGCTGCGAGTCGAACCGCGCGCTGTCAATCTTCGGAATTGATCAACTCGATCAAAGAGGAGGTCGTGTCCTCCCCCTCAATGCTGATTAACCGCCGTGGAAACGAGCGACGGTCGAGAAAGGAGGCTAAAGTGGTGTTTCGCGAGGACCTCGATTCCGCGCGGCGCGATTAAAGCCAGCCTCAGGAGAGGAGAGGAATATTCTCCCCCTGTAGGGAGTGCTCTCCCATTCATCGGCTCTGTTTACACGGGGGCGCGGCACCGAGTAATTTCTTTATTTCTTTCCACGGGCAGGAGTGCAAGGGCGTGGAACCCCTCTCGGTTCCGTCTTGCCTTCGCGCCACCATTTGTTTTTATCAGAGGCTCCCGGGGGACGTTAACAGCCACCTGCCACTACGTCGGTCTCTCCTGTTCGCCTTCCCCTCCTCTCCCACTCCTCTTCACCCTCTCAGGGACCACGAAAGAGTGCCGCGGTCTACCCAGCTCCTCGGGGGACCGGGACGCTGGAAAAGCTCCGGGAAAAGAGCTTGCCGGCGCTAGGGAGCCGCGGGAGGAAGGGAAAAATTGCACGCGTGTCACACGTCGCGCTTCCCATGATTACGTTATTTCGTCGCGCGCTTTCGCGACTTGCATTTATTATTTAGACCGAGGACACCCTCGCGAGAGCACGTTCTTTTCTGTGCTCCTCTGTGGCACGTCGACGCCGCAGCTTTCAAAAGAGGAGCACAGTGCGTGTCTTGGAGCCTGCTCAGTTCATGGCTTTCGGAGACTGAAATGCAACTGATCGTGATTAAGGGGGTAGTGGACTATTGGATACGTAAAATCGTTAGTTTCTTTGACGCTAAATTACTTGGGTATCAAATAATCGTTATAGTCGTGCTCTTCGCAATCTATTGTGGGCACGTGTGCGAGTAATTATAAGAAAACAAATCGTCGCACTTTAATCGGTTGTAAAATGGTTTACAAACATCCAATGTTGACGCGGGAATTGCACTGTGTAGGCGAAGGAATTCTACGCGTCCAGTAAAAATTTCAAGTAAAAATATTCATTGGTTGGAGTTTTTTTCGCGTGATTTTTGCACGAAAAAAAATCAGGTTTTCAACTTTAAATAGTCGTCATTTTGTTTTAAGTTAATATTTCGGAAAATTCTCTCCGTCAATCGGAAGATACATTAATATACTAACGAAATCTTTGTTGTATTTTGATTTTACATAATCTTGCTCCGAATGGCAGTGCTCACCGCAAAACGAAATTTTCAAAAATGCTTCTTGGATGTCGGTTGTTACTTTATTATAAACGTAAATATTTTTCTACGAAAAAATTACCAAATGTTCTTTAAATGTTGCTCTTTTATGTGCAAAAAGTTTTGTAAGAATATATGCTTCCGTTTCTTCAAAAAAAATTCACAAATATTCGTCTCTCTTAGACCGCCTGACTAGGTATAACTCGACGGTGCACTCAATTACGTTCGCTGCTATAACTTCTACAGTGATTTGAATTTCTTCATGAAATTTTGTTTAAAATGTTCATAAAGGATAAGACTTTCAAAATCAGTAAACAAAAATAATCGATTTTCTGAGGGTGAAATAGTCCACTACCCCCTTAAAGGAAATTTAATTCCAGAGTTATTATCGCGGAGGATCCATTTCATTAGTCTCTGCTTCGCGAAACATTTCACCTTTCTGTTGCACATAATTACAGGATTCTAGGGGACGGTCTTGCCTGCACACCTTAACCATCTCTATTTTTGCGTAACACCCTTGATCCTCTTCGCTCGCGAATTTCTTTTTACCCTGGCTCCTTGTAAGCAAACCTCTCAACCTCGACCGCCTCGAGAAAAACGGTGAAATAGCAACAACCCAATCCTCGCCAATACCGCCCCCTGCTTCCACTGGCGCTACTTCGATCGATCTTCTGAATCCAATCGCGACTAACGGGCTAGTTCTCGATCTCCCATCTACAGACGTCTCGAGCGGGATGATCGAAGGCAAGCCTCCACTAGACGCATTTGGCCAGCTCCCAGGGCCAATTAAACTATCTGTCGATCGGCACTTAAGCTGCAACGCGAAAACCGACCGCCCACCTTGGCGATCTCTCTCGCTGGAAGGGTGGCTGGGCCGAGTGACCGTCGGCAGGCGTTCCCCGCGAACCGAGAAATTAAAATCCCTCGCGCTCTCGTCGATGCGTTATAGAAGCCTGGTTGCGGCGAAGAGTGGAAAGGCGACGGGGGGCGGCGCGGAGGAAAGGTGGTGGGTGTAGTCGGGGGTCCATTAGGAAACCCCCAGGGCGACGAAGAAGAGAGCGTCGCGGCTCGCTCGAGGAGAAAGAGAAAGAAGAGGAGCCGGGCTCCCTCTATCTCGAGAAGTGTCACCCATGATGAATAGTTGGCATGAACAAAAAGAATGCTAAACCTTGTCCCTCGCTATTCCCCGACCGTTCCGAGGCCTCTCTGTCGATTTTCCGGAAAAGAGAGCGCGCCAGCGGTGGAGGAGGGGCGACAAAGCCAGGCCACGATACCATCTTAATTAAAAGTTGCCAATTCATTTCGCCCGCCGTTTCCACCCCGTGAACTCGGCCAGCGCGGAGAGTCCTCCTTCGGGGTGGGTTTGCTCGCTCGTCCTTTTGTCTCACGGGGCGAGGGATGAGAAAAAAGTCGGTGCACGGGGAGGAGGCTGAGATGATAATAAGAAGTTTTCGTCCGCGGAGGAAATTAAGTAAAAGCGTAACGGGATCCACCCTCTTTTTAAATGTCGTTCCCCGAGTATTCGTCCCTTTTGTCTTCTGCCTCTTGCTGCTCGCTCGTCCCGAGCATGTACGAATCTACAGCAGGGCTGGGCCCGCGGGAAGGGTTTAATCGCGGGGGTTTGCTTCTATCGCGAAGCGATAAAGAAAGAGCAAGGGGTGTTTCCAGATCCTTGCCGGGCTTTTGGTTTCTCAGTTGCTTAGACAAAGTCCCTTGAGTGATCGTAGGAAGGAAGAACTATTACATCGCAAAGGAAGGTTGAAAGCCACTACGAACCCTGGCCAAGCCAAACACACGTAGGTACACACACGCGGGTCCCAAAGTGTCTCAATCGTAAAAGTTCCTTGCGTCCGACACGGTGCGAGGGACCGAAACCCGGCGAGGAAACGATCGGAATGGTCGTAACGAATCGTACGTGTCTGTTAATGCTTCGTCTCGCCCCCGAATGCTAATTAGTTCATTCGCGATGCTTTCGGGACCGTGGAGCAAGAGGCGAGCGAGTCGCAAAGGGCAGCCGCGATTGGGCACGGTTCACGCGGCAGAAACGAACTATGCTGCCCGCACGGTGGCGCGTAAATAATTAAGAAATAGCTCTCTGGTCATTCGCCTTCTCTCTTTCGCTCCTCTCATCCGCCCGCTCCCGATCCCGCCCCGCTGTTCCCGTTTCCGCAGCGTCGTCGCGTTTTACCTGCTCTAATTACGAATTTTTCGCCGATGCCAGCCGCCAGAGGTAATTTAGCCCCCAATTTATATAAAATATCACGCGGCTAATGAAGCAATTTGAGGCTGTCTGCGCCGCTAACGTATGGAGTCCGCGGGTTGCTCCGTTGTAATGGAGAAGAGTGGGTGGGCGCCCTGGCGGCGGGGGGATGATGGTGGAGAGAGCTTTACTTACAGAGGTACCCCATTATCGTGGCCGGCATTAACTTTCCTCCTGCGCACAGTTCCCTTCGCCGGGATGAAAATCTGAAGTCGACGCTAGCGGTTATACGATCCCTTCGGACTCGAGGCTTCGGGAGGATCGATCGCGCATCCCGTAATCTTTTACTCGCTTGAATTCGAAACTGATCGAAATCTGAGTTGCAAGCTTCTCGTCGGTCACTGTCGCGTTTTTTCCCCCCTCGAACAGTGTCTCGCCCGCCACGCTTCTGTCGGCTAGACGACGTGGGTCACTTAATTGAGAGCGAAGCGCGGAGAACGATCCGTGCGTGTGACAGCGCGAATTATTTATGCACGCGTGAACCACGTGCCATCATTGATGCGGCCGTCACGTCGACAGTGTGGAAGGAGCCGTTCGAAACGACGCGACGGGAGAGGTGCTCGCCGCCTCGTGCTCGTGACGTTTTCATACCTTCGAGTGCGGCAAATAAAAATGATCTTATCGCGAAAATCCCCATTAGCCCATCGTTACGACAGATCCGTAGTATTAGTGGCCTCCAACGCTCGTCTACTGCAGCCTGCAGCCTCGTTCTCTGAAATTCATGGATGAACAGAAATTCGGGTTGTAAAAAGCGAAACAGAAAGCGCTGTAGGTATAGTATCGTTTCCGCCGTATGCAGAACCCACGGTGGCTCAGAAAGTAAAAGCTCAGAGACACGCATCGATTATGTGTATAGACGCGGAGCTAATGGAGTAGTTACGCCATTGACACTACAACGCGAAACAGCGTCTAACGATGCACTCGCGTGTCTTTTATAGGCGTAAAGTCTCACGAGGATCGTGGACGTTGCATAATTGGTAATTTACAATCACCGTTGCGTCGATGGAAATCTGGAGACTCGCTACTTCCGTGAACCTCCACCTCTTCGTCGTTCATCTGGAGACGCGGCAGCGTCTCGACGTCAAGTACATGAAAGACACCCTGTATATGTCGACTGTCGCTACCGCTATCATTTACTCGTCGCACGGCTATTCCAACCTAACCTGAAACTTATTTCATTAATATCTCAACACGCCTGCAATATTTTCTAAATTTAAAGGCATTTTTCTGGTGTAAACCGCATATAAGCTTTCGTTCAAGACCAAATTCAATAAAATCGGTCCATGCATGACAGAGATATCGTAATATCGTCCCATGGATCTGTTTCTTCTGATTCTTCTTGTTCGAGAAATTTTTCGTCGGTATAATACGTATACGCGTTACACGCACACCTTAAGCCAACAGAAACTAACGCATGTTTCGTTGTATTTGCTTCCAGGCCGCGGACATCTAGGCAAATGTCTAGATGTTACATTTTATCTTCACATTATTAAAATGTCCGCGATAATGGAATGTATGAGCACAGCATTTTAGCTGTGTATACGTAGTTATGTCATCTTAAGCGCAGTTGGAAAGCACCTTTAAGTACTTGCAGCTCATTTTGATTTTACATCTTTTTTATATATGCTACTTATTATTATCTTCTATTCTTTTGTGATTTATTTCATTTCATGTACTTGGCGTAATTTTTTTACTTTTTTCAAGTATTTTTATGGTCCTCCATACTTTTACCAAACTATTAAAGTCAAGCCATGCTCAACGACTCGACGAATTTATCGCGAAACCGGGCACAGCCAATTGGCGATCTCCACTTGAGGAGAGCGATGATCCAGTGACCGAGTTGAGGAGCCCCCACGGCCGAAGGTGGTTCGCCACGCGAGGACACACGGTTCATAAAGCACTATCGAGAGCAGATCGTGGCGGGGTCTCGAGGGTCGTGCAGATATCGCGAGTGGAAGCACGGTCGCTCGTCGTCGCGGCTAAAGCGTTCGCTCGTAAACTTGATCCCTGTATAATTTTCAATCGGCCCCACGGATTTGACGACCTCGTCACGGCCTCTCCGTCACCTCCCTCGGAGCGTTCCGCTCGCCGTCGAGATCCTTCCTCCCGCTGCCGTCGCCGCCCGCTTTTCGTGGGGGGTCCCCGAGATAAGGGAGGAATGACGAGGTCGCAACGACCGGTAAAAAGGTGATCTCGGCCGGATAATGTCGGAGGCGGAGGCGGAGGAAGGCTGCCGAGGGCAAGTCTGGCTCCCCCGGGCGTCGGGAAACACCGTTGCCTGCGGAGCCCGTAAAAAGACAATACCGTTCTCGCGCCACAAAAGAGTCTTGCCACCAAGTGCCATTACCAGGGAGGGAAGCACGGGTTCCGCGTGTACAGACACCCTGCCGCCGGCACCAGTGTGCGTGCGTGCCCACGTGCCTCCTCCACCGGGGAGAAAGGAACGAGCACTCGACTCCTTCGAATCATCCCCCGGACTGCTCGGCGACCAGCTCGCCTGCACGCAGCCTCAAGAAGCCTATAACTCTCCCGTATACTCCGTTAGCTTCCCCTGCGCCCCGCGATCAATTCAATTTTATGCCCCAGTGGTTTATTTACCCACGCTGGCTCCGAGATGATTCGATCTGGCCCTCCTTCATTCGATCGGGCCGATTTTGAGTGCTCGGTACCTTGTTTCGGAGGAGTTTGTGGGCTTCTGGTACCGCGGAAGGTCGTTCAGGATAGTTTAGCTAAGAAAATCATGAGGATAGACGGGTTTCTAGGTCGGGCGCTCTTTATGGCAGATTCATGAGAAAACATCAAGCAATACTTAGTGGACAAAAATTCATAAATAGTCGAGACAGAAATATTTACTTCCCGCCGACCTTTTCAGATTTTTCATTCTCACTGATAGAACACGCAAGTTTTTGTCACGGGGACACATCAAATGGCAAGCTAGTCATTCATATGCTTCGATATCGCGAATCGCAGCATAATATATAACATAATACAACAATTAAAGAGAATTAGTCAACTAACTTCGTTAGTCAACTAGCCCCGGTCTCCCCTACTTAAAGAATGCAGAGTGAACTACCCTCGGTTGCATATTTACAGTACTGTTGGTGATGCAAGTGATAGATGTGTGTTAGTCGGGGCACAGATAATTGCTATCCAAGATTAAATACTTCCTTTCTATCTTATCTTTGATCTCTCAACTAACCAACTGCTTCTCCTTTGTTTCAGGTAAGTGTAAATGACTTCGCCGTGAACTGCATGTCGTGACTCCTACGGAATCGTGAGTACCTCATTTCGGTTATTACAATTGAGCGTAACGCGCTGACCGCCGCGCCCATTTCGCCGCGATCTCTGCCGCAATCATATTGTTAGACGAACACAATGTCGAAGCTCCATCGCGTTCCCTGGAATGAAATTGCGGTAATTCAGTTCCTTACGCAGAATCGTTTAACTCCCGCTTATTAAGCGACGGGTCAGGTCAGAGGATCTGAAAGTCCGAGTAGTAGTGGCGCACAATTTCCGAGACGAATGTACATTAACACACTCGTGCGAGCACCTACTTAGTGCTTGTAAAATGAATTAAGGACACAAGTTTCATGGATCGGAGATGGGAGAACTACTTGGACCTTTTGAGAAACCATCAGCGATCTGACTCGATTCCATTGCCTTCTAAGAAGGCTGTAAATTGCACCGAAATGATTCACGTTCCACGCAAGAATGGTAGCCAGCGCGTGGATCGCAAGATGCGATCGCCGTAATAATTCTCCCTGTTCATCGTTCAAAGAAGTAGCGGCGCGATCGACTTCCCGTCGAAGCCCTAATGGCAGTCGGAAATTAAAATGCGAACGTTTCCCTCCGCGCTGCTTCTCGGCTCGGCACCCTCGCCTACGGGTCGCAGGGGGTGGCTTGATCGCATTTAACTTGGACGCCTCATCCGTTGATTTCATTAACCGATAACCGGCGCGCAACTTTAAACCCGCCCGAGTACGGATGCATACGAAATCACGGACGCCTCGTGGGGGTGAAACAGCGAGGGGGTGGCCCTCCCCGAGCCGCGAAACGAGGGCGGTACTGAATACCAGAGGCGATACATTAACGACCCGTAATGACTTTGGCACGAGGGGGTAAGCGGGAGGGGGCAGATAAAAAAGACATTAGTCATTCGGTTGCGTCTAAACTTTGCTAGCAGCGATTTCGATTAACGAACGGGAGTACACAGGGTTTGAATAAAACTCGAAGGTAGTTTCTTGAGGATTCGAATTAATTTAGCTGACGATGCGGAGCAGAATATGAAGAGACCCTATACTCCGCCTCTACTTAATAGTTTCTTCATAATTTTTCGAAAAGGAGCATGGATTATCTCTGAGTAATTGAGAGTGATATTTGATTACCATAATGGCGCTTTGACGCGTCACGAAAAATCGTGAAATTGAAATACATGCACCTCTCTAGCGGCCAGTAGCGTTCACGCAGTTGATAATATACGTTTAGTCGGATCTATCGATCACCGAAGAGGACACCTGGCGAGCCGTCGCGTTCGGTATCCTCGGCTCCAGCGGCTAACGACGTTGTTAGCGGTCCTGTTACCATTATTCCGTCACAATTCCGCGGAGATTTATCGAATTTCGTGGCGTCGCGGGTGCCGTGGGTGTTCGCGTTCAAATGTTAACGACGCCGACGCGACGGTGCGTCCAGGTGTCGTTGCCGAGCCGAGTAATTGATTCTACCCACACGGGATTTCGTCCCTGGCAAGAAGAAGCCCTGCTAAGAAGGCGCAAGTGTATGTACCACCGCCACCGAGCAAATCGGCGATCTGTTCCCACGTTTCCTCGCGTTCGCTGGACAGAAAGCAATCCTCCGCCTCGCGGGTCGCGACGCGTGTAGGCCGCCAAGCCGCTGTCGACGCGACACGTGCACCGTCCCTTCGCATTTACCGTCGATCTTCTCCTTTTTCGGGGGATTCGTTGCTGCTTGAGCTGACGCCTCGAGGGAGACTGAAGCTGTCGGAGGCTGTCGGTTGATAAACCCCAGCGGTATACTTGGACTCACATTCCACTGCCTATCGTTATTGGACCTCGCGGCTTCTGCATTAGCAGAGACAAAACCGACGACCGGGTCGCAAACCCGCTAATTACCTTCCACTTTACTGAACTCGTAGTTGCAAGCACGCGGACACGGGTTCGTTAGGATTACCACCAGGACGCGGCCTGACGTCTCACTCGTTTCAATCAGAGTCTAATTAAACCGGGAGCCGTAGATCCAACGTCCCCGTAATCGTGGTTCGTTCCTCCGCCAGCGCTCCCTCTAACCAGGCCCCGGCTCTTTCGTCGGCCGATGGAAAGCCGGCTAATAAATTATCCTACGCTCGCATGGTTGGGCGGAGAATCGTACTAGAGCCGAGTCTCTGCCCGGAGCTTCTCCGTGAAACGTGACTAGCGCCGATCGCGATGTAACGGAGCCCGATGTTAATTTAATTGGACGGGCCGGCTCGCGTAAATAGTCATCGATTTACAGCTTTCGTCGTAGGCAAGCCCGTTCGCGATATTTACGCGCCTCCGGCCCGCTCTCCGATCCTCTATCGCGACGCGGTGATAATGATTTATTATCGATTAAGTTCCGCGCCGCTCGCGATACGCTTCTGTCACGAATTAGTCTAACGGGACGAGTTGTTTATCGGGCCAATTACGCCTGCTGATAAACTGCGCTAGACGGTTGAATAGATCGGGGCAACCTGGGAACTAGTTGCCAGCATGTTGCGCATATTACTTCTTATTCGTGATTTCTATGTACGGATCGTGTTCCTGACTGAGAACGTTTCGGAGCATCGTGTTTCTCATTGACTATGAGTGATCGAAGCAATCCTCCATACTGTTTGAAAGGGTTCCAGAGTCTCAGTGGGATCAAAGGGCTAGTGAAGGAGACATCAGCCTATCTCCTCCCAAAGAATCCTTCCTCGACATCGTTCTATCCATCCACGCTCAATGCGCCCACGCAGGATTAGCGTAAACACTTCTGAATATCATGTGACGCTGGAAACCAGGTCGGGTAGAGTCGCCATTGCGTGCCTGGCGCCGCGAGGAGAGGTATTACGACGATGGACGACGCTTAGGAGTTACTTAGAGCCAGATCAATCTTAATCCAGGAACAGTGGTACCACTCTGGTATCGGGGTGTTAGCTTCCATCATTCGTGGGATAGACCGCCGGGCGAAATAAACAGGGGTCGGGGAGGAAAAGAGGGAAAGAGAGAATGGGAGAGACGTGGCGCGAGGTTCGGCACGGTGCGTTACCAACGAAAGCACATACATCAGGCTCGTCGGCTAATCTGATTCCCCTAACAATGTGCACGCGTCGGAATCTTCTTACATCCCCCTCCCACCCTCCGCGTGCTTCTCGTCCTTATTTCTCTTCTCCCAGTTTCTCTAGCCGGCTGGTAACACGAGGGTGAGAAGCTCTGGCGTCCAGACCACCGACGGTCGGAGCCGATGCCCGCGTCGCTCGGCTCCCTGGGACGTATAGATTTTGGATTTCGCACCCTCCGAGCCAATCTGAGCGCAAACCCGCGTAATCTCGCGCTAATAACTGCGATTTATCCTTCCCCCGCTTACTGGCCAGCCACGTTGATGGAAGCGTCGATTAGAGACGCGAAGTCCCGACGATTCCTTGGGGTGGAAAAAGTGTTTCTAGACGAGGGAAAGAGATTTTTGGCGGTCGTTACGTTGCTGGGTGATTCGGGGTGGCTGTTAATAGAATTCAATGAATCAGAGTCATCGTCAGCCTCCAGAGTAAGATGGAAGATCTTCCAAGATATTCTGCGCCTGCTAATTTCCCAGCCATCGCTTTCCACGCGATCCACGATTCCACGTGGACACCTCGATCGCCGCAGGAAGTAGAACCCCCGTGGAACGCCTTCCGCCCCGAGATCCAGCTGCGTATCTCGGCTCATTCACGACGCCGAGATCATTCTCACGGAAACGCAGCGGCGCGAGATTACGGTCCATCCTCGACGATCCGACCGAAAACAACGACACCTTTCTCCACGGTTGTGCGCTCGCAGGAGAGAGTGATACAGGCCGCCTCCGCCCGTAAACGTAGATTAGATTATCGCGTCCCGTGGCCGCCAGGAAACAGGAAATCGCCGCTTCCTCCGCGTAGGAAAAGGGAGAAGAAGGAGACGCCAGGCGTGCACCGTGTGCTTTTATTGTCTCCGGTTTCGTGAAAGGGGGCCTTTCATTAATATGAACCAGCGACTCGCAGCCCAGCCGCCGCGCCGGGGTGAATCAACCCGTTCGCTCCCCTTGCACACCTCATAGCTAGAACCTGGACGAGTTGTAGAAGCTGGGTGCTCTTCGAGATAACGCCACGGGATTCTGCCAGGTACAAATATTTGACCGGTTAACTGGCTCCGTGTTTGCCCTGTTAGCCGTGCTCTTCGTCGTCCGCCTTGTCGCCTCGACGACGACGACGACGACGACGACGACTTCCTCCTGTGTATATTCCCGCGGTTGTGCACACCGTGGCGACGATAGTCTGCCCCCGTCCTGAAAGTGCACGCGCGTCACAGAGAGCAGCGTGGGATGTGTGCCGTGTGGATAACGCCGATGGACACACCGGCCATCCTCTTTCTCTCGGGTTAAAAAGCAAAGCTGGGGACCTGCTTATCGATCGCGCCTCCGTAATGGTACTCTGGGCAGCTCCGGCCCCGGCGAATCTCGTTTTTCGTGTTTCGCAAGCCCGTGGGACGCGTCGCCCAGGGCTTCGGCGCGCGGCGCTGACACCGAATTAAAAACATGTCGGGAACGTCCTTGGCTCGATTGTGTAAAATATCGAGCTGCCTGGGAGGAATGCTAGGAGAACTTTCGGGCTTAGAGGATCGATAGAGGCTCGTTTAAAGCTGAAAAGTCTCGAGGCAACCGTGCCGGTAGATCCCGCTGCCTCGAGCACCGAGCAAATATCTTCAAACATGCTCGTGCAACAAACCGTGCGACACTTTGCCCAGCGAGCAACCGTCCCTCGCGTCATCCTAACCCAACAGACTACGCGATGCAAAGTGCTCTTCATACAGGGTCTCGTGCCTCTGCCCTGCGACCAAAGAGAAACGCGATTTCTTTCGTCTCCCGCACACGCGATCCTCTTCATAATCTCTTAGCGGCCTTGCTCCTTTCAATCTTGCTTGCTTTTCGACGAGTACGTTTTCAAACCAACGTTCCGTCATTCGAAGCGTAACATTTGATATCTTAAAGTGCCATTTTATGTGGAGCTATTGTAGGAGCGATCTCTCCTTCAGTCTACGTATCACCATCACTGTCCGCTGATTGATTCCCTCGTAACTCGTCCAGCTATCGCGAATTTCCCGCGTCCTCCGCGGCATCGAGCAGCGTTTTCACGCACGCGAAGCCCGGAACGCCTTCCAGCGGATCTCCTCACGGAAGCGGCGCGAAACGTGTTCCCAAACGGTGAGAAAAAACCCGGAACTTGGCACCGTCCGTGTTCCGCGCGCCTCTTAACATGGAAACGTACTCTCACACGCGCAGCAGATTTAATCAAAACGCAAATGCCGCGTCCCGGCTCGTACGTGGCTCTCTCTCGAGAGAGCCGCATGCCTCACCTTCTCGTACCTGTCTTCGAGCTACTCTCGACGAGGAAGTCTCATAAAGAGTCTTGCGCGCCCGGTCTCCGGCCGTCTTCTGGTTATCGCGCGCGCTACATACTCGCCGCTCCTCGCCCCGTGGAACGACGATAATAATTAAGGATTCCCAGTGAAGCAGGACACGTACGTACGTGCGCATACGTACGGGGCTTACCGAGGCGGGAATTATTTTCGTTTGTACCAGCAGCGTAGCGAGCGACAGTGGAAGCTAAAGGTTCTTGGGGATGTTGATAGTTTTAGGTTTCAATAGGAAGCTGGGGTTTACGGGGTCGAAAAAATGAACGGTGACGCGCACTGATTGAGTACAGTGGAATTTGGAGAACAAAGTCTACAATGATCTGTCTCTGAAGAAGGAAGAGTTACTTGATTGCATAATACGAGCCCGGGACACTGGCGTGTACGTTTAATTAATTCTTAAACTCCACTGATTGCATCCTACTTAGCCAAGGTAACTGCAAGTGTTCATAAAATTCCAATCACGGGTCAGTGAATTCCCTTGCTAATTAAGCCCGCACTAGTAAACTAAGAGATTTCCTTAATTAGTGATCAGTCCCACGCATTATCACACCCTTCCCTACTCTCCAAATGGTTTAAACACGAATCAGATTGCTCGAAATCGAATCACCGATCTCTCCTCCTTGTTCGACATCCCGAACGGAGCCATTGGAAAGACAGTCGTCAAAGGGACGAGAGCGCAGAAGGTCTGTTCAGTTACGCCAGTGCAAAGAGCACGTATCGTCTTCTTACCGTTACGTTCACCTGGCCATTTCGAGAGGCAGAGAGAGTGAGAAGGAAGCGAGGAGATCGCACCGGTGCTCCTGGCGCTCGTTATCGTTCGCAGGTTCATGCCAACGGACAGTTAAGGTCCCTGGTCCGCTGGATGCTCGACGCTATAAATTCGGCTGATATAAAGGGGGACAGGGGATCGGGGGCGAGACACAGAGAGTGAGAGAGGAAGACAGTGGTGTTGGGCGCGAAATGATTCGAGGCGGTTAAACGGAGAGGTGTGCCAGAACCGGCCTACCTTTTAACGCTCTCTCGCATCCACCCCTACGCTGAAACACGCACGAGGACCATTACGGGGAACACCTCGAGTCGACACTGTCGCGGAGCCACTTGGATCGTTTTCTGTCCAAGATTTTGTTGCTGTGACGTGTCGCCTGATTTATCCTTAATCACTACTACTAGTTCCTTGATAGGTGGGATAGACTACGTTTGCACTTGTATTGTTTATCAGCTTCAGAATGCAGAGTGATCTAGATCGAGCAGTTCGTCCGAAAGTAGACGGGTCAAGTGGGACATACCAATGTCCTAAGAGACAGGACCTTCCCACGTTTGTCGAGGTACCGCTCATTGGCGCGTAAATCGACGTCCCCCTGGTTGTCTCCGGCTCCAATCTCTCGCAATCTTTGGTCCCATCCTCCCACGCGAACGAGGACCAGTTCCAGTTCGACGGCTGTGGTCCGTTATCGTTGGCTTCATCCGAGATGTTCGGACGTGCTTATCTTTCTGGTTCGGTCGTTTCATCGAGCCATCTCGGATTACAGCTTGCCGGGCGCGTTTCCCTTAAATTAAAATTAATCTACTAGTCGCTGGGCTACTTGAATTCCACCAACATCCGACGCCGTTCGGATCTCTCAGAGATTTATCTGACACCCCGCCACAAGAGGCCGCCGCCGTTCATCATCCTCGTGCCCGCGACTGGAAATGTGTATCGATCACGATCGGCTCGTGACCGAGGTCCCGAAGTAAGGAAGGCGCGAAACGAAGGTGTAACCGCAGCCACGCCCCAATTAGGTTCAGCAGACGGTTTACGGGTGTAGCAGGGCCGTGTATTTATGATGAGAATGTCCGCACCTGTGGTGACACTCGCCACCGAGCAGCCAGCAACCCCTCCTGGAGCAGAGCGCGAGTGTTTTATGGCGCGCAGATAGCCTCACGCACACCTTCCTTCTCCGGGCATTAGCTACAGCCAGGTGATATATGACGCGTATATTGCTCTTGGTGAACGGCGAACCGCCGCGAGCCACTCTATCCCCATACGATCCTATATCCACGTCGTCGCTTATTTCTGGGATACCCACGCCACCGTGCTCGGAAAGTTTTCGCGATGGCAAGCGTTGCTACGCGGGCACGGCCAGGGGAGAGGAATCGAAGCACCAGAGAAAATAGAGGGAAGAAGGGCTGGAGCGTAGGAGAGAGAAGCTCGGAGGGAGGTTTTAGCAAAATTCCTTGACACTCGGTTTCAGCCCTCTTCCAGATTATTCTCATTCTACCAGAGTTTTCCACCGAGTGGTTTACAGCGTGTTCCTCCACCATTTAGACTAGAAACTCAAGTTCTCCCGGTTTTTGTTTATCCTCAGCCTGCCGTACAAACAGCCACATAGGTATTTACACGCTAGGAGAACGTGGGAGTGCTCGGAGTCCTCGATTCCCAAGATCACAAGAGGGTTGTCCTCGCCGCACTTTCAGAGGGAATTTTCCGTGGAATCACAGTGACATCGCGCGTACGCGTCGCTCTATCAGCGTCAGAGTGATTCTTCTCGCCTATCTCGATCTTCTTCCTATCCTTTAATAAGAAGCATCTAACTGTATGCTCCGAGAAACCTCCCCCAAGCGTGGCACTCGAGCGACACTCGAATCGATAGCCGAAACGCGATCAGCCAGGCGTTCCGCGTCACTCGCCGATGAATCACGCGTGTCCCCGACCTCGTAGGGTTCCGCTACAAGTTGCAATTCGATTTTCATGAGGCCGCTGCGCAGGGACAAGGGGGGGCTTGGAGGAGGAACGCGGCGAGCCAGGAGCAGAGCGTCGTTTTCCATCCGTTTCCACGGAGTATCAGCTCGCTATACGCGCTTTAATCGCATTCGAACGCAATGTCGTGGAAAATTTCATTGGAGCGGAGGCGGCAAGAGGCGGCAGCGGGCGGGGGTGGAGGCGGAGGAGGAAGCTGCGGCGGGGCGGCAGGCGGGACGAGGAAGAGACGAGGATCGAAACAGAGTGGATCCCGCTGTGACTTTGTCTCGACATTGCGGGACCCCCAGCCGTGTTCCCCGAGAGACATTTGCATATCCACCGGTCGCCGTTCAGCGACTGCAATCGCGAGACGCCGCTCGAATCTTTTTACGACGCCGCGAATTATGGCGTTACGATACCGTGCGCGCGTACGTGTCGCTGATAAATGGATATCGCGGCGACGCGTCGCTGCTCCTTACGATATCTCGTCCTCCTTTCGCGCGGCCACGACTATCTCTCCCTCTCTCCCTATATTTTTCCCAAGGATCGAACGGCGTTGCTTCGTTTCGCAACACCGTTGTCGCGCGAATGCTGATCGTTTCTGGTTACTGCTCGCGATGATGAAACCCGTGGACCACCCTTTCGGTGAGAACACATCGCTGCACTCTTTGCTGCTGTCAGAAGCAACACAGCTCCTTTGGATAATATAGCAAGCATTATTGTCGAATTACAGACTTGACGATTCGGGAACAGGATAATTCACGTGTCTCCCTTGAATCCTCACGGCTGTACGAACTCGTGGTTGATTGCAGTGTCCCGCGAGCGGATGAGTTAAATGGGATGACACTGCTCGTTCCACGGGGCAAGGCTGAAAATCGACGAACGATTCGTGTCACCGTTCCCTCTGACTTTATCTCCGCGGCGATCGGGTCTTGCGAAAATCTCGGCCGCGAGGGCGTGACGCGGGCCGTCTGCAAAAATGCGCGAAACTGGTAATTCCAGACGCGTCCCGAGGAGGTTCGAGAGAGTTTCGTCATTATTCGAGCCGCGTACCGTTTGATGCCGTCGTTACACGTCGGAGCAATGAGACGTAAAGGTGTGGCCGGCCGCCAGTGGTGCGTCCACCGTCTATTTGTACACAGTGTTTCGTTTCTGCACGGCACACGCCGGTGGTATCTCGCGTTAGCGGGCATAATAGCCACTCGTAAGTTCCGCCTTGCACCGACGTTCTTTTCCCTTGGACAGCCCCGCGTCCCGTTGATATCCGACGGAGAATAAATAAACGGCGCATGCGACTTTGGCCGAGCGGAGAATCGTCGCGAGAATATGGAACGTCGATCTGACGCGTACGCGCTCCGCGATATACAGGAATAACAATTTCGCGAGATACGTGGACGTAGGAGAGTCCTTTAAAACCGCTTGATGGATCCCCAGCACCAGATGCACGACGAAGAACGTTTTACGAGGGAAGGTGAGGGTGGTGCTTCGTGATAAATGTACCTATACCACGACACAAAGTTTCAAAGGTTCCCATTCTCATCTCCATAGCGTCCCTATCAGGCCCAAGAGAGATGCCAGTAACTCAGAAAGAATCTCTGCTCGATTTTCATTATTTCCGTCCCATCGCAAGTAGATTGCAACAAGAAAAGCGCTGAACGATGCACACGGTGCAGCATGTTCCTTCCCTCGCACCTCGAAGCAAATAAACCCGCACTGCCTAAGTCTGAACGAGGGAGAACGGGGGATGGCGGAGGCCGAGTGGGCCGGTTCGATGCATTTACATTTACAACGAGACTGATTGAATCTTGATTGAAAATCCACTTAATTAACGAGGCGCGCGCCATTACGTTTATCGTCCAACGAAACTGGCCGATGCGTGGACGCCCCCGTGCTCTGTGTTCGATTGCCAAACGGGGGGAGGGCCCGACGAAATGTTTGGCAAATGCGTAACACGACCAATCTTCCGGCCGCTAAGGGTCGATCCACCGCGTCATCCGGCTCTCCGATCCCGCGTTTTACGAACTCCGAGACGCACTCGTTATTTCGAGGCGCTCTGACGATTTCTAAACCATTGGCAGGCTTCGTGTCACCACAGACAGGCACCGTGGACTAATTCGTCAATTAGCAGCCGAAGTGTGGAGATTAACTCATAACTCTGTATACCAACGTCATTTAAATTCGTTTTCCTGTGATTTCATCCGTCCCATATTACTCATCCTTGTACCTTGATCCCTATACCTCATCCCTTTCAACCCGCACTTTCGGAACCACCAAAACCACCTATATACAACACGCAATATCTCCTTCAACTCACTCTTTACTCTTGTTCCGAACAGTCTCAACATCATAGTCTTGCTCTAAAATCTATTAAGCTTGTATTTCGTCTAAGTTTCCGTGAATTGTGTTTTTATATTATTATATAAAATAAACGGAAATATTATAATTACGGAATATAACAACTCGAATCCTCGAGTTTCCGTGATACCTGCGGAGAAAGAAGAAGGACGTTCCTCCATAGGAATCATCTGCAAGGAGGGAAGAGGGAGCGCCGGTGGATAGAGTTGCTGTGAACGATAAAAGTCGATCAGGAGCACGCATCCTGATGGACTGAACGGCGAGATAAATCTGGTCGCGAGGCGAGCGTCCCGCTATGGAGCGGATTCTTTGGAGGTGCAGTCAACAACGAATATCGATACATCAATACCACCCAATGCGGCGCGGCCGGGGCTGGGTGCCGTGATCCCGCGATCCCGCGATTCATCGATCGATCGGCCGGAGGAGCCAGCGCGGCCGCGGCGGTCGTACAATTTGCGGGATCGGTGCTCGTGCATCCCCCACTAGCACGCGCTCGCGTACCGCCGTACTGGCCACGAGCGGGCAAAAAATCGCTCGTTAATTGGGATCAAGACGTAACCCCCCGAGCACGCGGAGACGTATAGGGACATGGCGCGGTAGTTACACGTATCCCACAGGTACCTTCCGCGGGTGCCTTCTGTGGATCACGCACACATCGATCGGCGCCCGGTTACGCGAGCCCCGCTGCCACGAGAAATAACAAACGACGTGCGATCCTAATTAATTACTTGTCCGCTAATTACTGTAATTATATGTTGCCACACCCGCCCGGCTGACCGTACCCCGCCGACCCTCTCCTCTCTGTCTCTCTGCACTGGGTTCTCGACCAGTACAGAGAAAGAGAAAGAGAGAGTCAGAGAGAGAGAGAGAGAGAGAGAGAGAGAGAGAGAGAGAGAGAGGAGGATTTGTAGCGGCGCGATGTTTATTTTCAGCCGGCCACTCGCGGTAAATCTGCTCGTAATTTCTCTCGCGTGTCTTCGCGCGCCGCCCTGCACCCGCTCATCGTTTCACCTTTCCCCCCGGAGCGATATTACGCCACGGCATGCTAGATTAAAGCGACGACCATCGCGCGTTATCGTTCGTTCGCCGGTCCCGTCGAGTTTTCTGCCACGTCCAGATAACTCTTGGCAACCGCTGTTTCATTGATTTGAGTAAACGATTGAACATTGACGACTATGAATTCGGGGAGTTGGAGGATCCTGAGCTGTTGATAGCCAACAGCTCGCAAGACTCTGCTACGGTTCAAGAACCATAAAGCTACTTATATAGGTACTAAGCCTCGCGGCAGGGCAGAAGGCGAAATCGGCGACGACGAAAAATTTCGGGGTGCATCGGGACGACTAAATTGGCCCGTCGTGCAGCGTGCGTAGCAAGAAATATGACAGCGGATCGGGGCCGATGATCGGAATAAAGGATCGAGGGCGGTTGCCCGAGCGACAGGTGACACCGGCAAAAAGCCACCGTCTCCAGGATTACGAAAGAGGCGGTGCGTTTCATACTTGGACTGATGAGAGCGTCCGATCTTGGAAGAGGCCGCGTCGTCCGCTCCGAGGATCGAGTATCGACGCGCAGCTCTTACCTGAAAGCAAGAAGACAGACCGCCGGAGAAAACGTGAGACGAGGAGTGGTTCACGTGGATCACAGAGGGAGAGAGAGAGAGAGAGAGAGAGGGAGAGAGGGGGAGAGAGAAAGAGGAGAGAGAGAGAAAAGAGTTGTCCATGCTCGGCCTTTGTCTCCAATTAACCGACCTCCACGGACAAATTAGGTCGCGTCTGCTACGTGGGTATAACGATCGTATATACCTCTGCGGGATCAGCTTCTGCTGAGCCATCCTTGGAGAGGAACGACCACTCGGAGAGGAGGGTTACGTCCTTGGGAGGATCGAGTGAATCCTCTGTACGCTCGAGTACAGGTGTGTCTTCGTTTCCACTTCAGGCACTCCCAAGTTCAGACGCTTTAAGAACACGTAGGAATGCAGTGACGAATGTAACCTCAGTTATCCCAACGACATCCAAGTTGCTCGCAAAGGGTCGAGGTGAAACTTTAGAGGATGTTTCAGGGGTACCGTCGCACAAGGTGCAGTTAGAGAAGCGCAAACGCGCAGGTGGCACCTCGATGACCAACAGGGGCAGACAGTGCGGCATGAAGAGTGGGTATATGCTCGTAGTATTAACCTCGCGGTGGTGTGTATGATTGGACCAGCACATGTCACTCGTTATGTAAATGCCCGTGTGTTTACGAGGGGACACCTTCGGTAACTAGCTCTCCACTCGCGGCTCCGCCGTAATGATGCGTTAGTGATTGTCTTTTTGTATCTCCTCCCGTTCCTCGTATTGTTTCCTCTTCATTTCCCACCGCGTACTCGCTGGCCAGCGCTCCTTAGCGAATAGGTCTGGCTCGTCGTAAGCGAAATAATGATCAGTTTGATGGTGGCGTGGTAGCGTTCTCCTTCGTGAAAGATTAATTTAGTGTTCATAACAAGAAGATACGTTAGGGTTAGCCACTAACAAGTACTGCCGCCGACTTTAACTGCCGATTTTCGTCCCCAGCGCTCGGAAGAGTTGCTTCGCTAAGGAGATCCTAGCCTGCCTCGGAAATTCTCAGACCCCACCCCCTTATTGGTGACATTTTTCAGGATCCCACGTTAATTACCCCGAGTTGAGGCGATTCGAGCGTTCCTCCCGCGGCTTGGACTTCGTCAGTGGCAAGGTCGCGCGTGAACGGCTCCTCGCTGTCGCGAGATCGTATCTGCTCGATGACGCGGGCAACGATGATCGCTCCGCGTACGCTGTATCTTGATCTCCGCGCAGACAAGGCACCGGTTATTTCGAACTTTTTCGCGGCCTCTGTTCCAGGCGAATGAAACTGTTCCCCCGCAGTTCTCCAGAAGATCAAGCTACAATCATCTCTCTCGAAATGGGCATGCTCCACGGTTGAACTTTAAAAAAAAACATATGCCCACGATCTAAATTCGTCGATTTCGCGTCGAATCGCGTGACCGTGCACCGTAACGCGGCGGCCAGCTGTTTTATTGAAATAAGGAAGGGACTTAATCAGCCCAGGGGCATGCTAAACAAATCAAAGCGCACGAACCCGGCAGTCACCTCCGCGCGGAGAAAACCAACGACGAAACAGGCAATAAAGCACGAATTTTCAGATTAACGGAGAATAGAAGGCTTTATTGCCGGTCCCAGCGACAGGACCATAAATAAGCCGCATCGTGCGTGAATAGTGTCGCCGGGATGGTAGAAAGGAAGAAGGGGGCGAAGAGAGCTCGCGATATCTTCTCACGTAGCGGGCAGCGCTGGCCACGTAACAAGACCCCGGGACTTGGCGTCTAATTGCGTTAGATAGGGCCGGCCTTATTAATAACCTCTGCCACGGAGGGATTATCCTGGCAGAAAGATATCCGGGAACGAAGGAAACGAGTGCTGGGGCCGCGTGAGAGGCGGGAGATAGTGGACACGGCATTTCACTTAATGATAACCCGTCTCCTTTGGCTCCTCCTCCGCTCCGCGTCGCGTCCTCCCGCGCCTTTCTCGTCCTAGTCGGTGAAAAGGATCGAGAGGACCGCGGGATGACCGGACGACGCGACGGTTTTTCTTCTTATTCGTGCGCGTCTCTGCTTGTCCTTAATATTATCGTCGGACCGATCTGCGCGACGTGAAGGCACTGTATCGAGGAATCCACGAGGAACTCCTGCGAGGAGCAGACTGACGGTGGACACTTCGAAGCAGTCTCCAATTCGTTACTTCGAAACAACGCGGGAGTGTTAGTGTCAGTGGCGGATTTAACAGAGCGGCTGATGAGCAGTTGCTGCTTAATATGATTTTAATAAAATTATGATTTTAACCAAACACTATATCTTTTTTCTGTACTACTACACTTAGCCCTATTTTAGTAAACTACCTCTACATTTTTCCCCCCAAAATGAGCCCCTCGGAACGGTTGCCACCTGGATCTTTTTTCTTAAATCCACCACTAGGTACTGTCAGTTGTCTTCGAGCTCCTTGAAATTCGATATCGACATGCTTACAGTGTACGCGTCAAAAAACACTTGAATTACTTAGAGAATCAGGGTTCCATCGTTCAGTCGTGCCGCGAATGGAGCCAATCGACATCATCCACTCGAACATTCGTAAAAATTCCAATGGACCATGTGGTAATGATATTGGAGATCTGCCGAACGCAAAATTACGGAGAAAAACGGGGTTTCCCACGGTCGAAACCGGATAATATCTGTCCGGGCAGAAAGCGAGGCGTGTTTGAGGCACGGTCCATTTTCCCTTCCCCCTGGTACGTCCATCTTTTCCACGAAAGGTGAGGATTCTTTCGTTCTGGCGAGGAGAGACGACATAACTCGATACTGGAAGGAGGATTTGCATGCGCGCGTGAAATCGCCGCCTCGATATCTCGTTACAGGCCCCATCGTCATTGCCTGGTCGTCATCGTGGTGCGGCGATGTCCGACGACGCCAGCCGCGATCCTCGTGTACGCCAGGCCCTTAAAGATCGCCGATGCAACATTGACAAACTAGGTATGCAAATACCCTACTGCAAATACCCGGGGTAACGGCCGGCGATCAAAAGTCATGTAATGGTATAGCCACCATCAAGGCGAATGGCTGTTGCGTGGGAGTAGCTGTAGCGGAACGTTCCCGAAGATAAGACAGAGACGGAGGCCGAGGGAGCGAGATCGCCTCTATCCTCGTACCTTGAACACGTTGTTTTGCACGAGGATCGTTTCGCTGGCACGTCAACGCAGTTGGTTTCATCTGCGTTTCGAAGGAATTCATCAAGACGAATCCCACAGTAGATCCTGAAGGACTTCAGCACTTATTGATCGCAAGGCATGATGGTTTCCGAGACTTCTCTAGTGAAAAGGTCTACCGACGCCTTTTTCGATCGTCTCATTCACCTTGCTGCTTCATTCTTCAGTAATTTCAGCTCCCCAAATGCTGGCTTCCATTTCCACTTGCAGGACTTTCTAAACCCCGGCTTCGAATACTTGTACTCTAACGTCCCCGAACTACCGCGAGTGGCGGGTCCAGAGAAAGCGATCGTAAAATTTGCGAAGTCGCGGGAAAGATCCCGTCGGTGTCGTTACTTTCCTCCTCGATACGAAGTTAATTACCAGGTTCGATCGTCAGCCAGCCTCGATATCCCTTTCGAAGGAATCCTCGTGGAGCCGCGGCCAGCCGGGAGAGGGGGTCCCTCGGTTCGTTACGAGCCACAACGGTGGCGAAAAAACGGTCGCTCGTAAAACTTCCAAATCGTAAAGAACGTCTCCGGGAATCATTAGTATACAAGGTACAAGTATCCCGCATAACTAAGCGGACTAAGCGTCGTCCACGTCGCCGGGCCACTCCGCCGCGCCACTTACCCGGACACACGGCCAAGATAATAACGCGACGAAGAAACTAGTCGCCTCGGTTCGATCCACCGGGTCGTCGTTTCGCCGGTACGCTTCCTACCAGACGCGAATTCCTCGCGCTAAGAGCGGTTAGCGCAAGCAGACGCGCGCGGAATGCCGGCAAAACCGTCGCGCACGATGGAATCGTGCGCTCTAGGTGACCGTTCGCCGCGTCCTCGGCGCAGGATTCCCTCGATGCCGCCGTCGCTGGTATGAATCTCGCGTGTAAATTCGGAGTATGCGGGGATACTAGCGATCAGCTTGGTATTTTCGCGCTAACGCCGCTATAATTGATTTCTTATTTACCGCGCGGAGAGTTCCCGGAAGGCGAGTCGCCAGGCCGATCTTCGACGCGCCTTCGAACCCGCTAGCACACCTTTACCGCGAACGAAACCAGGGATCCGAGGATTGCCTTGCTCTGCGATCCGCAACGGCAAGGAATTCTCGGCAGTTGCCGATTTCTTGCAAACATTCAGAGCACCAGAGGTCAATTATTGTATACCAGATGTAAGGGTGGAGGGGTGGAAACTACTCGCGAGTGACACGGACCTCCTTTTTTAAACCAGATCGATGACCTGCAGAGCGGGGATTTTTATCTATACTTTGGAATAATAAGAAATTCTCAAAGCTCTCAACGAAATACCGAAATCGATGAAGCGTTCGAAGCACGATATTCCTGCGCTAGGGAATATACATATTCCGAGGAACGAGGAAGCACGGAAAATTCTAATGTCGGCCGCGTTTCGCAAATCTGGTGGTTTCCGTGCGAATGTGCGGGGGACGATGCCGGGCAGAGGCAGCGTGTTGCATATTTTACATTCTGCTGACGTTCGCGCCGGACACAGTTCGTTCTCGTACGCGGAGTGTCGGCAAAAAGTATGGTGGTTCCGAGGCCAACGGCAGAGGAGCAGAGCCGGGTCACCAGTTTTGTATTGTACCTTTTTGCTGGAAGGCGGCTGCCGCGGCCGTGGTTGCGGCGGTGGCTCTGCGGCTGCGGCTCGGTATGCGAGCCCAGACCCCCGAGGCAGGACATCTTTTGACCCGCGAGGACCTCGTGCCTAATTTGTGATTCCGTTCGTCTCCTGTTCCCTGCCTTCCACTTGCTGGCTTCTAGTTCGCCTGGCAGAGCCTCCTTCCCGGAGATTTTTAGGGAAAAAGCCTGCGAGATGCTTCCGAAAAGATACACCGAAATTGCCCCGTCATCCTGGTTCGTAACAAGTGTCCTTCGTTGGTGCCTGAACGAGAGGAACATTAGCTTTTCTTTCATCTGTGAAGCATGTTCGTACAGATTGATTTCTACTTGAAACTTTGCCATGCCGTGTCAGAGTAACTGGCCCAGCTATAACGAACAATGGTATGCGAATGCGTGCGATCGAAATGGCATTCCTCTGCCGGAATTCGATGAGTAAGACTGGCCGTACGAGTTCAGAGATACGGTTTACACACCGCTGCTACATTCGCCTCGAGTATATACTTCGCCATCGACGTCCTTTCTCTTCATTAACATTTCCCACGCGTATTTAAGCATAAAGGAATTACAATCGAAACTATTCTGTTACTCACGAGTCAGATTAAAATCTTCCCCGCGCGACGAAAGGATCAAGGCTGTTCGGCGACCAAGGCTGCCGATTAACTCTTTCGCTACGTCAATTCGGTTTTCCCTTTCGCGTGGAGCGATCGGCGCGATACAGGTACCTAGGATCTTTGAATTAATCTCGGCACGGCGATGCAACGGGGAAACTTGTGTCGTACCCGGTGACAAAAAGGGTTCCTTTTCGAAAGTCGATTACCCGTGGAAGCAGGGCGTATCAAGACATATATCCCTGCCGGGGAGTCACGTCCCGTCGATCGCCGAGCTACCAGTCCCGAGGACGCGCGTTCGCCAAATGTCGGCTGGCCCCGGCCGTCGAAAATTTTATTTAATATGAAATAAAACGCATTCCCGCGTGCTATGCGTGCCAACGACGGAGGAGAGGGCATCGACGCGGCCGCATCCTCTCGCGGCCATTGTGTTTCTCCTCTTTGCGTCGGCTCTCTCGGACGTAGGTATCTACGGATCGTCGTGGGTTCTCAACTCCCTCGATCCACGTCACCCCGGCATCTCTCCGCCGGTTTTTCGGCTGGAATTTTCCTGCTGGCACACCGATTGCGAACTTCCGCGACGCGAACGAGCGAAAAGGGTCGCGAGCGTTGCACGTAACCGGACGTTTTTCGGTGTGCGCCGGAATATTACGTGCACGCGAGCCCCTGCACCTGCCGTGCGGAAACTTTTCGATGGAGACGGGCCTTTGAAGCCCCGAGCGTCGCGTTTTCGGTGGCCGCACCTCGGACCGTTATTTCGCCAATGAAATATTCGGGGGAACATAATAGGTGCACGTGTAAACGCAAGAGCAGCGGCAGAATGTGCGAGCAATTGTAGGTACGAGTGCTGGAGGAGAAATATCGTTGGGAAGTCCAGAGTACTGACTTGGGGTTTTGTAGAGAAAGATGAACTAAACTCGTTGGTCGATTAGATTGCACTTAAATTTTGGAATTATTCGTATTTCATGTGCTTCCTCGCAATAGTGCAAGGCAATCTGCTTTTAGGTGCAAGATTTGTGTAAAAAACCGTGCGACAAATTTGAAGATTCTTCGTCAATAAACGTTTCATCGTTTATCCTCGAAAAGCATCCGGACGTATTCGGAGAACCCCTGGTCAGTTGACGTTTCTTCGCGAGAGTCGCACACCGGCATGAGACGTGTATACGTTGCGTTGCGCGGCTCCGAGGACACTGTCGCCACGGGCAAAAACACTATTGAGTTAATCAACTAATTTATAATTAAAATTCCACGGTGGGAGCCGGCGGGAGTCTCGGGGTCCCTTCTGTCTCGCAGCTCCGCTCGGCCGGCAAGAAGCGAACGCTACCCCGCCGTCTGGGTCCCCCGCTCGGACGTTTCGCAGTAATCGCCGTCAAATTCATAGAACACCAATTAACTGTTGATCAACGCCCCGGCGAACCCTCTCGTCCAGCCTCCGTTACCTTCTTCGTGGTCGCGTCCGGCCGTTGAAAAAGTCGACCTAGTTGTGGCGCTCGAGTTTAGAGCTCGTTCTGGCTAGCGGTCCGTCCGGTTCCTTTTCGTCGCACTCTGGGGGCAACGATTCCCTTTAGACGATCTTTACACTTCGAGTGGCCGGGGAACAGCCGTTCGTTTACAAAAATTTCCACCGGCCATTTGTAGAAGACCGTTTGACGAGACAATTAGTGACAGCCTCTTATAGCTCGCGAGATCGGCAATTCAGTCGGCGAGGTAGTTTCCTCCGGAGAGCTCTGGATCGTGTTAAGCGTGGCGAACCGCGAAGGAAGTTATTTAGTATTCCTTTTAATCTCGCGTGGAGCGTAGCTTCGTGCAATCGGTCGATTCGAAAAAATGCTTCAAGCCGCTAAGAGTGTCCGCGCTATGAGAGGGTAATGAAGCAGCAATACCAGGGACGCCGCTTATAGAGTCCTTGTCACTTGTCACGGTTCGACGGGCACGCTGGCTAGATCGCATTAATTACGCGTATTAGAACCTCCCGTTTCCTCCTTGCCAATATCGTACCACCCACATAGGGACAGCATTTTTCATCCCTCACGGCTATCAAGGTCTTTAACCTCCGATGTTGCGTACACGCGAATGCATACCTGCTTTCTTCGACGCGTCTGCATCCCTCGTTCGATCACGAAATACCGTTGTGCTGTAGAAATCGTGCATTTCTAAGTTTGCAGAAGTTATCAACGAAAAGCGTGGCTTTCCACGCCGATACTCGTCAGCCGCGAATAACCGGCCACCACGTGGAAAAGCATGGTCGAAATTTCGGAACGGAGGGCGAGGTTCCCGCGCGCGTTCCCCAAGACGGATGGCCAGGCGTCGAGGCCTCGAACGGGCATAACGAGTTTTTGCCGTTGGAAATTTGTTAAGGGGAATGTAAAGAGAATAAGTGGCGATTCCCTTTCTCCCTTCGCGGCCGGCCGACCGACCGGCTGGTTCCCGTGTCGTATATAGGAGTCGCAGCCGGTCGCGGCCTGAGTCGGTTGATTGACTCCCGGGAATTGGAGGCACGGGATACCAGAAACGAGCGGCGCTAGCTTAGCGAGACTTAAAAAGGAACTGGAGCCCGAGCCTCGTGGCTGTCTTTTTGCGATCGCGGCGACCCCCTTTAAGCGCGCTCGCTCGCTAAGCGCGGATCGACGTGCTCGCTCGCGTTTCACCGGTGTCTTTCGTCCCTCAGAACCGATCCGACCGCCGCGCCGCGCCGATCCCAACGTCTTCTCGCTGCCTTTCCTTCGTCAGCCGCGTCCCCCTGGATAGTCCTCGGTGGACCTCGTTGATCCATGGGAACCGATCCCGCGTAACGAACCCTTCATATCCTTGCCGTGTCGAATCTGATAAACTCTACCCTACCGGAGGAGCCACCGGAGTACCTGGATAACTCGACCCATGATTTAATATCAAAATTTCGGTTGAGTCACCGTTTTACTCCGAGACGGAACGACCCAGGGGGTGTCCATCAATCCGTGAGCGTCCCCGCGAGACCCCAGAACGCAGGGTCCTCCGAGGAAGCGCGTTAATTAGCCCAATTAATCGGCGGAACCGCGCGAGAGAGTAGAGTGTCGAAGCGTCGCCGGCTCGGCGGGGCAGCAGGTCGTACTGTACGTGGAAGTGAGACGTTAAGTGCGCCTCGTACGTTTCACTGGTCTCACAAATTCCCATTTGGCGATCCGGCGTGGCGGTGTCGGGGGCCCCCGATTCTTCGGACGGTGTTAAACCGTCGGGGCCTGGTTTTTCGTTGGCCGCGGCCGCCACGGCGTGTTGAATCAGGCGGATTCCAGGCGTCTGGAGCGAGCTGCCACGGCCATTGTCACCGTTCGTCCATATTAGCGGCGGCTTCACGGTCAGGAGGGGACGCGGAGATTAATTAGGGACGATGTTTTAGCGGCAAAAATGAGCCGAGGGGGGCAAGAAGAAGCGGCAGCGTCGGCAGCCGCCTGGACGTCGCGCTAACTAACCGGCCGACGATCGGCAGAGAGCCTGGATCTCTCGTCACCCCCGGCCGCAAGAACGTGCTACAAATTAAGCCTGGATAGGCAGGAACCATCTCGAAAATTCGGCTCAGCTTCGTCCCTCTCGCGGGCACTGTACCGAGTCACTTCGCGAGCGTCCCTGGGATTCCATCGACCCGGATCGTAACGCACGATTCCGAACGTTTAATTGGCCTTTATCCACGGTGTGTCCACTGTAATGCTTACCGAAGATAAAATGCCCCGGCGCCGGTTTGTCGTACACCCAGCAGGGGAAGCTCTTACCGTGAAATTACTCTATTCGATCGAAATCTTTGTCAGGAGCTTCAAAGGGGGACCAGTTGGGTGACCTGCGCGGTAAGCCACCTTGAAAATCTCTGTTCACCGTGGTGAACGCGGTGGCTCGTGGTCAAGGTGTCAGGGAAGAGTAGGAGAGGCAACGGGTGAATTCCATGGATCAACCTCGTCCAATGATTTTCAAAGGATTCGGAAAACAGCCGGTCAGAGACGATCCACGAATACGTCGACGACCGTCCCGGCGCTCGGACGCGAGGAGAACTCCCTTTTGGCAGCGCCGGGAACGATTATCGTCGGATTTATCGCGCTCGTCCCGTGTCATCGTGTCATTCATCGCCCGGTCTATTCGGTTCCGCGCGCACGTTTTATAGACGCTCCGCCAATTTTCACCCCCGACCTGTCTCCATAACTTGCCGTCTATATTTAAGGCACTGTCTCGTATATTGTCTTTTACATTTATCCCGCGCCTCGTGGCGTTCTCCCTCTCTCGCGGCAGTTCGTTCCTCTGTCAGCGAGACTCTCGAATATCTTTGTCCTCGGACCTTTAATTAGCAACCGATACGTCTGTTCGAGCAGTTTCGGCAATCGTAAGTTTCTGGAATCCTTGAATAACTAAGGGAGAGTCTAAACTTGAGTCTGCCGCTTGAGAAACACTAATCTTAGATCAGAGCTGGTGTTACGCTCCAGAAACGAACAGTTTCTATTACAGACGTCCGCCACTTCGAACATAAAGCCGCGTGAGAAGCATGACCCATCGATGATCCGAACAATCAACAGATCGGCTGATTTCTCTGCCTCCCACAATACGATCGTCTCTCGTGAGAATCTCCGCAGCGCGCGCAAACGGCTTGGAATCGGAGAGGATCGTAGAGGAGCTTCTGGAGGAGCGGCCAGGAAGCGGTTCGCCGGCGCTTTTATCGATCGATTCGCCGTGTCGATCGGCAGCCAAGGCGCTAATGGGTTAGTCAGCTCGAACACGACTCGAGCCACGGCTCCGTGCAACGAGCCGTGCCGGCGCGGGACGGAGCGCGCGAAAAATCCGTGCTCCCTCTCCCTCCACCTTGCGAGTGCTAGGCTGCGCCTACAAACATATGTAAATGGCCGGTGTACGCGAGAGGCAGCGCAACGCGCGTGTTCCTGGACCCGTTCTCGCGGGCTATCTCGCTCGCGGAGACACCGAGTCGCGCCTAGGAATAATAAATAGAGATAGACGAACGCAGATAGCGACACGCGGAGGGGGGAACAGGAGAGGTGCCTCGTGTCCTGCCCACGCAAAGATTATCTCGAGGAATTATGAGTGACCGCTCAAGCTTCTAGGCTATGTAAAGCCGTGGCTATCGACGCCGCTCGTCCATGAAATGGCCTGGACGGTTCTGGATAACCGTCGATTATTTTTCCGCTGGACGGATTTGCAGAAGTTGGAGGAAATGGGATTTTCAGAGTCGCTCCGTTCGATGAGAGATCGTGTCTCTGGGATAGGTGGACCTGAAGAGTGCAGGTCCCTGTTGGGACGAGAGTAGCTGGAGGTGAGAATTGCACAGGGCCGGTGATGCTGGTTACCAAGCGCGTGGAGAGGAATCTCGTTTCTAATGAAAGGAGCTAGAATTGGGGAGAACACGAAGGGTTGTCGCGCTGATATGGTTTCTGTAAAAGTAACTACTTAGGTAGGGGAAAGTGGGGCATAACCGGGTGCCTAATGTATTTTTCCTGCTAGCATAAAGTCAGACGGCAAAATAAACTTTGGACACCGCTAGAAATCTTAATTGGACCTTACAGAATCAGAAAATGAGAGTTCTTATTTGAAAAAAAACTATTTGGCTCGCTGAAAAACAAGTTTTCTCGGAAGTATGCAAGTACCCGGTAATATCGAGTACCTATTAAAAAATGCATAAATTCTATACTATTATATAAAGAGAGATTTTGCCCCAAACGAGGTGATTTACTAAACATTACATATTTACACTTCAACATGCGACAAACAGCCAGGTAAAACGTAAAAATACTGTGTAAAGACTACAGAATACAATGCAGTACTTACCGTAATAGATTCTTTAAATCCAAGTGGTATAAAAAAGGCAATTCACCAACGCAAACACTGGAACGTTTCAATTCGAAATTTTAAACTTCCCTGGATGAAAAACTACGACGGTCTTCGCGCTGCGATTGATCTCATACCGTCGTGAGGTCCCGAATGTAACACCATACGCTGTGTGCATAATCGCAGCTCTTGTCTTAGATAAACAATGATACCCGGTCTGACCCGCGTACCCGGTTTTGCCCCACTTTCCCCTAGTGTCTTTTAATGCTCACGAGAATATTCTACGAGCATTCCTAGCCACGATTTACAGTATTCCCTGAAGAAGTCATTGTCACAATCCAATTTGCAATACGTCTCCCCTACACCCGTCGAACATCGACCGCCAGAGTCCCTCGAACGAGAGCCAGGATCGAAGCTTTGTCAGTGGCCCGTTCGAAGCCAGTTGCCTTTACGTACTTTTTTAATTGCCGTAATTTATGGATCGTTGCGATCTCGCACGGGCCCGCGCAATCGTAACAATAGAAAGAAGCAGTGCACCGACGCCAGTCGTCCGTGAAATGCACCGCGAGCCGCCAGTTTTCGCGGCGACGGCCGTGTTTAACACGTTGCAGCGCAATAGTTACTCGCCAACACTTTATTGTTCCGTTCTGTTGCACGATCGAGACGCAGCGCGAGCTTATTCTGTAATTGCCGGTATCTCGCTGGTGATCGTGCCGCTACGATCGACGTGGATCGTTAGCGAATAGATGGGGGGCCGCGATTATCATTATCGCGGCTTTCCGCGAGATCTAAATACGCTCAGTGGTGAATCGCTTTGAGTTTCCATGGATCAACTCGTTTCCCTGGCGTCGCCAAGATTCAATCTTTTCTTCTCTTCCCCTCTTCCTTCTTTACTTTTGCAAAAAAAAAACAGACGAATCGACTGCTCGCCTTTCGCCGTTACAGTTACAATTAGACGTGACGAGGGGCGTCCAAGGAGTAGCAGATTTTCGGATTTTTGCGATATCGTCCCCGAGACCGAGGAAACGGCGCGCAGCCCCCGAGTAATTGCGACTCTCGTTGCGGCCGTATGGCGAACCGCTCGAGAAGAATGCCATTCGCGTTCTCAATTCCCTTTTGCACGGTCCACGGAAAGTGAGTTTTTTCGTCCTGGAACGCTCTTTAGCGCCGAGAGGCAATTAGCTCGGAATTAGCCGTGCATTCTGCCGATCCCCCACACCATTTTGTCTTCTTCTTCTTGTTCTCCGCGCATAAAGTCATTCGGCGGGCGTGCCTTCTCTCGAGGAAGAGAGAAGCGGAGGATCGTCGCGAGTAGGGCCCGGAAGTGTGGCTCGAATCTCTCGTCGCGCCTCCAGCGCGATTACCGGCACGCTGCTGTCGCAAATGAATTCGTTTAAAACAGACAGAGACGCGGGAAAGATAGAGTAGTTGATAGTTATCACATCGATGAAAAGTGTACGGACAAATTCGACTAAAGCTTCTCTCTTTCTTTTGTTTCAGACGCCATGGGTAAGTGGACAAGAATTCTCGTCTTCCTCTTCTTCCTCTTCTTCTTCTCCTCTGTTCAGCCTCCTTCCGTCGCACTTCTTTTCCACCCCCCTGCTCTGCCGGGTAACCGGCATCGTCGGTAAGCTCGACACGATCGAGCCGATCCTTTCGGCGCACGGAAATCCCTCCGCGCAATTGCCGCGCACGCACTTTAATGATCGTAATTAACGAAGCGGTTCGTTACACTTGTAACTCCCGCGTCTCCGGCCGGCTCTCGTCGGTTTTCATGCCGCGTGCTCGGACCCCCGTTCGAGAAAACTCGTCGGGCGAACGATTTAATCGCGGCCGCCTCGGAATCGCCGATACTGGGGACACTTGACGGTACAGTACTCCGCAGTAGTATATACTGACTTCTCGCGATACGTAGTCATCTGCGAACCTTGGCCGCATTTACCGTCCACGGTAGAATATCAAATCTATATCATAGAAAACGCTACCCTAGTAGAACAGGCGCTACAAATCTTTGAAAACTTGGTCACCCTTGCAAATGATACCTTCGTGAAATTTGCCACAGATCCCCCCCTCAAATTTACTTAAAATTTCGCAAATAGTCGCGCTAGAGTTCTGCCTATTGGGTTGCTGAATCGATGAGAAATCGAAGAAATATCTCTCGGCATTGCCGATTGGTTCTAGGCTCAGTCCAGGTTAAAGACGTCACCGTGATGATTAATATCGAAGAATGACAGGGACTGTACAGCAACGAACGCTGAACGATCTTGCGCGGCCACCGATCCGCTTCTCTTCCCGATAGACCTTTGCGGACAGTTTCTTCGGCTCTCTTCTCTCTCGCGCGTACGACGCGCGCCGCAGTAACAAGGCGCTCCACCGGCTTAATTAGATTAATTAGATTGCAGCCGAGGCGGATCGCACGCTCGCGATGTCCACGTTACGTTTTCATTTCCCGCGCAACTCGATGCCCGCCGAATCGCTCCTTCTTGTTCCTTTGGAAATTCAAGCTCACTGCCGATATTAATGAATCACTCATGCCTTCTACTCAAAACACGTGGATTTAAGGAACTCTAATGCTCCTCAGCTTCTAATGCTTCCCGAGAAATACCGAACTGTCTTAGTACACAGGCATTAAAAAGGAGAAGGGGTATTAATAAGCAATTCGTTTTATTTTATGCTTGCCTCGGGCATTTCCGTTTCACATGTCGTGCTTGGTATCAGGTAATGTAAATCGTCGTCTTAAAAACTGCATTCAATCCTTCCCGTTTCATTCGTTTCCGCTTATCTTAATCTGTCACTGTCGTTACACGACTTTTGTCGCCTCGTACACTACCTGCCACCCTCTCGCGCATTTATAAATACGTTTTTCGGCCGCCGTATCGGCCGCGACGTATGCTAATTTTCCTAAATCGTATATCAAAAGCGTAATCTACCGCGCCACGCGGCGTCGTGGAATCCTTAACGACGTAATTAATATGTAAACTGTAAAATCTGTCCTGGAGAGTCGGCTCCTATAAATATGTATGCGACGAATCGCCCGGTGCATTCTTCATTATAGATCGCTCTCTCCTTCGCGTGCACTCACGCTTCGACGCGGGGTAACGTTTTCGCCCGTCATTTCTCCAATGCCGGCGTCGATCATCTACGCTGCGTTCCACATAAGAGCACTTTCCCTACTACCAATCAACAGCGCATCCCTGCGCGAAACGGGTACGCTCTAACGTGGAACGCAGTGCAGCAGAATCGATCGCGCCTGCTTACATTTTCCCGCCGCGATCGCCATTAATCCCGTAATTAATACCGGCGTCTTAAATCGCGCGACTATGAATACTGAACGGCTAACCGTTCCCGCGTACAGTGTAGCAAAACCGCGGGCAATTTGCGAGCGTGTAACGCGACGTATATCGCGTCCTTCCACTTTTTGGGAACCGCGAGACGCGCCCTCCAGTCACGAATTATCGTAGATAATTCATTCGGCCGTATATCAGGCTCGTTCTACGGGTCGCGCGAAGTAATTAATATATAAAACGGCGAAAGCTGCTACGCCCCGGCCCCGGGGACGCCTATAAATATTTATGCATTGTATTATTCAGCTGGCGAAACGAGCCGGTTAACAACGCTGGATGCCGCGGGTAATCTCGAAGAATAGAAAAGGCGAACGGATGATAATTTGCAGCGAGCCAGGGGAAAAGGAGGAGTCGCGTGGTCGACGACGCGAATTATTGATCCCTTGACCCTTTATGGTTCGACGTGTTTCCCCCGCCCCGCGATCTCGTTAGCACCGCGGAAAAATCGCTGTCGCGGAATGTGAACGTCACGATAAATAATCCGAGGCACCGTGGAATGATTTGACTGCGAGCGAACCGCTCGTGGAAGGCGCTGCGACGCGCACCAGCTCGAAATGTAAAGTTCAGTGGGATGAGGGACGACCTGGAGGACGGCTGGATGCAAATTCCTGATTAGAGATAATCCAATGTTTACTTCTCGCGATCGTAAATCTTGCACGCACCTATTCTGAGCAGGTTATAGGAAATCGGTGCAAGTTCGGTCGCTCGATTTCTAATCTCGTCTCGCCCCATTCATGAAAGAGGAGATCCACACACTTCGATCATATATTTGGCAAGGTCGATGCACAGGAAACGTATGAAGAGGGCGCAGAGATCGGGGAGACTTGAAAATTTTGTGAACCATGGCGATGGAAGATGCGATCGGCGCAGAGCTTGAACGCTCTTTCCTTGGCCCCGCGCAAAAACGTTCTTACTGGGCCCACTTTTTGGTCGTTAATTAGTTGCATGTTTTACGATCCTCCGACGCGTAGCACACACGTGCGGAGTAACAGCCCGCCGGAGATATAGGCAACAGAGAATCAGGGGGAGATGTAATGGAGGATGGAAAAGAGGAAGACGGCGGTGTTGGTAGCGCGAGCTAATTTTTAAACCGCGTGCTCCCTCTCGCATAATGTCCGACATTGTGCGCGTTTCTGGGCATTTCGTCGTTCAGTGGTGTACGAAACAACATCTTCGAGAGACCGCGATCAGCGCAAAATACATGTCTGCCTGTTATGCGCAAAATTTACGGCAGATTGGAAACCCAAATCCCGCTCTTCCCGGTACCAGAAGCGAGCACTTTCAAAGCTAGTCAACCAACAATGAAAAATCGATCCTTATCATAGATATATTCAACTAACCGACGTGTTAAGGTAGAAGCATTTAAGGGGACTTTTTGATCTAGAGCCCAAAAAAATAGGTGATATTTAGGAATTAATTAAAGGAAAACTACTATATATACTTTAATGGGACTTTTTGCATTGGCTTAAGGATGTTCTATATTATAGAAATATGTTTTTTGTTTTATAATTAATCATTGCAGACGGTACTGGGGAGTCGTTAAAGTCAAGGCGTCAAAAAATTGATTCAAATCGGTGGGACCTGTATCTCCAAAAGTTATTATCCGATTCGACTGAAATTTCTTTTACTTTGAAGAATATACTTCCCGCTAGGGGAGCAACCAGAAAAAAATACAAAAATGACATTTTTCAGAAAATAACGACACTTGAAGTTTGAAATCACTTTTCCCTATTTTTTTCATCCTTTCAACGCCTTTGAAAATTACAAATTTTCAATTTTTGTATTTTTCTCTGGTATTCCCCTAGCCAGAAGTATATTCAGCAAAATAAAAAAAGTTTCAGTCGAATCGGATAATAACTTTTAGAAATACAGGTCCCACCGTTTTGAAAACACTGTTTCGAGAAAAACGTGTTTAAAGTTTTATGTGGGCGTCGAGTGGCCGGTTGTTGCCCATGCATTTGCCGCTACTCAAACGCCTATAACTTCGGGAACTTTACGAATTTCAACAAATTCTTTTAAACACGCATTGCTAAAAGGTTGAAGATTCGAAAAATGAAATAAGAAAAAATCGACTTTAAGACCGGAACGTCCCCTTAAATTAAAATCTCGCAGAAGAATAGAAGCGAAGAGCACGCGAGCCTCGGTGGAAAGACGGTGCGAAGTTGGCAGTTGCATTATAGTAATTTCGATTAGCAAGTGGCAGTATCGCGTCACCTCGGGCACGCTTATTTAAGAAACCGCGGCATTACATACGAAATGACGTCTTCAATTAAGTTCAAAGTACCGAGGCGCGATGCTTTCTCCCTCGAAACGTGGCGTCGAGCACCTGCAGATCCTCCACGCCTAATTCCGTCGATGCGGTGTCACTTTCTCTCAGCGACAGCCCGATACAACACTGTATTACTTTAACGCGCCCATAAAATCTGCATAACGGAAGCCCGGCCGCGGCCGGGACCCGGAGAGGCTGGGAGGGGCGGTTAATTAAAAAATTCAGTAGCCAGAGGTAAATGAGGAAAATTAAATTTTATGGGCCCGCGGTTAATCCCGCCGTGCGCCCGCGCGTATTTATTGGGCTACCAGGCCTCGATCGGGTCTGACGTAATGGGAACGATTTTCGGGAAGGATCATCGGCCCCGATAAGATAAGCATCCTCCTCGAGCCACGTCCGTTGACCCTTTTACGAACGCCGCGTATACTCGTCCACGTTCCTCGACACTTCTGATCCATCCTGTTGCTCTCGCGCCCCCTCGTTGCCCTCCCCCCGATTTCGGGCGGCACGGTAATGGCCGCCAGTTTTTGTCGGTTCCTGCAACAATTAGAATGCAAATCTGCTAGGTCCCGGACGCGCGCAAATTTTTACTCCCTCCCCCTGCGGTGGCCGGAAAGCCGTAAAATTCGCATAAATCAGTGCGATGAAAATTAGTCGTCGGCTGTATTTAATTAATTCGAGCGCGCGATTACCGTCTGCCCGTCACGTTGCGGAACGGGCCGATGTTTACGAGGCGGATTCATTTTTCGGGCGATAAGTTGGGGCTGACTGAATGCGCTAAGTGAGCTGGTTAGCGGGGCTGAGAGCCTCGTTACGAGCATTGGTAGTCAAGAGTCGGCGGATCGAGGGTCTTGCGCGCGATGCTGACTGATTGAAATCTTCGTGATTAGACTTTTACGGTTATTAAGTATCGATGACGGCAGTGGCGTCGGAGCTCTCGGCTCTCGGGGCGAAATTAAATGCGACGATCGAGTGGAGATAGAAGTGGAGGACTATAAAGCAGTCTCGGGTGGTTCTTCCTGGTAACGAAACTGGTTGGTCCTGCACGGCGATACGGGGCCTTTAAACGCTCCAGCTGAAAAGGCTCCACGCGTATGATCGTAAAAAAATCACGTCGCTGCAGCGGATCGTCTCTCCGTTGTGGTCCTGCTCGAATAACAGACCATAACCGCGCGGCTATATAGAGATTCTTACGAGCGGAAATACGACGGTATTAAAGTAGCTTTTACATCGGCCAGGAATGGATACGAGCCGGTTAACGTCGATCGTACCGAGGATTTTCCAAGCGCGGAGCGTATCGCTTCGATCCCCTCACGGATTTACCCCTAATAGCGATCCTTACGAGTTCCGAGACACCGCGAGGTGTTTTCCAATGCACGAACGACTGTTTCGGTCGGGATATAGGCACAAACTTGCGTTCACTCGAATCGCAATATTTATTAGACGATAAAGCCACCGTTGAAATCGGGGGAATTGAAAAGTAGGCTTCTCACCGTTCCCACCCGGCGGCTCGGCTTCTCTACATTCTGCAGTTCTACGCTGTGGTTAAATTAATACGCCATTTTTCGTTATATTTGGAAAAATCGTGATCCGCACAGTTGGCATTTTTGTGTCTAATTTCATAGCCACGCACATCCCTGTAGGAAGCTTTCGCAACCAGAGCGGGGCACGCATCTTCCCCCGCGGATGAAGTTGCGGTCGCTCAACAAATAGATTACGTGCCCGTCGAGGGTTTTCCATGGGGGGTGGGTTCCCTCACACATGCCACTCACGTACTCATCCGCCGCCCTTCGTCCTCCTCCTGGTCCCACCGTGCTCGCTTTCCTCTCCAAAAATTGCAACGCGTTAGGTCGAGATCCACTAACCATTCCATTATTAAATCTACGCCCGTATTACCGTATGCCGCGCGAAACGGGGCCCCTCGAAGGGGGCCGGCATTGAGATTCAGGCCGCGTCCAAGCCATCGAAACGACGGAGACGGCAAACGACACGATTCGTCGCGGAGAGGCTGGAATAGATTAGACCGTAATAACTTGGCTCGCGTTGTGCGTGTCGCCGTTTAATCGCCTGGTGATAAGGCATCTTAATTGTGATGCCGTTTAGCTTCCTCATTTTTCCTCGGTTGATACGAAGTATATATTCCCCGCTAATCTCTGAGTGGTATCTGCTTCAATTGTGAGGGAGATCGACAGAATTGTCTGGGAGTTGCTCTCCCTTCGTTTAATGTTCGAAAAACTGAAGGACAGGCTTTTTATATCTTCTAACTAGGGGTGCATCTATTTCGTGGCTGACAAGGGAAAATCTCGAACCCGAAAATTCAAAAAGTTCTGAAACTTTGCGAATATGTAGGGGATTTCCTCCTGGTTACAACGCAATTTTTGTTTGCTGCGAAAATTCACTCGAAGGGGGTGTAATTAGGCCCTGAAAATTCGGCTGTTTTCCGATTTTGTGTTATAACTCGCGAACTGTAAGAACTGTAAGTTACCAAATGTGTAGTCCTAATTAAAAGAAGTTACTTTTGTCTTGAGCTACAAAGTAAAATCGGAAAATAGCCGAATTTTCAGGGGTCAATTACACCCCCTTAGAGTGAATTTGGGCATCAAACAAAAATTGCGTTGTAATCAGGGGGAAATTCTCTACATATTCACGAAGTTTAAGAATTTTTTGTATTTCCGGATTCCGGATGTTCCCTTCTGAGTGGCTGTCACATATAACTGACCCTGTCTTCTGAATACTTAGGGTAAAGGACCCAATTACTGTCAGCTTAAGCTATTTTACTTAAAATAACGAATAAATAAACGTTGTAAAGTCATACACAAAAAGAATTATGTAATTCAACCTATAATGCATACTATAGATTATATACTATAGTTTATTTATTCGTTATTTTAAATAAAATAGCTTAAGGTGACAGTAATTGGGTCCTTTACCCTACATTCAGAGAAATCGATAAGGTCCACAGTGTAGACGATGCGAGTGGTAGGGTAATTTCTCCAACCTCGTGTGTATAATTTACGGATTACGTTTTCCTCTAGAGAGACTAATCGTTGCTCTCCGTTAGAGCTATTAATTTGCTGGACTCGCGAAAAATCGAAATAGAGTTAGGCAACGTGCCTCGTCAGAAGCATTCACACGTGAATTATCAAGGATCGTCGAAGCGCATGGGACTCGATTTTTTAACGTCCCACAGTCGACGATTATGAAAATCGCACGACGCCAGCATTCGATAGCCTGGGGCCGTTAAAAAAGTTAATTATTAGGTAGAACGTCTCGTTGATAATCGCCGTGTCCCTCATGGACACTCACGTAAGCGCAGCTCGTTGCTTCTCCCCGCTTTGGATTTTACTTTCAAATGACCGAGCGTATTCTCCTAAGATTTTAATTCGCGATGAGGACAACCCTTCCGACCCCGTGCGTCCAGGGCCCAGTTACGCCCTCCGGGTTAATTATTCTGCCGGGAACGATCTCGCCCGCTGACACTCGCGCTTCGAGCTTTCGATGACTACCAGAAAGGCTTCTACCCACGAGCTATAAGGGCCAGTCAACTGTAAACAATGAAAGTAGCATCGGAACCCCCTGAGAACCAACAAGGTCACCCAGGTCCACCGAAATCTCTTAGCCCAGGAGGAAGATGTTCTTGACATCCATGAATTGCGCGAAGAGTACAATCAAGCACGTTCCTCCTTGGAAGGAAGCGACAGAACCTCCCAGAAAATTCTCTCTGCTCCGAAAAGAAACGTTAATCCCGCTGTTCAGCGCGATAATCACCGCCCACCGATCGCAGCCATTTGACAGGGCACCGTTGGCGGCTACGGCTATCCCCCTGATAAATCTCCGGCCCCTCGTGCTCCTCCGCGTAGGCCGTCCGATCGGTACGAGGAGAAGAACAGTTCCAGCGGCACGATTTACCCGGCAAAACGAGTGGAACCGTCGCGAAAAACCGGAACGTTCTTGACGGACGGGTGACTAAATCGACCCTAAAGTAGTACCGTCGCCCGGCACAAAGAGACACGAGGCGACCGGCTATCAGCCAGGTGAACCGAACGAGGAAAGAAGCAGCAGCAGCGCAGGACGATGGTGGAGAGCGACAGTGGAGGAGGAGGGAGGGCCTGCGGCCTCTTCTTGCCGATCCCCCCAGAAAAACCTCGCGCCTGTGATCTCACCGCGCGAGAGGATTTAGAGTTGTTTATCTACTTATTATGTCAGCCCGGGCTAATTGGGCATATTTGAGGATCGGTCTCGAGCGGATGCTCGCACGTATCCACGGTATAAAAGAGATCGGGAGGGGAGGGAGGAGGGTTTGCTCCACGGCGTGTCCCCCTGTTCGCCGCCACGCTGGCTCCCTCGTTCGTGGCATTTCGCGGGGGCCCACGATTACAAGGGGATAATATCTACCCACGGAAGAGTGGGTCTCACCGTCCTCCCGAACCCCCTCCTACCTCTCGCCGTCTCCCCTGGCCCAGATGAGACAAGAACGGTCGCATAACTTTCGGCGATCATGACTCGGCCGCCATCCGTCTTTAGGGAACTATCGCGCCATCAAACATCCCGGCCGGGCCCCACCGCGGGCCCCCTCGGCTGGGCCCTCTTCTTTTTCCGCCTCTGTACCCGGTGTGCTCCGCCTTTTTCTGCGTCTTCCCTTCGTTTCGGCCGGCGTAGGCCTCGCCGAAAGATGCATCGCTTCATTCCGCGCCACCGGACGCAGATTCGCCGCTACCGAGCAGAACGAACGGAATGTCTCGGTAGAAGAGCCTGGCTTTATCGGTGATCGATCTTGAAGGGTGCACTCTTGCCAGGGATCGACGGTGAACCTGGAATCGCCCCGCTGATACCGTCCTACGTCGAATTCCTGGCGATCGTTCACGCGCAGCTATACCTAGGAGATAGCGCTTTCGGGGCTTGGGGGTTAGAGCGGACCTCGTCGGTGGAGGAAACACGAGATCCGTGAGATACAGTGACGGTCGAAGGGAGGTTTAAAAGCTGAACGATAATGGGAACGCTATGGCTAATTTCATCGCAACTACCGATGATCTTCGTTCACTTTAAGATTGAACTTAGAGCAGATGAAGTGTAGACATCGTAATTTCTGAGCAAGGGTACGGTGCGCCGGCGATTGAGTCGTCGAGCTATCGAAGGACCGGGTGGAGGTAGATATAGAAGCGGGACGCGAAGGTGGATCGGAGAAGAGAGAATAAAGCGTATTCAGCGGAATAAGCGGTTCAGAGAGGTGGGAGAGAGAGTCTTATCCGACAGTGGATAGAACGTGTGCAGCAAGGCGGTGCAGTTTATTAATATGATTTATGGGGAGGCGAATGCCCTCCGGTGTTCTGGCCATGGTTACTCGAGGCCTCCTTCTCCCCCTGACCTTTCTTTCGCGTCGTGTCGAATCGATCGATTCTTGTTTTGCCTAACCGCGAAAGCATTTGTTTTAAGCGATCGTGGTGGGTGGAAGCAACACGCCGCCCTTGTTGCCTCGCGAAACGGATCGGACGTTGATTCGGTGCCCTTTGTAACGGGATTCAAAGGGACTTACTCCGCTGGCAGGTCTTTCCTTCGAAGCGTGTCGAATCGTGTCATGAAATTTTATGGGTGCTAGTAATCAAAAGTGACTCGCAATTGATTGATATGCGTAGAGAAGCCGGTACCGCATTGTGGGGTTGCGTAGTACTCATCAGAAGATATAAAAGAGCCGTAAGTGAGAGACCCAAAGCCATTCGTTTAGCAGACACGTGGTATTTTCGACAATAGCACGCTCCTCCGACGAACACAGACACACGCGTTCATAAATCTCGGGGATTTTCGCTCGTTCGCCGACAGCTGCGTTCGGATGCCTCTTTTAATTCACACTATTACTCACGACAAATGCCAGGCAGGTGTACGCCGCAATCTCCTAGACTGTCAGCGCCTCGTCACCGAAAGGGCCCCGCGCGCAACTCGGAAAACGCGCAACCTTTCGATCCACCGGTCGTTCGGGGCTCTCTTGCTCATTTTAACGCGTGCTACGCGTCCCCGAGACCTAACCACCGCGTTTCCTACTCCGTTCATATGAGTCCCGAGATGTATAATTCTGATCGACCGTGCACCGAGCCCTCCAGGTGCTTTACGTGACGCGCAACAAGGGGGGTGTCGTAAAAATTTCGTAAAAACCTCACGCATCTCTACCCTTGTAAAAAAAACTCTCGAATCTTTACGACTGCACCGCGTGTCGGGCGTTGAATTCGTGACAGAGGGCCCCTTTTCGCGACAAAGTACCCGGGCGACAGAGTACTCGGCCAATCGTTTCTCGTTAATATGGTCCACGGTATCAAACGTACTACGGCATTATCGCTACCATATTATCCATAAAGGAATTAACGACTTTCTTATCGCGAGTACCTACTTGGCCTCTGTCTCTGTCCCCCCTGGAGGCGAGGGGCGGCCGGAGGGGAACTGCTACTCGGCTGGACAATTTATCGTACAATTAGCACCGTTTATCCGGCCACGCGGCAGAACATAAACCCGAAAAGGTAGCGTATAACCGGGCGACCGGTTTAATGACAACTACCACGGCGTCTCCGTAGATCGGACCGCCCGGTATCGTTGCTCGGACGCGTCTTGCAACTTAATAAGCCGGGGTAACTTAAGATCGGGGCCGTTTTATGCGCCCGCTAAGTGAAGAATCTCGGAGCGAAGCGAAAGGTCTGGTCGCGCCGCGACGCTGGTGTACGCCACGATGCGAGGCCGAGATTTCGGCTGCTGTTATGGCCCGGCGTCACGCGATTTATCGTGTTCGCGCGCTGCTTATTGTAAATTGCCCGATGAAAGAGCGAATGGAACGGGAGAATTTAGTGCTGCGATTATCATAGTTCTATGACGTTCTCCATTTGTAGTCCCGCGCTTTTCGCCCGAGATAAGCTTCCCGCGACCGCTTAGATCGGGGACTGTTAATCGTCGGCACGTGACAGGAGCAAGTGGATCTTTTAGTACTGTATAGTGTTCTCATTGACGTTCGGAGTTTAATGCCTTTTTTTTTACCAAGACGCTGAACAGGAGTTCGCTGATGTCGGTTTCGGTAGCCTTTGCTTCCACGGTTTAGTAGATTCGGATAACACTGGGCATCTCCTTCATTCGTCCCGATATCTTGTTAATGAATCTACTAATTTCGGGAGTTCGATCGTATCCTTAAATAAACAAGCGATTGGATGGCAGGAAAAATTTATAGCCACACGGTGCTACTAAGAATCGGACGGGACGGTCGTAAACGTCTGAGTTACGATCGATTCGACCGACCCGTTCAAATTCCAATAAATTATATTTATAGGGGCGCGCAGATTTTGTCCCAAAGTGGTAACTTTGCGAAAGGCTACTTATGTACCATTCACGTCCAAGATCGATTCAAACGAAGAGAGTTCGATTATTCCTATTAAAAGTCGCGTGGGACCCGAAGTTAAACGTCAAGATGACGGCAGATGGACGAAAAACGATCAATTACGAAAGGGTGCACCGCGGGACCATCTTGCGCCACTCGCGAAGCAACCCTTAAGCCCACGGTTACCAGCAAACGAAATGCACCGACTCTCGTAAAAACATTTTTCTCTGTGCACAGCACGTACGCGCGTATTCCAAGCTGGTCGAATGGAAGCGAGGCGAGTTCTCTCGTGGCGTGGACCACGTACGACGGACGCATATATACAGGATGTCCCAGAATTACGGGACCAACAGAAACATGCAAATTCCTCGTACCATACGAAGTAAAAAATAAAAATACTTACCATTTTGCAATCCAAGGCTCCGATTTCAAGGTAGAGTCAGTTGAAGTTTAGAAATCCGGCATTCAGGGGCTTCCTACTTGAATTTCAGCAGCATGTGCACTCACCCGCGAGTAACACATACATCTCGCGCAGTTCTCCCGTTCATAAATAATGCTTTCGGTTTATTCGGCTACTGGTTACCCGATTTAGACTCCTGAAAGAATATTAATGGACATGAGCATTATAACATTACCACGCCACGCAACAACAACGCGGCCCGAGAAACGTCCTTCGAGAGTTCCTTTCCACGTCACGCCTCGAATAATACATATTGCTCGACGCTAAGCATAAGAGTATCCGTGTTTACACCCGAATTCAGAATACTCTGGTAAAAGCGACGGTGCAACGACACGGTGATTCGTGTGCCAGATATACATATGACGGGGTAAAAACAAAAGAGTGTTACTGGGTTCCCTGAACTAGGGTAATTGTGGGAGAGATGCCACACTGTATTTCAGAATTATCGGTAATAAAATACAACACTGTCGATTTTATTTGCTTTAGGCTGCTCGTTTAGGTTAGATTAATAAGCGAGAACGTGTTTCCATTATTACTTTTAAAGATTTTGCTATTTTTTTAGGTAAGCCTACCGCAGTTTGCCTCGACAGTTGTACGTCGAGTTTATTTTTTGCTATCGTAGTAGTTAAAAATTCATAGTTTTTCGTGATATAACTTTTGTAATACGTTAAAGGAACTCCGTGGAATATTTCTCGGCCAGAATAGGTCACATTCGACATAGCACTTGGAAATACGAAAGTGCGGCGTCTTTCCCGGGCATTTGGGATAGATGCCGCAGTTTTATGCGCATTGTATCGGAAGTTACCTAAGTCGACTAAATGATGCTTTTAATGTTAAAAATAAAAGAGTGTCTCAAAATAGATACCGTGATATCTCAAGGCAAATTATTTATTTTTTAATGACAAATCAGATAATTAAATATATTTGTGGGCTTTTTACTCTTTTTCACATTTTTTTTTTATTTTATGTGTAATGAATGTGGAAGGAAGGAGAAAAGACAATTAAATTTAGAAAAACAGAAATAATATCTGCACCTATTTATTTTTCCAATTTTATTGTGTCTTATGACTGTATAAATTAAAAAGATGTTTCATTTTACTTTGCTTTTGCTATTTTTTTTAAATAAGAAGTTAAAATTAACAAGTTAAAATGGAAAATTAAACGTTTTTTTCGAAATGCGGCACCACTTCCGCACGTGCGGCGTCTCTCCTAAAAAATTGATGTTTTTAGTTTTAATTTTTTAAGGGTTACAAATATTAAAATTTTGATTTTATTTAATGCCAGTAGTAGGATAAGGTGTTTAACTAATAATATGTATCCTTGGAACAAATTTTCATTGCAAAATTTAGACACGGTGACAATTTTGCGTAAGGTGCGGCAACTGTCCCACAATTACCTTATGCAGTAACTGACAAGGGAAGATCCCAACCCCAAAAATTCAAAAACTTCTGAAACTTTGTCCATATGTAGGGGAGTTCCTCCTGATTACAACTCAATTTTTGTTTGCTGCCCAAATTCACTCGAAGGGGGTGAAATTAACCCCCGAAAATTCGGCTATTTTCCAATTTTGTGTTATAACACGCGAACTGTAAGAGATAGAAGTAAAGTTTCAAGACAAAACCGACTTCTTTTAATTAGATCTATCATTTGGTAAAAAAAATATTTTACAGTTTACGAGTTATCACACAAAATTGAAAAATAACCGGATTCTCAGAGGTCAATTGCACCCTATTAGAGTGAATTTCGGCAGCAAACAAAAATTTCGTCGCAATCAGGAGGAAATTTCCTACGTATTCACAAAGGTTCAGACTTTTTTGAATTTCCGGGTTCAGGATGTTTCCTCGTGAGTAGTAAACGTGCCTGACTTTTACTTTTACGGCTTGTTTCGCTGTCCACTTAAGGGCATTCTGGACAGTGTCTATCATATAGTTCATTAATGGGAATGCCTAAAATGTGAAAGAATTCTTGCCTCCGGTAAGAGGAATTCGTGTGCGCCTGCTGGTCCCAGAGTTCTGAGCCACCCTGTACACGGGGTACTGGGATGGATATGGGGAGGTGGGTCAGATCCGCACGAAAGTGGCGAGCGGTCAGCGTCGAATACCAAACGGACGACTGTCCGCCCTGCGGATGACGGTGGCGTGCCGTACATAAGGTATGATCCCCGTCGTCCATCGGCCGCGGCGAGGGAAGGAGCCGCGCGAAAAGCCGCGTGCATCGGACGAGGAGAGGGCGAAAGGGAGCACCAGCACGCGACGACGGAGGAATAAAAAGGGAGAGGAGAGGAGAGTACGGAATCGATAGGGACGGCGTTGCATCGGACACGAGGTCCACGCGTTCCCCTCGGGACCGGAACGGGCGATTTCCTCGGGTTCTGATCAAAGGGAAGGCCGCGCGTACGCGTAAATTCTCACCGTGTAATATTTCATGAGCCGTTTCGCTTTGTCGATGGCCGTCCGCGCGAGGAATAGGGAATGCCGTCCGACCGCGCGCGGTACTGTTCTTCGCCACCGACGTCCTCCCGATGGGCACTCCTACTCCGTTGGCCTCTCTGGAAACCGGGCAAACTGGGAGAGAGGGTACGGGCCCCGAGCGAGGGGGAAGGGGGATAATTGCACCGGACACGATCCCCGCTGTCTCGAGGTCTCTCACGCGAGACAGGAAGGCGAAGGAGGAGACGGAGGATGGAAAAAACGGGGACGGCCGGCCATTCGCGAGCGGCTGTCGCGGAATCGCGTTCGCCCTCCCCGATTCCCGCGATCCTGGCGCGGATCGAACCTGGGACCGATTGCTCGTTGTTAGATTCAAGTCTCTAGGCGTCACGTTCATGATCCCCGGAGCTTCTAACCATTATTCGTCGTCGTATACCATCATAGAGCTTGTTGGTCAGGATGGTCACGTTATTACTACCCAGGGCGTTCCTCGTAACTAACAAGTATGTGCAGCAGATTTCGAGCAATCAAGTCGACCTGAACCTCCTCAAACGAGAAGCCCCTGGCCGAAGAGTCTCCCTGGAATCACCATCAGTCCGCTCGTGGTGACGAGTGAAACGGGGATTTCAGTCCCATAGGATCCCGACGCGTGAACAAACGACGTGTCCGCGCGTACAATGGCGTCACCGTGCGCCGCTGGAGAACCGCGTTAACGATATATTAGAGGCAGCAATAAACCGTAAATAATATAATAACCAGTCTCTCCAGCCGGTGGAACGCGTTATGCACTCCTCTCGGCTTCTCATCGCGCGTCGGCGTATCGCGGCATAATGCGCGATTCATACGCGTGCAACACACGTCGCCAGGTGACACGGCGTCGGCGGACGGCCGTGTGAGATAATCGTGGGGCTCGCTTTAAAGACGGTCGCGGATAATGAGCGGCGTTGCCTTCTCGCAATGCATTAACGAACTGCGCCGATTCGCGACAAAAGGGGCTCGTACCGTTATTACGAGATCATTAAGCTGCGGAAGCTCGGGTGATTCTCCACTCCATTTCCTCTTTTCCTCTGAATCTCTTTCTTCTACCGTAGCGCGTCCCTTCGGGGTCATTTTCTGTACAGTGATCGGTTATGCGCTACGTTCACGTTGCTCCCCATTTTTCTCTCATCCACTCTCGTTAACTATCACCTCGTTCCGTTGAATTCAAGGTTCCAAGGATGGCTCCTAGGAAGTAGTACGTTGCATTCGAAATCAGCAGCAATTTAGGCAACTTCGGCCAGCGAATTTTACCCATAATCGGAGGCCTACCGAAGGTCGTCGGTTGCTTCAATTCGAATTCTGCCCGCTATCGAAATTTCATTCAAATTCGCCGCGGTGTCGGCGTACCCCTGGACATCTGGCGTACTGTGTGCTCCGCGGACGATGCATTTAGAAAACCGCGCGTGGTGGAAGGAGTGGACGGCGTGGGGGAGGGAAGGAACGGGCGTTTTAGAATTCACGTGGTAGCACGTCTTCGCCACCGCCGATCGCTCTTCCTCCCGGACGTTTTAGTGGTTCCCGTGCCACGCATCTGCGAGCGTTTCGCTACTTTGCTCCAAATCTGCCGGTTATCTGGATTCCTGGCCTCTTGAAGCTATAAACTTGCTCTCGGTAATAGAGTAGGGGAGACCGGGGCTAGTTGGCTAATTTTTAACATTTCTAATTTTTATAAACAGACCAGTGGTATGTTGTTGACTTGTTGCACACCAAAAGTTTACAAATTTCATTAGGTATACAGGTTTTTATTGTATTTATATATTTAGTAGTGAGACGAATAAGTCAACAAACCCCGGCTGTGCGGTTAGTTGACAAATACAATGGGGTTAGTTGACTTGACATTTACTTTTCAGTTTTAAACCTTTGCCTGTGAAAGGCGTATATATACGCTGTCACAGTCCCATCAATATATACGAAATGCGTACCTATATATACACAGCCAATTCCATCAATATAGTATATGAAAGGAGTACATATATATCCTACGACCAACAAATTTTTTTTCACTCCTTCACACTGTTATTTTTTTTATTAAATATCATAGTGTTAGATACTGTAATTATTTTCTACTTGTTTGTTATGATCTATTTGGAAGGCCTGAGAGTTTGAAGGGAGGATAGGGTGCAAAACTGGTAGAGATGAGTTTGGAGGGATTTGTGGTGGGGGAAGTGAATTTGAGCAGCTAAACTCTGTCTCGACTGCATCTTGAGGATAAAAAGTGCAATTTTTAGTGGTATTCCTATGCTTAGTCAAGTAACCCCGTCGGACACTGTCAACATGTTAAGGGGGGAACCTTGTGTAAAATGAAATTTTTGAACATTTTTTTTTTTTTGTTTAAATCGATAGGAAATTTCCTCAGGAATACGGTAGAAAAGTTAGAAAGTGATCAGAGATGTTCTTGTACGTTATTTTCAAAATAAAGTGAACGGTTGTATTGGGCGGAGCGGCTCAGGTAGTCGGCCTTCGTCGGGCGCTCGGCCTTTCTGTCCCTTCTAACTGTGTTAAAACCTATACTAATGTACACCAGTTGTTAGACCCACCATAGCACTGCCTTTTTCGGCGTCTATACGTGTACATTTGTGTGTATAACGGTTTTGAAAAAGATGCCCCTTCGGCGAGGGGTCCTCGCTCATTGTCAGTTCAGCAGCGTCTCTTGAGTGAAATCGGTCGTTTACAGAGCCTTATACGAATATATACGAATAAATTGAAAATGAGTCGAAAGCTGCAAGATAATAATCCAAATTATCGTCCGAATCGTCCCAGACGGCGAAAAGCTCCTAAAAAATTCGAATTTAAGAGTGCTGAGATAGAAAGTGAAAAGACGAGCGGAGGCGAAGGAACGAGCTCTTCTGCTAAGAAAATAAAAGCTACGTCGGCAGATGTAATTATTAATTTTACACATTGTTACCGAATTATAGAATTCATAAGTGTTTTTAGTGCAATATCAGATATTTCTGTGTGCAAAACGTGTAAACAAAAACAAACATATGGAGAAACAGGCAGCCGTGGATTAGGTTTTAAAATCGCCGTTACATGTGCGTGTGGAACTGTTTTAATCAATTCGGGACCATTTCTAAATAATAGTTTCGAAATTAACCGCAGAATTGTGTTTGTGATGCGTTTACTAGGCGTGGCACGTAAAGGAATAAATATATTTTGCGGCATGATGGATTTAGGCTGTGAATTGAGTGTAAGTGCTTATGACGGCATTATACAGCATATACATACCGCAGCGCAAAAAATGTATAATGACACGTGTCACAAAGCTGTTGAACAAGAAAAACAATTGAATGAAAAAAAGGAACAACCCTTGACAAGACTCAAAGTATCTGGAGACGGCTCTTGGAAAAAGCGAGGATTTTCTTCACACTACGGTGTAACGACGCTCATCGGTTATAACACGGGGAAAGTCATCGATTTATTGGTGAAAAGTAGCTACTGCCAAATATGTACGTTTTATAAAAACGATAAAAAGAATCCCGAATATTTAGAGCACAAAGAAGATGGGCATTGTGCAGTAAATCACAGTGGGTCTTCGGGTAAGATGGAAGTAGATGCTGTAGTTGAAATGTTTCTTCGCTCTGAAGAATTACACGGAGTACGCTACAGTAATTATATAGGAGACGGTGACGCTAAGACGTTCAAGGCTATACTCGATATTGAACCGTATGGTCATAATTTCAAAATTAAAAAGAACGAGTGCATTGGACATGTGGAAAAGAGGATGGGCAGTCGGTTGCGCAATGTAAAAAAGAGTGCAAAATTAGGAGGAAAAGGAAAACTGACAGACGTGTTAATAAAAAAATTAACAAAATACTACGGTCTCGCTATTAGGCGTAACAGTGATTCTGTGATTGAGATGAGAAAGGCGATAATGGCAACATTTCATCACCTATCTTCGACAAATAAAAAACCGCAGCACGACGATTGTCCCCCCGGCGCCGATTCGTGGTGTAAGTGGCGCGTCGCACAAGCCTCGGGGCAAGAATTTGATCATCCACCTCCATTACACGAAGATGTACAAAAACATATTCGCCCAATTTATGAAGACTTGTCACGGGATGATTTGTTAGAGAGATGTTTAGGTGGACATACGCAAAATGCTAACGAGAGCTTTAACGCTATCGTTTGGCGTTTAGCACCTAAACATCTCAACTGCGGTATTAAAATTGTTGAAATAGCTGCTTTTTTGGCTGCCGGCCTGTTTAACGAAGGATTTTCGTTTGTCCTTCAAACAATGCAACAACTTAGCATAGTAATTGGACAGCAGAGCAAAAGGTTTGCCGAAAATGAGGACAAACGCCGTATTCAACAGCAGGAGCGCCGCAGCCTTCCTTGGGCCAAAGAGGCTTGTGCTTCTCGAAAAGAAGAAAAAACGGCTGAGTTACAAGTTTTTGAAGAAGAGGAAGATCTATTTTATGGCCCTGGAATCGCAGATTAACAAAAAACTGCGGTAAGTCAAAATGAATTACGATTTTTCTGTTACTCAAATTTTAAACGCATTTTTCTCGAAACGCAAAATTTCGCATGCCGTGCAACGTAGCTCAAAAACTAATTACTCGATTTTTATGAAACTTGGCATATATATTCTATAAATAATTGGCCTCAGCATGACGAGCTCCGATTTCTTTATTTTTTATGTAAAATATTGTTATTAACAATTGTTCATAACCGAAAATCCGTTTCTTTCTTCAAAACTTCGCCATTTTTGCAATTTTGAAAATTTTAATAAAAGAAAAATGTCATGCTGAGCGTTTTTGCATAAAGTAACTATTCCATTTTGATTTTTTTGTTTTATTTTCTACTTGTTTGTTATGATCTATTTGGAAGGCCTGAGAGTTTGAAGGGAGGATAGGGTGCAAAACTGGTAGAGATGAGTTTGGAGGGATTTGTGGTGGGGGAAGTGAATTTGAGCAGCTAAACTCTGTCTCGACTGCATCTTGAGGATAAAAAGTGCAATTTTTAGTGGTATTCCTATGCTTAGTCAAGTAACCCCGTCGGACACTGTCAACATGTTAAGGGTCGTACGTACAAAACCTCCGCGCACCGGATAAAATAAAATACCCTAAATTATACTCAATGTATCACGTTTCCACAAAATATTCATGGAAAAACATCAAGCAATACTTAGTGGACAAAAATTCGTAAATAGTTGAAACAGAAATATTTACTTCCCGCCGACCTTTTCAGATTTTTCATTCTCACTGATAGAACCCGCAAGTTTTTGTCACGGTGACACATTAAATGGCAAGCTGGTCATTTATATGCTTCAATATCGCGAATCGCAGCATAATTTATGACATAATACAACAATTAAAGGGAATTAGTGAACTAACCTCGTTAGTCAACTAGCCCCGGTCTCCCCTACACAGACTCTGTGTCCGTGGTCGATAGATATCTACCATGTTGGACAATTCAATTTTTGTTGCTACTCTCGTTTGATTTACACTGTGCAAGCCCGGAGCCCCTTCGAGAGCGAAACTTCCACCGGTACCCGTAGTAGGTAAAATTCCCTGCCTCCAGTCGCCGATCAAGAGACCGTTTCCCGCGCGGAGAACCGGAACCAACGACCAGAACGATCGAGCGATAGACTCGTCACCGGCTCTCCCGTCGGCAAGGATCCCCGTGTACGTCGCGGATTTTTGCACGCCGCCGATAGATCGGCCGGTTGACGTAACGCTCGATGCAAATCACCGAGTGACAGGTGAGCGTGCAGAGCCGCAGTTGCACGGGAGCGCAGCGTGACGTGGCTCGATCTCTTCGTTACCGAGCTCGCCCGTCCGCGGGTGAGTACGGGGAGGATGATGCACAGGCATCGGAAGCACGCGTAACATGGACGGGACGAGAAGAGAGCAGATACATAGACGGGAACGGGGAGGAAAGACGAAGGAGGGTGGAGGGGGCCAGGTAGAAACGAAGAGGCGCGTCACTCGTTTATTTCTGCGCAAGCACGTTGCGCAATTCGAGGTACACGGCGAGGTAAAAGGGAGTGCAGTGACGCACTCGCGGCGGCAGAAGAGGATCGCGGCAGTTATCGAAGATAAATCACTTACGAGTGGCAGGGATCCCGCTTATTGCGAACAGGAAGTGGCTGGTGGCGATCTTGGGTAGCCAGAGCGACGGAGAGGGGCGGAGGGGCTGGTAATCGATTCTTATCGTTACGCGAGGACTCGCGCAGCAGATACGCGTAATGGGGATTTATTATAATTCCGTTACATCGCCCCCTCTTGGTTGCCGATTCCTCGGTTTCCCATCGGTACGAACCTCGGCTTTTACGGCGAACGAATTATCGCGGCCCGATACCTTCGCCGAACCGATTTGCATCCGCCCGAGCCGTTATTGCCAGTATTAAAAGTTAACGATGACACGGCGTGTTATTATATTCCGTTTCAATAACGGCGCGCATTAACGGTGGTCGGTAATTCCCTGGGAATTAATTAATCCCCGATAATCGGTACGATCGCGAGGCTCTCGAGGAACGCGTTCTCACCCCGCCGCGCCGACAGTAGAGTATACGAGGAAGCCTGCTCCCGAACCAGAACGATCCGCGGCAACATTGTGCCGCGATCACGCACCTTTCGAAGCTTAAACGATGTTGCGCACCGCGCCGCCGCGATAAACGCCGGTCCCAGGGTAGAGGGGGTCGGCTGCGAATTAAATCGCGGTGCTTGGATGCTTCTCCATGGACGCGAGTCGAATCGACGATCTCGAAGGATCCAGCTGGGAAACCCCTCCTCCATCACGCCCAGGCTACGGTCCTCGGTGGCTGCGCGTAGCGCGCGTAAACGTTCGTAAATTCTCGACGGACAAACTGGCAAGAATAGTTCGCATAATTCTTCAAGGCCTACCAGTTTTGACGGCGGCAGGCGGCCTATCTTGGCACAATCTCTTTCTCTCCTTCTCCCCTTTCTGCCCTCTCCTCCCTCTTCCTCTCTCTCTCCCCATCTCCCTCTGCTTCCTCTTGGCCTGTGCCTCTACATCTTTCCTCCTTTCTTTTTGCCACGCTGCTCTGCCGAGCGATGGACGCTCCGCCGAGACCAGATCTACGTAGACGGGAAGAAAGAGAGGCCACGAAGAATGTCGGGGCCCGCAGCCCGGAATACACGCGGATATGAGGCCCGAGAGGTGAAACAGGGGATCGTTAGCGCGGTGTCTGCGTTATCGGCGCGATAAACGGCCGCGGAATGCCGTCGCGTTGCGGAATAGGCAAATGAAGAAGTTACGAGGCGGCCGCGTCGTCGTACGCTAATTAAATCGTCCCAGAAAATCAAGCGGACACTCGCGGCCCGCGACGCGGGTGAACGCGGCCGGTCGACGGGCCGGGTCGATTAACGAGTTCCACGAAACGACTTATTAGCCTGCCCCGTTATCGGTCCCGATCTCCGATACTTCCAGGCATCGTCACGATTACTTGAATACCCGAGCGCGCGATGCGTAGAGCAGATAAAATCTATCTACGCGCGCACGGACGGAGCTAATTATCGATCAGGCTGCGTCTCTAGGCGAGGAGTTAGGAACTGGGACAGAGATCGAATGATCTGTGCGCACCTCGCAGGGTTTAAGGTACAGGTGAATGGTTCGCGAGCGGGTAGGTACCAAGCCAAGCTATTTCCGCGTCTTGCCGGTGGAAGAGCGAGTAGGTTATAGGGGATCGAAGGTTAGGTAACGAGTCTGGGGGCCGAGAAAAAGATCAAAGGAGGAGGAACTCGTTTGTTCCCGGGAGATTGCCGCCTGGAGCGTCTGACGATCGAACATTCGTCGTGCAAGGGAACTGCATGTAAGCGAGATTGAGAAGAGAGAGGACATCGTCTGATGCGATTGTTCAACCTAACGCTCGTGGATTTTTTTCATATTTCTCGGTCAACCGAGATCTAGCCGTTTAACCGTGGTTTTTTGCCTTTTGCTGGATCTAGCGCAGCTAGGCACTGTAGTCCCCTAGTTTCTGCACGATGCGACGAATGGTTCCTTGTTCTCCGTCAGAAATAACACTGAGCGACAAGCATCTATATATCCATCCTTCAATGTACAAACCCGAAGGCCGCCGAAACGGCACGGCAAGTGTCAGCGGCTCGCGAGGCGTAACAGAAGCGCGGCTAGCGGAAAAAAACCGTCGTGACGCTTATCCGTCCTTGATACGAGACTGCCCAATTCTTAGAATGACGTCAAGCATGCCCAAGATCGGGCATCAGAAAAGGAACGATCGTTACTCGAGATCACCGACCGAACCAACTCTCCCTTTCTGGCTGCTCCGCGTCATCCCGAGATCCTGTCGATTTCTGGCAAATCCTTGCATATCTGTGCATCGATCTCGCTGTCGTATCCTTCCAAGAACTCGGGGGTGTTCATCCATTCGTCGATCCTCCAGAATCACGCACAGCTTGCCACTGTTTCGTTGCTAGCCGCGATGAAACAGTAGACGCGCATTGAAAATGAAAAGAGGAGAAGCGTTGCACCCTACTATGCTCGTAATTAATTTCCGCGTAATTATTCGGGGAGTGCACGGAGAGAGCTGGGAGAGGTGTTTTATCTCCGATGAAGGATCGTTACCTCGCCTGTGTCGCGACTAGGGTTGCCAACCGTATAATATATTATATTGTACTATGTTTTTATCTAGTGGACTGTATAGGGTAAAGGCAGGTAATATGGAACGGCGCGTAATATGGAACTTTGTAAAGATTCGATAAAGAAATAACGAACTCTTCAGTCGGGCATCCCTCATTGAAAGAGAAACGTTTATATTTTTCGTGGGGAGTAAAAGTTTCTGCAAAGTGCATCAAACAGTTAAATATTGTAGTGAAGGTATGTTACAAACTATTATTTTGATATAATTTATCATTAAATATCTGTGTTCTTGATTATTCAACAACAGTTTTACCAATAAAGCTACTTTCTTCTTAGTAAAATTCTTAATTTCTTGGAACATGTGTGTACGTAATATGGAAGATACCGAGTAACGTAAATGAAGTTGATAATGACGATGACGACGATGATGCGTAATGCTTATTTTGCAATGGTAATTATAAAAATAATGACAAGAAAGCAGAAAGCAGGAATAAATTCCAAAAATGATGTATAAATATTTATTTGTATCTTCTACTTAATAAATCTTCTTTTTTAGTAAAAGAAAGCAAAGATTTTTTATTTTTCTTTACAAATTACGTAGGTGTTCCATATTAGGACCCATTTTTTCGAACGGCTGATTTTCACTCTTCGGTTTTTTTTACTACAATTGTAAAACAATTGGATTTGTTTACATTTTATTATGTAAATATGATTATGCATTAGTTCCTTCGTCCCCTCATGTTAGTTTTATTAAAAAAAAAAAGCAAATTCCCCTACTTTTGATAAGCTTTTGAAATCAGATGTTCCACATTACCTGCCTTTACCCTACTGTTAGAAAAAGATACAGTGCGCAAAAATACTATAGCTATTTCCGATACATCGATAAAATTCTACAATTTTTACTTATTCCTTTACTTTATGGCAACATTAAAACTTCAATTTTTTAAATTAAACTTAGACAAAGAAGATATTTTTTATCATGAATATGAAGTGGCGGGAAGAGGGAAACAGAGCCAGTCTGTCTCTCATAAAAAAAATATTAATTTGGACTTTCAGTGCAATCAAAACTTAACATATTTGTTAAAGTCAATCAATTAATTAATAATGCAAATTGTACAAAAAATATACATGTAAGAAATAAGATGTTTTAATGTAGTTTTATTTTATATCACTTTCCTCTGAAAAGTACTATATTTTTTCACAATGTACTACATTGTTTATCACATTGAGCCGTAAAGTACCTACTACATTTTCCCCCCAAAAAGTTGGCAACCCTAGTCGCGACCTACACGATGAAGCGCGGGAGCGACGTTTAGTATTTCGCTGCGCGAGTAGAATGAGCTCGGTGAGGAAGGTCGGTCGGCCTTTGGCTGAGCCAAAGGAAACGAAAAAAGCCTGATAATCGCGTCTCACCTGGACGCCGATGAGCTATCGGGGCCCGTTCGACGTTCCTCGCGGAATAGGATTAAACGCGTCACGCGCCGCAGCCCGTGAAGGGAAACGAGAAGCCCCGAGTGATTTTAATTACAAGTCGTGTTTTTGCGCGTCTTGGCTTTTCGCGCAACGTCGCCCCGTCTCAGCGAGTTCCGCGATGTAGTCCGACCTCACGAGGCGGGGTTCGATTCTGAGGCTTGTTATCGATCGATCCACGATATTTCATGAAATCGGGTGCAGGGGGAACCCGCTGCAGGGAGCATCTCGTGACGGATGCTCTACTACGAACTTGCTTCCTTCCCTTGCTCATCAAGCTGGAATGAGATGGTATGGACGAGAAGATGAATGAAGATACAAGAGACACAAGGAATCGCGAGTCGGCGTCGAATCTAAAACCGTGTAGGTGCGAGGCCAATGGTGGACGAGTGTCTTTCGCGTGGAATAAAAGGCTTCCCTCCTTCGAGGGCTCTGAGAATAGGAGTTTCAACAAGTATATTCGGTGAATGTTGGTTGACCCTCGCAGCGGTGAAGACAGTCTTGTGCAGTCGCTTTATCCTTTGATGGTACGTATAGTAGCATCATACCTGAGCGAGTGTTCGTTGCTCAGAGTTGAAGGACGACGCCCTGGGTTGTCATCATCGCGAACCATTTGCAACGTATAATTTCGTTGTTCCCGATCGAACAGGAGAACAGGCGACATAAACGCCGGCTCGTGTGTAGTAGTAGCCCAGTTTGACCCTGCCCGGTTGAACCGTCGTCGCGTGACACGTTGTAAATCACCGGGGCCCACCGTAGTAGCGATACGCGCCTGACCAGTTTGATGGCCGCGGCTCATTGACGCGGTTCCTCATCGTCCCCCCATTCACAGGAGTCGTGAGTGCATTTCATATTCCAGTGCATCTGACGACTCCACCTTCCACTCGGTTTCCCTCCCTGCGAATCAGTTGCGAACGTCACGGAAATACTGCTAAAATCAGTAAATAGATGTCTATAGTTATTCTATAAATTCCTGTGATTATTCGAGTACCATATCTCGAGTTACCCACCAATGCACTTTTGCAAAGAAAGAACCGTGCCCGCTTATAAGATTGCAATTCCGCAATTGATATAAAGAAGTTACGTGACGCATCAGAATTAGCATAAAGCCAAGAAATACTCCAGCCGATAGCGAGGCAAAAGGGTAAACGCGAAATGGCTCCGCGACATCTGAGCAGGTCCGCTTGAAATAATTTCGCGTGGCGGCGCGGGCAAAGCGGCATCTATAATGTATTCCGACCACGTGGCTTATCAACCGCTCGACCGAATGAACTTATCGAGGAACTAGCTCGCCTCGGTGCCGCGCACCGCGGCCGCCCGTTGCCGCGAATAATCCCGACCAGCCGTGAAATATGGCGTTAATTCCGATCTCGGCTACTGATTTAGACCTGCACCGATTTGCACCGCTAATTCGTTCCACGGTGTGCATTAACCTTACGCGTCGGCCGAGAACCGCGCGTTCAACTCTTCGCCACTCGTTCACCCTACACACCCTGCTAAGAACCCGCTGGATCCTTATTTCTTAATAAATTATAAATGAAGCTGATTCTTTATTCGACCTTGACCTGACCATGGCGCCATGCCCACGCTCGTGTGAAACCTAGGATCGCGATAGGATTAGACTTAGATTCCCATGAACCAGCCCTCGTTGCAGCGACGAGCGTCAGTTTTCCTTGGCGATGTTCCTCAATGTTTCAGCAGCGATCCAAGGAGAAAATTGTTTGCAGGGTGAGCGCATTGTAGGGCGACGCATTCCTGGGGAATACGGCGAGCCGGCAACGAGCTGCTGAATCGCGCGCCCGCGACTCTTCTTTTTCGACTCGTCGTCAGAACCATTACCTACCGTGGCCCGCCTACTAGAGTAGCGACTTCTACTCTGGACGATCTGCCTCGGTACTCCCGCCGGCCGGCCGAGATCGTGGATAACAGTTATTAGGGGCTTTTTATAATGCGCGCGTATCTCTCTCTGTCTCCCGTTCACTCGAGGCGGACTAGCTGCTCTCCGTCTTGCTCTGCCGTGTTTCACGGCAACCACCTACCAGAAGGCCGGCTAACCATCATCGGGAGCCTATCGGGATAGAACGAGAGAGCCGGACAGGGCGAGAAGGAGAAAAAGGGAAGAGGGGCCCCTGCGACGTTTAACCGTGCAACCGCGGTAAGCGTATGCGTAGGACACTCCCAGCCACTTGATTATATATAATTATCGGCATTTTAATAACTAATCATTTTCCCTGGCTCCTTCTTCCTTCCTCCGCAATTCTGCGGAGAAAGGAGCAGCTTCCGACCACGGCCAACTTCGCTACCGTATCTCCGGCTCCTCTCTCTCCTCTTGCTCCTCCTTCCCCGGCGTATGCATAATAATATCGATACGTCTTTGTTGCCGTCGAATTAAATGAGATACGCCGATCAGTGTATAAACGAGACGAGGAAATTGCTTCGTAACTTGCCTCCGCAGACCGAGCCTGCTTTTTCACGGTCCCACTTTCGTTTCCTTCTCTCGGTACACGTTTCTGTCGCTGCTTCCTCCCGGCCGTAGTTCACGAGGAAAACCGAGGAAAAAGTCGCAGTCCCGACGAAACCCACTTCGATTATCCCCCCTGGAGCCGCGGGGTGGGCAAGGAGATCTGTAGGGTGGCGCCCGCGATAGTCGGCCGCGCTCGTAAATAACCCCGGAGCGTAATTAAAAGCTATCGATTTGTCGTAAGCCGCGTAATTGCACGAGTTACTACGCGCCCCGAATAATCGCCGCTCCCGGGAAACTTCGTAGGGCCGCGCCGACGGAGATAACGGAATATTTACATATTATCGCGGGACCTGCACGATCCACCTACGCCAGCCTCGCGATGAACCCGTCAGCCCCCGGCCGGGGGAGGGCTTGGGATCGTGTCGCGGATTCCAAATCCAGGGACCAAGATCCGAAGAAATTGATGGCCCCGTGTAATGGACACAGGGAACGAACTACCACTTCGTTTAACAGAACGTTTCGTCGACTAATTCTAATTGTAACAGGCGGCAGTGTAGGTTCTTAATGTCGCTCGGGAACTGAACCCGAGCCTGAATTGCTGGTGTACTGATAGCGAACTGAATAGAGCTTGAGGATGTTAGGATTTTTCGAGGCAGCAGTAAATGAAGGTATCAAACGGGAGACTTTTGTATCGCGCCACGGCGAGCAGATTCTTGCGATCATGCTCGCGACTTGAGCAGGTTTTCTGGGATTTCCTGCTTCAAACTTCCCCTCCTGCTGTGGCCCCCGGCTTAATGGCAAGGCGGTCGTCGCGAGTCGTAAAACACGAAGATCCCTTTCGCTGATTAAAAGGCCGTCGACAGTCGTGTCGTTCGTTAGGCCACGGGTTCCGTGATCGTCCCGTTTCCTGTGACAGTTTCAACGTTTCTGTTTTCGTTCCTCGAGCCTGCAGTAGCGAACAATGTACGACCGCAGATTTTTGCGCTTGATTCCGCGGCTATGAGGGGGGGAAAAAACGCTTGCCGCCCGTTCCGTGCGAGCGTGATCCGTAAGTCGACGAGGAAACGCGATACGGGCGGAATGAATTTAGAGGGTGGGTCTGCGAAGGACATATAGATTTCAGGACACCTGATACCTCAAAATCGACCGGAGGGGGTGGCGTCGTATCGCTCGGCATCTGAACTCCCCTAATAACTCTCGCCTTCCTGGGCCCGAGAAACACGTGTCTCGTCAATATTTAATTCCATATCATGAAACAGTATAGCTCGAACCACTTTAATCTCGATATCCCCATTTGCTGCTCGAAAGACGGCTCATCGAGGACGAGGCCTTCGAGTTCCTCTGCCTACAGCCCAAGACCGAGGTTCTTTGCCCCCCTGCCCCGGAGGTCCGTGCAACATCTTCGTGTTGCTCCCCGTTTTTGCATACACCGTAAACAGTGATTACGAAAGCGACCCAGCGACTGCATCCGCCCTGCGAACATGTTCTCCTCCACCTCCTCTGAAGCAGACGCGCATCGTAGCGGTTGCAGAGGTTCCAGTCGCGTGATACCGGTCAATCATCGCCAGAGAGGGCTCGGCCGACCAAAAAGTACGACCAGTGCCAGCTTCCCGCTTGTGCGTATGCATATGAACGTCGTTTCGGAAGTGAACGTTCTAATTAGTCCTTCCTGGGCTCGGATACCGTTCACGCGCTTTCTCGTTCGCTCCTTCAGTCGCGTGACACGGCCGCTAATTGCCGAAATATTAATGGCCCGCGTTCAGCCAGGAGGGCAACGGACAGCCCGCTCTCATCTGTCTCTACGTGTCCCTCTACCTCTTCTTTCGGTTCTTGGTTCTCGTGTTGCTTCTTGAAGCCACGACGGTGATAGAGTTCGCGCTGATTCATCGCGTGCGAGTGCATTAGAGGGAGGAGAGTGACCCCATGAAGCGCGGGGACTCGCGATTAAACGCTGAGCGTGGAGGTAATCGAAGGGCCTGTCTGTAATGACAATCAGACGCGGCAGATATTCCTTGCTGGCCACGTTCGACATGCAGGATGATACGAGGGTTCTGTTCAAATCTCGAGGAACCAAGGGCCGATTCTATCGACACACGGTATTTGGAAACGGTCAATAGGAGGAAATGGAGGTTCGATTTTTGCCGCAGTGTTCACGATCCAAGTGAAATTTGGAGCTCGTTCAAATTGAAGGAATAATCGATGCTAGGGCAATCGAATTACCCCTGTGGTTGGCTGCACGATAAGTGACTCGCGGCGAAATTTCCACGGAAAAGAGGAGGGAAACGGCAGGAAACTTTAAGGGGGGGCGCGATCGAAGCTCGATGCTCCACTCGGGCAGCGAAGTGGCCGAGCTTTATGAAGCACACAGAGCGCGCTGGTTACCTCCGTGGGATGAGGAGGGAAAAGGGCGATCCGAGACGATTTTGCGTGCGCGCGAGTGTGTGTGCAGTTCTGCGCGCATTTGCGGATCCATGGATTCGTGAACGGCTGTAAGTGGACGCCCTTCTCGTAACGCGACGGTGAAGCCAACTCGAGTGAAGTTAAGGAGGGGCTTGGATGGCTCTTCCTGCGGGAATAGGAAGTCCAATCCACCCCGCGCTTCCGTCCCCTTTTCCTTATACCCCAGGGCGCATAAATCACTCCTTCTGGTCTCTGCTCTGCGAGCGTTTCCTCGGGAATGTTTCGCTGTCTGGCGACGTTACGTAATTTTACACGCGGTCAACGGCGTTAAACCTTCGGCCCTGCTCCAATAAATTACCCTTCTTATCCGCCCGAATCATTTCATTGCCGATACTAATTGTAAGAGCGATCGCAATGGTCAAATTTTCTGCAGGAAGCTTACACGATTGTTCTTACAATTTCACCGAGATTTATAATCGTAAGTGGCTCTTGAAAGTCCGTTTATGTGTCGCCGTCCCACGCGACAATGTGATATCGACTAAAGAGACGCGTGTATATGCGTGTGCATGCTACACAGAGGGTGGAGGTGTCGGGTATGGTAGGTAAATGTAAGCAGTAAGCCATTTTCCAGACGATGAGGCGCGAAGCCCCGCTCCGCCTCTTAGCGCGGGTAATCCGTGCTTTACCAACCGAGCCAGGGAAGGAAGCCACCCGCAGGTGCGACCCCGGGGCTTCTTCCCCCCGAAGCGCAGCCTATATTTAATATCGCTCGTCCTCGTTACACCCCGAGAGCTTCGACAACGACCAACTTGCTCGGGAAACTCGTTTCCCTCGAGCAACCGACGTATACAGTTCGCCCACCCTGAAAATTCTCCAGTTCCTGAGAACCTTCGAGCACAAAGAACACTGAATTTATCCCTCGATGTATTCGAATAATACGAACAAGAAATATTTGAAATTCGCATTCTTGACATGTCTTTTTCCTAGAAAATAATGGACTGTAAAAGTTTTAGCTTAGGAAGCGAACCATTAGTGGAAGTGCAGCATATTTGGAATACTGTTGGTATTTTGGAATACCGAAGTATCTAATAAACTACTAACGCTATCTAATTTGTAACAGCGTGTATAATAGGGGCTAATGACCTGTTAACTAATGACATTTGTGGATGAACCGGCATTTTAACATTTTCGACTTAGTCCGCAGAATAAGAAAATTTTGTCAAGCTGCAAAACTTTTTCAGCAAGTATTCAATCGTTCCAATCATGGTTAAAATATGTCGAAACTTTAGTTAAACACTTTTTAGTTTTTACCGAATTTTTAATAAAATCGTTTAACTTAAATATTACTTTTTATGTATTTTATTTATCTAAGATTGTTCCAATATTGTGATTTTTCAGCCTGATTAGATTATAAAAGAAAATAATTTTATTATCTACATGTTTTTTTGAAGTTTATAAAGTGAAGATAAATTGGAATAGCGGTATTCCAAATTACCTGCACCTTAACGAAATCGATACTTCCTGTCATTTTTCATTTAGATCAAAGTTTCAGTTACTTTTTGTTTTTTATTATTACCGAGAGTTTAAAATATAAAAGTTTATTAGTTTTCCTATGATATTATGCAGTTTTATTTGCTCCCATCCTCTGCTGTAATTCTTACATTCGCACAAGTAACAGCAGAGATACAACAGTCCCATGCTGACTTAATAAGCGTTATATATCTACATATTGAAATTTATTAATGAAGATAGTATGGGAAAAGTGGTGGATGATTTTAAGTGTGACCCACTGTGCGTTACATCGCCGTCCAGTTTTTATACGTCCCCCTTCGTTTAATATCGCTCACGGACCAGCCAATATTCCACGGCGATCGCCATTAATTACCTTTAATGCGTCGCGATAAGCGACTAGTATCAATTAAAATTAGCGCCGCGATAAATTGCCGGGCGACGGCGAGGAAGAAGGAGAAAGGACCGGTGCTGATTATGACGCACGGTCACGCGCAAGTTAATAAAATTAATTATTATTTAGCGTTACTCACGCGCTGTAATTATCCAGTCGGCTTTGTAATCGTGGAACGGGACGAGGCTCGATGATATCCTCCCTGATTTCTCGCCGTTTCTAGAGCATCGCGTCGCCGATCGTTGGCCAAACATCGCCGCGTCAACTTTCACGCGCTGCGCGACTTCAAGGCCTGTACTTGACTGCGGCCAGACAGGTCGAGCCACGTCCATGACACGAATCCACGCTCGGTTTCCTGTTTCCAAGTCAAGTTCAGTTGTTCCTGACGCGATCGAGCGATCGTGCACCGTCGTGGACGCGATCAGGGGGCTGAAACATGGAGGCTTGGATTATACAAATGTCATTCGAGCTATCTATGAGCGAGAAGTTAATCGATGACGATCTTTGCATTGCAAATAAAAACTATTCAGTTCCCTGATCAGGAGATGTTGAGCTTTGCTCGCGTCGTTGGTGTAATTAGGAGCGAGACGCAGGTGGAGACAATCGCGCGACCTCGTTAATAATATCGTCCCGGAGCGAGAAGAAGCGCGAAGGAAACGGTAGAAGAAGTTTTGCCACCCAATTGCCCACGACGCGACGCGACGCACGCGATAAGAACTCAATTACGGTTTTATCCAATTGCGCGCACCTCTTCCTGGCGCCGCGCGCCCTGCCGTCCTCTTCCCGTCCGCGACTTTTTTCCCCTGCATCTGCGATGGGAACGGAAAACATTCCGCGTTTCCCCGCACTAGAGCCGTGCCGGGGGGCTTTTTGTTCCACGGTGTTCTTTTTTTTTTTCTTGCTCGCGCGGGTGAACGTCTCTGCACGCAGGCGGACGCCGGGAAAACCTTTCCGGCGCGCCCGCCGTTCGAAAGTCGGCCGACAGTGAAATCTCAACGTCGAACGGCTTTTCCCTGCTCGTAATCGATGGTAATTTAATTAAAACTTCGAACCGGCCTGCTTTGGGAACGGAAATCACATCTAGTTATTTATTATTTTGTCAGGCCCGCTAATTTATGCGGCCGCGCCGCGTGTAATCCAAGTCCAATTACTCCGAATCAGGAAATTTCGCGATAATGAATATTTACAGGCTCCACGCTAACTGACCAAACGAAATAAATCAAGACCGAGCCGGCTCTCGTACGGTTGCGGAGCGCAGAAAACGGCGCCGGTTTAAACAATGCGGGTAACGCGAGCAGTTGCACTCCGGCTGCATCGTTTAACGTGGCAGCCGAACAATACCATATCTTATTCAATCTCGTCGGGCGGCTAACGTTGCCAATGTTTCTAAGAGGCATTGTTCGGCATCAACAGTTAGCCTGATTCAAGCAGATGCTGCTCGGCCATCGAGTGCGTTGCCACGTAATTAGCGGCGCGTAATCTGGCCGCGTGGCAACGGCAACGACGCCATTACGGCTCCGACGGCCGCGGAACAATGAGAGATACAATACCAGCGAGACACGATTGTAAACGGCGAGAGAGAAGCCGCGGTATCGAATCAATGTTCCTCGTGAAAGCCAACGCGAGCAACCAGCCACGACAATGTGTATCCTCGCCACGCCCTCGCCGAGTTTTTTTCGGGCCTTCTTTTAGACCGAAAGCACCCAGACGGTAAAGTCAGGCCGCCACCTGCTCCCTAGAACGGACAGCTGAATAGTCGATGCATCGCGATTCGTTCTGGCAATCTTTCCTTTTTTTTCCCCTGAATAGAGGCTCTATTTAAATGGGGCCCTAACGATATCTTTGTACGCCAGGCAACGGTGCTTCCTTTCGGGCGACTTTTAACGTGTTAAGCCACTTGTCATTGATGCACGGTGGTTCCACCCTCCGCATTCCTTGATCCCACGACTCTTTGACTTTCTGGGGATAGCGTTTCAAGGAGACAGATATAACACCGGTGAAAGACACCCATTTCTGTAATTTCAACTTACTTCTCTCGAAAAATCTCGCCGCCCCACAGTGTGTCGAACTTCGACAGCCGAAGTTCTGAATTAATCAGTTTTCGACCTAAGCACCCTAATACTTTTTTTTAAGAGGATACAAAGATGCATGGTTTGATGAAAAAAATAAAATAAAATTAAAATAAAACGTTTTCGAATTTCGGGGGGTATATTGTACCACTCTTGAAATACAAGAAAAAATCTTTGTTGTTTGTTTATTTTACTTGTTTACTTAAATATTTCGCAGTGAAGTTGGCGTTTTCAGAAATTTCGGACGACTTTATCATCGGAAACAAAAAAGCCAAACATATGTTTAATTTGCAGGAGTATGACTATCTCGTTAACCACAAATATCTTAAGATTTTTTAATATTTTCCCACATTGCATACCTATCAAACAGAAAAGAAATGCCCCTTTCGGTACTTTCAACTTTGATCGACTCCCATTTTAATAATTTTGGTTGAAACTTGTTCTTTCGTGGAAAGCGAGATAACCATACTCCTGCGAATTAGAAATATGTTTGGTTTTTTTATTTCCAATGATCCAGTCGTCTGAAATTTCAACGGCCAGCAATTCTGAAGCCGCCAACTTCACTGCGAAATATTTATGTAAACAAATAAAATAAACAAACAACAAAAGTTAAGTGTTTATTTCATTATAAAAACCATCACCGAAAAGTGGCCGATTTTTCGGTCGAGAGCGTAGAATGTCCCCTTAACATTTTAGGATACAAGAATTTGTGGATCAAACACTTCGGATTCTTGACTTTTGTCCATATACGCGTAACACAGTGCGCCTGCCAGATGCATTAGGGGGACGCGGCCGTTCAACAAGACGCATCTGTGCATACGGGCCAGGACTTTTGCGCTTTCGGTATTGACGGCCCTTTGCGGAAAGGCAATTTTTCGTCGAGGATACACGACTATCGCGTTAACGTTGCTCCCGCGGGAGGCTGTTGTCGAAGGGGCGCGCCACTATCCGCGTATTTCACCCCCGTCCACGGCCCGAGGCCTGCGGGTCTGAAAGCACCACGTTCCACTATCTCGCGGACAAACAGATTTTAATGAGTAAAACGGTGCGGCCGAATTGCATCATGGCGTGTTCCCCGCGAATTTTACGGGCGTCAAACCTTTCGGTTCCCTCCAAACCCCACCTTTCCCATTCTATCCCTCTTCCACACTCTCTCTCTCTTTCTACCGTGCCAGCTCGGCGTTACACACCCGCCATAGTCATCCATAGTTTATATCACACGAACACGCGGCCCCCGCGTAATGGCCGTCCGTAAAATATTTATCGCGGAAATTAGTCGCACGATGATGTATGCCGCCGAGTCTACGCACACAGGGGGACACGAGCGTGTGCGCGCACCTGCCGACACGGGCGCGCAAGTCTGCCCACGCCGCGCAGGTAGGATGGAAGCGTATTTGCGCGAAATCGGCACGACCGCACACGCTGCGGGGGGCCCATCCCCCTAGCCGCCCCCGCGCGGAGGGTGGAGGGAGGAGGGACAATAAGCGTCGTCGTCGGGGTGTCGCAACGTCGAAATCGATCGATTCGCCATTTCGACGATCGATCTCCACGCTCCCAAACAACCCGCGCATTACGGGCACCGCAGCCGAAACGAGTTTTAAACTAACGAAAGCCAAAACCACGCAGCCAATCACTCGTTTTTCCTAATCTCTGTTTCCCTTTCTGTTCCAGGTAAGTGCTGGTGACTTGATTCTTTTCCGGACCTGGTACGCGACCGCAGTAAGTTTCGAGGATTAAGTAGCTTGGCTTATTGCCCTTCTGGAGGGTCCTTAGTGCGATCGTTTCGCGCGAAACTTTAGATATTCCTCCGTGCGCTTTGGGGGTGGGAAACGTCGATGGTGACGCTTGGAAGCTCGCCTGAGATACCTACTTGTGAAAAGTAACGTTAGATTCCGTAGAAAGTTCGAGCGAGGATAGATCCGCCACCCTCGGGCATCGAAGTGTTACCCTCGGAACTCTTCGTCTCTTCCGTTCCCAAGGAATCTGTTCGAGGCATTCCGTTGCCATTTGCACTAGTTCTCAGACCGAGGGATTTCTCGTTACCTCCCTCGTTAGGCCTTTGGTGAACTCCAGCAAAATCAGTCGTCAGCCAGGTGCGCTTGGAGACCAGCGAACAAGAGCGAACATTAGCGAACGAGAGCCTATTCGGAGCGAGAAATACGAGACCCCCGTTACGGGATATGACTGACGAGGACATAGATGTGCTCGAGTGGCTGTATAATGAAATCGCGGGTCACGCGACCGGAACATTAGATCGAATCCGCAGTCATTTCCCCGGGCCGGGGTGATTCATAGATGCGGAGAGTCCAAGTGGCTCGGGGAATAGGTGTCGAGCGTCTTACTAATTCGGCCGCGCTGTCTGACAGGGTCGTTCCGTTTCTACTGCGAGCGTGGATCACCGATAAATCCACTTCTCAGGGGAGCGTAACGGTTGCCACGGTCCTCTGAAGTTTTCCACGGCATTGTGCTCGCCCGTAACACGCTGTTAAACGTAATGACGTGTGTTTACGCTTCTAAAAGCTTCTCCTTCGATCCGGGTTATTCCGTGGCCAGACCCCGCGCGCCCGTCGGTCATTATCTAATGGTAAAAGTTGTTATTAGTGGAGCCGCAGCGAGGATAGAGTCGTGACGCGACCGCGGTAATGTCAGGGTTGGTCGAACGTAGGAAATTACGACGGAAGACACGGTATTAATTAGAGATCGGACGTTGTTTACCAGTCACGGCGACGGGAGCGGTATTGTGGGCCGCGTTTCTTACGATAGCCCGCTTTTCCTGCTACGTGCCATTTAGCTAACGGTTGGCGTGCACCGAGTTCCATTATTTTTATGACTTTCTGCCAAAGCCAAGCCCGCGGACGAGGGAACAGCCGGGAGGACTGACTCTTCGGCGTACCTCGCCCGCGTCGCAGACGGATCTCTCGGCCTCCTTTTATTGAATCCTACGACTGTATCAAACTCCTGTGCTGTCTTTGAAATAACTGCAGGCGAGCGCGACTCATTCGAGCCTCGTTTAACTTTGATTCCGCGCCCCGTTGCCGGTGATCCGAAATCACGCCGGGTGCCGTTCTGCCGGTTAATTAGAAGGCAGGAACCCGTCGAATCGAGTGAAATTCGACCGGGCAGTTTTTCCAAATTACGCGTCGACGCGGATTTCGTTCATAACGCTGGCCGGAATGAAATTCGCGTCGTCGGATTTCCGCTAATCCCGGGTTCGTTTCGCGGCGGAACGAAACGAAATTAAATCGTGCGTCGACCCGGCGTTAATTAATACGCATTGCCCGGCGTGTCGATTCGCGCGCGCTCGTCCGCGATAGGTAATACGCGGGCCCGATTCCACAATATGTAGTAGTTTCTAATTAACGGTAGGCATTGCGATCGATCCAATAAAAGTAGGCAAATAAATCGTTGATACCCTGTCAATACGTTCGACACGATAAATCAGTACTTTCCAGCAATTATACGGGAGCGCTTGCTCGCACGCGCGCGGCGCTGCGGGCACGAAAAACAAATTTTGAGTAACAAGCATCGATTTTCATCTCGGATTTATTTAACGCCGATTAAGCTGTATCGGGATATATCCGCCGTTTATACTGTTCGGATAGTACGCTATAAATAACTGTCTATTACACGGGACTCTAAATATTAATCCCCCTCCGCGCTATTAATGTCAGATTAAGGGAAAACAGAAAAAGCTGAAAAATGGATACAGGAAGGATTGTACGAGCTTTCACGGCCGATACAGGCCGAGCAGAGGAATACAATTTGAATAACTGAGAGCGGCTGAGGCGCGCCGTTGCGGAATCCACAGGGGACATCAACTTTTCCCAGAGTTCCGACGTTCCCTGTGCTTATGGATGCAGCATTAGCATCCAGAAGTGCCAGAATTAAGCTCGCCGTGTCATTTCGATGTCTCTTTAAAGTCGCCCCTACTCCGCTGTCGCTTCCATTTCCCGTACCACCATCGGTTCTCCGCGCAGAGCCAGATATCGGTACAGATCTCTGGCGCTGGATGCATTTTAAACTTGCATCGCTCGATTACCGTTCTACCGCGACCTTCCTTCGTCGCCAATGATGCATAAAACTCGATGAATTAACCAGGATACCGCACCGAGGACGAGAATGGCGCGTTAAAAAGCTGGCGATCAGAATATCAGGGCCAAACGTGGTTTCACGATTTTAGTATCACATTAAAGAAGGATTAGCTTCGACCCACCAACACGATCCCACGATTTTAAGCACAATTATTCTTACCATGAATCTTTCTACAGATTTTAATTATTTCGCAGTATTCAAAAAGTATCCCAAATTGATTTTAAACGCGCAAAGCCTCAGCGGAGCGTCAGCCCAGCGATCGTTGGATCCTTGCAATCTTGTTTTAAACCTCTCTCCCCAATTCACGCGGTAATTTGCATCTCCGGTGTTACGCGGACGTCCGCCGAACAACCTCGTGACAATTTGCGCGACGAAGTTCCAGCCACTTCGAACTGCAGTCCTCTCGCGAGGCAACGAAACGAGTGTTGAAGGTGCTGTAAGACGGAAGGGGGTTGGGAATCGTAGGCGGTAGTTGAGACGAGGTGCTAAAGTTGGACGTACCACGACGAGGAAGAGAGGCTTCGGTCGCCGAGGTGCAATGACGTAGGGCGTCGGAGGCGTTGGTGGCGCTGGGCTCCCACCAGCGTATCGATTCCTCGATGCCAGGCAAGGAAACCAACCCCCACAACCCCTCCCTTCGGTTTCCTCTACCTTTAACCACCCCCGGACGGCCGTGGCGGCTAACTCAGCCCTCTCTTTCCCTCTTTCCGCCCATCTACGCGGCCCAACCACTCACCCATCCACCCCTGCCCCTCTTCTGCCCACCTACAGCCCCCTGCGAGAGCAGCCCTTCCTTCCCCCGTTGCCATTCCTCTTCCGAGCGACGGCCAACTTTCCAGATATGAATTAACAGAGTTACGGAGCTTCTGCGGCGATTCCAGGATTCCAGCGATGCAGCTTACCACCTTGAGGCCATCTTCCAGGCTCGCGGTGTCCTCCATAACCGTGTGCATCCGCGTTCCTCCCGGCGCATTCGTGCAACGGCGTTGATCTCTGCCCGACTGTTACGTCGATACCTCGATTGTCTCCTTCCCGATTTATGACCCTCTCGGCCGAGTACGCACGGAACGGGCTGGCGTGTTTTTTTTTCTCTGTAAGCCTGGCACGCGTGGGACTAATAGGGTAATTAAGTCGGACAGCGTGGGAGTGGTAACTCGTCACGAACGCTGATCGTCGACGATGTATAATCTGTCACGAGATCTGTATTCGATGGAATCCCGGTCGTGTCGGATGCGCCGTGCCTCGCATTACCTTTTTCCATTGTTCGAACCGTTCCTCGACATGCCCGGCTCGTGGTTCTCTACCATTTCTTCCCACCCACGCGTTCCTTTCGTCATCAACGTTGCCCTTTGTTTTTCTACGCTGTCCACCGTGAATTATCGAGCTCCTCCGTCGTTAGGGCGCCAGCGCCCGTGGATTCACCGGCAACGCTTGTCGCCGACGAAATTCGTGCGTCCTTCGAACCCTTCCTACCCCGGGGCTCCGTTTGACCCTTGCACGGTCATAGAAGCATCCGGCTGATAATGCCATTCCGCAGCACTGGGTTAGTGCAAGCACGCGGGTGCAACGCCGAGGCGGAGGGGTCGGGAGGGAATGGGAGAGAATATGAGAGTGGCGGATGAGGGGGGGCAGAGGCTGCCGGTAGTCGACCACGAGGAGGGGGCGGTCGTAAGGGGTGCGGAGAGGGAAGGGTTTGGGGTATTAAATCATAGAGCCGGAGCGCCTGCCGCCCGGTTTACTGCCGGATAAAACGCAGTGACTGTTATGTTATGGACCACCTGTATGCCTCGACCCTGAACTCTCCCTGTCTCTCTCTCTTTCCGTCGCTTTGCCGGCTGCTCTCGAGCCGACTGAAATCTATATGTGCTCGAAAACAGCCCTCTCGCCCCCGCATGCAGACGTGACATTGCTCTAGATTGCTCGATTCCTCGAAATCCTTCGATTTCAATCCTTATTTCGACCCCCGCCCTATCGCGCGCGATTAGATCCCAAATACCAAACAGTTTCCTCGTGGAAATATTTATTTATTTATTTATTTATTAATAAACGGGAATACCCATAGTACACAACGATATTTATAATCAGTAGAAACGACAGAGTCTGAGCCATTAATTCACAAAGTAACGTAGCTTGAAAACTGAGTAAATACTATTAAGCTCTAAGCTAATTGAATGAGAACAGGCCAAAATAAGAAGACACCTGTTTCTTATTTTTCGGCCCTCTAAAACGTATCCAAAAACCAAAGCAATCGGAGGCGGACACCAAGAAATCTTGCTAGTACACGGGTCCGCTCGCCGGCAGGATACGCGGCACACTTTCGTTTTCATTCATTTCTGTACTTTCTTTCCTGTACTTGGCGTCGAGACGCTACCGCGTCTCTAGATTAGCAGTCCAAGAAGGACGCATCTGCGATGGGGCGAATCACGAATGGGGGGCGGTAGACAGCGCCGAGTGCGTCGCATTCTCGTAGACGTTCTCGGATGTTAGAACGATCCCTTTCGATGCCAGGCGGATAAAAATTTGTCAGGGCGTGAGGAGGGAGTGAAAAATAGCGCGGCATCACGCGAGCCGCGATGCTAACAGACGTTTACTCGGCGAGCCAGCTCCGTGGCGAGTAATTAACGCGTCGCCCCTCGACAGGTCTGACGTGAGCGCGCGCTTCGGAAAGGAATTCGCGACGGGAAGCAGCCGCTTCGCACCTAGCCCGGACGTGGGGCGCAAAAACGGGCCCCGCAGCTCGCTGGAAAAGAGGAGCAGGTCGGTCACGTAGAAAGAAAAGCGCGCTCGCGTCGTCGCGCAGTCTTCCGTCGTTCCTATCTTGGAACACTCGCCGCCCCTCCTCGTCCTTGGGGTCGAGTTTTTCGTTTCTCCGCGGAGATCGGTATCCGCGATTATATTATAAATATACATGTAACTCCGCCGAGAGACAGTCCCCTCGGCCGGGACGGACGAGCACACGAACACACGAGCAGCACACGAGCAGCACACGAGCAGCGGTCTCACGTGCGCGAGATACCTGCCGACGCGGCGCAACTGCACCGGTGCATTCGGTGCACAGTCACGTGTATTGTATATGGCCGGCACCATATCTGCCTTCGTACGAACCCGGTGCGCGCAACCTTCGCCTTAGTATCTCTCTCTTCGTCCTTCTCTGCCGCAACGTTCGCCTCCTTTCCGTCCGTCTCTTTCCCGAGCTCTGTCCCCGTTGCACGGGCCCCGGCGCGGCGGTATTAAATACAATAAAGACATTCAATGGGAATTAATCGGATATCTACGTATCTACCGTCCACTCTGGGTGCATTGTTGCGCCGGTGCCGTGACGGCGCGCGCGGCCGCCTCTTTTCTTCTCGTTCCATCTCCTTTTTCTCCCTTTCTCCGCCTCCTCCGACTCTCCCGCTCGTTCTTCGTATTTCACCTTTTTTGCCGGCCGAGCCTCCGCGCCGCGCCGGGTCGAATGGAGATATTCCGCGGCGGAATAATATCGGGGCACGTTTTTAGAGAGCGCAACGCTCCGATGCACCGGCCTGCCCGTTTGCCGATCGACGAAGACGGCCACCGACACGAAGCCACCCTCGTTCGCTCGCATTCTCACGTGAACGAGCCCACGGTGCACCGGGCGGATACTTAACGAACCCGTCCATGCACCGCGGCCGGGTTTTTCGGTTTTTCTGACCGCCGGGAAAGAAGCAACAGCCAGCAGCTTTACCGGCTCGATACGCAACGTCGACGGGGAGATTTTAATCTCGATCGGGAGGAATTAATTCGGCGCCTTGTAGGGAATTGCGCTCGAGGAATCGTAGCTGTCTTTAATTCGATTACCGGCCGTTCCCTATCTCTCCACAGTAGCATTGAAATACCTTAATGTTTTAATTATCCCGGTAACGAGGCCGCCGCGCGTACGTTCGTGTTTATGCGGCATTGTTTCTTAATTCCGCCGGTCGGACGAGGGAAACGGTCGTTATTGTTCGCGACGTCGTTAGGAACACTTTCACAAACGAGTAGAAACATACTTGTTAGACAGCAGTGACGAAATCTACACCACCGAGGAGAGTGCTCCGTCTAACGTGTGCGACTCTAATCGCTTTTCCACTCATGAGTGTCTGATGAATCGCGAGAGGGGGGCAGAAGAACCCTGGCATTCCTTGCGTAAAGGCCGCTCTGATCGTGAGTTCCTTTGTGAAAACAACTACCGAGATGGTTTCTGTACAGTGTACACCAGATCGCGTGGCATTCCGAATGGGTGTAATTAGTAGCGAAACCAGAACAGTCGAATCTAGATGAATCCCAAGTGGACACTAATTAATTGAATCTAAAAGCGAGATCTACGTTCTAAAATAATTATTCACGGCTCCTCAATTATACGACTGGTAAATTCTAGAATCTATTTCACGAATCTGACCTTCCAAAATCAGTGTCTACTTTCTTGCGTTCTGTCGCCGCAGAAGTTTCCCGCGATAGCGATCCAGCAATCGAAGGTTCTTCTATGTTACAACTTTTGCGTGTATCGAGACACGTTGCGCGCAACAGCTCGGGTAACACGGTCGAGCCATGGATAACGTAAGTTCGTCAAAACTGTCAGACTCTTCTCGGACCTGGAGCTGCACGGCGCATTAAACTTTGAGCCCGCTCCAATTCTTGCGTGGTGTGTGTAGTTAGACCCTGTATCGATTGTTCATTACTGCCAGAACTTCGCCCGCGGAAACTTTGCCGAGTCAATCGACGTCGCGTTGTAACAGTCGAAAGCCGACCGCGTCTAATAGAGCTATAGCAGGAAACAACGATTCAAGGCAACCTGATGAATGATGAATGCAACCTTGAATCGATCAATGGAGGCGGTTGCATCGAAGCACAGCAACCAGCCGACGATTTTACTATCGAATCGCGCGGCGAGCATGAGAACCATGGCGTCTAGTGGGCTTCTGGAAGCAACGCGTGGTCTAGATAAAATCTCTGTACTCCTTCTACGACTAACTAGCAGACACTGTTATCCCCCGGTATCTTCGTTTAGATCGAGCCACTTCCGAGCTTTTTCCAGACTAGCGAAATGAATTCGTTGGGGCGTCCATAGCGCTGCTACCGAACGCTCTGGTAATTGCAAAATTGCGCTCGGCTTATCGAAGACGAAGCCTCTTTCTTGCCCGCCCCTGCTGTTACAATTATTATTCATCTTATCTCGCGCGATTTGCATTATATTTAAATTTAAATACACAGCTCGGTCGTTCCCGCCGCCTTCTCTCCCTCCACCTGTCAACCCCCCCCCCCCCCACCCCCTCCGGTTGGTCCCACCTCCTCGCATTCTTGTCTTGCTCGAAGGGGGCTACCTTGCCACCCACAGCTCGTAACTCCCGTGGCGTAATTGCAGGCCACGCGAAAACAATGCCGTAGTCGATACGATCACGTGACCAGCCCGAAATAATTCGTGTCTGTTTTCGGCGCGGTCTGGCCGAATCGCGTGGAACCCCGTGAGAGTTCCGTCGGGACCAGCCGTAAGATCGGACGCCTCTTTGTTACGACTCCGGGGGGGTGGAGCGAGAGCGGTGCTTAATTAAACGAGGAACAGTGTAATGAACTCCCGTGTGTGCATATAATTTCGACTTGTCGTGATCCCTCGTTTCCGTTTTTCCTTTTGTGGCGCACGGGGGAGGGCATTTGCGCAGTTGCGTGATCCCTCGGGATTATAGTTACAGTAGTGTACTCCTTTCTTTTCGCATTCTTCGCGACTCGAACTAATTTTATTGACTCCGCTGTTGGCTAACCGCCACGGTCCTGTGCATTCTGTCTTCGTTTACTCCGCTTCAAACGGCATCGGCGCCAGGAATAATCCCGCGGCGACGGGGGGATTTCCCTCCGATTTCCTTCCTCGCCCTTCTTTGATCAACGTCCGATCCGGCAATATTCCCTAGAACCCTCCGTCGTCTGGGATCGTCATAAACATATCGAGCAGGAACTATCGCGGCCCGACCTGCCTCAACTGAAACGTTAGCGGCGAAACGGCGTCGTAAATAACGTCTTAAGTGTAGCGTCATGGCGTCGACCCTCTGCCCGGAGCGTGACCGACCTACGAGAAGTCCTTGCACCTAGAGTAACGAGCTGTAAAAGAATTCGTACACCGTTCTCGACATTGTGACCGTAATTCCCGGCGGCAGGGCGTCAAGAGGCACTCTGGCAAGTCCCTGCTGCCTTTCACCCTTCCGTTGCACGCATAGGTATATCGCCGCGCTCTTTCTTTTACGATAATTCCGAGCGCTGTAACGCGAAGCGCTCGGGGCAGAGAGAGAGCAGAGCGTCGCTTTACTCCAATCTAACCCAATAAAAAGCACAGCATCGCTTCTTTCTGCCATTCAGAGGGAGCAAGGCGAAATAAGAAGGTGGCGTAGAAGGGCGTCGGCGATAAAGGTGACGTAGGGCGTCGCGACGTCCGTCATGCTGCGCCGGTTGGTCCAACAACCGGGCTCGTTTGCTCTCTTCCTCTTTCACCCCTGTTCCCCGGCTCCCGTGTCTAGCCCTCTCGCTCCTGCTCCCACGCTCCACGGGCTTCGTCGAAGAGGATCTTCCACCGTCACCCCCCTCCCGCCGACTCCGTCCTCTTTCCTCGTGTCTCTCGGTTGAAACGAGCGAAATGCTTCTCTCAGGATCAAGGAAGAGCGCAGACTCCAAACGGCACCGGCGACCCCCGTGAATGGCGACCCTCACAAACCAATCGTATTCCCGTTTCCATCCCTCTTCGCTGCCGGAGGAGACTCCGACGGGAGTTTCCCTCCGCGCAACCCTGTCGACGTCGTTACTGTTACCCGGCCTGCCCCTCTTTGTCTTCCCCTCGACCCGTCTCCACCCTTTCCCGATGGCCTAGCGCCGGCGACCATCCAACGTTTCCAGCTCGACGCTGGTATTTTCGCATTTTAATCGCGATCCAGATTACGCGGATCAAAGGAAAACGCCGCGAGTCATCAGGTTGTAATTCTTCACTAGTAGCTACGCTTACACTTCATCGGCTAAGGATTTTAACGAAATCTAAGTGATCCTTCCAGAGATCCAAAATCGGTATTTCATTCGCAGGGGGAGAGAAATACCTATAGCGTTCGGGTTCGATCCTGTAAGATAGCCCGTTGCAGAGATGTCGATGTCAGGTCTCGTCAATCTTTTACACGAGTGGCTTTTGTATTTCCCGTAGCGTGAGTACTAATCGCTCGTATACCTGCAATTTAAATTGCACGCGCTGCATAATCGCTGGAGGTTTCGCTTGGATTAAGTCCTCCAATCGACATCTTGCTTCTCCCGGTCCGTGCGCGGCGCGTTAACTTCCGTGGAAGGGATTCGAATATACGAGCGCCTACGTGGGAAGAGGGATCCTCGCGCTTAACGCGATCGTTTATCGTCCGTTACATAATGGAAACGCTGCCGCGTCGCCCGACCATATTATTCGGATCTTGATCGACACGACGGGCACGGTCACCGGCTACGATTTGCAATTATTGTCGACGCCGTTATCGACGCGCACCTGTCGTGTCGGTTCGCTGATAGTCGACGCGCGACTTAACGCGCTGTGTCAGTCACGTGATGGGCCTGTGCACGCGCGTGTCCGGAGACACGCGTCTATTTATCGAAACTGGTTCAAGTCGGACGTATGTACAATGCCATGTAACACGGATCCGCAATTTTCCCCGCTGTCTTTTACTGACCCGCAGATTTTTCGCCGCGCCGAATATCCCAGCGGCGGGTAATAATCGAAACTGCTGAATTCGACTGTTTCGCGGTAATGCCCTCGATATAACTTTCTATCGATAATTGCGCCCCGTAGAATTTATTAGCCAGAAACGGCTGATCGTAAAACGCTCCAGCCGTTTATACCCGGCTGGGTGTAGTTCCCGCGATATTTCTTGGAAAATTGTTCCACGGTTCGCGCTTCTCGTTTCGATAAACGTCTATTCCACAAGGATATAGGGACCCGCTATTTCACAATAGAGTGGTGGTTTCGAGGATGAACGTCAACGAGAAACCTAAGTAAAATGACTCGCGTTTCAGCAAGTTCAAAAGCAGTGGAATGTATGCGGAGTCGTACTTAAATTACATAAGGGTAATTTTGGCGAATTCTTACCCGCTCCCTCCCTCAGTATAAGAATTCGTAGGATTTGATATTCCAACCCCCTCTTTACGTAATATTTTTTACATTTAACTTCCTCAGTTATTAAATTTTTTTAAACGTTTATATAATTCGTTTAATTCAGTTTCGGAAAATTTAAACTGAAACTACTTTTCTGGAACGTTAATGATGGGATTTGTATTTATTGAAAATTAGGTTAAAAAATATTACATAAGTCGCTACCTGACTCTCCCCTCCCTTGTAAGAAAAGGTAAGAAATTCGCGAACCTCTCCCTCCCCAAAAAGCATTACGTAATTTAAGGATGACCGCTATGTACAGTGAATTACCTCGCCCAGTTGTATAAAAATATCAACTTCCAAGTTTCTTTTGGCCTCTCCTGTATGCACGCCCCTCTGTGTATAGGTATTGGAGTATAGAAAAGACGCGCGAGCGTTGTATCGGGGGGCGATATCGGAACACGGCGGCTTCCGGGCAAAGAAACATAAAGAAACGGGGTGGGGGCGCCTCCGGGACAAAACAGCTGACGCCATGGCTGCCGCCAACCTCGTTCCTCCACCTCCCTTTCCTTCATCCTGCCTTCTCTTCTTTCTTTTTCCTGCACCGCGCCGGGTTTTCCTCCCTCTTCCGACCTCGTGCCGCCCGAGGGATTTAAAAACAATTCGGTAAATTGCATCCCGCCGAGAGAAACGGAGAAATCGGACCAAAAGAAGCGGAGAACAGTGGGTGGATGGGTGGATGTGTGGGTGGTTGCAGACGGAACGGAGGGGAAAGAGTGCAAGTCGTTTGGTATCGCCGTTGCAGCGGCCGCGATATCGCTCCGCGGATCCTCGCCGCCGCGAAAGTAATTAATGCTGGCGAGGATACGCGAGCAGAGCTGGATTCTTTCTCACGAGAGACGGAAGAACGCTGAAAATCCCGCGCAACGGTTTTTAGATCGGGGAAATGGGCGACGGAAGGATACCCGCGAGTTCCGTTGCGTCACGATCAGCACTGACGATACCGCGGAGCATTGATAAAGCTCCCATGCTGTTTGCGCCCGTGCGTTGTCGGGGATAAATAGACTTCGAGGTTTTCTCGCTGGGGGGGGGGGGGAAAGAAACGGCGTGGTAGTTGAAAATGGTTGAATTCCAGCTGGCGAAATAATTGAGGTCTATTTACGACAGGCGATCTATTTTCCACTTGTGGTGACAAGAAAGACACGGTCGCGTCGGTGCTGGCAAGCTACATACCTACATATGTCTACGTAGTCCCTTAATCGATTTTGCTGGAGAACGCGAGGCGTTGCTTGAGGAAGTTGTTTGCTGGGAAACTCGATATCGAGTACTCTTCTAGCGCAACGCACGCCTCAACTTTTAATACAGTTCGCAAGAACCCGGGGCCCGGTAATGTCTCGCGGTATCGCGGGTCTGATCTGTTGTCGTTTCGCGTTAATATCAACGGTTCTTTTCATATTTTTGATACAAAGAAGTGGTCAGCCCGGACGTAATTTCATTACGGGAAGCATGAACGCTATTACGCGCGAATAAATACACGAAAGCAGGGCCGAAGCGAATTGATTGGCGGGTGGGCCTAAAGTGGGCCGTAAGAATGCAGCGTCGGCGAAGCCTTTGTGTCTCGCGTTTTAACAAGCCACGGTGCATAAATTAATCCAGAAGCCCGATATCGTTTGATTCGCCGCTGTGCCGCCATGTCCGTCGAGGTGCACCCACCTCTCTCTCTCTCTAACTCTCTCCTTCTTCCTCTTACAGGCCTCCGTATTTACCCTCCCCACCGGTTCTGCTGCTTACCTGCCAATGCACGGTGCACTTCGTGTGTAATACCTTGCGGAGCGTGCACGCACCTTATGCACCCGCCTCGATATACACTCTTTTTATGGCTGCCGTGCTACCTTGAATGGTAGCCTCTCCCTTTGACGACGCGCTCCGCCGTCCTTACGAAGGGCTGGCCGCTTTTTTTGTAATATCTGCTCTATGACATTAAAGCCTGTACTGAGGCTTTTGAACTGCGTGTTAGAAGTTCGCCTATATTGGACAGGAAAAACAAGTTAGGATTTTACAAAAAACAAGAATCTAGATTGCAGTGTTTACATATGAGGCATTGGGAGCAAAAACGACAAGACTAACCCACATAAAAGAAAAATTAATTTTTCCTATTTTATTACTAACTCAATTGCACAAAAGATGTGGGTTAGTCCGTTTTTGCTCTCAATGCCTTATATAGGTTACTAGCTTTACTACTGGGCTGCGCCCGAAATTTAGATTCTAATTTTATAAAAGAAAAAAATTTTGTTTAGTTTTGTTCGGTGAAAATAGTCATATTTATCTAGCGTAGCCAGGCATAATGGCCGAGGTACATTTCGTGACCCCTGTGTTTACCGTTCGAATGTTTTTAGGCGACAGACAAACACACAACAAACATACGAAACACTTTCCGCTTTATAGTATAAGATGTAAGCACCTAGAAAGACTCCCAAGTGTGTATTTCGATTATAGGAAGAGCAAATTGCATATGGCAGGGTCAATACGATCGTTTAAACTTTCCCCGTGATTTTCTCATATTCTATACACTAAAACTGCCATCTTACATACCGACAATACACCTAACCTCACGTTCGCAAATATCGCTTCGCTCAAGCGTCGATAAGATCGACACGACTGACCATCGCTGCTAATCGATTTCCCCAAGATGGCTAGCGAAGATTATATGACATCCAATGTTTTACTCAATATTGGTTTCAAGAACCCAGTTAAATATACATAAACATAGTCAAGCCTAAATGATTTGCAGAATTCTTTAATCGACAAATACTGGTAGGTCTCAATCCGAAGGAAACATTGTCGTTGTAGCTTTATGCTAGGCGTTCTCATTCCCCTGTTCGTCTTTCTTTCCTCTTTTTCCCGCCCTCCACCCACTAACCGACCATTCCCTTCTACCACTAGCGTCGTGGATCAATACACCGGTGGCAAAACGGCAGCCTCGTAAACGTGATTGTTGCTCGATTCCTTGCGTCTTAATTGCCCCTGCCTCTAACGACGCAATTACCCGGGAAAAAAGTGAACCCGTTGCCGGGGTTACCTGCGATCCTATCGCCTTTCCACTGCGCCCGCTCCTCCCATGCGCACCGGTCATCTTTTTCCTGGCTTAAACAATTTATTGCGAAGTGCCGGATTAAGCATTCACAACAACAATCACGTGATCGCCGGGAGAAACGAAGAACGTCGCCAAAGAAACGCGATAGTTGGATAACTCGCCGACACGCGGCGCTCAGGTTGGATCAGCGGATAGTTACCGCGCCGGCCAGTAGTTGGCAGCACGAGTAAGGCGCGATCGACTCTCTTTACGCATAGGCATCGCGCAATATTCACTTTTACTTAATGATCAATATGGCGTTTCTTGTGTCGTTACGAGTGCTCGAGAAGTTCACGAATATCCGGGATTAGTAGTCCGATCGATGTTCGTCCGTGTTCTCGTCAACATCTGTAAGTAATCATTACCTATGCTACTTAATATTAAAGACTCGTAAGAGCTCGAAGATAGAGAAACAATCGTGCAAGAGGAGTGACGCGTTTCCCGCGCGAATTGATGCTGACAAGCAACACGCTTCCTCCTGCTTTCTTGATGCATAGGCCGGTATTCATAGTCGCTACTTATTCTTAAGCAAATGCCTAAGCATGCGGCATCCTCTACTAATCTAGTAGCTAGTAAAGGATGCCGCATGCTTAAGCATTTGCTTAAGAATAAGTAGCGAATATGAATATTGACCAATATAGTCTTAGATTATAGGTTATAAATTCTTCATTGTTTTTCGAATTGCTCTTGCTGCTAGGATTATCACCTCGACCAAGGGCTGGCAATAATGCCATTAATAGAGCGTAATCGTGTTTTATGCATTTTTATGGGCAATTCGTAATCGAATCCCTTGGGCAGTCCCGACCCCTCCACCTCGCCCCACCTCTTCCGTCATGCATGCGTTTGTACGCAGCGCGATCGCTCGTCCCTTTGAAATATAAACACCGGTGCATTTGCATGTTTTCCGGATTTAATTAGCTCCGATGCGATTATTAATTGCCCGCGGCCGCGGGAGTGGTCGCGCGTCGATACGCCCGCTGGACCGCTCGTATTTACAATTTTCGTTCGTAAATAACAAACCGTGGCGACGCCGCGGGTCGGATTTTAACGAGGGAATTAATAATCCGGGAGAAAGAGGGGGGGGGGACAACGGAGGGCCGAGGGGGTTCGTGAATTCGAGCGAGCGTACAGAGAGAGAAAAGTAACGGCCATGATCGCGCGAGCGAAGCTTTATGGCGATGTATTGACCATGTTCGATGCAGGCTATCGATATTTCGAGTTACTTTGTAAGGGGCCATTTTTCGTCTACTCTATTCGATACAGCAGCATGTAGAGCGCAGAAAGGTGCAAATGGGTTTTAAGTAATTTGTGTTTTTAATTACTGGCCTGCTTTCTGCATCGCTTGCTCCAAATTTATAGTGGGCATTCCGCCAAATACAATATTTGGGTTGGACGCGTTTCTCTTGTGGTTTTTGTAAGTTTAACTTAATGACTCGCAGGTTTGTTGCACTCTCCTCCGTTTCAGATACATACATGTACTCTCTATTCACATTTCTCATTAATTACGGTTGGATATCTTTCGTGGAACACCAATTGGTCCTACAAATTATGTATCAAATGCTTGCTTCCTCCCACATGAAGATTCACTAATTTCTGCGTAAACCACTGGTCTTTGAACACGCACAAAATTCCCACGAATTATTATAAATAGTTAAAAGCCTCTAAGTACAAGATTCCGCTCCAAGGATACACAGTAGCGTCTTCAATCCTTTTCACGGTCGGTTGATCGATGCCTCGAAAGAAAGTACGGTAACAGAAAATCCGTGGAAACGATCGACCAGAGTTCCCAGTTGTTTTGCGTCTTGGTCAGCTCCGGCGCTGATGTGTTTTACTTGTTCCCGCCGGAGCTGCGGCGAGCGACGAGAGCGGTTTTGTTTTGTTTCTCGGCTGTAATTCAAGCCGGTGCGCAGGGTCAGTCTACTGGGACCCGGCGAGATAGTTTATCATCATTTAGTCCTCCCGACCTGCCGCAACATTTTAAATCTCTCCTATCTCGGCCGTGTGTCGCGCTGGCCGGGGACATATGCTCGCCCGTGCGCGCAGCCACGTCAGCCTGCGAGCCCTTCGCGTGTTCGAGGAAAAACCCTTGTCCCTCCGCGTCCTTTGTATCACTCGACTATCGAGAATTAGTTTCTGCACTCGAGACAATGATTGAGACACGTCACTGCATCGCGATACGTAATTAAGGGGGAAGCCACTGTGACGGTCTAAAAACTAAAGGCTTTTTTCAAGGCATTCTTTTATAGCGAAATGTAACTTTTTACGAAAAATCTTATTTACCAACTGAAAATACATATATTTAACTAATACTTTATGCTTCTAGATTGAAACTTTTTTGGGTAGGCTGGCCACACCATATGATAACATTGAGCTCTGCGAAAAAAATTGACAAAACGGGCGGTTGTAACTTCCCAACGTTTGCTCTGAATTGAAAAATTCCAACGCTTTCTTAAAGTATATTACAATAGCTTCGGTTAAGCGTATGGATTTAAAAAAATATTAATTTGTAAAGAAATGGCGGACTTTGGAAGAAAAGGTATAAAAAATCAACATGTTTTTTCAATGTTATAATTAAATTCGATCAAAACATTTGTACGCTTAACTGAAGATAATTTTATTACAAATATTCCCTGAACATTTCAAGTGAATCCGATAAAAATTGACTGAGTTATTAATCCGCCCGTTTAAAAAGTGCCGTTCCGAGATAATTACGTTTAAAGTTTTGACAAAAATTATCTTCTGCAACTCAAAAATCGCAACTGTATACGGTCTCGTCGTGGCCAGAGATTCTCTACCTAGTTATAAACAATATATAAGCTTATAATCTCTCTTATTAGATATATTTGGATTCTTGGGCATAAACTTTTCGAACGATTAACACCAAATTACTTGCACTCGATTCTGAGCTCCAAGTAGCTCTTCCGTAGCTGCAAGAATTTGTCGAGTTCCACCATTGTGCAGGTATATTTCTGAGACCCCAAATATTATGAAAATGCCCAAAAACAAAAGTCGGAAAAAAATTTCACACTGGCTTCCCTCCTTAATGTTTAATCTCAGAATCTGACAAACCTGCTGTTTCAGTGCTCAGCGCGTGTTCTATCTGTCTTTCAAAGTCAACTGATATGTATAACGATCGCTTCTGAATCTTTTTTTTTTAATTAGTTATTTTAAGTCGCATCAACCTCTAAGTTGGGTTATTAGCGACACAGTTGTTAACGATTGACTACGTTAATGTTTTTTACTTTGGGTGGTTCTTATTGTATTGTTTTGGCAGCTAACATAATCAGTGTTTGGATTACTTGTTTCCAGAATTTCAGGGTCGTGGTCGATGTCAGACTTGGTTCCCGTGGTTGATGATAATGGTCGTTTGTAAACATTTGAAGGGCCTTCTATTTCCATGGTAGAAGGTTTCGCGTCGGTATTATTATTTGTTACCTGTTTGCCATCTACGGGGCTAGGTTTTGTTGGCTCTGTGACATTGTTATCTTGCACAGATTTTCCAGTTTTGCTGCATCGGCTCGCTATATGGCCTTTTTGCTTACGTAGAAAACAGGTGACTTTGTCCGTGGATGCAAATATTCGGTACTGGGTGTCGTCGTGTAAGATAGTAAAGGAGTCAGGGATTTTGCAGACATCCTCTGGATTCACGTAGACTTGTCTCCTAAAGCTTAGGACGTGGCTAAATCCTGGTTCCTGTATTCCGGCTCTCAGGGACGTTAATTTTGAAGTTACTCTGATATTATTTTGTATCATTATTTTCTCAATACTTTCATGATGTAAGTAGGAGAGACGTTTGACAGTATAATTCTTTGCGACGACACGACTAGAGGTCTTATTTGTACTTGCGTATTATCGATCGTTACAGTTTTATAATTAGATATTAGAGATTGGACTGTGTCTTTCTTGTCGAGATATATACATATTCTTCCGTTGGATATACGCGATATGAATCGTAACTTATTTTAACCTGAAAAGGGAACATATTATGTGAGCAGGAATACGGACATTTAGAGCATTATATTTAATAACAAATTACTAGTAGTTAAACATCTTGAAATATCTTTCTTAAATAGTTTTCGACTGGTTGATTTATTATTAAAGAATTAATCAATTACTCTGCAAATTTAGATCGCAAACAAATTTTGTACATCTTCTTTCTGAGGAGTAACCTCTTAAATGAGCAGAAATTGGGACATTCACCTTAAAAGCGTTCCTTTCTAAAAGTATCGAGGCTAGCCCCGTGTGTCCATCGCGACCAGGCCGCCTCGTTTCTCCACGTAACATTAATTCCGGTGCAGCGAGGGAGGAGGAAAGCGTCTCGACGATCGGTATATAAACGAGATATAGACGCGATCTGCCGCTTGCCAGGGAAGGAGGGCCGGGGTCGGGGCCGGGGCCGACGCGACGGGGGAGGAAATTGAGGGGTCTGGGAAAGGGGACGTCAAGCGCCGTCGATTCGCCCTGAATTTACGCTAAGTGCACCGCTGTTGCAGCGACGGGACCGGTAATTCGGAGAACGTGGTCCCGGGGTCCCGGGGGCGGGTCGTAGGTCGGCAGGCAGAGTGCCAGAAAGAGAGGAAGAGAGAATCGTGGCCGGGAACAGGGCACACGGTGGTGGTTTGCTCCGGCTTTGCGTCCTCTCCGCCGTCCGATTTCAACGTCCTCCGTCTCCTCCTCTCTTTCCACCGTCGCGTTTCCACCTTCTGGCTGCACATGCACACGGATTCGGCATTGTAGCGCTAATTAAACCAGCGCGTGTCACGAGTCACGGGGGCTGACGTCACACCGTGATTCCTGACCACCTCCGACCGCCCAGCCACCTACTCGCCCACCTTCTGTGTTCCGTTTCGACCTCCCTCGTTCACGTTTCCCTCTTCCTACCTCCCCGGCCTCCACGGCTCTTCTCTTCGTCCCTCCCCTCCTCCTCCGGTTGCGCCGACTGGCTTTTGGCTGCCATCGATCAAACGGCCTCCGCTGCGGGCTACGTTTATAACTCGGCGAACAATCGGACGTGGATACGGATAGGGAACCGACGCGCGGATCCGAGGAGAATTTCCCTCGGCCCCGTTTTCTTCCGTCGACGCGACGATAATTCACCCTTCGTTTGTTGTTACAATGGAAACCGACCGTGGTTTCGATGGTATTCGCCTCGCGAATCCAGAATAGATGTTGCACGTAGGTACGCCTACGAGCAGTTGGGCATATCTAGGATAGTTCCGTTTGAAAAAGGATTAAGGCGACATTGAAAGCTCGCGAGTTAGGCACTCTCTTTTATCCTGGAATACATTCAAGAATTTCCAACCAAATATCGTGCTAGCTTCCTTCGTTTCGCTTCGGTGAGACCTCCCCCTATTCTCTCCCTCTCGTCTAGCGCATAAAAGTTGAGCGAATGAGCTGCCGCGGCACTGCTAAGTGCCAATGTAAATTCGACTGTCGCCGCGGGAAAGAGTGTTAATTGTGGAATTGCGTTTTATGGAGGAAGTCGCGGACGCGGTGGCGCGAGCACCGTGGGCCGGATGCTCTCACCTGTCCCCGTTGAATTACGTTAACACCTTTGTTCGATGTTATCATCGGTGACCAGGTTCCTTTGGGGTCCGTTTTCATTACTCGTTCAGTGGTAATCGCGCGTTCGAGCGACAGGCCGTTTCTGCCGCTCGTCAGCCGCGTCCACGCCGGAGAACCGGCGCGCTTCCGCGTGTTTACGTTGCCCGCGATACGCTCAGAAGCGGATCGGCTTGTTTCGCGCGATTATCTTTATTCCTCTTAATAGCGTCCGTTTGGTCGTGCACGCGTGTCGCGGCTATCGCCGTCGTATCGACCTCGTTGCGTTTTCATTTCGTGGTAGTTAGCCGCCTCGTTTACGCCACCCTCTCCGCCTCCACTGCCGGCTGCCTCTTTCGATGCTCCATCCAGCGTGCTATTATGCCAGATCACCGCGATTACTCTTTTACGACTCGAACCGAGAGCCATGGCAGAAGGACGGGCACGGTTCGTAGGCTCGGAACGCCGAGCTTTCGACGCGGATAAATCGCTGGGCTGCGAGAGTCGCGGGCACACGCTTCGTAATTGAATTATCACGCCACGCTGCGCGGATAGAAAGAAAGGAAAGGACAGGGGCAATCGCGCCGCGGCGAGGGTGTCCCTGTTACGGCCAGCTGGAGAACGGAAGGTGGCGAGATAGCGAAAATCGCGCGGCGTGCTGCTTAAAATTAATTACTATGCCGGTCGGTCAGTGAAGTCGTCCGGCTCATCCGACAGCCGGCCATTACAAACTACGCGTTCTGTTTATCAATTTGAATTCGAAAGACGAAGGCGGGAGACGACGAGTCCTCCGCGGCTCGCAACAAATTACGTTTATCGGGCGTCATTAATCACCTGGCGTCTCGAACATCTGCGAACGGCCGCCCTGGCACCCCCCGCCGAGAAAGACACCGTTTCGGGCCGCGAAAGGAAAACACGAGCGACATCGAGAACCTCGCACCAGACGCCCGTCGTGGAAACGTCTGATCGTTCTGTTACGTTACTCGGTCATTTCGCGTGGAGGGATTGCTGGGTCCAATCTGAACTTCTAACAAGGGAAGATCCCGAACACGAAAATTCAAAAAATTATGAAACTCTGTGAATAGTGGGGGATTTCCTCCTGATTACAACGCAGCTTTTGTTTGCTGCCCAAATTCACTCGCAGGGGGTGAAATTAACCCCTGAAAATTCGGCTGTTTTCCGATTTTCTGTTATAACTCGCAGACTGTAAGAGAGAGAAAAAAGTTTCAATACAAATGTTATTTCTTTTAACTAGATCTATCATTTGGTAAAAAAATTATTTTACAGTTCGCGAGTTATAGCACAAATTCGGAAAATAAGCGGATTTTCAGGGGCCAATTACACCCCTTTAGATTGAATTTGGGCAGCAAACAAAAATTGCGTTATAATCGGAAGCAAATTCACTACATATTTACAAAGTTTCAGAATTTTTTGAATTTTCAGGTTTGGGATCTTCCCTTGTAAGTACAATATTAGAAACATTTCACAGCTCGGAAATAACTAAAGAGCGTCAAGTATCCGAACTGCTTGGGACTGAGATGGTTCGAAAATTCGAATTGTTCGAATAATCGAGTCCAATTTTAGTATTTGATGTATTTTAGACTATTATATCATAAAATGTTTATGTAATCTACACCCTTTGAAATACTTACCTATATATAGGGCTAATCGGATCACGTTATTTGGGGTGAATCGGATCACTCTTTATTTTCATTTGAGTATTTTTATGATTATAAATATGATAATTGTTTACGTACACATGGTTAGTACGTACATAAAAAGGAGCAATCAGGGATCATGGCGCCAAAAAAAAATGGAATCTCTGATAAAAATTAAATTTACAGAAATGACGAAAAAATAAATAAATTAGTGGTCTTAAGAAGATGGTATTTACTCTGGTGAAAAATGAATTTGTCCACTTTCAGAAGATTATTTGAGAAGAGTGATGCCACGAGAATTGTGCTGGTAGACAGCTAAAAACCGGCAATATCCTTCCGATCTGTATGCTGAGTAGTGTCACTTGACTTCACTGTCATTAAATTAGATTTTTTTAAGTTGATTCTAAAGATTTTGTTATGAAAATTTCAGTTTCGAATCGGATATCTCTCACTTTTTGGTTTTTTGTTTGCAGAAGAAACATTTTTAAGTTTGACTTTATTTTCTGTTATTATTCTTAAAGCCAAAGGCATACTGGTCACGAATATATAATAAAAAATTAGTTTTTTTAATGTTTGACTAGTATTTTTTTACCGTCAAACACAAAGTGATCCGATTCGCCTCGGTCTACCCTACTGCGTTAATTTATATTACGCAAAAGTCAATCAATCAACTACCGCTACACTGGTTCGAAGAAGCGCTGAGGATAGCGATGATGCAGCACTGGTGTTCGGATAATCGAGGTTCGGATAATTGACGCTCTACTGTACCGAAGTAAACGAAGCCATCGCCAAGCATTCTTTGTCCTCTCCCCTGAACAAAGGAACCAGCGCAAGGTCCATCTCCCTCGACGCTGTATAGTAATTGAGACGGGCGACCGCGAGGTGCCGACGTAAAGGATTATTCGAAAATAATTTCGGCCGGCGTACGTGCGACACGCCCGGTTTATCCCCTGATCTACGGATTACCTTCGAACGAAGGCGCAACGGAGAGGAGAGAAAGATCGAGGATACCCATCTCGAATAAATTTTCTTCTGGTAACGCCGGTGGGTGGTATGGACCGACGTGTTAAGGTTAGACGGAGGTTACGAGGGAAAGAGGAGGGAAGGATGAGGAGGAGCAGGGAAGGACGGGCGAGGAAACGGGTGGAGAGAGATACAAGCGGCGCGGCGGCAGAAGGAGAGCAGGTGCAAACTTGGCCTGTCAGGAAGTCGCTTACAGCTCGAGGACAAAAGCTTCCCGAGGGACTCGTGCGCGCTTGGAAGCGGGGCTAGGGACGGAGGTCGGGTCTGGATAGAGAAGACTCCAGCGTGGAAGAAGGTTGAAGGTGGCGCGAGGAGGGGTAGGACGAGCCTAACTGTGAAATAACAGGGTGGCCTCCTCAACCCTCGTTCCGTGGATACGAGTCTCATACGTCACTTCCTTACGGCGAAAGAGGGCGGCGTCTAAGAGTAGCAGCAGGTTATATTGATTTATTTATACCGAGGACGCAACCCCAATACGATGGGGTTATTGGGAATGTATCTATATCCGGCCTGCAATCTCGTCTATGCCTCCCGCGGCTGATGGATCCCGCGTTACGCCCACGCCTAGATCCTTGTCTCGACTCCCGCGCGCATTCTTCGGACGCTGAAGCGCGGTCGCGAGCAAGTTCACGCGTAAACTCGTTCCGCGTCGTCCCGCGGATGCGCGCAGACAGGCCGTTTAATAAAATGGAAAGCTGCGGTCGCGCGGGATAAGTCCGCTTGGAAACTTCGAAACTACGATGCGCAAGAGCTGGCCGCAGCGGATCGTACGGGGTCAAGTAATCCCTAGTTGAGCAAGATTCCAAACGAATTACGAAGTCGATGACAGACCGCAAAACGAAGAAGCACAACTGTAATTGAGAATATCCCAGAGATTGGCCGACGAAAAGGTTCAACGAACCGCCCGCGAAATGGAAGCACGACAGTTGTTAACACAGATGAATCAGTGGCGGACACGGGGGCCAGATATCGCGCCGATGAGGGATCCGTGGCCGGCCGAATTACGGTCCAATTTACAATCGTGCATGCGCGCAGCCCGTAAAAATAAACTCGCAGCGTCTCGGATCACGCCGAATCGTCCACCTCTCGTCCTCTTCGCTACGGTTTCATCCGCTACATGACTCGACCGCGTGGCATGACTGTCGCTAACACGCGAACCCCGAAGTTAACCCGCAATTTAGCCAGAGCGATCGTTCAAAAGAGACGTCTCACTTGATGCCACTTAAACGAGCCTCCCCGCTCGCGGGACGAGCTCGTGCTCGTTTCCAGATGCGACGATTGCTCTCCTCAGAACCACGGAATCGGCCGTGATTAAAGTTTCAGGGGGGCCGGAATAATTCATGACGCGGTTTCGAGCGCCTCGATGAATTCAGATCGTCGCTCTCCTATCTGCCACGCCGCCATGAACTTTCCTCGAATTCAATTACACGGCCGAGGCTCGCTCGTAACGCGCAAACGTTCAATCGACGGTTGGGTAACTCGGTATGATAATGGCAGCGTAATGGATATCCCGCGACGGCTAACGCCAACAATGGATAGCGAAGGGGGGTTTCGCGTTGATAGAAAAATAGCAGATTATCACCGACTTAGAAGGTTCTGGCTGCCAGAGATCGCTGCGCCGCAATAAAATATGAAAAATTACGTTGACGCGTGCGCGTGTTCGTCGGGCAGAAAGTGGCCGCAGGACGGAATCCACGGCATTTGACCATAAGCGTTGCAGGAATTCCGGGACGTCTTTCAGAATTCCCACGATAAATCACGGTTATAGGGTTGACGGGGTGACGCGTATGATTACACCCTGTCTCTTAGCGGCTATAAATTTCTTGCTAGCCGCTCCACCTCCGCTCTAGGATTCTACAGGTATCCCGGAGTCCCGTTTCATCGAGGACTCCGGGCGTAATTGTGACGGGACCGTTTGCCGGCGTCTAATGGGTCGGCAACGAAACCGGCCGACTTCGAATAATCCTGATCTATCGTTCACTCGCTCGTTCCTGATTCGAGCATAGAAAGGCTCGGATTCCATCGACGAAATCATCATCGCTTTCTCCGATCACGGGTCTCGTGACGTTGCCCAGTCTCGCTTTCGACGTCCCGCTATCTTTCCTCGCAACCATCTCGTCCCTGTTGTAGGTACCGAAATATCGCCGAGGGTGTGTCACGCGGTCCATCCCCAGGAATTCATTCGTCTCTAGGTAGATGGTGAGTTAGGCGCTGCTGGGTCTCTAACCTCCTCGCCATTAACGCGAATAATCCAGCTGTCCCTCGAGCTCCAGGGATAACCATCACTTTCGAATCACTGGCTCGGCCCTGTCATTTGGCCAGGCCACAAATTAACGCGACTAACCATAACCGTAGCGATAAACGCGCCTGCTCGTCGGGCCATGGAATTAGAATCCTGGCCGTCTTTTTAAATCCATTAGCCTCTTGGGCTGTGCCGCGCTATTAAATCGTCGTTCGAGCATGTTTCTCGTGCAAACACGCTTTCCCATCGATACCACCGGCGAGATGGTCCTTGGTAATTAATTAAGATCTCCTCAGAGAGCAAAAGACTAGTGGACGCCGCGCGCGAATGGAATATGGAATCCAGAGGGGCACCTGCTACGACGCTGAAGCGTCGAAGCAATCTTCAGCTTTCCAGGAATATAATTTTCGCCAGGGGGATGGTCGCCATATTTCCAAGATAAGACTATAGAGCTTGGATCCGTCGCTGGCCCGGCAAGACCCTTCTCTCTCGTGTGAAATTACTTCGCTCCGCGGCTTACCCTTATCCCCCGGCACCACCCTTTCTTACCGTGTATCCTCATTCAGCCGGGATCTCCGTGGAAATAAAGTAGATACCTTTCCTATTTTCGCATCCGGAAAATTGCAATACCTCGGCTACGAGTCCCGTACTTTCTGCCCGCCTTATAAATCAGTCTCTTGGCTGCCGCGTTAATCGCGTCGCTGGCCCCAGCGTCTCAATTACGTTCCTCCGTTGTCCCTGAACCACTGTCGCGTCAATTCTCGTCGTGGCTGCGGCTCGGAGATTCCGCGGCAATATATGCAACAGCAACGAAGCCACATGCAATTGGTACCTACTAGCGGGAGAATTGTCTGCTCCAAAATCACCCCTGTCAGAGAATATGCTGCGGAGATGGTCCCAGAAGAACCCTACGGCCCGAGTGTGTTGATCGGCGACGTTTAATTGGGAATCTGATCGGGGTTCATATTCTCTCGCGTCGCGTCGCCGCGAGTTCATTATGCAGGTTACGGTAGGCGGCGAACGCGAGTTTGAGCGAGTGGCTGCTCTTAGCGCAACAAGCTCCTCGCGCGTTTATCTAATTATTATAATTGCACGATCATTCTTGGACCGGAGGAGACGCGGCAGGGGTGAGATCGCATGCCAGGGAACCTAGCAGGAACCTGGTCAGCCGGGAAAAAGAAGGAAAGAAGTAACGGGATATATATGGAGCAGCACGCGATAGGATCTCCCGGTCGAAGTCGTGATGCAAACGATCACGAATTCTTTGGCTCCTTTGTATCGGCCGTTTTTGCATTCTTTCGCTCGCACACGTAGCCCCATGTCAGCGTAATAACTGTTCCGCGCGGAATTTTGCGCGCGGTACCGTTTATTTTTGCACGCGGACACACCGCGGGCCGGTTACCTTTCTGTCATCGATTTATGCATTTCATTAGCCCTCGAGTGGCGACCCTCGGAGTCGCTCCTCATTCACTCCGGGCTCGGTTTCTGGGCCATCGTTCACTCCGTTACGATGCAAATTCGATCGCCACCCCTCCGACCTGCCCCACGTTCTTCGTACGATTCTGCGAAGTTTTTTCATTGTGTGATTATGCGTGGCAGTGATTTTAAGTGTCGTTGTTTTTTTCTTTGCTTCAGGTAAATGGTGTCCGCGTAGGGAATGGAGTTCGCCGCCGGACGCGCAGCGAGCGGCGAGCGACGCGCGTCGTGGCGTTCTTTACTCTTCCGTCTTCCTCGGTAGTCCCGGTAAGTCTAACGAAACTCTCTGTCTTCTCTCGCTTGCCTCTCTGTCGGAACTTTCAGCCGTTCCTAAATTGAATATCTTCGCGAAATATGGCCCGGGGGTCGGGCGAGCGGAGCGTGCTCTTTGCCCGCGCGCATTCCACGACGCTCGCACCGATCTCCCGTTGAATTTCGCCCGCTCCTCGTACGTTATCCTTAATTAAACGGGACGCGCCTCGCCTTGTTCAACGGCCGTACCGCTCGCATTAATCGCCAGCGTGGTTCGCGAGTCGGCGCTGTCGCGTGCGTGTAGATGCCTTGCCTCTCGTTTAGCGGCCGTCGATCGGCGCGGATTAATCGACGGTGATCGGCGGACGCTGGATCGCACGAGAAAATCCAAGTATCAAGGGGTGAGGAACCACGGAGAGTGGGGGAGGCGCGATACGCGTACTCTTGGCTACGCGTGTATGCGTACACACGCGCGATACGAGGCCCCCGGTGGGAGGAGCGCAATCGTTCGCGGCATAAACAAGTTTTAATCGTGCCTCGGGCATTCGCCGCGTTGAATAAATATTGATATCGGGTGACGCGACGGCCAATCAGAATCGGGGCTTATAAAACAAGCCGCTTACACCTCCGCCTGTCTATCGCGGCGCGTACACGCCCGCCATCTATTCCGCTATCGCGCGTTATGCTGTGATTATTCTCTGTTTTGAAATACGTGACGGGGATGGATTTGCAGTAGACACTGGATAGGGGTAGATTTCTTCCACAGAACGCTCGATGATGTAGGATCCTCTTGTGAATGCGCGTAGGTGAGAACGCCCGTTGTTCCTTCTCGCGGGCACGCACGCGGCCCGCGAGCGGCCAGGCCGGGTAGGTACTTCATCGCCTATGCCCGTCTAATTCCCGCGGAAACGATCGCTAGATGCTGTCTATCTTCGATTTCTCCTTTAATTAAATTACGCGGCCGCCAAGGAGCTCGCCGATAAGAGGACGTAAATCACTTTCAGTCGATAACTAATCGAACGATTCCGGGGGACGTCGGGAGTCCCTCGTCCTCGACGTGGAAGACAGGAGTATCGCGCATGCCCGCCTCTTCCCTCCTTTCTCCCTATCGCGGTGTTCCGCTTTCTCTCTGCCCTCTTCCTCTTCGCTGGAAGGAACGGAGGGAATATGAGCGAATGCCGGAGGTAGAGAGAAGCTTGGCGAGCTGACTCGCGCTGGTGAGACGGGTCAGAGGGCCAGAGGGGGAGGGCGTAAGAGAGAGGGGAATCGGCATCGGGCTCGGAGGGAAAGGGACGCGAGTGCTGGGAGGACGAAGGAGACGAACAGAGGGCAAATGAAGGTGAAAGAGAGATGAGAGGCGTCTCCATGGCAACGAGGCGAGGCGGGAATGCGACGGTAACCATGGCAGCCGCGAGTTACTCTCTCTCCAACCTGTCTCTCCCTCTCTTCGTTCTCTCCTCTCTCATCTGGACCTCTTCCTTCCGCCCACGTACAGAGCGACGAGAACACCGGCAGATCCGCGAAGAGAGAAGGTGGAGCGGACACGGAGCTCCGCTCTGAAGAAAGCCTTCGCTTCCTTTTCTCTTTTTCCGCCCCCACCTTCTGCCCTTTCTTTCAATAATAATAACGCGTCTTTGTTGCGCCGAACACAGTGGGATACGACGCTGGGTAAATAAATAAGGGGAGATGATAATTCTGGACTTCGACGCGATCGCAAGTTTAATCTCGGATACAGTAAGGGTTGCTAGGCAGAGAGTAGAGGTAGTAACGGTAATGATGCAATGATACGGTTGAGCAAGACAGTCTGAGGCACGGAAAGGGCACTGTTGAACCACTTATGTAGTTGGCAGGGTGTTGCACTCGTGAGAAGAGGGTCAGAAGTGGAAACACGTTTCGTTAATGAGTAGTCGCATGTAACGGTGTCTCATTCCTTACGCGTGCAACTGGGTCATTCATCTTCCAAAGAAAAGTGCAGTTGAATCTTGAAATTTTGCGATCCTCACATCGGCAACGCACTGTTGAAAGGAACCAGAAAGCGTTTCGCGCAATTCTTCTCTATCTACCTGAACATCTCCCGTATTCTCTTCCCTTTTTGTCCCTTCGTTCCGATACAGTTTCCATTTGTTAAATCGTCAGTCGGTTCCGCGTGGCGGCGCGTTAATACTGTTTTTAAAAACGGCCGCGAGCCGCATTAATTAATCGAAATACGGAAACCGGGGTGGATAAATTTTATCTCGACCGCGCAGCCCGACTGTTAATAATGAATCGTTAATGCTAATTTTTGATTTATGCATTCATAATCTTTCCCCTCGACGGGTCTCTCTGCGGCCGCGTCTGCCCCCCACCGCCGCGCAACACGTTTTTGAATGTAACACCGATATCGGTGACTGAATTAAACGACCGGCAGGAAGCGCGGGATAAATTTTGTTGCAGGATACGTCCAGTTATTAATAATGACTATTTCCTAGCAGTTCGTTAATAGGGCCAGCCCCGCAACGACCCGTTCCCGATTTACGCGCTCCTCCCTTTGTTCGGAATTTTCCCGCCGAAACTTTAATCTCCATAATTCCACGGGATTCTCTACAAAGGTATTTAAACTCTGAAAAGAACTGCTAAGAATAGAACAGTGGAATAGACTTACCGCGGTCGAAACTAATGGAAAAGTTTCACGGTAAAGTCTCGTTGAAACTCTTCGCGCATACTTCGAGTCGTCGCTCCAGGAGCGTGAAGAACGTCGGCGGCCGCTGAAAACCCGTGACGACGACGGTGCACGCGTGCGTTCAGTGCGCGTAGTTTAAGAGCTATCGACATTCTTCAAACGAGAAAACGTGGTTCGCCGCTCGAACAGCCGCGAGAGGAGATCCTAGATGAAACTGCTGATTATACAGGCGGATTAGACAGGCTTCGTATTAAATTTTCTGTTTATTTCATTATCTTCCTAAAAAAAAAATGCTGAAAATGACTGCAATTTTGCTCCGTCCAAGGTGGCCTAACCCCTTAACTCTCGATACGTGGACTGTCGCGACCGAGAATCGGATTTCCGCGTCGACGAGGGCATTGGCGCGTTTGCGTTTCCCTCTGATGCGAATTTGGCCACTTTCCTTCCATTCCGCTAACAGACCCCGATGAATTCTCGGTTCGTCGAGCGGGAATGTTCAGACACCGACAAGCTCGTCCCGTGACCTCGTTCTGATTCGTTTCCTGCCCCTCCCACGGTCGAAGATTTTTTCCTCGCCACTTTGGCGGGAACCAGATCCCTGACGTCAATCCTGGTCGCTCTGTTTATCTCCGCGGTGATAGGAATTCCACGATCTCCGGGTTCGTGTCGTTCTGGACCGCGAGAAAATAGACTCCGCGAGGGATTTCGACGGGGGACGAGGTTGCGCGATCGCGTCCGTCTCTCCTTTCGTTTTTCTTTTCGGCTGTTTATCCAAACAGACGTTTATCGAGTTGTCGGGGATAGTGAAATTGGGTCACGCGTCGCCGGGGAACTTAAGTGTCGCTTAAATTTCGCCCAGCTCCGAAATAAATTCGGCAACGGCCGAGAAAGAACCGGCCGTGTGTCGCCCCTCGTCGTGGAATTTCGGTGTCGAGTGTTGCGCGGGGGCTGCGACGAAATAAATTATCAACGCGACCGCCGAACAAATTCGTCGAAATTCCGCCGAAAGGCTACTTGAACGCTCACTCGCGGCAGATCTCGTTACGGTTTCGACGCTAGGAGAGCGTCAGGGAGGCACATATAAGGGACTCGAGGGAGGAACGTCCGGGGCGAAAGGGGTGAGCCGGCGGGATTTCTCTCCGTTTGGTTTTTCGTGGCTCGCATATCACCCCACACCCTTCTTCTCACGCGGAACCACTGCTCTAGGCTAACCCTCTCCTCCTTCGCCACCCTCCGTGCCGCCACGCTGCAATGGCACACGGCATGGCTCCCTTTTCCGGCGAGTGTAGCGTAATGTAAGGGTTGCGCCCGCGTCGGCGGTGTTCGGGGGTGAGAGAGTTTAAAACCCCTCGGGGCTTGAGGTCCAGGCCGGTTAGATTTATCGGATGTTTTGGTTGGCGGCCATTGTTAGCCGCCCTCTCTCCACCCTCTTTCCCTCTTTCAGTGTGTTCTCCACGGCCAGTGGCGTAGTCGTTTCCGTCCGATAGCAAGTGGGTTTTTTTAGTCCTTTTTGCACGGTCCTGAATGCCTGTCGAATCGCCTGAAGTAATAACGTTAAGAACATTGCCACTGTTTCGTAACTCCCTTCGAATCGATGTTTATCTTCGGCTTTGTTCAGCGTCTTTGAAGTAGTGCTGTTAAAATGAGCTTCGAGCCGTGAGCTTCAAGAGCTCGAGTCGCGGTTCAAACTCTAAAGGCTCGAACCCTGTAGCCGTGAGAGCTCTAGCCTTTAAAGCCCGAGTCTTCAAGCTCGAAGGCTCGAGTCGTATAAATTGTAAGTAGTGAAGCGAATATGTTATCGTCAGCGCACTGTACTTCGGTTCCCTTGACGATTGAAACAAAATCGGTTAAATCGCCTTTATAATCTGCTCGGTTAGCTCAGTCGGTACACTGGTGTTGTACGACAATGATCAATTAATTTTATGTTGAGAAACGTTCAAACCAAGAATGTAGTGAGCAGGAACGCTACACATGTTATAAGAAGACCAGATAATATACTGAAATTTATATTCTAGTGATTGCGTTGTTCTTTTTGTGTTTTATCATAATTTTATCAAAGAGTTTTGTTACAAATGACTACACTTACAAAAAAATACTATTGTATAGTTTTGTACTTTTTGGTGGAAGCATCAAAAAGCATCTTTCTCTGTGTTTAATTTTAACGTTTTACAACAGTAGTTGCACAAAATAAGATATAATATCAAGGACTTGGAGTTAACTTCATTACTATTAAACACAAGAGCCTTCAGCTTCGAGGCTTGAGCCTCAATGCTTGAACCTGGAACTTCGAGAGCTCGAGCTTCGTACGATATTAGCCTTAAAGGCTGAGTCATTAAGGTTAAGGCTTAAAGCTTTGAAGACTCGAGCTTTATACAGCACTACTTTGAAGTTGCGTTCAATGAACGAAACACGAATGCGAATAAATGAAATCTGTTTTGTTCGCGGTGTGTAGAGTTCGTCGAAGCTTTTCGGAGCTACGCTACTGCATCCAGCCCTGGTTTCGCGTGCAAACACTCGTTCCGCTTCCAGGAGAATCTCTTCGCAACGCGGTACCCCTCCGCTATTGTGCACAGTGGTTTGAACGATGTTCAAGCTCACGGGCCGCGACCCCTTCGGTTCAACCCTCCCGACCGCAGTTCTCTACACCCGTTCTAACCGGCACGTCGCGATTCGTCGTGGAAACCGTGGAACGCTGTCTCGTTCCGCGATCGATGCGACCCTGGGTAATTGGCTGACCTTAAAAGGGGACTTCCACTGTTCTAATTGCGGGCTGAAAACGCGGCGATGTTTCTACGCCTCCGCGAGTGGTGGAGGCCGCAGAATATTCCGGGCGCAGTTTCCAAACCCCTGGGCCTGATACTTCCTACGAAGATGAAACTTTTCTGATAGGAAACGCGCTAGTAGGTACCTATGCGCATGTGTCTACGTACGTCGTGGGTTGATCGTCGCAGTCGTCGTTGTTGCGGAAGGGAATTCGCCGGGTTATACAATAGTTGTGTTTCTGGCGTGCAGCGAAGAAACGAAGGAGAGGACGGAGGAGGCAGGGTTCCTCTGGTGCGGCCGCACAGGGCCACCTCGTGTTCTTCGATTAGCAGGAGACCGACCCGACCATGACCTCTCTCCTCTCCTCTCTTCGTCCGCGGCGCACCATGCCATAGGTGGAGAAGATTCTCTCCCTCTTTCGTTCCCTCTTCTTCCCTTTCCGTTTCTCCCGTGCTCCATCTCGCGGCACTGATTGGACGATCCATCACCGGTGCTCGTCTCTCTCGGCTTCGTCCACTCTCCCCTGGCCCTCTTTCTTCCTCTCGCCCCTGTCTCGCCTTCCTCTCGTTTCCTGCGGAGCCTGGCTCGCGGAGCAACCGGACACACGTCCATACCGCGTATACATACGTAGGTAGGTATGCGCCAATGTACACGGGCGACTGTACGGGAAGATTCGCAGTCCGAATGGTACGCCGATGCGAGATTTTCGGAGCTCCTCGCCGAGAGCGTACCCATTTCTTGGGAATTTTGATCGATAACCGAGGGACCATCCGTACCTTTCATAATTCGCACGTTTCGAGACGCAGCTCGCCCGCCCACACGTCCACGGTCGCACGGAGCATAAGAATGGGTCGCGACGCGTGCACTCACGTAGTCACGCGTGCACGCAGTCACTCAGCAACAGGAACACCGGCGAGTCGCATACCGACGACCATCGCCCAGAGGGGCGGCCATTCTCGCGAGAGGGTGGGAGGGTAATTGGTTCCCATGGAGGCAGAAAACACCTCGACCGAGAACGTCTCGAAACTGCACGGCGAACACGGCCACGACGGTAATATGCACTCGCAGCGAGCAAGATATAGCTATACAGAAGAACCGAGCAGGCAGAGGGGCGCGTGGAAAAGTGATGGAAACGACGAAAATTTACGCGATGCCGGAAAGGAGTCAGGCGCATAACCGTGTCGCATAAAAAGAAGGAATGCAGGCATAAATCTTCTTTTCACGCAGGACACACCTTTTCGCGCGGGCGCCTCTGTAACCTGCTCCCTCGAGTTCACGTTGGGTACACATCGCGCGACTGAGGGGTGCAGAGGTAGGCATCGAAGCGAGAACCGAAATTGTAGAAGGATTAAAGACCCAGGAAAAGAGATAGGGAAGCGGCGGGTCGGTGGACGTCGGAACAATCGAGGTGTCACGTGAACGAAACGGCGAGTTAAAACGGGGAAAAGAAGGGGGTGTGCGGAGGAAGTAAGGAGACGAAGAAGGAAGGCGACAGGCCGATAAACGTGATACACGTCGCGGGATATACAGAGGCGTGCCGCGCTATCCGCGGTCCGTATTCATTAGTTCCTTACTCAAAGGCACGGAAATAGTTCCGGAGTTGCGGGAGGCACAAAGCACAAAGCTCTGTCGCGGAACAATGAGAGATAGCGGTGGAGCGAGAGAGGGGCAAGAGGTGGAGTCATACATAACACAGTGATAGCCACGAGAGCAGGAGGGAGAGAGGTAGAACTGCAGATTTCATGAAGTCGAAGATAGGCACAATGGTTTAGCTCGCGAGAGTACACCGTTTCTCCCTCTCCCTCTGTCCTCCGCCTTTCGGTATCTATCTTGTTTCTTCCGTTCCTCCGGCGCTCTGCAATATTCATATGTGTTGAATATATTAATGCGCCGAGAGATATGTAAAGCGTGTGTGACTGGGAGTCGCGCGACTCCGCTCTCGCTTCGGTGGCTGGCGCTGGCTGCAATATTACTGAAATGTGTCTCGGAGCGTGCCCATGTGCGGCTCCGATATTAAACAGCAGCCGTCGTTGCATCTGCGTTCCCCGTTTCTGTTCCATACGTGCTTCTCTGGCTATAGCGTCGCCCGTTCCGTACACCGCTGCCACGCCGAATTTCGGCTCTTCCTTCCGCTCCCACGCCAGCGCTATCGACTGCCTCTCTCGGCCTCTTTATTTCCGCAGACGCGACAGAGGTATTGCCTCCTCTCGCCGCACGATATTTCCCGAAATATGAAAATCCGTGCGACGATAGTCCGTCACCCGGCCGTTGCGCCGGGTGCGCGCAATGGCCAGGTAACCTTGCCTCTTCCCACGACGTCGAGATCCTTGCAGCGGGCCGTTTTTCTTTTAAATCGTTCCGCGACCTTCTTGCGCGCGGCCGCTATCGTATCGATATTCGTCCTCGAGATCGCTGCTCGGGCACTTTTGGAGGCTGTTCCGCGTGAACGGCTGCGTTCCATACACCTCGGAAGGTTGCTCGAGCGACGCTCCTCAAAGGACAAAGTAAACACGGTGGAATAATTAAAACACAGAATTTCGCGAAGGGGTAGGGCTCCGCCGGCTGCGTCATCGGGGGACAAAGAGGAGGACGGGGAAATATACACGGAGAAGCGGATGAGACTGGGAAAAAAAGATCGTGGAAGAGACGAATATAGCTTGAAAGTGTGCTAGCGGAGGGTGAGTCGGAGCTATATGGAATAGAGGCTGTGGAGGGGGTCAGGATGAGGGAGAAGGGTGGTTTCTCTCGATGTAGCACGGTACAATCGTTGGTACCGGCACATGGGCACACGCCAACTTCCTCTCTCTGTCCCGTCTTCTCTCTCTCCTTCGCTCTCTTTCTCATTCTCTGGCTCCTCCACATCCACATCCACCTCGAGCGTGCCCCTGCACGGAGTTCTCCCAACCTACGGCCCAGCCCCGGCAGCGGCAGCAGCAGCAGCAGCAGCAGCAGCACCCAACCCAGACCCTGGGGCTGTCAAACGCAGGCCGAATCTTCTTCTGCTCGTGACAGCCTGGAAATGAAGAGAGTGCCCCCGCGTGGCGTATCCTACCCGCTTTCCTATGTACGTTAACGCGCGCCCGTCCTAGGAATGTACGTTCTCACACGCGTGTCCACGTTATCCCTTAAACGTGTACGCGGCCCCGTCCGGCCTGTGTTCAACGGGCACGAGTTCAACGGAGGTCGCTGCCTCTCCTGCCTCCGTCTCTTTCATTCTGCCCGTTCTTTCATTAACCCCTCCCCAACCCCTTTTAATTTCGTCTGCGTCTGGATTGATTCGTTCTTTTTTGTTTGCTCGGTAATTCGTCCTCTAATTGTTCTCCCTGTCGAACTGCGAGTCGGCGGAATTGATCGACAGAGGTGGATCAGCTTTTTTTCTCTCCCCTCCCCTCCTATCGGGCATTGTAGTTTTGATGGTTTACGAGTACCTGCCCGGACGGTGGCGCGGCGCAGGGTTCCTTGGTACAGAGACGGTGCACCGAGGCGCTCCGGAGTCGTTTATTACGGATTGCAACTTGCACTTTTTCAACGGATCCGACCGCGGCGTGCAAGTTCTAGCGCTCTCTCGTGGGTACTTTAAAGGATGACTAAAGAGGCTGAAAGGGCCCTACCCACCGATTACGAAGCGCTTTTCGAGCGCGATCATTAGCGCAATTATTATTGTGTCCGGGCACAATGCGCGCACCGCGCCGTCCTCGACTACAATGGACGGCGAAGGTGAAGAGGCGAAGGATAGACTATGCACGCGGCGGAGCGAGCTGGAAAAACCGGAGTCGGGTGGATCCTCGAGACAAACTGAAAATAGAGCGAAACTCCGGCCGGCCTTTAAACGCGCCATCAACCCACGCGGATAATTACCGCGTTTCTCTTTCAAAATCTTCGGGAAAACGGTGTAGCCACTCGTCGCGCCAGTAACAGTTCCCTGGACGCGTTACCTCTCGTCCGCACAATCCGGCATGGAGAGTCTAAAGGGATTCCAGCGTATTCTTCAAACGCGCAACAGACAGGAACAACGTTTTCAAGAAGTAAGTGCCTGCGGGGCCTTTCAGCGTGTATACAACGGGAGACTCGCCGCGCGAGTACTGGGCACCGACATCGAATAGTCATTCGAGTCCTGTTCGACGTTCGGCTAAAGTATGTTCGACGCTCATTGCTAAGGGGAATGCCGGAGTGGAGGTACCTATATCTATTAGAACGTACCCGCGGCACTTGATGCGTTTACATCGTCTTACAAGAGGCCCTCGCGTATACCACCGCCGATATTACCGGTACGCTCGCCGTGTTATTACGGCGTTACATTCCATCGTACACGGAATCCGTCGCGTTCGATCCACGGGTACAATGATCCCCGTTGTTCCGTCCTTTTTTCCCTACCCATCCCCGCGCCGCGGCGTTCGTGTCCGTGGTTTCCTTTCTCCGCTCGCGAGGCACCGCGGAAACTCCACGGACAATCGTGTTCCCCGAGCTCGGACACCGCCTGGAAAAATATTATCGACGGTCGTCGTTCCTTTTCAGAAATAACGGTGCGCGGCTCCGTCCGCTTTCCATCCGTTTTATTATTATTTTACTACGCCGTATTGTACGAATGCACGCCCCGGCCGACGCCGCAGCCTCGCCCATATCGATAAATCGAGTATCTTATTAGAAACGGTACCTGCGGTCGTAATTTGCAATTCGATACAGGTGACTTCGCGCCAACATCTACAGCGTCCTTTTCTCTTCGTTCTATCGCGCCCGCGACGCCTTGTCGGGTCGACTCTTTCGGTAATTGAGACTTCCAGCCCCGGATCTTCCTTCTTCCACGGTGTCCATCGGCGACGAGGAGTCGCGCACAAATTATTATGCCAGGTTGGATGGGTCTCGCCTCTCCGCTTATCTGCTCGCCGGCGTGTTTCTCACCCCGCCCTATTAGTTCCCCGTGTCCGAGGAGTCCGTACGGACGAGTGGCGTCCGTTTTTTCTTCCCGTGGCTCGTTTCAACGCCTTTAGCGACACGCTCGCGAAGCTTCAGGTGAAATACTGCTACTCGATTTCAACACCTCGGCGTCGTTAATTAGCCGAGCCACTCGACTTTTATTCCGGCAGCATCCGTGCCGTTTAATTGCAACCGGCGTGCAACAGAAGCCATGGGGTGGAAAGGGGGTGAGCGTGTGCTACAGGCTGCCTGCCTGACACACGGAGTCTCACTAACACGCTCGTATCCGCTGGCATCGCTGCTAAGGTGAATGTCCCAATTTCTAGCTCATTTAAGAGGTTACTCGTCATAAAGGTGTAAAAAATTTGTTTGTTATCCAAAATTTGCAGAGTAATTGATTAATTCATTAATAATAAATCAACCAATTGAGAAACTATTTAAGAAAGATATTTCAAGATGTTTAACTATTAGTAATTTGTAATTAAATATAATATATTCACCATTTGTACCAGTTTCTGCTCACATAATATGTTGCCTTTTCAGGTTAAAATATAACGTAACAGTAAAGCATAAAATAATGATAAACAAAAAATAAAATGCCTTCGAATAGAAGTAGAGGTTACAGCATATATTGAATTGTCAGGTTATATTGCTAAACTTTTGGTGAGTAGAAATTCGGACACGACGGTGATTCACTTGACCCTAAACCTAATCACCTGTTTTCTACTTAAAATAATCAAAAATAGTACAAAATCTACATCCAGAGCACAATACGGTGTCTGTTTTTGTTATTAAATAAGAACTTTTACTGCAAAACCTATTTTCTGCCCAATTATCAAATACAAATAGTGACTCTCCTGTTCCTGAAAAATCATGAGTCTCTCGTTTTAAAGTTTTTCGTTGCTTGTGCTGCACTTTGATTAGCCCCAAGGTCGTACAACACTCGTGTAAATGTTCAAATAATTTAGAATTACTTTGTTGCACCTATAGTACAAACGAAACGCTTATAATAATAAGAAAAATACGAAATGAGCAGAAATTGGTACATTCACCTTAACACCACATGCGCGAGGTCCTCTCTTCGACTACAGTTCTATTTTTCTTCATTTAGCTGTAATTCCATCAGAGTCTAAGTCCCATAAATTCTAACCTGCTTCAAAGGCACGCTTGACCCCTTATCGATAGTTACACGCATCGATACAGTAACGAGTCCTCTTCCAAGGCAAGCGTGAAATGATGCTCCGAACCCACCACGAGTGTTATTCCGACGTTGTAAGCTAACGCGCGCAAACTCTTACGACTCCTCGCCAGTGTTTCGCCCAAACATCGCTCCCCCAACGAGTAATCGCTCTTCTGTTTGTTTGTTGTTCTGGTTTAATTCTTTCGCGAGGCGCGCCGTGAAGGGGTCCGCGGTATAGGTCAATGGGAAACTAATTGTCGGAGTTTCGAGGGTGCGTGCACGACCTGGGGGGTTTCCGCTGCTACTCCGAGGGTCGATTCGAGGGTGGTTGAGAGAAGTCCAAGCACTCGACGAGACCCGACGTGGAGGAGAGGAGGAGCTGGACGATGGGACCAGACGCGGTAGAAGGGCGAATGAGAAGGCTCGAGTGGAGGGCTCCAGCAGATTGCCACGGCGAGAGAAACAATGCGATTTCTTCCTTTTATCTGTCTTGCACGCGTCTACCCGGTGCACCGGAAAACAATCTCGATGGTACGCGAGTCTCGCCTTTGCACCGCGAGGATATCTAATAATAAAGATTCCAATATCGGTGAAATATCGCAGCGCTCCACTTTTATCCAGCTTTGGTATTAATATACAGCGTTAAAGTAATCCAGAATATCGGGGGCGTGGTGATGGAAGAAAGCCGCCATCTGGGGCACTCAATATTTATATCTGCGAGCGTTGCATCGTAGGCGGCGTAAAAAATTCTCAAAATTGCAGGGACCTCGCTCGGGGCCACCACTTACCGCGTTCCTCGAGCCTCTGGCCGCGCGCAACATGTAAAGTACCGATATTATGTATTTATTATAATGCGATCCAGTCTCCGGCCGATCGGGCAGCCGCGCGTTGTGCGATGGCCCTCGAGCGGCACCGAGGGGCGAGGAATGGGTTCGAGGAGAGGGATAATCAATTTATCACTGCAGGTGCCTCCGCACATTTACATACACGGGCAGGAGGACGAGACGGAGTCGTCGTTGCCTTCGCCCGTCGCTCTTTTCGCATTCTCCGCGCAGTTATTCGCGACGGTACAAATTGCCGCGCTGAAACTCGATGCAAATTCCCTTCGATCGCTTTACACGGTCCATCATCTCGCGCGAACTCCGGGGAAATGTGTCGAGCACGCCTCGATACCCTTGGAATATTCATTTCGCCGAACAGTCCCGCCACCGTCGAACGATTTTTCCACGGTCGTTCTTTCGACCGCGGTTAGGCCTCGAAAACCAATAGGAAGCAGCCGAGCTTATGATATCGGCCGCTCGAAACCGGCACGTGCATGAATTCCTGGTGTTCATTAATCACGCTAAGGCCAGGGGTCGCGGGTCGAAAATAGGCTCCGCGTAACCTTTTGAAGCGTTGACACACCAAGGATCAACGTCCTGAAACGACGTGAATCTGAACAGTTCCTCGCGCATCCCGCTCTCGTTACGTGGCAAGGGCCATTAATTCTTAACGACCGCGAGCAACACTTCAGGATCGCGTCGATCGAAGGTCGCCGGCGCTCTACAGTTAATCCACGCCACTCCAAGTGCGCCGTAAAACCGGCGCTAATGCGGGCGCAATCTGAGAACCCATTGATTTACGAGGTCGCGCGATCGTCTGTCCACGCGCTACGATCCCATTCTCGACCTACTTCGTTGGTCCTTCTAACCGATATTACGTGTCCCGCTGTAATCGCCCATGGAACCTGAAACGCCTCGTTATTTCGATTCCCACTCAACAGACTCGATCCGAAAATGGGGTAACGCGCCTGGATGTGAACCGGTGATTTCTTAAGGGGTTACCTACCGCCAGGAGGTAGAAAAAGAATCGATTCTTTGGGAATTTATTTCATAAGGTACATGCATATTTTTATGTAATGGTTTTTGTATCCAGACAAGGGACACATTAACAGGTTATTATATTATGTTTTGGTTTAAAAATATTTAGTTATTGCACAATTACAACTGATTTCCCGGAAGCTGTTTTTAGAAACACGTTTTGCGGTGACCAACATTATTCGGAGCTAGGTTATCTGAAATAAAAAAACCAAGAATATTTAGTTAGTGCAATAGTTTCTCTAGTCTTTAATCGTTCTGTTTTATAAAATATTAATCGGGGACAAAATGGCAGATATTTAAAGTGAAATTATCGACTTTCGTTGAAAAAACACTTATTTTTCATCCATAAAATAAAAACTATGCATTGGAAAAGCAAATGCTTCGATTAAAGACTAGATTTGAATGTCTAGAAGAAACCTACAAAGTTTCAGAAAGATTGGTGAAGCGGTTTTGAAGAAATCGTGGTCACCGGTCTATAAACAGCTTCCGCGAAATCTGTTGTAATGTTGCAATAACTAAATATTTTATACCAAAACATAATATAATAACCTGTTAAAGTTCCCCTCATCTGAATACAAAAACCATTGCATAAAAATATGCATGTACTTTCTGAAAGTACGTCCCCAAAGAATCGATTCTTTTTCTACCTCCTGACGGTAGGTAATCCCTTAAACATGATCGCATTGATCACTTGGATAGCAGATTGAGTTCGAATTTCTGTCTCGGAAGCCCGTACAATTTCGGAGTTACTCCCGTGAATAACACTTCGCATTTCCCAAGCGTAGTTTACCCAGGAAAACATCTTACCACCGTTAGCCCCGTTCGAATGAACCTTGCCATGCCACGATATTGATCGTCTAGCGGAACATCCAATCCGTCGTAAACGATCATCCTCGGCGTGCTTCCCGCGGCGACGGGCGAATCCTCGGCGTTTTTTCGCCGCGATCCCGGCGACATCGAGCCGAGGCAGCGCGGTAAAATAATCGTAAAGTAACGGAAGGTCTCGCCCACGCGAACGGCTCTCTCGAGCGACGTTACATACCCTACACCTACTTCTTCTATCTGCATATCGGCCAGCCACGGGTCTTCCCTCCCTCCATCCGCGCGGCTCACTCGTTTTGGCCTCTCGTGAGATAGCGAACGTGCCGTGCGAGCCGTACTCCACCGCCATAAGGGGTTAGGTTTACGAGCGGGGGCCCGGTGTCGATATGGTCGTCGTGTCCCTGCGACTGTGCCTGACCTCGGGTCTTCTAGTTCCGTGGACTGGCATGTACTCGGCCACGGCTTCAACGAGTGCAGAGATCTGTCCCCGTTCGAACCGCGATTCGCCAATCGGCCATTGGAGCCACTTGGACTACGATAACCGGGCACAGCTAATGGAAAAAGAGCAGAGTGGTAGCGTATCAGGGTAATTGCAATGGTTCTCACTTTAGCTTGCTTTCATCGTTGACGCGTGATAGCCGAGGCATTTGGAGTCGCGCGCTAGTCAGGTGCCTTTCTATAGTCCAGTGAAGTTAGGATCTGTCTTCGCAATAAATCTCACCAAGCTAAATTTTGGTATGGGCTTTTATTTGGTCGTTTTAAACAATACGTCAAAAGTCGCCATCGATCTGACCGTCGCTAAAAATTTTACAGTGGGTTGAAAAAAAACTGTTTTTCGCGAATATCTCGTTACTGCTAGATAACAGTTTTGTGACGAAAATAGTTATTATACAATTTATAGCCTAGGAAATTCTCAACAAAAATGGTCCTATGAGTTTTTTTAGCTTCGCTTATGAGGGATAATACACTCATTTCCACACCACCTCGGAAGTAGAGTACTGACGTTCTCATTACTCCTTCGAAAAAAACTCATAGGACCTTTTTTGTAGAGAATTTCCTAGGCTATAAATTATATAATAACTATTTTGTCGCAAAACTGCTAGATAACGAGATATTTGCGAAAAACTATTGTTTTTTTCAATCCTCTGTAAAATTTTTAGCGGCAGTCGGATCGATGGAGACTTTTGACATATTGTTTAAAACGACCAAATAAAGGCCCATACCAAAATTTAGTTTGGTGGGAATTATTCCGTACATTGGGCAGATTTCCGTCTAATTTCACTGGACTATCTAGGGCCACTTTGAAACTCGGTCCTCGGAGTGAAACGTCGATGAAAGAAGGGAACGAAATTCGGTACCGACTCCTCTTCGTCGTGGCCGTTTACAACGCTGTCGTTTTCGCCGCAGCTGCTGCTGTTTTGTCTGCGATGAGCCTTCTCTTGCTCTCCCCACGGCTACACGGAGCCGAATGCCGCGTTTTTGCCGCTATTTTCGTGCCGTTAAAAGTGCATCCATCGGGACACGTCAACGCGCCCATTCGCCCTCCCGTCGTCGACTTTCTCGTCCTCGAAGAGACCTGATCACTCTTCAGACATCGCTAAAAGCTCCCAGATACACCGTTGCCCTATTTCACCGATCCTCTCACCAAAAGGTGTATTAATTACATCGCCGACGATTTCATTAGCGTGCCCCTTGACGCCGAACGCTCGCCAAGCCGCTTTCCAGCGAACGAAAACAATAGGAGGCTAATTCCCGCGACTCGCGTGTCTTCGGCACTCCTGATCGGCGTCCCTTGATCTCGCGCGCGGATTTTGCACGGTGTTCGTAAAAAACGCGACGGCGCTCGCGTATGAGGCCGCGTTCGATCTCGAATCGAGCCGGGTGGGAGCAGGAGGGGTCGGGGGAAGGGGAGGAGGGAAAGAGATAGAGAGGAGATACACGGTTGCCTGGGGGTTAGACGTACGTAAGATGGAGTCTGGTTTGATGGAATGCTGCCTCCATCCCAGCCGCGCCAGCAGCCCTCCCCTATCTTCTTTCCTCCCCATCCTCCCCTCCGATGTTCAGCACCTCTCTCCCACCTTCGCGGAGGTGAACACGTATGCCGGGCCGGCGTGCTAAGGCGGCTCTCCTCGCGCTTTCGAAGCGGCCTGCTCCGCCGGGAGATGCGGCAACGAACGATCTGTATCCACCTAAGGCAGCCAATGAGACGGACCGCCATATTAGGCGCTTGTATATGGCCTCCTGTATGCGCCGCGCCGCGCCGAGCCGCGGCCCGTTGCGCGTCCGCTTAAAATGGAGATAATAATCGCGCCGCGCTGATTAGACGGCTGTCGCGGATTCCAGGTAGCTTTCGAATCGCGCCGTTCGAACGGGCCCCTTATGCGCTCTTCGCTGCCGCGACACGCTGATTGTCGGTGTTTCCGCTTGCTCGTATTAGGGCATGCCACTGGGAACCGTCGGTGTCGGCGGATAGATCATCGTCCTCTGCCTCTGATGGACGCCGTTTCTTCCGCTCGAAAACTCTCGTATAGGGGAGACCGGGGCTAAAAGATCCGATTTCGATAAAACATAAAAAATTACTGGAAAATAATGTAGTTATTCTCTTCGCTATTGACTAATTTTTTGTTAAATTTATTATATTTTATGATTTTAAGCTTGTGATTAATATATTGTAATGGGTTTTTCATAAAAGGTAATTTATTTGTGGCTGGTCGAAGCGGAACTTCTTACCCCTTTATGGGGCAAGTTGTTATCGCATTGGGGTAAGTTGTTCCTAAGATATAAGAGTTGCCTTTTAATGAAATATTTCATTTTCTAATGAAATAAAACAGAATTTTATTAATAATGTTTATTTATGAAGAATCGGATCAACAAAAATGTATTATCTTTAAAAGAAAACCAAAACAATATAATAACCATAAGCATTATGTTTGGTATAAAAACTAAACTCTACAAATCAGTTTTACATTCAATTGTTTGTGGGTACCTACTTACAAGGGAAGATCCCAAACGCGAAAATTAAAAAAATTCTGAAACTTCGTTAATATGTAGGGGATTTCCACTTGATTACAACGAAATTTTGGTTTCCTGCCCGAATTCACTCGAAGGGAGTGAAATTAACCCCTGAAAATTCGGCTATTTTCCGATTTTGTATTATAACTCGCGAACTGTAAGAGAGAGAATAAAAGTTTCAAGTCAAAAGTTCCTTCTTTTAATTAGATCTATCATTTGGCGAAGAAATTATTTTACAGTTCACGAGTTATAACACAAAATCGGAAAACTGTGATATAATTGAGGTTCCCAGCGTGCTTGCGCGTGTTAGATTCCTTCGGGGACATCTTTGAACGCCCCTCCGGTTGACACGTCTATGAAGAAACCTCCCCTTTTTCTCGTCGATGCGAAGGACATCTCTTTTTCTTGTAGTCCTTTCCTCCGCGGGCAACCACGAATCGCGTGTGTCGCAAAAATTTTAATGGCAGAAAACGGGTGGCGGTTAGTCGCGATCGCCAGCGATCTCCAGCCAGCCAAGGGTGTATCGTGCGGGGCATTGTTCGATGGTTACGGGGGTCCAACGAGATAGCAGATCCGGGAGAGATAAGCGCCCTCCGGATGATGTATCGCCAGCGATGCTTCGCTGGGCCGGTTGATCGTAACTACCCACCCGGAGTCGGTACTGTGCTGTTTTCTGACCAAGCACCCTTGAGATTCGAGGTAGCGCACCCGATACTGCTCCGCGCTGTTCCATACGGCGCGCGTAGGTATATGCTTCGGTGATAGAGGCTAGAGGTATAGTGAAGTCGTCAATTCAGCAGTTAAGTGGCTGCAGCGATAGAGCAGAAAGGCCCGGGCTTGCGTATGTGGCGTCTCGCTTTAGGATCGTCCGCACTCTTACGTGGCATCAATGGGGAAGCGAGCGAGCGGTGAGATACTCGGTACGACCCTAAGTCGAGACTCCTTGTTTTCCCACGTTTTTTTTCCACGGCCTTGCCTCGAACGCTCGAAACTTGTTTACCTTGACACCTGCATCTTCTGACCCACTTCCCTATTTCTGTTCCACTCGCTCTACATGCATGGTCAGCGAAATCGGAGAAGTAGGTCAGCTCAGCCAGGTGTTAAAGTAAACACGCCCCGAGCGCCGGGACAAGGACGTCGAAAAAAACGTGGGAGAGTAAACACGCGAGTCTCGTCTAGAGTCATAGAGTGCATATGTATACGTACATGTCACCACTCGCTCGCTTCCCGATTGTACTCTTATTGACGAATGCACGGAACAAGAGCGGAACGCCGTAGCTCTGCGAATAGGGTTCTCAGTCAAGCTATGTAATCAAGCTATCAAACATAGGTATGCCGTCAAGTGGCTCGTATTGACGACCGACATTTGTTTGTTTTCACAACTTTAATACGTCTTCAGACTTGCTTCTGCGATCAATTAGGTAACTGAATAATTACTTATAAAATTCATCTTACAGTTTCTAGTCGGTTAGAGAGGTCCAGAGATGCTTCCCTTGAACAAAATGTTTAACCAGACACTGGTAGTTAAACTGACCATTCCACCTGCACATTTCTGTTCGTCTCTTAAATGAGGGTACTGATACCAAAAATCTTCTGTGAGGAGTAGCTCTGACTTTCACGTGACCGAGGAAATTTATTCGTTGTTCCATCGGATGGACGCGAGCCCGAACCGCCCTTTCTCGTTTTCGACAAACTTTCCATTGTATGCCCGAGCCCTGGCGGGATAGCACACGGTCACGCCCCCTTAGCGCGCCCTTGCCCCAGAGGGATGTAAGTCACCGGAGCACTTAAGCGAGTTCAGACGAGACTCGCCACTAAATAACGCGGCGCGTCCAAAAGGCGAGCGGCAACTGGCTTTTTGTGCGTTGCCCTTTTTGGCTTTAAGCCTCCCGTCGCTTCTGCTCCGTACTCTGAACTTTTTTCCTTGCTGTATCATCGATCCCTGCTCCTCGACGGGATCAATATTGGACGTTGGCTTGGGAGAGATCTGAAAGTCTACTCGGGATCCCGCTTCCCTCCGCTCGGACCTCTACTAGCGTTACAAAACACGCGCTGCTTCGTGATTAGGTGAGTGTCCGGCGATGGAAACGGCCGGCGTAAATCATATTCGCGGCCGCGGCTGGAATCATCGACGGTTTTATGGGAAATTAATGCCAGGGAGTGACGCGTGGACCACGAAGTCGCGTCGTCATCGTCGCTGGCCGCTCTCGGGCGCGGCGGGGTTTCTGACTGCCTGGCCGCTCGGTTTCGATCGTGATTGCCGGGCGGCGAATTTGTCGCCGCGTGTTTTATTGTACGATGAAATTGGACGGGGAGCCACGGCCAGGGGATATCGCGAGGAGGGAGGGACGCGTAATAAAACGGACGCGCGCTAAACGTGTCACTCAATGTCACAGATAGATGCGACGGCCACGGGGCCGAATTCGACTCTAGCCGCGAGTGCAACGCGCTGGCAAGAGTTCTCTTCTGGCCAGGGCGAAAATTGCATCGCGACAGTTGCAGCCGGGCTGCAGGTCGCGTAACGTTCTACTTCGCGAGTCGTGGTGGCAATTGTTTTTCGCTGTCGACTTCCGAAGGGCTGCTGTTTTCCCATTATTTTTGTTCGGCTCGTGGCACCAGTTCAAAAGGGATAAATAATAGAGTGGCGCGTATTAACATGCGAGAGGTATTTCTATACTTAACTCTTTAGCGCCCGGTGCGACGTATACGTCACATCATTTTCAGACGTATAAAAAAAATCGATAGTTAATAATTTTGGGTCCCAAAACGGTTCAGTTCTCTAAGTGGCTCCGAGAGGCAAGCCACTGATGCATTTACCGCTGTAAATAATGCTTACAGTAACCATGAAAACGTTTCTGGCGAATGCATGTTGGACATTGCTCGATGTCCTGAAATATTGCTCTTGTTTTCTTTAATAAGTTAAAAGTAAAATTATTATTTTTAAATTTTATTTGGTAGATACGTGTAAATTAATTGTTATACTAAAATAAAATTACTTGTAAAGTTTGATTTGATCGATTTTCAGTTTGTAATTGCATGTTGAAGTTCGTGTGACGTACACGTCACACTGGGCGCGGAACCCATTTTTTTATTTCGGTATTTGAAAGGCTTTCGTTTTTATTTTATTATGAAGAAACCGAAGCTTTGTTATAGTACTTTTCAGTAGGTTGCTAAAGAATACAAATTCTACTTTTAAAACGTAAATTGAATTTTAATAAAACTGTGCTTAGTCAAGAGTTATAATGTTTTTAAGAAATGGGTCTCTTATTCGGCTACTTTACCCTACGGATTAAAAAAGCGAAATTTTTTCATTCGTATAATGTCTTCTATTGCGCGGACGTCCACCGGTAAATGCTCCACCACCAAAGAAGTCACGGCAAGAGTCGACTTCTAATTCTGAACCCTCAGATCTACAACGCTTCGACAATGCGTTCAGCGATGACAGACAGCGCTGTAAACTTTGCCCTTCTGGCCACATTCAATCAAAGTGCTATAAGTGCAATGTTCACTTTTGCTCGAGCGCAAAAAGAAATTGTTTTGTAAATTACCATAGTAAAAATTCAGATTTTGTACTTCGTTTATACATTCTATAACAAAAATATGTACCTATTCTTATTTTCATTTGTAAGACATCTAAACAATATAAATGAATAAAACACGAGTACTTATATCATTTAGAAATGTTAAGAAAATATATACTCGTGTTTTATTCATTTATACTTTTAAGATCTCTTACGCATTATAGTAAACATGCATTTAAAGCACAAATTTTGTATTTTAAATATTGAGCCACATTTTACTCCATATTTCCACTGGCTATTTTGGGAAAAGAACGATGAAGCGCGTGTATCGGGACCATTTTTCAGTTAACTAATCGCAAGAAATCATTTCCTTTTTCGCCGGGAAAAGTGTCTGGGCGCTAAAGGATTAACGTTCTTCTGAAAGAACATGCAGGGTATAAAAAAAGCATGTAGGGTGTCATTAACGTTAACAACGCGCGTCGCGGACAATTCCCAAAGAAGATGCATTGATCCCCTGCTTGACGGAGCACCCAATCCTCGATCCTCGTGACTACGCGACATTACCCAACAGCCACGCTCTCCTTCCGTGTTGCCAGATAATTTACGATCCCGCGTACCCACTGATACGAAAAGTCGCAAGGCGGCCCCTATCGACCAAACGTCGCCGACGCATCCGACCCCTTGTGCCGCTGGTCGAATTCCAGTTGATCCAGCCTAAGCGTCCGCCTAATATCGCCCAGGCCGATTCCACGGCCGGGTTCCCCCGATGCCCTAATGGCGACGCGTCGAAACCACCGACGAAAGGAGCGCGAGGAAGAAGAGGGCCAGGGCATAGACTAGAGTGGACCGGTCGAGCGACGACGCTGACGGTTCGGCATGAATAATGTCGACTCATTATTCTTTCTGGGGGGATTTATCAGGTCGGGGCACCGATAACGCGCTCTTTTCGTTCGGTCGTTCCGCCGGAGGAAGATGCGCCCGGAGATAGCTATGCATTTATGCGCGTTGGCGGAGGCAGGGGATCCAACTCCTTCTTCCATGGCCCTCTTCCTCTTGGATCTAACCCCGTCTTTGTGCGTCCTCCCTGTTTCCCACTATCTCTTTCTCTGCCCCTCTGTTTCTCTCGCCCCTTGCCGCCGCTGTGCCTCCTTTTTTCTTCTGTTGTTCTCCTGATCGGCGGAGTCGTCCTTCGAGCGGTCCGCGTATATCGGCGGAGCGGACGGTATGATAGTTAGGAGAGGTCCTCAGAGGGTTCGGTTTCTGCGGGGCGCTAACAAGACGGGCCTGCGGGCCAGCCCCGGTGAATTATGGGCCCGCGCGTGCACGGCACACAGCCGCCCGCGAACACGCGTGCGTGCACACCGCGCGCGAGATTGTGCGCGAGAGTTAGATGCGAGGGAACGTCGCACAATATCGCGCCTCGTCTCGTTGGGATAGGATATAGGTAGCATAGCGAAGCTGTCGCCAGTTTTCTGGCTCATTACTGGCCACCGGCGCCCATTTCTCTTCAGCCTCTCCGTTTCCCTCGCTCTTTGCCCGGGCCGCTCTCTCTCGGCCGTCAAGAACCGCGTCGCTATTGGTCCGGATTTCGCGTTTGCACAGCGACGCCGCGGTACGCGGACGCTGCATGGCGAGTGGATATGTCACGGGCAAATTTCTAGCCGACTTGATAGATCGTCGATATTAAGACTCGCGGCTCCGCGGCTGACGTTTCATTAGATCCACGCCGGCGGACACTCGTCGCGATAATTAGCTGGTTAATGGACCGCTTTGTCGATACGACCGCTTTGGTCCAAGGAATTTCGCGGTAGGTTTGACGAAACCTTTGAGGTCTGTTCGATGACTGTTGGACCGTCGTCGGTGCTTCTTCTGACTATCTGTCATTAGTTAACGCGATAGAGCCGCGCTTTAACGACGCGTGTGACGTACACGCGTGAAAACTCGAACCTGCCTATGCACGTGTTTTTTCTTTGGTATTTTAGTCCCGTAGTTACTTGGAGTGCCATGCTCCTAGCGTGAGGCGACTCTCGAAATCAGCCTAGACTCGTCGCAGGAACTGTCCGCGAAGCAATCATCGAATTCCTAGCTGGACCCCCGACTGGTAAATATAGCGTTCATTTAGGGGGAGTGTTTCGACGCGTTCGCACCCGATTAGGTTATAAATATGTGGCAGAGAGGGGCCTCACTCGAAATAAACGAGAGTTAATGCATCGTGATGCATGACGAAAAGTTTAAACGCGTCGCGACGCCGCACACGGTGACAAAAAGTAAAAGGCCGCGCGCGGCCCCTTCCGTCGGGCCTCGCTGCCGCACGAAAGCTCTCTCCTCTCCGCATACTAATTCCAAGACGAAAGCCGATATGTACCAGTTCGAGACACGTGCTCGTCACATGTACCGAAACCCATCCAGCGGGCACGTCAACCAAGGGAGAAGCAGGGCCAGAGGGAGCGGGGGGAGGAGAAGAAGAAGATCACGAGGAGCGCCACGACGTCGGCCAACGTATCCAACCGGTGGCGCATTGCCATTAACGCTTTTATTTCTACGATGCGTTAAGACGACGGCCGCTCGAGAACGACCGATTTTACTGTCGCTTCCGCGAATAAACGTACCCAGACGGGAGGGAGGATATCGCGCGAACGTTTACACCAACGACTCCAGAATTACCGTGCTCCCTGCTCGCGGCACCGTATTACCCCGAATTGCGTCGCACTCGGTTTTTGCGTCACGATCAAAGCGTCATCCCCCTTTTGATGGAGCGCTAGAATCTCCGTCCACTTAACGGGCGTTCGACCGGCCGCGGCCCGGCTGGTGGCTGCGTCGGATCCACGAGTGCCGGAGGTGTCGCGAAACGGGTCATCGTTAGTGTCGCGTTATTAATTCGCCCTGGCAGTCCCAATTAAGACAGAGCCTCACGTTCTACCGGTAATTATCATAGTAACGGCGTCGTTCCTAGCGGCGGCACATCAGCGAGCCCGCAGCGCCGCCCTCTCTGGCTCCCGTGGCATTAATTAGTACAATCTCCGTACGTGCCTCGCTACTGGCATCGACCTGCCCGATACCCTCCTCCCAGCGTTTCTATGTTTCGCGTCATTACTCGCCGGCGATCGTTATTTACGCGCTGCTTAGAAATCTGCACCGCGACTCCTGCGTTAATGATCCACGTCGCCCTCCTCGCCGGAGCGCCGCGCGTCGAATTCGTGTTACAGGAACGATGAGTTGCTGGCCCGTTCGTGTATCCATCACGCGGCGAGTCTCTCCGCTGATCTCTGCCCTTCCTCGACGTTCGACTTTCCCTTCGATCGGAGCGCTTTCTAGTTTGCCGCCTGTCGATCCGGCTCTCCTCCGCAGAGCCTCGCAGGCGTAATCGTAATCTTAACCGCGGAGGAGGCACAGTAGCCATCGGGGACAGGATTTACGCTGCCGTGGCTGCGTATCGTGCGACACGAGGCGTCGATACAAATCGGCGATTTATCACGTAGAGATCGTTAACGGATAAGTATCTCCGCGGATCCTCGCGGAACTGGTATCCTGGACGCCTGATGAATCGTAATGCGATGTTCCCCGCCGCGCCAGCGGTGCCTCCAACGCGCTCGCTCGTTCGCTCGTTCGCCAGACCGCGTCGCTTCTTCCTACACGTACGTGTTGCGCCGGTTCGCGTACGCGCGTAATTGATATATCCATATACGAGGAGGCACCTATGATCTCCTCGGGCCAGTGGAGCCGCCAACGGCCGCTGTCCCGCGTCCGATCGATCTGTATTCATAGGTCGTACGGCATAAAATATACTCGGCATGTCCATGAATCAGATAACTGTCACAGCTGCTCCGTCGATGTCTCAATCAACCGCGCGCGCTCCGTTCCTCGCCTTTCCCGCGCGTTCTCGCGGCTCGCCTGTCCCCGATCGCTTTCTTTTATCGTTCCACGTCCGTTCGCCCCGGCACACCGATCCTCTTCTCCGCTTGGCCAGTTTAGATCTCCTCCCGACGTCATTCAGATTTTCTATTTGTTTTAATAGACGGCTCCGTTCAGACGATGCGGAGCGTAAGATAGGATTGATATTCAAACCACGCACGGAGCAATGAATGCACGCAGGGAAAGAGGTCTTAAAAGAGACACTGGCAAAGAACGGGGATCCTCTTTCTTGTGCCCCGTTCGAGAAATGCATTCTCATAACGGTCGCGGAATAAATTGACTACCTAGGTACACGTCGATTTCTGTAAGACGAACCAAACTCGAATAGTGGGGTGCATCGTCTTAGGAATTCGCATGCGGGATGCTGATACATTTATTACTCGAATATTTAGTGCCCGTACACGTATTTTTTGGCTTTTTTTTGCCGATTCTGGCTGGTCGTGAGGATATATGGCTAATATTCGATACGGGACACGGGGGCAGTTGATGAGTTTCATTGCGGGGCAGTAGAAATTTTTCAAAAATTATCCCATAATTTATGGTCCCCCGTGGGCTAGGGATTTACGGGCAATCCCGAGCGTTCAGACGTTCTCCCTCGCATTTACATTTTGTATGATTTTACGTAGACCCGTTTACGTTCGGTCGCATAGCTGGTTTGTTTTGAAAGAGTCGCCGGTAAACGATAAATTTCTGCCGCGTCGTCGACTTTCGCGTTGAACGCGTTCGACGGCGTGTCCCGGCCGCGGGAAATGCCAAATAATTTCAAGGATTGAACGTGCACTCCCTATTTTACGGGGTCTATTAATAGTTTATATTTTGACTTGGTAAATAAGTGGCGGCCGTCGGACGTTTATCGCTGACGAGCAGCGTCAGGTGTCGAAATACGTGTTTCTCTTTCGGCCACTTCGACGCGGTTCCTCCGCGTCGTTCACCCAAGTTCGTGTAAACAATCGCAGAGATCGCAGCACCACCGCGCGATCCCCGTCGCTCTCGCGTTTCTACAATTTTAAACACCCCCGGCAAGTTTCGCACAAAAAGCAAGGTGTCCTCTGGCTTGTACGGAACGAGAGTTCGAGGAATCCACCCGTTAATCCGTACAAACCCGACGCGGTCGTCTCTTTTTTCGGTCCCTTCGACTCGTATCCCCGTCTCGTTTGACGATAGGCCGGTATTTTCGTCTGCTCTGCTGGTCCGGATCTCGGGCGGACGCATCTTGCGTCACCATCGGATACAAGAATCTCACGAAAGCCACGAATCTACGCGACGCATCCACGCATCGTTCTACCCCTTCCACCGTTGCGCAATCCCTGCGGCCGCGTGTCGCGTAACCGCGAGGCTCGGCGAGAAAAATCCGCCAGTAGCGATTCCGTGTCCGCGAGGGAACCGTCACCACCTTCGATTCCTTCTGCGGGGGGTTATCGAGCCGCGAGATCTGTTCCGCGTGTCCGCCGAATAAGGGATACCCCAGACGAATAAGCAAAGCGTAACGAGCGCATCTAAGCGTCGCTCAGCGAAAGGTTAACGCGCCACGGCCGTGGCATACTAAATTATCCCCGTCGCTCGGCTCATTTGTAAGACAAACTCCTACAAAGTGCGCTCTCTGGCGCTGGCTGGCGGTGCGAACGACCACGCTGCTCGATTTCGTTGCCCGGAGGGGACACACCGTCGCCGTTCTCGCCACGGGACAAACTCCTCATCGCGCCTCATCTCTCCCACAATCGCCAATTAATCTTTCGGTTAAGCAGATTCTCGGATTAAGCGGCTGTCGCGGCCGCTAGGAGATGCTCAGATACGCGCGCGCCACGGGAAATCGAGCGAGGCGATCTTCGCGCGCGACACACGACCGCCGCGCCGGAAGGGGGCTGGCTCGGCGGCGGAGGAAGAGCAAAAAGGAAAAGGGGGAGCAAAAAATGGGGGGAGCCCACACGGGGGTGGGGCACGATCCGTCGAGCCGCATTTCATCGCCGAAAATAGTTTCGGAATCGACGAAGAGAGCAGCCTCTGCCAGTGGTAACTGGTCGAGGCCGACACCGCCGACGCTCTTCAACGAGAACTCGAGCCAGAACCGAGTGTTTTGGTACGTTGACCCCTTCCGTGATTTCCAGCCACGCGAAAAACCCTTTCCTCCTGTCGGCATTCCGAAATGCACCTGCGGTTTTTGATATTCTGAGGAGGAACCTCGGCAGATACGTGCGACATATATTAGGGCGGAGTGGAAAATTTAAATTTGAATTTTCTGTTAGCCTGGGTGCGGGATAGTTGTCGTTTAATTAACCAAACATAACTGTAAAAAAATTGGAAAAATATTCATGTCTGCGGGTTTCTTTTTCTCCTAAAAATAATTATATAATCATACTATGTAGGCGAATATTTAAATTTGGATTTTTAGTCGGCCTGGATGCGGGATAATTGTTCTTTGATTAACCAAACACAACTGTAAAAAATTTTTGGAAAAATATTCATGACTGCAGGTTCCTTTTTCTCCTAAAAATGATTAACCCAGACCTATATAGTATCGCTCCGCCGTAATAGATATGCTTCCGCGGGTGTGTTTACCGGATAGGTAATCAGGGCATTACCCCAGGCTGAAGAATTCCGTGTTTTTCCTCGTACATTGCGATTAGTATACATTGAGAATAACAATGTTTATGTAATAACGCAGTCGACGAATAATAGCTAGAGAGAGGCAAATGTTTTTCTAAGGCATAGTTTTACAATGGTCGAACTGTAAACAAACACACGCGAATAACTTTATTTTATAGTTTCGATAACGCGTGTAAAAATCCTGCAAAACGTTTATTGCAAATATTATATCATATACAAACGCGGGACATTAAATTTTCCACTTTAACGGGATTCGCTCTTTATCGTTTGTTATTGCGTGACGTTCACGGTGTGTTTTGAAAAATGAAATATATTTTTGGGGCTTGATTTAACACCATTCATATTTCACACTCTCTAATACCGATAAATTTAATCCAGAGCTTTAACAGGCCGATGTTTTGTCGACCTTTTACGCCAGTGCTCGCAATTAACCCTCAAATAATGTACAAACCAACCTTCGCTTTTGACTGAATTATTACTAAAAATAATCGTGTTGTAGGGGACCGCGTTGAAAATTCCCAGCCTCCGATTGCAATTTATTATTTCCAAGCACGCGTAAGCGTAATCTATCAACAAAGAAATCAAACCACCGATCGAATGAGCAATCAAGAATTTGACGCACACCCGGATCTCCAGGAAAAGACACCCTAATTGCGCATCCATAACTCTCCCTTGAAACGTGATACCCGTAAATTTTCGAGGACTATTTTCAAACATTTAAGTTGGGGCACATACCGAAATATGCGAAAAAGATAAAAAAAAAATTTCTTATGTTCAGTGTTTGATGTGTCATGAATGTTTTCTGAAAATTTGGGACCGAAATTCGCAAAAATATCGAAGATATAGAGTCTCATATTTCGATATTTCTGCGAAGATAGAGTCTATATCTTCGATAGTTTTGCGAATTTCGGTCCCAAATTTTCAGGAAACATTCATGACATATCAAACACTGAAAATAAGATTTTTTTTTATCTTTTTCAATAACTTGGAGGATATTATATAAAATCGACCGAGCTCAAACTTTACACGGATTTTTTTGTTAATTATTTGGAACTATTCTGGAGGGTGCTCCGAAGAAAATTCAAAAGTCGAAAATAAGAGCCACCCTAGCCTACATAGTCGAAGGAAGGTCGGCTCGAGGCGGTTTTACGCAGTCCGCGCGGCAAAAGGCAGTCCCGCGCTCGGAGCGGATCCGCGCGGATGGAAGAAGCCACCGTGAGAGGACGAGGGAACGGCGAAAAGGGAAGAAGGTGGAGAGGACACGGTCCTCGGCTCGTTCGACGGCATGGGAATAAGGAGTTTATTTTTGGCGGCCATATGCGCGGTTTATTTCGATGGACCGCCGCGGCCACCCTAAGTAGAGGTAGAGATCTCGTCCCCCGAGGAAGACGTTTTCGGTGGTCGTCGTGCCTCTATCCCGTTGTCATCCGCCTCCCGACTTCTTTTCTTCGCGGTTGCATGCGCGCGGATCGGTGAAAAGACGGCTCGCGGCGCGTGACATTAATTGCTACCTGTTCCCCTTCGAATTATTGCGTTATCGTGGCGTTTAGGCCTGGCGGAGGTCTCTCGTTACTCTTTCATAGTCGTCCCGACGGTTTGCTAATGATCACGTACGTCCGCCTCATTGCTTCTCGATTATCATTATTACTACTTTCGCTGCTTATTACTTTCACGGCGACTCAACGCGCGCAGGTTGCTCGTTCCAGCTGGGATGCTGCGGGGCTTCGAATCCTTCGATCGCTTGATTGTATCCTGCAGACAGTCGAGCGTAGCAACCGAGGTTTATGCATATTTATGGAGGTAGGCACGAATCACTTCGTATTATTAACCGCTCTTCCATTCTTCCCGTGGCATTCATCTCTACAAGGAGGACAGTTCTAATTGGCAGCCCAGCGAACCACGTCGGCGAGTAACAGACTTCCAATCTGTCGAACCTTCGGATCTCCGTTCTTTCGTGTATCGCGCGAGATGGCGAAAGGAGGTGTCCAGTGCGTGAGTGAAAACTCACACACCCTCAGGCACTCTGGATACAGTGGGTCGTTTGGTAACTATTAGCAGTGGAGCTTGTAAAAGTCGCATTCATCAGTTACGCGGTTGGAATCGAGGCAGAAGCACGCGACCGCTTCCCAAGCTCTTCGACGTAGGGCCGCATGTTTCGGCTGTCCGTTCGCCCTCCCGAAATAGCATATAGTCAGGCCGACGTGAGACTTCGCTTATTCTTGACCCATCGGCTAAGTATAGCCCGCGACAGCTCGAAAGAAAGAAGCACGGAGAGAGCGGAGGATGGCGTGGTGTTCACCGCGACGCGACGTTCGTCTCGCGTTGGTCGTCAGGACCGCGGAGCCTTCGTCTGTGCCGGGCGAGGAGGACGGCGTCTAAACGTATAATTGGCCGCGCTTAAATCTCTATAACGCGGCAGTAAAAATGCGCGGTGCGCCGCGTAAATCAACACGAGGACGATATGGCTCGGGGTGCAGTCGGCCCTCGTAAACGTGCGTGCACGCGCGAACCAACGGCGCATCCCGTCGACAATTTTCGCGACTTTCCCCCTCTGCCCCTGGGGGGATTTATGGCGACGGTAAATTCGAGCTTGATTCCTGGACCGTTTAATTTTCGTCGGGCTGGAGGACGCAGGCGGGAGACGGTTGTTTTTTGCTTGACCATCGGCCCCTTCGCGACGGCAGGATGCTGGATCTAGGCTAGAGAACCCGACTCCAGAGTCACGGTATGATCAAGTCGTTGAACTTAATCTAATCCCACGAGAAACGGCTTTGCTACGTTAGTGGCAGGACGTGGGCTGTCGGTCACGCGTGGATAAGAATGCAATTGCATTACGCGTGAGGCTGTGTATCGATGCTTCGGGGGTTGAACGTAGAGAGCAGAGGGACGTTTTGATTGTACTCTTTCAACTGTGACGAATAAAAGAGGATGTAACTGGCGTCAGTTGTGTGTGATTTTGGCCATTTGCTGGTGGCACGCGCGTGTTCCTCAGCCGCTCGTGACTGAGAGAACGGAGGCTGAAGCATCCCTACGATGTAACATTTCCCCCCCGTTTTGCCAAGTAGATTTACTCCTCGTTCTATGGGAACGTATCTTCTATTAGCACAGCCAGGTCGCGGTGTTCATCTTGGGTTTCTTGCTGGACGGCAAGGTTTTTCGGTGGGATTAGTTTCTCCTCGCGGAAATGAGAAATTCCTGACGAGCAGAAGCAGCACGCTTCTTCGGCCGATACGTCGGGGCGCGGGGTAACGGCGGCGCAGGATCGGCACGCTACATTAACTCGATTCACCGAGTAAATTAACTGCAATCAGGGGGACGGTCCGCTGGCCATTCCGTTATTCCGCTAGCCGCCTGCTGGCCGTTCCGCGCGCCTCTAGACCGCTCTATTCGCTTGCATGGCGGTCGCCATTACCGGGAGGGTACAGGCGGGAGGGCGAGGATCCTCTCTAACGTCGTTTTTGCTGGGCACGCTGAAGGACCAAACGGCTCTTGTCCGATGGACGAAAACAAGCCTGCCGCCTCGAGAGGCAAACGGGTCGACGCCAAGACTCCTGGCTCCTTGTGAATCCGACCGTAAGGATTCGCGACGATGACGTGATTTCTCGGCCACTATTGCGTGCTCTCGCGTATCCTAATTCCAGGAGTCATGGAGCCGTTTTTGTCCTTATAACTTTGTATAGCCTCGTTGTACAGTCTACGGTAGAATAATTCTGTTTCCTTCATCAAATGGTATTGCAGGGGATGCACAGAATCGGAGCGATAAAAAGTTCTTGCTACTTGGAACGTCACCGATAACTGAACACCGTGACCCTCAACCCTCGACCATTATTCTCTTCGGTATCCCGCGGTATCGCGCCAGATCGCCGCCTTGAATCTCGTCGTCGAATCGAATGGCAGGTGGTCGTCGGGCCTGATCGAAGTCGATCGCTTTCCTTCCCGCTCTCTCCACCTCCGAGTCGCTTTCGGAAAGGGGGCGAACGCGAGAATGCGTCCGATTTCCATCGATCTCCCGTCGTTCCGGTCCGTCCGCTCCTACGACGGACAAATTTTTCTCGTCCCCAGCCGCTGGCGACCCTCGACCACCCCTTCCTCGCTGGACGGCCCGGTTGGACGAATTCAAAGTTAATCTCGGCCACGAGGCCGTTCTCTGGGCAAGAAGAGGGGTTGAGAGTAGGTGGCGGTGGGCTGGCGCCCCCGGGCGACCTGTCATCGTGAAACCCCTGGGAGCACCGGGCTCACCCTGATCTCTCTGTTACGATAGAAGCTTGGGAACCGGAGCCTTGGGCAGCACGATAAGGCTCGGTCATTTATAATCCGTCGGCGTAAGTAGCCTGCCGGTCTCCTTCTGCGCTGATTGAGAGAGAAAGGAATAAAGGGAGGCCTCGAACTTCCGGCCGTTCTAGCCGTAGATGGATCGGCGAGGGATGTCAGGTGAATTCTGATGATGGGGTCTTTCGCTGACGACCGGTTAGACTCTCGCGCGTCGCTTTTCCCTCCCGGATAAATCATCTTACAATTCTCCTCTTAAACGCACAATTAAGGGGGTATTCTAGTCTAGACACTCGTTTTTGAAGGTGATATTTGGAAATTAATCCTGGAAAACCTATCGCACTTACAGGGCAGGGGTTTTGGACACATATTTAGTAGCGTTTGAACTATCAACACAAATTTTTGGAATGCATTATATTGAAATTTGTACAAGTTACACGCCGAAGGTCATGTCATCGAAAACCGGCCCCATCGGGCGCACGAATTGCGGCCGTCCTAGTCATCTGAAACGAAAGTACCAAAGATTTTTTTAATCTATATGAGTGTAGTTATCGCCCGAACTAGATGTAACCAAGTCCGGAGATTGTTACCGAAATCGCAGTGTTTAAAAATTTATTTAATTTATTTAAGAGATAGAAAAAAAGTTTCAAGAGAAAAGTTACTTCTTTTAATTAGATCTATGGTTTGATAAAAAATTATTTTACAGTTCACGAGTTATAACATAAAATCGGAAAATAACCGGATTTTCAGGGGCCAATTACACCTCCTTAGAGTGAATTTGGGCAGCAAATAAAAACTGCGTTATAATCAGGAGGAAATTCCCTACATATTCACAAAGTTTCAGAAGGTTTTGAATTTGCGGGTTCGGGATGTGTTCCCTTGTGAGATTTCAACGAACTGTTTCGAAACTTTCTCTTCTTGCTCCCGTGTAGGCGTCAGGGGAGTTCATCAGCTTCCGTCTTAATTAATGCGAGGAATGGATGTGACAGGAAGGGGGGCGTGGGAGGGTTACCTGGGATCGGCTCTGATAATTTATAAAAATGATATTTGCCCCGGCGAAGCGTGACCGTAAGCGGTCTTAATATCTCTCATTACCGTCTCGCCGCTCGAGTCCCCGGTGACCGTGCAATTAAAAAGCTAAGATTGATAAATGACGGGGAATTAATGCGCCAGTGGGGATGAAAAAGAGGGGCGGGCGAGGGGCTGGAACGTTTAGGGGGCCAGCCAGCGAAAGAGGGACAGGGTGATTGCGGGTGGCTTAATGGTGTTTGTATGCATGGGAACCGGCTGCAGGGGTGGAGGTAGTTATCGCTCGGTATAGTTTGCACCGAAAATCGGGACGTGGTTTCAACTGCTTGGAGACCTTACCCCTTGATAATATATTCTCAACACAGATGGGGGGCGGGTAGAAGTTGCGGGATTATGTAATTGGGATAATTTCATCCTTCGCACTTAGGGCTCGAAACCCTTCGACTTGGACAAAAATTTGATTGCCCTCGGGGTAGATGATGCTGATTCGGGTTTATGATTTGTTGCAGGTGACGCGAGTAACGCGAGTATCGGCAGCGGCGAGGGCACCGGCGAGGAAGACGACGATTCGACGGGTAAGAAGAACCAGAAGAAGAGAGGCATCTTTCCCAAGGTCGCGACCAACATCCTCAGGGCGTGGCTGTTTCAACACCTTACGGTAAGTGTCTACGTTCGTCTTTCAATCGCCGTTCGTTCGTCCACGTTCGTCTGCCGCGCGTCGGCTACGTTCCTGTCCGCAATTCGTACGGACGTCTCGTAGAGCGACGAGCGCTCCTCGTCGCTCGTCGTCTTCATCAAGCGGACCTCCCCCGTTTCTCTTCGTGTTCGCGTCCTCCAAAGTCCACAGAGAGCACGCGAAGCAGAGGAGCGCGCTCGTCGCTCGTCGGAGTCGCCGAGAACAGCGTGAATCCTCGAACGTGTTCCCACGAGGTCCCCAATCATTCACTTATCAAAGCGCGCTTAAGCGGTGGGCGAAGATAAACGACACAGCCGGGGCCGTGCGGCAAAAAGAAACATTTCCTAAATTGCTTTCATCCCGGGGGGAAAGCCTTGGCCGTAACGAAAAGAAACGAAGACGGAAAAACGCGCTTGGTGGAGGGACACTAATCTCCTAATGCCAAGATAAGGAGGAACGGTGGCCCCGCGCCACGGCGCGGCGCTTCTCGATCCTAGCGGGGCATCTAATGATTCACGGGTAATCTGAGCCGCAAAAAGCGCAACGCGATTAAAGGGGCGAGGTGTAGGGGAAGGTCGAGATCGGGGGGGAAAGAGAAAGAGAAAGAGGAAGAGAGATGTGGCGGGTTGGTCGGTGGGTGCTGGTGGCCGCGGTTGCGTAACGTTGCGCAGCAATTCGGAGCACGGTACATTGTCCCTCATACTACGGACACCCCATAGATTTCGGGTGTGATCAGGTTACCTTGCGAGAGCGGTAATCATATTGCAGCTCGGTTAATGCCATTACCGCACCGTAGGGCCCGGGGCTTGGGGGCAGGGGGGTTGGCAGCCACCCTGAAAACCACCCTGCAACCAACCCCGCTCTGCCTGCTCCCCTCTTGCCCAGGCTTCCTCGTCGATCCTCTCCACAGCTCGGCTTCGGCAACCCCCCCTAACAACGTGTATTGGATATGACGTCGGGGATAGTGGGTTCATGGTTTAATGCATATACGCTGTTTGCGCGATGACGATATCGCGCTCGTGAAAAGACGAGTCTGCTGTGCCGTTGCGCCGATACCGCTGCGTCGCCGCTCGTTCCTCTTCCTCGGTTAATCGCGTCCTCGAGAGCTTCTAGTCTGTCGACGGCTTCGCGCGTCATGTTCGACTTGAAAGGATTTTAATGTAAGTCCAGGGCACGGGGCTCGCAGACCGTGTACGACCCTTGAGCGGACTCGCTTAGACTTCGTTACGATTTTGCAGATGGATCTATTCTAGGTACCAATTATTTCGGACTTTGTGCCTTCTGTTATGATGAGTTTACTCATAGTATACATAGTACGTTATACCACTGTCGGTATAGGCCGCTAAAGAATTTAGAATCGAATCCTACTATTCAGCTCCCTCCCAAAAAAAATTGTGTTGTCATCAGGAGAAAATTCTCTACATATCCACACTGTTTCAAAATTTTTTGAATTTTCGGGTTCGGGATCTTCCCTTTGTATGTGCATCATGGCTCGTGTGTACGATTCATGGTTCTCGCCCCGTGGTCCGCTATTACTGCTCGGCATCCACTGCCAGAAATTACAGCGGTTTTTCGCGACGGTCGTCTCGCGGGCATTCGTCTCTGCGTTATTACGAGCGATTAAGCGACTATACCGTGAACCGGGATTCATTCGGCTCGCGGTGGATACATATTACGCCTTAAAAGAGTAAGTGACTCGAGCCAAGTGTGTATTCACTCGGCTACCAGCCTCTTAAAGAGCTCCTTCCGACGTTCCCCCTTTTTCCGGCAAACGAATTACGGCCCCAACAGCCTTGATTTAGCGTCCTAATCTTTCTCTCGCGATGACTTACTGCCGCGACAAGGGCTAACGTTCGCGCTGCTCACCCTGACCGGCTTACCGTTTCTTCGGCAATGCTTTCCACCTAAGCAAACAAGCTGAAGAGAACCGCGTTACCAGATGACCCGACGCCCCCAGCAATTTTACAATTACACATCGACTTAATTCCACCTCACTCGCCCGCGTGGAAATCAGTTTCGTCGCGAAACAATGACTCGGACAGGATTAGACCCCGAGTAAATCAGAGGGACGCGGTCGAACTTCTCCGCCAGTAAATTTATCACCGTGAAAGCAAGCGCGTCCGTTCCTCTGTCATCGTGATCGAGAATTCCAGATCGCCGGCGACCACGTCGTTTCACCCCGGTCGGTGAAACATTTCGGAATCGCGGCGGCTCGCGCCAAGGAATTCACCAGCTCGCGCCAATAACCTGTCCCCGTTCGCGGCGGCGAACGCCAATCCGCGAGCCACGTTCCACATTGACGCAGGGCAGCCGGGAAAGCGAACATAGTTTACATACGCTCATAGATAGATAGCCGTCGGCTTCGAATAAGGAGCGGAGAGAACGCTCGAGCCCTGTGGACGCGCGCGCCACGGTCGCAGACGGGCAAAAGAGAAGAGAGACGCGCAGGTTTCGCCCGACGTTAGATCAAAGGAGACGGATACGCTGCAAAGAAGACAGCACGACGGTCAAACGGAGGGAAGAACGCGCGGAGAACGGCATCTCGGACGGCTCGGTATAAATTAAATTAATTTGATGGAGGCGGAGTGCATCTGCTGGCCAGAGCGAGCATCGTGACTGCGGCTCAACTTCTTTTCGGCCATGGTGAGCCTCCGGGGCCATTCGGGGATATCTGCTGATACCTACCTACGCGTCGCGGAGGTCCGTGAAACTGTGAACTACGAGAAACCAGTCGGGGCGTTCTGGGTGCGAGATTTCCATCGACGCGTTAATTCCTGATGAAAGTCACGTTAAGCTGGAAGTAGAACGCGCATTGTTTACCCTTATGCCCAACGGCGATCAGTCATTCATTTTTCTGCTACTGGCCCCGTGAACATGAATAATTTAGACGTCGTTGCCAGGGAAAAGGGGTCGTTAATTCGATACAAGGATGTTCTAAGAGGGACGCGGTGCCGTCGGAGTACGAAATCGTTTCGGTTGCCCGACGTCTTTCTCTGCTGGCCTCCCTTGTTCGCCCGTTCTCACCGGTTTCCTGGCCGCTTCCTCTCTCTCTCTTGCTCCTTGGTTGTCATTTTGAAAGCCATCCCGACGACCGCCCCTCACCGTACGTCTGTCCGACCAGCCAGCGTACCAACCAACGGACCGACCAACCAACTCTGCGACCCTCCCCAAGTTTAATTAGACGGAAGAGGAGCATACATCATGGTCGACTCCGTGTCCCGACCTTCCACGCCAGCCAACTTGGGCTTTCCAGAATTGTGGCCACCGACCTACTACTATTCCTGCTGGCTCTTTCCTTGCGCACACCTTCGTGAATGATGTTTGAAGCGCCGTATCTCTTCTGGGGTTGTCCTCGGGGGAGGATTCTCTGTCTTTGGAATAAAAGAACGCGTGCACGTTCTGTTCACTGAAACATGCAATTTTTGGTTAAGAATAGGCTTCGCAGTTGGATGTCTCTTTAGAAAATTCGTATAATTTTATAGGAAATTTATAGATGAATGTTGAAGGTCGATTTTCTGCCGTCGGCTCCCGATAATTAAACGACGAATTTCACGTTCGCGGCAAGCGGGATGGATCGCGAATCTCGAATTTCCATCTAAATAGATCGAGTTTAGCCGGGGAATTTCATTTCAGAAATTTCCAGTGGATAGTAACAATTACGCGCGGCCGGGTGCCCGAGCAATAATCCAAAGGCGCGGTGTGCGCCAGGGGGGAGAAAAGAAGAAAGATTGAAGATGGAGTCGACATATATAATCCATTTTAATTTACTCGGAAGATATATCCGTCTAGCTTGCAGTTTCCCGCGACTTTGCTCCTCCTCTGCCCCCGTCGCTCCTCTCGCTCTTCCATTTTCTACCTCCGCCTTTTCCCCGATCTTTCTTCCTCCGTCGGCGTCGCCCTTATCCCTAGACACCGTAGTCTTCTTATATCAGTGGAAGCATTTCGCGAAATTACATTTGCCAGTTCCGCGCTGTATGCTGCTCCGTTTCACGTATCGAGTGGCGCCTCGGAATCCCCCCCTTTATCCTTCCAGCAAATAAATTTCATCCTGCCCAGGAGGGAACTAATTCCATATCAAATCTCTACCCCCGCGTAGTCTACGAATTTTTTGACGCGAGCTAGAATGGAAAATTCCCAATTAAATCTCGCGCCGAGCGCCCGGACTTTTTCCGCTCAGGCCTGCAGGGTATGACTGAGCTTCGAGTAGGGAAAAAGAAATTTAATTCGAGTTATGGTAACGCAAGCGGTGCGCGCCAGAACGAACCGATTCTTATTCGATATTCCGTGTTGTAACACGAGAACGGAGCATAGTCGAGGCAATCAATAAGCCATCTAAGGCAGGTAATGCCACTACGGTACAAACCGCAAACCGGCAATGCCATTATCTGGGCGCGCGCACACACAGGCACACTCCTGTGTACGCGCACACCGGGCTGCAAGCTGAGATGCAACCGCAGTCCCATCGAGATCGATAATGAAACGCGTTTCATTTAGCGTATTGCGCGTTGCCGTTCCAATATATCTTGCCGCGATCTTTAATTCATCCGTATCTCGTGAGGCGATCGGGGAGCCAGGGCGCAGCGTGAAGCTGCGAACAAAAACCGGCAGATCGATCTGACGCGTGGCGGCATTCTTCCACATTCCGTTTCTCCCTGTAAACGTCGTAACCGCGGACCTTTTTCTCCGGCCGATAGAACTGCAGATCCATTATTGTAAGTCCGGGAGAGTTCGATCAGTTTTTGGAAAAGAAATTGTAGCATCGTTGTTTTTCACATTCTTGTCGTTTTGTGCAAGTTAAAGCGAAGCCCAAGCAATTTAGGGTATATATAAATTATAGTGTGCGATAATTTCAAATATTTATTTTCATTTTCAACCAAAAACATTGGCACTGCAACTGGTCGGTCTCACCTGCACAAGAGTGTAAATAAACTTACCTGTCTTTCAAATATCAACAACACTGTACCTTGGTCTAAAAACTTTCAGCCTCGCATAAAGTCTTAACTGTATCTTATAATTCAAAGATGCATTTGTGACAATGGTCAGTGTGAGATAAACAACAAGCGCATTAATTTGTTTCGTATCAGTGACACACAGCGCCCTATCTTGCATCAGTCTTAAACTATCAACACTGGCCGGACTCTCCCGGTGGTCGATCTTACCCTATATCCCCACATCGACGAGCTTTTAATCGTCTGGTTATCGGCAAACGTTCGGGGCAAACATCTCTGCACGCGCTTCCTTTAATATGCAAGAAATTCCACTGGAAACGATCGTGGTCCCCTTAAATCGGGAGGAACACCGATCGTCGTCCGCAGGATTCCCCCTCGGCAGCAGCGGCGGCGGGCACGAGACACCCCGTATCGGCAGTTCTCGAGGTGGCACGGCGGGTTTTCACGAAACGACGCCCGCAAGAGACGGGGAACGGCCTTAGCCTGGATATTTTAAACAATTTGCATAGACAATCATAGCGGCAGTTTTTTCGGCCATAAAGGGGCTCTCTCCGGCACTCTCGAGTCGACTGCCGCCACGACCCATTCGCCAGCTGGTTGACTGGTTGGCTCTGCTCTCGCCGCCCTCTCCGCACCAGCTACTACTACCAACGGAGGAGCGTTTTATGCCGCCATAACCGTAGCGCGGCATGGCCCACTTAGATCTGCTATCTCGGCCCCTGCGTGGTGTCCGCGTACCGGCTGATATCTATTGTCCCCTTGCCACCCCTGGACCAGCCGTTTAACCGCCTCGCTTCCGGTACCGGCTGCTCGTCCTTGCCCGTCGCTGGGTCAAGGTCTACCAGGCACGGCGTCGCGTCCCCTCGTGCGCTACCGTCCGACCACTGTTTGATGAGTTCGTTAGCTCGGCGTAACCGGCTCCAGGACAGAGGACAATTGTTCCTCGGCTTCTCGGGGCGACACGACGCGCCCCCGTTGTCACCCTATCGGCTTCAAAAGGACGTGGAAGAGACGTTTGCATACATCGACCGGCAGTTTTCCGCTCGAACAAATCCTCGTGCCGCGTTTCGCCCCTTCTTCCAACGGCCGAGTCAATGCTTTTGCTCTCTTCCATTGCTGTCTCCCACCGGAGACCTCGTTCATCCCCATCGCCGTTCCTCTCCCGTGTACTTTTCTTTTTTATTCGACCGTGTTTCTTGATCTTACGATCTGCCTACGCAGGGATTTTCGTGGCTGAGGACGAGCAGAAGATAGGGCCCGTGTCGGATGGGACGCGTTTTAGAGTGACGCGATGCTGAATCAAGGATCAGCGCGGGGTCGATTGAATATTGGCTGCGTTCGCTCTTGTAATTTTCGGCAGGTGTCAGAGAGAAATGGAGAAAGTGTAGTGTTAATCATCCTTAACGGAATTATTCCCGTAGGGTAAAGGCAGGTAATATGGAACTTCGTAAAATTTCTATAAAGAAATAAAGAACTCTTCAGGCAATCGTGTATATTACTTAGATCCCTAGACGCAATAGACGACGATACTGACAATTGAGTATCAGTTGGGTATCCATCATTGAAAGAGAAACGTTTATATTTTTCGTGGGGTGTAGAAGTTTCTGAGAAGTGCATCAAATATTGTAGTGAAATATTGTTGCAGTTAAATATTGTAGTGAAGGTATGTTACCAAGTATTATTTCGATATAATTCATCATTAAATATGTGCGTTCTTGATTATTCAACAGTAGTTTACCAATAAAGTTAGTTTCTTCTTAGTTTAATTCTTAATTTCTTGTCGGAACATGTGTGTACGTTATATGGAACACCGAATAACATAGATGAAGTTGATAATGACGATGACGACGATAATACGAAATGCTTATTTTGTGATGGTAATTATAAAAATAATAACAATAAAAAGTAGACCCAATGTATTCGCTGCTTTCAATGGGCACACGAGAATTGTGGGGCTTCCGACGTATTATTCACATACCCAACGTGTAGGAGACGCAAAAAACAGGAATAAATTCCAAAAATGATATATAATTTATTTATATCTTCTACTTAATGAATCTTAATTTTTAATTTAAAAAAAACTAAAGATTTTTTAGTTTTCTTTACAAATTTTCTAGGTGTTCCATATTAGGACCCATTTTTTCGAACAGCCGATTTTCACTCTTTTCAATTTTTTTACTATAATTGCAAAACAATTAGATTTTTTTTACGATGTAAATATGATTATGCATTAGTTCCTTCGTCCCCTCATGTTAGTTTTATTAAAAAAAGCAAATTCCCCTACTTTTGACAAGCTTTTGACATCAGATGTTCCATATTACCTGCCTTTACCCTACCTATCAGTATCGTACTGTGAAGAAGCACGCGTCGTATAAAAGTCACAAGATTTGAAAAAGGCCCGAGTAGAATTGAATGCCAGTAATTTCAAATGTTCCACTCCGGCGACGCGTTTTCGAATTTCCTGGACCCCAGATGGATTCCGAATTTCTCCGTTTCTCCTAAAGGCGAGAGAAAACACCGCGGAAGCGCCGGGGGGGTCAGTCCAGACGATGTAATTTCCTCTCCAGGGGGTGATCCGCTCGAAGCGACGTTTCTGTGTCCTCCTGGTTGTCCTTCTGGCATCGGTGAAAGGTACTCCCATCCGTGGCGTGTCCCTACGGTCAACCTACAACCTTCAACCTACTCCGGTTGGCCCGGGGCTACGGGCAACCCCTTCTGCCTTTGGTCGGTGCCCACTGGCGCCGCCTCGGCTCGCATTTGAATATAATACTTGGCCCTCGCCGGACGAGCGTCCCCGGCAACCGAAGCGAACTGTAATTATGTTGATGTGCGGCCATTGTTGCGTCCATCCTGGTCGCCCGGCTGAATGCCGAATCTCCTTCTTTCCCTCTTTGGAAAGGCCTCTTCTCTCGCCCACGCCGCCGCTATGGCGAGAGAAACCGAGACGATTATTCGTTGCGTCCTTGATGCGCTTTGCCGAAACCGGACAATGAGTAGAAAGGCACTTTCGGGAGGCAGTCTGCTGCGGGGTGAATCCGCCGTTCGTGGGCCGCGAACAGTTTTAAATCATTCTACTGCTGGCGATGGTACAGCCAGCGAATGCTGTACACAGAAAATTAATTCATAGCGTAGCTGGGAATACCTTGAGTCGATAGTTACTCGCGATCATTTACAAGGAGCAAATAAAACGGAAAAAGAACAGCGGATAGGAGTCCCATTTGAAGCTAAAACTACCGATCCCCGTGTGAAATTAATTGCTAGCTCCCGTTTCCCGAAGATTAACCCCCGGGGAGAACGATAGGGAGCCTCGCGATGAGGTGATTAAAAAAAGGAACAGGAATTCTTAAGAGCCGGGTAGATAATTGCAAAAACTGCGCGCGGTTACCGTCACCACCACTATCGGCCGCTGTACAGGAACGTTGCAACGTGCAGCGGGTTCAGCGTCGAGAGCCACCCCCGTAGACGGGGGTGGCGCGCGGACCCAGGATTAGACTGTCGCCCCACGACAGGGTAAGCCCCTATTTTTGCGAAATTTATCGCCGTTAATCCCTCACCCTCCTCACCCCCGCCGTTCCCTACGTCGTGCGCGTTGTTCTCGTTGTCCTCTCCGGGCTTCCCTGCTCTCTCCCTCTCTTTCCCGTACTCTTCTCGACACCGCCTCCATCCACTCTCCCCGTTGTCGATATGGAAAATAATAAAATGCCGCGTCTTTATAGTCACGAACGCCATTTACCCCGTCCCGTGGCTCTTTCGTCCGCGCCACTGGGCTACTCGTCGACGAGTAATCCCGCCTGGATTTAAAACATTCGTATCTTGAATATGCATTCATAGGTTTAAACCAGGGGCTGGCTCGCGTATATCCCTCGGCACAGGCCGTGCACGGGAGAGGAGAAAACGCGCGCGCTCGTCCTTGCCCGCGCTAAGCGGAGACCAGAGCCCCGGTATTAGCTCGGCCACTCATTAGCCTTTCTGGTGCTACTTGTCGCTTGACGTAATCTCGCGTCCGTCCCAGCCGACCAGGCTTAACTTTGAACGCCGCGACGTCGCTACTTCTGCAGCCTCGTCACCTTCGCCGTCCAGATCTCCTACTTCGTCGATGCTGGTGGGAGCCAATCCGCTGTGTGCACTTTTCGCGACACGGGATTCCTCGCGTTTTATCAGATGCTGGGCGGAAATGTAGCAGCCCGTTGAAATGAGTTAGATACTTCGTCAAGTACCATAGAACCGGGAATTCGGGTAATCTGTTCCGAAGTAGTCGCGTTAATGATTACACTCGTGATTTGACTGGGCAGAACGTATCCCGATGGCACTATTTTTCAATGACCGCGACGATGACATATCCTGTGGATGTTCCCGGGTGCGAGACACATCGCGGATTCGTCAGGGACCGGTGCTTTCGTTACAGTTTAAATTAATCCAATTATGCATGCCGCGCGAGGCGAAGACCGGCCGTGTTCCCTCTCCTTTCTCTTCCCCTTCCCGGCTCGGGACTTTAAAGGTTTAAGCCGAATAATGGACACAAGGTCCGCGCCGCGTCATCCATATGCAAAGCGTCGTCGCGGCGGCAAGGATTAGTCACGGCGGTTTCGAAAGGATCCGCGGCGGTGAAGTTTACGTCGCGGCTCTCCGACGAGCACCTAGCCGGCCTGATCTGTTGTATTTAAATCGCTCCTCTACCGATCCAATTACTTTGCTGCCAGAGACGTGTCCAGAATCATGCCCTCGACTTACCCGACCATTCAACTCCAGCGAATCGCATGGGACTATGAGCGCAAACTTCTATTGAATTTCACATTCCATCGCGTCAAAGGGATCTACTTTCGCTGAAGAAAGCTACGCTAGACCCGGCGTTCCATCAGCATTCATCAGAGGACTCGGTTAATAACCGCTAAACGTCTGCTCAGTTATCTTGACTCCGAAAGCGCGCAATGGCGACCAGTCACCCAAGGGGAGGGAGGCAGGCCGCGGATTTATGGGGTAGAGATGTCCGTGAACTAGGCTGAGTTCCGCGGGCAAAACGTGGCTCCTCCCCGGCCACCGACTCCTCTCCCGTCCGTCGACGTTAATGATCGTTCCGCGAACGGCAATCCCATTAAGGTGCGTTATCCGCGATTCCCAGTAGACCTCTAAATTCCTTCCAGGCGTCTAGGTAGCGTTCACTCCGTACAAAAATGAGAAACGGAGCACGGGACTCGCGGTAGGGAGACACGGATGCTCCTTGGTACGTCTATAGCCCCCCGATGTGTGCCCTCTCTGCCTCTGTGTTCGAGAGCGTTTCAGCGAGGGAGGAGGATATCGGTGGCACCCCATTAAGGAGAGTGCTGGACATTCAGTGTGTGTACCCGGCGAGTATTAGAGAGGGCTGTTCATACGAGAGGACATCTGTGTGCACGGCTGCCTCCGTGTTGGTCAGGCATTGACGCGTACCTGTGCGTGGTGCTCACCGAAGTCGCATCAATACTTGATGTCTCCTCGTCTTCCGGATCTATCTATCTTGTTCCCCGTTTTTGCTATCTCTTTCTCGGCTAGGGTCAGAATACGAGATGACTGATGCGGCCAGGTATGGCGGGCCTGTCTCATCGATTATACAGGTTGAAGCGTAGTTTGTGGTACGAACAAAGTGGGTCCGCTTCTTCGTGTAAAAACGAGCAGAAAATGTGAAGCTGAATCTTGTCGTAAGAGGTCACGTTTTCGAGGAAATTCACTTTGAAGATTTTCTGCGTAATCGCGCGGTGTACTACTTGGCTGGCGTGTCTGTCTATTACTAGGTATTTCTACTTGCGCGCTGACTCTTCTGGCCATCGACGGCGCGCAGTGGTACATAATGACATTTTTTGCTCAAATCACCCTACAGGTCGTAATTTTTCAGAAAACTTGACGATTCTTTTTTTAAATTCTCCGCAATTAAATTCTCTATCGATCTGTCCGGCTGAAATTTTGAATTTCGTTGCTGATTTTGTTTATATTTAACGAATTGTACAGACTTTTCGAAGATCAGTATCTGTGGGCGTTTCTGGCCGCCTGTTCCGAATTTAAAGTCAGATTTTCGAAATTGAAGGTGGTGAATCCAATATGTTGAAGCAAAATTTCAGAAAATGGGCTTATTCGGATGAAACATTGTGCGTCTAGATTTTCGGGGACGCTGATTACGAATAGGAGGTAATTATTATAAAGATCAAAATTTTTATTTGTACCACAAATCTAATACTGTAGATCAAATTGTAAAATTTAAAATGGCGGGTGGGCATTTTGACAAATTTTTACGCATCTCATAAATTTGTACGTGATTTTGCATATTTAAGCCTATTCGTCTGTGTTCATACGCGTTCTTATAGTTGACTTTTCGAATTCAATATTGATGAGCAAGATTTTTAATGTTTGATATTTTTAGTAGGCCTGATTCACTTAACGTTTTATCCCAGCTGTCTTTAAAAATCCGATTTTGTTATGTGCAATCTTTGAGGAGCAGGATTTGTGATTCTGACAGATCTATAGAGAATTTAATTGCAAAAAAATTTAAAAAAAAATTGTGAAGTTTTCTGAAGAATTACGACCTGTAGGGTGATTGAACAAAAAATGTCATTATGTACCACTGTGTGGCGGTCCGTAGTTCGAATAATAATCTAGCTTTGTCTTGCAACTATCTATACCTCGCTTTTCGATTTGTATTTACTCAAAGGATCATTCTCATTCAAATTCACAGCGCGAGTCGCATTCAACCCAGTATTATTTCCCGTTTCTCTTTGCTAGGTGGACGATCGATAGCCCGGTTCCGCGTAATTGTTTTTCGCGATCTCGGCAAGCGCGCTCTTTCCCATCCAGGGGCACAATGGCGGGCCGATGTATGCGCGGCGCCCTGGACATTAATTACCGAGCCGTTAACAAAATATCATCGAGCGTTTTCAATCGATAATAAAGGCGGAGCACAAAACAGCGGAACTACGAGTATAAATTATTTACGGCCGACTAGCGGGGCTCGCCGGGCGAATTATGCCGGAAGAGCGGACAAACGGCCGCGCCCTCGTGAATTTCTATCGCGCCAGTAATTAACGAAATGTTAATTAATAATTGCTACCGCCTCTGGCCTCTGGGCCCGGGTGCGTTCCCTCGCAACTGTCCGACGCACGATTCAGCGAAATCGGCGTGCACCGCGATCGTTAGACGTGTTCCGCGCGTGGCCAAGTCGAACGGGGCGACGCGCCAGCATCCTCGCGATTTTTGCGGCACCTTTGCAGTCATGTACACCGGTCAGCGTCATCGCGATCGGACGGTTAACGAACCAGCGAGGCGAACGAACCGCCGCCGCGGCGATTCGCCACGCGGCTCTCTTCGCGCTTCTCGCGCATCCTCCTTTTATCGGATTGGCCATCCAGAAGACAGAGAAAAGAGAGTCGCTTTACCGGCTTGAACGGGGCTTAGAGTGGATCCGGATTTCACGGTCTTCAGCCAGTATCGTTCCTCGTCCCCTGCCCTCCTTCTTGCCCTCTACTACCGTCGACTCTTTCGCAGTTCTTACAACGGCGACTTCTGAGAGCCAGGTCGTTTGGCGTTTCGACCTTCCGGCAAGGTATTTCATATAAATGCCTTTCAGAAAAATCGACGAGGAAAGAAGGGACAGACACCTCGATGGTCCTGTTCCGTTTCTGCGGTCTTACCGGGGTTCGTTTGTTGCTTGGTGGGGAGTACGTAAGGATTGTTGGATAGTTGTACCTAATACCAAGCAGAAGCAGCCAGTCACTCATGTAGTCAATTCGAAGTCAGCTTGTACAGCAAGTACAACTAACTACGGCCCTAAGACTCAGCTACTAGCTCAAAATTAATTTAACGCGCGAGAGACGCCTAGGGCTGTCTCCAGATTTACATACATGTAACAGAATGGATTCTCCGGCACGTTTCGTTAACGTGGCAGGGAAGTCGTCAAGGGTTTGGCTGGATTCCGCGCGGTACGAGCCTCGGGGGTGATTTCACGCGGTCGAAACACGGGTATCCTCTCCACGATTTCACGGAATGGGAGTTAGCCGGTCCACAAGACGCTTCAATTGCGAGAAACAAGCTCGAGAGTGGGTCTCTCACGCGCGTCCGATCCGACCATCCTTTAATTCAGGCTGACAGGTGAATTCCCCTCCTCGTCCGCCTCGCGGCACCGCTATCCCTCGGGGTAAGATAGATCCGTTCCCGGGATTTCCTGCGGGATCCGGTGGATCTTATATCACCGACGGCCATCTCTATATAAGCAATCCCGCCCTTCGTCCCGGCTCGTCCGAATTGCCGGTAGCGGTGGCATTCGATCTGCTGGGAATCCAGAAACATTTCTTCTCGGCTAATACCACTTTTATCGACCGAGGAGAAATCCAGAAGATGGAGATTGCAACGTATCGGATCACGGATTTCTTCTCGGAGTTTTTCTCGTCGTTGCGGCAACATTAACTCTGAAAAGCCTGAGCCGATCAACAAGAGTCCCCTCAAAGTACTTACGTACTACACGCAACATCCCAACGCGCCATTTGGCTGTCCTCGCAGTGGAAACGGAACGTACGTCGTTAGCCACTAGCGGCAGTAGTCGCGGCGGGCATAGATCAGACCCGTCCTCCGTCTAATCGTCAACACGTGCTCGATCAAAACAGACAAACACTCGACGAATCATAGTGGTCATCGAGCAACTCTTCTTCTGGAACACTATCAATTATTCATCCCCATCCACGACAGTGAACGTGACAACGCGTCACCGGCACTTTATCCGCGGTATGTCCTCACCGCGAAACTCACGTGCCTGCAAACGAACGGGCCTTATCCTCCTATCTGCCCGGGTCCTGGATCGGGGAAGATTGAGGCAGATAGCCGGATCGAAGCTCGTCGCGCGCGATATCGCTCGGAATACCGACGTCAAATCGCATTAATCGTAATATCGCGGGACGCGGGCCCCGACTCGCGGTGGAGATCGCATCGGTAAAAGATTCCGCGACGCGGTGCATGCTAATTGGACAAAAATCTACCAGGGCCCCTGCTCCCCCCGCGAGACTTTCTCGACCGCTCTGAACGATCGCGCGCGGATCGTCGGGCGTAGAGCGAACACGGCGAGATAGGGATCGACTTTCGCTCCTCGTGAGCGTCACTGTAGGTAAGGTACGCGTATACAAGCCGTGGCTAACCGCCGGGGAAACGAGGAGTAACGATTTTACAAAGTGCCTATCTCGACGTCGCGGTCCCGTCCCACTCTCCCCCCCGACGTCGCCGCCCCCTCGGGGCCCCGCTGCGCCGTCTCATTCGCTTTTTCTCTCCGCACGCGCGATTATGCCGGCGCATTACCCGCGTACGTGCGCCCCGAGTACGTGTGGCCGTGCCACTAGGTGTGCGTTACTTGACTTCTTGCACAAAGTGCTCGTCCTCCCGCTCTGCGCTCTGCTCTCTGCCCGTGGTCGCCAGTTCTCCCGAAGACGCGGCCGGGGCGACGAGGGGGCAGGGCGAAACGGCCGGAGAGAGCGGCCAGGCAAAGAACCATTAGTCATGATTAGGCCGTTGACATTGACGCCGCGGCTGGACGGACGCGAGCTTGTAGCTTCAGGCAGATGGAGTCCTTTGATACACGCGAGCCGTGCCGAGCTGAGCCAAGTCCGCGTTCTCTCCACGATCTTCCCTCTTATCTTCCAGCTATCTGCCAGCACCGGTCGAAGCCCCTATGATTTAACGGCGTTATTCGGCGCGTTAGCCGTCGCGGAACTGAAACGCGGTGTTAAGCCTGATGCCATCCAGGAAGGGATGTTGAACGCTATCGCGGAATCGGAGATGCGATCTATTGGGTGAATCACGGAAACCGCGGCGGAATCGTGCCTCAGTGGTTCCGTGATTTTTATTTATCTTATTTTATTTATTTAAGTATATCAGCGGGATAAAGCCTTTGTTGTAAAAAGTACAAATCGCAGTCGCGCAAGCATAGAACAAACAATTAGAAAGTATAAAAGAAAAATAATTAAAAGAAACAAAAGCAGAGAAGTAAACGCAAAAGAACCATTAATGATAGTGACAAACTAGATATAAAAAAATCGTAGTAATAATAATAGCAGTAAAGATAATAGTAAAAGTTATGGGGCATGGGAACTACGAGCAGCGATCAGAGCAGAGTGATTGAAGGAATTATAGGAATTATTAAAGAAGTCAACAGAGTTACAGTACCGATTCGAAGTTATTAGAAGTCGATTAAGACTATTATAGTAGCCGTAGAGTGTACGATGTGCCTCAGGAAGGAAGAGAGTATGTTTTCTAAGGCAACACTCCGGTGCATAAAAAGTAAGTTTTTCAAGGATTTGAGGACATGAGATAGAATGGTTGATGAGTTTATATACAAATAAAAGGTCGGCAACGGCACGGCGTTGATCAAGGCTCATTAGTCCAAGGCGCGACAGCATGAAGTCATAGTTATGGCAAAGTAAAGACATAGGTGATTCCCTAAGATATGATGCCAGTCTAAGAAACCTGTGCTGCACACTGTCGATTAATACAGAGTGGCATTTATAATAGGAAGCCCAAATAACGGATCCATATTCGAGAATAGGACGAGTTATAAAGATTCCGGAGTGTAGAGATGTTAGAGAATAACTTAGAGATGCGGTGATTAAAACCTAGTGTTCTATACGTGCAGTCAACAATATGTTGATAATGATAATGGAACGTTAAAGTACTAAAAAGTATAGATAACAAAGATGAGGCTTGAATGGAGTAACGGAACATTACTTTATTATATTTACGGCAAAAACGGATAACACGACACTTAGATAAGTTAAAAGACTGTATTAAAAGAGCATCAGACACACTCGTAACTTGTCTATAAATCTTTAGATCGTCTGCAAAAAGTAGAAACTTACAATGTAAAAAGTCTTCGGCTATATCATTAATGTACAGAATAAAAGAAGCGGACCCAAGTGAGAGCACTGGGGAACACCAGAAAGAACAGCAATCTCCTTAGATAGGAAATTATTATACTTAAGTATCTGAATTCTGTTAGACAAGTAGCTGGAGAGCCAGGCAAGAAATGCACCGTGGAGGCCGAGGGAGTGAAGCTTAGAAAGAAGGGTCGGATGGTCAGTAGTATCAAAAGCTTTTACGTAGGTCGGTATAGATCAACCTGCAGACCACTTTCTAAGCAATTAGACAGGAAATGATATATCCGTGTTGGATACCTGGCCATTAAAGGAAATATGGGAAGGGCGAGAGAGAGGAGTCATTTCTGAGGTTATGAACAAATTTCCAAAAAGTTCTGTGCTCCTTAAGAAGAGTACTTTCAGATGTGGAAGCGAAAAAATTCTAACAGTTCCGGGAGATGGTTTTACATTGGGACCTGAGATTAGAAAAAAAAACAAGATAATCAGAAAAGGAGTTAGTGATCGTGGCAACTCGCAGCGTTCGCGTTTTCCACTCGTGATTACGCGAATCCCTCGAAGACGCGCGTCTCGGTCGTACTTTTTTCGCCAGAGATCATAGCCGTTGCCGTAGTATAGGGAGGGAGAGGAGCCAGGGTGTAGCGTCATGTATGCCGTAACCTTATACAGCCGAGTGGCAAAACCGAGATAGCTCCGGGCCCCTTACGCAGCCTCTCTACATTATATTACACGGACCGTGTCGGATTACGGCTGGAAGTGACTCCGACGTGTCGTCTATCGTTCGCATCGAAGATCCGCGCGCCAGTGTGCCAGCATCAATCGCGGTCAAACTCGTCAGGGACGCCCTCTCCGTCACGCGTCATCTCCGAGGACTCCTAGCCTCTCGTCCGCGGCTGCTCTCCATCCCTCGTCGCGAACGTCTTCGAACCTCGGCCAACATTCGCTCTAAAATCTCGCGTCTTTGGCGTTTGCACGACCCCTGGCGGCGGACGTTCGCAGAAGTTCGCAGACGTTTCTGCGATCGAATGCAACAAGAGAAACAGAGCGCCCTCGAGCGAGGCTCGAGCGTCGAAACGACGCCGAGGGCCGAGTTTTTGCGGTTGCGTATAGAGCGATAGTTGGGTCGGCGGGGACTCGGCGAATCGCATTCCGCTGTCTTTCACGGGCGAGAATGAGCATCGGGCCCGAGCAACCGGGAGAGCCGAGAGAACGCGAGACCGTAGAAAACATCCGTGGCCCGCGCCGACTCATCAACGCCTTCGGCTCCGACGCGAAACCCATTGGCGCCCCGGGACAATGCCATCTGCATTCCGATCCTGAGGGCGAGAAAGCCGACCGTGCTGGCCCGCGATCGTTGCTTTCTTACTTCTTGCCCTCTCGCGCTGCCCCGAAATCGCCCGATCTTCTTGGTATCGCCACCTCGTCGGGGATCGCCGTGGTTCTTCACCTGCAGTTCGTGTTAAACGCGTAACGCTTTCGCGGCCAGAGGGTTGCGAGGTGTGTTTACGGGGGGGGCAAGGGATGCTGCGCGAGTAGAGAGGCATTCACAGTTCGCTGTGCGATGAATTATCATCCTGTGCATGTGAAATACACACAGAGTGACGTCTGTCGCACGGTGGGAGAACGCTATCGCCTAATTCCAACGCGAGTCCCGACCATGACTATATGGAGCAGCCGGTGGCCGCTATCAAGGCTGATTCGCAGAGGTGGTTCTGGGGCTGGTTCAGACACTAAGCCTGTAGACGCGGAGAAGCACCTGTGTCCCTGCTCCGCCCCCGGCCGAACCGACGACTAGATCGATGCCAGAGCTCTGTTCTCCCTTCTCCCTTTCTCACTGGCTCCTCTCTCGCCTCTCTTTCTCCCCTGCCTGCCCGCTGTCTCCTCGTTCTCTCTCCATCTCTTCGCAATATCTCTCTGCGCATCTCCGCGGCGGGGTTCTCACGGCAAACAATGCACCGCGCGACGCCCTCGAAAACATCCACTTCTCTTGTCGCGGACGAGCCAGAGCCGCGTCGCTTTCGAAATTTATTTCCCGCAAAAGCTCCCGATGCATCGAATACCTCGGGGATGGACCTGTCCGCCGACGCTCCGCCGACCACCGTAGGACACTTCGTGCCCCGAAACTTGTTCACCTGCGCGCTCGCTCTGCTGGGCCTCTCCGATCGGGGACACACGATTAAGCAGAAATAACGGAGCTGTTTTATCACTCGAATTCAGCTGCTCTGGCTGACGTTGAAGGAAAGGGAGAGACATTGATATGGGGAGTAACAGTGGCTGGAATGGAGATTAGGGGCATAACACGAGTCTCCTAACCCGGTATTAGTTCGACATCCACTCTATTGACGGGGAATTACTCGCGTGGAAGGATAGCTGGAATCGTGAACGCGCGACGTATTTATCCAACGTCATCCAGCGACTTGGTCGAATGGAGTTTGATTGGCCGTTTGCCATAACCATCGCGTAGTTGGCCGGCCGGAGCGTTTGGTCTGGCCCTCGATGTCTGCGTCCCTTCGCCGTATCCATTCTCCTCGGTTCCTCCATTTTCTCCCTGTTCCGTTCTAACGCGCACGCACGTGCGTGACACGGCCGCTAGGAAATTTCGCGTTGCAAAAACAGAAATGCAAATGAAGCCGATGGCTGCGCTGTTACCTGGCTCTTATCGGGCCGGGGCAATAAGCCGGAACATTAAATCGTGATAAGGCCGGCGTCAAATTAAAACGCGGGGCCGCTAACTCGCGCCTTTCCATCGACTTAGCTGTCCTCTACGGTGGCGAAATGTTTGAAATATTCATAGCAATATCATACGGAGCTGCCCCTCGCGCCTTCCACCATACACTTGGTAATTATCGTTGATTTTTTATGACATATTCCACCAATCCACAGTAGTCTCGGTTAGGGTGACCAAAATTCAATTTCTCAACTTTAACTTTATAATGTAATTTTTTTTGTATGAATTGACAACCCTCCAGAGCTTCTAAATCCGCATACCTTTCCTTTTTTAGACGATTCTTTGATTAGATATAATATTACGAAGACAAAATCATGAAATTTTATGTGAATCTAATTGTTTTAATTACTCATTATTGAATATCAAAATACGTGTTTGTATTATACAGTTATCTATATAAAGAAGTATATTTCATTTATTTATATGTGCCATAAGCATTTTTTAGTCGATGTACAAAGAGTGCAATGTTTATATCAATTGAAACTTTGAGAAGGCTTTTAAAAAAATGATTAAGAGTGATTAACGCCGGACATTTCTTACATGAAAGCTCACACAATTGCTAACAAGAGCACGCAAATTTCAAGTGCAGTCTCCTGCAGTCTTCAATTTTATGCAGACTTTTAGAAATGATGCTCGAGGTATTTGGGCGTCCTAGACGCGTGTAGCTGCATTCCCGCTTGAGTAGCGATTTGGAAGAAACGGACATTTTCAGATGTTTCATTGCGTTTATATGTATAACACTTATTTATTAGCTTAGTTATACATATTTATTTAGTTAAACATAATGATAGAACTGATTCTTTTTCCCCTTTTCTTCTCTAGTACAGGCGTGCTTTTTACAAAAATATAAGTATTTAATTGAATTCCGTGATAAAATAATAATTTGTGCGGAAAAAATTTGATATTTAATTTTCGCCACGAAAATATTTTTTGTTAGTAATAATAGTGTTTTTTATTAATAATTTAGATAAATAGTCGAATTATATGATAGAAAATGAATTTGCAATGGAAAAAATCGATATAAAGGTGTTATCAATTTTGGCTATAAATTTGAATCCGCCGTCTTGAATTTTGCATCTTTGGTGTCAGATCCATTATCAGTGACTTCAAAAACCCTTGATCACCAAGTTTGAGAAAAATTAGAATTTAGGCCGCTAAAAGTAGGTATCCAGACCACTGTGCAATCCCACGATCCCAATCACGCGCAACTCTGATACAGAGTTATTATTATTCTTTCGCCCGTCAAGCAGATAACGTAGCTGCCTAAAGTTTTCGCGACGCGTACCGAATGTCACAGTTTGCGCGTAGAGTGGACCGGTGCCAGGGATTCGAAGCGTATCCACGGTACAAGATCTATCGTCGAAGAACCTCCCCCGAGAGAGCGCTCTCCCTTCCCAGCCCCCTCCGATACAGTCTCCAGGCTCAGGATAAACCAGGATAAATGTCGCGGAAGTATAGTGGGCCAGCGTCAGCCGGGGACCGGAAATGGAAGCTTGCGGTCGGATGCGGATACGTATTTCGTTTGGCTCGGCGAATTTTTTTCCGACCGTTCTCGCCCTCATAACAGTTTTTGATATCCGGAGGGTGGCCCCTCCCGTTCGGCCCTCCTGCACGCCTGGCATTCCTACGTCAAATCCAGGACCGTTCCTAGCGTATTTCCTCGATATCCGCCGAGTTACTCGCGAACGACACGGCGTGGCCGCGCTATTCCCCCCCGTTAAGTTTAGGTAAGCTTACACGGCAATTAACGTCGATGCTCGTCGCCCACCCCACGGGAAAACTGTCAGGGCGGTGGTTCTAGTTAAAGCCCATTCGGGCGCGTAGTTTGAGAGACGCTGTTGTAGTGGAGAACGTATTCCTGTGGCGTGTCCGCGACACCCACGTTCGCTCGCGGCCGAAGCGTGGCGAGGCACAAAGGGTCCCCCTTTCGCGGATCAACGTCGCGAACAAAGGACCAGTTGTCCTGGCAAAAATTCGTGTCGTACGCACAAAAGTGAGACGATCCGGGGAAGCCGACAACGCCACATGACACTCCGACGCTCGGATCACGGAACAGGTGGTGCTCGAGCGACGATCAGCGCGTCGGCGACTTCTCCTGGCCGCGTTGTCTCGCGGCAGTGCGCTTGCTTCTACGCCACCGGTGATCGATCGACCTGTTCCCGTGTCGAATTCCCTCCAGTACACGTTCTGGATACACCCTGGCTCGCTTCCGTAACCCGAACTCTCGGGCGATCAGTGGAAACGGAACCCACGTGGCCTATTCTCCGTGGAGAAGCGAACGACAAATTCGGAAACAAGCTTTGATCTTTTACAACCGCGTGGAGAAGTGCAAAGGTGTTTCGTCGAATGTTGATTGGAAGTTAAGAATGGTTACCTACGCGTCTTCAATTTCTAGAAGATCTGAGTTGATATCGGTGCCTCGTCCCGGTCTCACCGACAATACCAGTTTTCACGCGATCGTTTGCAAATACTCGCCAAGTGGCGCGTTAATCGCGACCATCGTGCGGTCCCGATACTCGTGAACAGCATAAAACTCTCGTTACACCTTCCCCGCGGTAGATCGCCGGCCTGCGCGGCAGCGCGAGCGGTGGATTTAGCGGGCGTTCCGTATCTTTACGACACGCGATAAACGACACAACGGCAAAGGAAGAAGTCGGAAGGGTGGCGCGATTAAAAGTCCTTCAGAGAATAGCGTGGATACACAGCTGGCGAGAGGTAATTGCGCCACGTGACCGTTCCTGTACGCTGCACCGACCAACCCTCTCCCCCGCCCCTCAGCCATTCCACCTTTCTCCATCACTACCACCACCACCACCACCACCCAGCCCGACTTCGCGCGCCTCCAACAACGTCGAACCTCCGTGTGGGTCCCACTCGGTTCCCATCCCTTCCACACCCCTCGAGGAACGAGCAACGAGCAATTTCATTACTGCTTAACGCCTGTCATAAATCTCCGCGAGCAACCCGCGTGCTCCGCCTCGCCCCTCGTCCACAGTTTACACCTACCACCCGCTCCAGGCCCTCCCTTGATCCTTCTCCCTATCTCTCTCCCTCTATCATCCTCCATCGCTCTCTTAACGTTTCCTCTTCGCGCTCCTCGCCACGGCTTTTCCCTCCTCATTACTCCGACGCGTTTCTACAGTTTCTTTTCTCTTTACCACGACCTTGTTGCTCCGTTCCCACTCGCGTCCTCCCTCGTCCTTTGGTATGCCGACCGTGTCCGCGTTCCACTCGCCACTCGATGAACGAAGAAGAAATTCGGGTTCAAGGGGAGAGGGTTAAGGGAAAGAGACACGGAACGTCCATTTCTGCAGTATCGTTGTTTAAGGGGGTATTCTACTTACTCTAGACACTCGTTTTTGAAGGTGATATTTGGAAATTAATTCCGGAAAACCTATCGCACTTACAGGACAGGGGTTTTGCACACATATTTAGCAGTGTTTGAACTATCAACACAAATTTTTGGAATGTATTATATTGAAATTCGTACAAGTTAGACGCCGAAGCGCAGGTCATGTCATCAAAAACTTAAAGTTTTTCACGCAGTACGACCTATAGACTGAAGTTGCGGTAGATAACAACTAATTTCTGTAACTTATCCCTAATCTGGTATACCAAGACCGTAGAGGAAACCTTCCTGAGCCTCAAAAAAATCATGTTGGGCAGCTCTCTCTTCTCTGCTGGCAGTCATAGCCTCTTTAGATACAAGAGTCGAGGGAACGATTGCCGGCCACGCTGCGGCCTTAAGCCCCTATAACTCTGGGAGTTTTTCGAATTTCACCTTAATATTTTAGAGACATATTTTCGAAACCCTAAAATATTTGAAAATCGAACCAAAAAAAAATTAGAATTTTTGGGTAGAATACCCCTTAAAGAGAAATAACGAGAGAGAGAGAGAGAGAGCGGTGTATTTTCGGGCTTCCGGCGCGGCCACTTCGCTCGCTCGTGTTACTTCCAGCTCGCTCGCGACCGTAATCTTCGTTCCTGCTCGCTGAAATTGAGGGAGCCCTGGGGTGGAGCCGTCTAGGGGGATCTCGACGACGAAAAACGGCCGGAACGATGCAAACTCGCGGAGACGGAAGGAAAACGGCGAGGTCCTGATGCTCCCCGAGCGACCTCCACCCCCAGGTCTGCCTTTTGTCGCAGCTTTCTTCGCGGGCGAGATTGTCGTTAGACGCTTCATTTACGCTTGCTCGGTGAAATTCAACGGCTGAGACGCCTACGTCCCGCCGATAAATCACGGGGCTCGGTTAAAGCGCTCCTCGCGGTGGGGAACGGTCTCGCGTTTCCCTGTCTCTTTTTCATCCTTGAATCTTGGCCTTCCCTTGATGCGTGGCTCATTCGATTTCGAGAAATTCGAGCCACTTCGCGAGGAGACAACGTTCCTCCTTCCGAAAACTCCTTCAAATCTACTTTACAATGTCTCGCGAGACAAAGTCGCCGGGCAGCAAGGAGAATCGAGCGCGAACGGCGATGATCCCACTGGTAGCAGCGTCTTAAAAATCTCTTTTTTCGTCGGCCCTGGAGGAGCCCCTTGGAGCGAGGATCGCGACAATTACGGGACGCCCGAGAGATTTATAGGGCACGATGGAGGGAGAAAAAGAGCGTAGAAACGCGAGAAGAGAGACAGAGGATCGAAGCGGATGAAACTTTCGTCCCGAAGAGTCGTCCCGTGAATAAATTAGAATTCGAGTATCCACGGTGATGTATAATGTAATGGATACCAGGGGGTGGACAGGGGAGGGGCGGAAAGAGAGGTGGCTATAAGAACAGAAGAAGGCGGGAGGAAGACGACGACGAGCCGCCGGCGAAACGGACGGGCCGAGCTGATTAATTATTTTTGTTTAAACCCGAAACTAACAACCATCGCGGGCCTGGCCAGATTCTCGGAACAGAAGAAACTTCCTTCGCGATATTTGATGCCTCCACGGCCAGGAGACGACGCCTTCTGGTGATCGCTCGAACCCGTAGTCCCTGGGGCCTCCACGATCCCACGATCCGTGTCTCCGATTGGTGATGGAACGATGATGAGATTTGGAATCGAGTTCCACGCCGCTGCTTTCTGAGGACCCGATAGAGATCGTAGATTTCTACCTTTTGTTTCTTCGCTTTGCCAGGGACGCCCTCGTCCCTGTCCCTTTTGGGTCCATGTATCTTGCGAGCTGCTGGATCTTTGGGAACTGGCAAGTTGAACATTGGAGCTCTGAAAGATTATATTCATACCTACTTGAACGTCCACTCGATACAAGTGCACTAGTCACACAGATTAATCATGGGTTACATCGTTTCTTCTGCCTCCGTTCTGTACCCCTCTGATGGAGGATTCCAGGGCCATCTGATTTGGCTACGTAGCGCTGTGTACTACACAGTTTTCCATTCATTTTTCTGGCTGACTCAGGTCGCGCACACCTCCTCCCGGAGTACAGCTCTTTTTCTTCGACCCGCGGAGCTCGATTCTCGTTCTTTCGGTACGCGTACACGGCTATACATGCCCGACGATATTATCCCTCGGAGGGGAACAAAAGTGGCGCGTTTTTACGATCAGATGGAGGCACGGAGCACGGGCCTCTGAGAAATGATGGAGTCGCCTCGGTCGCCTTCTCCGACGCGCGGAGAAAATAAGGAGTCGAAATAAAAGGAAGGGAGGGAACCGAGAGAGGACCAGGAGAAAAGGGAAGAAGAAGAGTAACGACGACGACGACGGCGGCGGCGACGACGACGAAGGAGAAGAAGAAGAAGATGATGAAGAAAGAGAAGAAGGAGATGGTGGAAGGGCGAGGAGGGTGAGGTGGGGTTGAGGAGAACTCGACTCGGAGATCATCTGCCGCTATAACAGGCTGCCAGCTGGCAAAAAAGTCAAACGCGAGGCTCCCTTCGCTATGCGATGCTATGTTGATGGCGTGTCGCTGCTTATTTTCAACCCGCTGCCTGCATACCTGGTTAGATCCGAGAGGGATCTCTGAAATGTTCTTGGCTCCGATCCGAAATCATATACCACTGCTTTCATCCCTCTCTCTGTGTCCTCCCCTGCCCTCTCTATCGCTCTGTCTCCGTTTCTTCCGTCTTCCCTCGCACGTGTCGCGTTTGTCGTCTCCGACCAGTCGCCGTTGACACCGACGACACAGCGACCCGCGTTTTCTGCTCTTTTCCGCGAGCCACTCGTTGCCTGGGCCGACAAATTTGTCTCCGTTTCGTTTATTTGCCCGGCTGGCGCGCGCCAGTCGAATCTCTCGCTATCGGCGCGCCCCGACTCGCGTAAACCCTCGCCAAAACGCTAATTATAATCCTCGATGGGCGCGATTAATCACGAGCGCCAGGTTACGGCTCCGATTACAGCCTCGATCGCTGTATCGCACCCCGACACCGTGTGCAAAGATTCTTGCACAAGCTCGTCAATGGGAAAGTGTTGCCCCAGGGAGCAACGCTTTCATGCTTCGCACGTTTCGGCGCAGAGCAGATATTTATCGTGACTTCTTCAAGTGCACGGACTTGCACTCGTTCATTCTGGGGAATATTTACCACCATACGTGAGAAATACGGCGGAGATCCATCGACTGGGTATCCGCTGGATCGCAGGACGACGGGTAGAGAACAGGTGCCCCGGCGTAGCTGGGTTAAGCGAGCGTTTAGAATGCAAAAACGTTTCCCGCGCGTTTCACAGTGAAATTCTAACCCCTTCGGCCCGTTACACAATCTTATCGCGGCTCTGCTCGTGGCTTTCCTCCCGCCTCGCACCGAGAGGGTTCGTGGTCTTACGCTTGGAGAGGGAACGCCGAGAGAAATCGGGGGAGGAAGATAAAGAGAAAGAGAGAGAAGGTACGGCAGCCAGTCAGGCAACCCCTGGCGTGATCCACGTTGTACCCGTGGCTCGTAGGGGGGCCGTGGATGGAAAGGGGTGCGGAGCACCCCCTGGCTAGGTAGTAGAAGGGGTGTCGTGATAACGTCACGGTCTGACAGAGTGCCGCTGCTATCGCGCCGCCACACGCCGGCAGAGAAACAAAATGGAACCTCCGACCGACCGACCCTTCTCCCACTACCACCCGTTCACCCTCTACGTTTCGCCTTCCCATTTCATCCCTCTCGACGAGCCACGATTTCGACCTCCGACCAACTTTTCTCTCCTTCCACGGCCACGACCGCCGCCGGGACGTCGAGAAAGGTGTACGGGCTTATAAGAGCCGTCGACATAGAAAAACTCGTACGGCGGGCCGAGGAAAAGCCCGAGCGTGCGAGCCGTAAGAGCCACGCGGCGTATCCACCTTTTCCAATCGTCCTGAGGCACTCGAGATTCGATTCGAGAGATTAATGATCGGGGCCGTCGAGGATCCGGGCGATCCTCTCGAGCCTTTCCTCGGGCGCCCTCGGGCGACGAGACCGGGCCTCGCCGCTTCTATCGTCCTCCTGGCTCCCGGAACGAAGGGCACGAAAAGGAGATCTTGTCTTGGCCCGGTGAGCTGGGAACGCCGGTGATATACAGCCCTGCTCGATTTGATTCCCCCGATCGCCAGAAAATGATAGTCTTTCGGGAAGATGCCGTTTCATCGATCACCCCGGTCAACGAGCTTCGATACCAGCCAGCCGATCGATTCCCTGATCCTCGACTCGCGGCAGATGCCGACGAAAGTGCCATTCTGTCCTGTCGTTCGTCACTTACTCCAGTGAAATTAGACGGAAATCTGCCCAATCTACGGAATAATTCCCGCCGAGCTAAATTTTGGTATGAGCCTTTATTTGATCGTTTTAAACAATATGTCATCCCCATCGATCCGACGGCCGCTAAAAATTTTACAGAGGGTTGAAAAAAAACTGTTTTTCGCGAATATCTCGTTATCTAGCAGTTCTGCGACAAAAATAGAGAAATGAGTGTATTATTTCTCACAAGCGAAGGTCCTCACCTCGCAAATTCAAAAAGTTATAAAACATTGAGGATATGCAGAGGTTAATTTAGGGGTGTGTATTACGCAATTTTGTTGTTTGCTGCCTGACTCCTGAAAATCAGTTTTTTTTTTATATTTTGTGTTATAACTCGCGAACTGTAATAACTGTAAGAACTATAACTTACCAAGTGATAGTCCTAATTTAAAGAAGTAACTTTTTCCTGAACACTTTTTTTCTATGTCCTACAATTCGCGAGTAATAATACAAAACAAAAAAAAATTCAAGGGTCAATTGCACCCTCTTGGAGTGAATTTGGACCGCAAACGAAATTGCGTTATACTCAGGAGGACTTCCCCTACATATTTACAAAGTTTCATAATTTTTTGAATATCAGGGTTCGGGATCTTCCCTTGTCAAATGTATGGGGGTTGAAACTTGGTAACCCGACATACATGAAAATGGTTACTCCTACGAAAAAGACTCATAGGACCTTTTTGGTAGAGAATTTCCTAGGCTATAAATTGTATAATAACTATTTTTGTCGCAAAACTGATAGATAACGAGATATTCGTGAAAAACTATTGTTTTTTTCAATCCTCTGTAAAATTTTTACCGACGGTCGGATCGATGGAGATTTTTGACATATTGTTTAAAACGACCAAATAAAGGCCCATACCAAAATTTAGCTTGGTGGGATTTGTTCCGCAGACAGATCCTAATTTCACTGAATTAACTGGAGTTTACGGAGCAACAGCAACCAGGTTAACCTATAACGGACAATCGGATCGCTGCAGATAAAAACGATACTATTGCCGTTCGAACACCGTCGGGGTCTTTGGCACGCCTCTGTCCTCGCAGTCACAAACGTGAAATTGTAACCGAGCCTCGCCGTAACAGGGGCAACGCGCGTTCTAACGCGTTTAATCGCCCGACTACAAAGGAGCAGCGACGCAGGGGGTGATGGGATCGATATGACAAGAGCACACGTCCCGCCGCGCGCCGGAAATCCGGATCGCATCCGGCGTGCAGGTCGCGCGCCAAACGCTCGCGCTGAATATAATTTTTCTCGGGTGGCCGTGTACAGAGGCTTGCAGCCGACGCGACGCGTGACGAGGCGCGCATCAAAAGTTGCGCGATAAATGGAAAGTGGCCGATATTAATTTCGTTAATTGCAGGGCTGTTGCCGCGGGCCGCAAGCCTGCAGGCTCCTGCCCTCATAGCGTCCGGGAATAACAGGTGCCCGAACGCGCGTGAAAAGCTTGATTTTTCGAGCGTGGAAACGGTGTGTTGGCTGCGCAGACCACCGACGTCGGCAAATGGCACAGAAAGGGTGGTGAAAATAAAGAGGGTGGCTGGGAGCGAGGGTGGCGGAGGCTGTAATTAAAACAGGAATGTTAATTACTCTTTGCATTACCGAAAAGCCTGTTATTGCAGGCGGGACTGGCTGGGCTGGCTGGCCTGGCGCGAGGAACGAGCGCGGGGGCGTACAGCCGCGTCACGTGGAACGTTTTAACCGAGCTTTTCTCGTTCCTTTTCGCGTCGATGATAATCGTCGCGTAACGCTCGCCCCGTCGAATTAATTGCCGCTATCGGGAATTGATCGCGAAGGGGGAGGTCTCGATGAATCGGCGATAACAGGGAACACCTTATGCAATCGTAATTGGTACTCTATCGTGCCGACGATTACCAATCGGAAACGTCTTATTTTCTGTAATGATAGGATCCTAGCTGGCACTTTGTTGCGCGCGAACAACGACGTTGCGGCGTTCGCTCTTCCGTGTAGGTCCGAAGCGCTTGCGAATATAGGTACATACCTTACCAACCCCTCGGGTCGGGGAGAGGATTTCTCGTTTTGGAATATTCGAGGCTCGTTCCAGGAACCGGTAGTAAAGCGGGCCAGGATGGATCGCGGTGCTGGTAATTTATGTCGACGACAGACAGTGGGTTCAGCGGCGTGCGAACCACAAATAGAGAAACTTAGTCGAAATCGACGGAATACTTTGTCGCGTCGTTAAACGGTTTCGCGTTTGAGTACAAAGAAGCCGGATGGGACGCGGCTGGCTAGGTCAGCCGGTTGGCTGAGGTCGAAGGGTCGTAAATACGGGGCCGAGTTTCGAGAGACCAAGATGATTTATAGAAACTTAAATCCCCGGGGCTCTCGTCTCACCGGGCAGCTCCCTTCCCATGGACGACGGAACGGTCCGCGTGTGTCTATCTATCTTTTCTCCATCAACGGGGGAACCGACAGAGTCCCTACGTGGCCGCTCGGAGGCGGGTAGCAGTCGAATGAACACCGCGCGCGAGAGAGAGAGTGAGTCTCTTCGGGACCCGCCACCCTTCTCCGGGAATATTTAATTACAGCCTTCGCGGAGAGCCGAGAGAGCGGGAAGAAAATAACGCGGCGGGGGCCTCTGGAATGGCTCCGTTCGAGGGCACGCTCCTCTGTGTTTACCTCGTACTTCTAATTGCTTCGGCCAGGTCCGAGTCTGCCATTACGGCTGAACGTAGATCGCGTATCTCTGTATGCAGCCCCCACGGATGCACCTCCGCATCCGTGTGTACGCGTTTATCGGCGTTCGTCGACGGACGGAACCAGAGCTCTGAGTAATAATTATTGGTGCTGGTGTTTGGACGGGGATGATGAGGCTCTCCCTGGGCTTTGCCGTCATCCGAACGTTTTGCGGATTCCACGAAGGACCGGGGCCAGAGACGGTAACTTTGCTTGGTCAGAGGTAGAGCAGACGCCATAGGGTGTACTATTAGATTTTCAGGGGTGAAGGTTCACGACGCGGTCCGTCTAATTCACGCTCTTACTTTCCATCGTCCTTGGATCTCGCTCGATTCGTAAGAGATGATCTGGAGGGCTGTAAAGTCCTCGCGAGTGGGATGTCACCGCGAATAGCAAAGCGTAGCGTGTTTGATAGTACAAGCGCGATACCTTTGCTTAAACTGTGCAGACACCTCGGTAGGTTGCGTTAACGCCGTGTTTCGCCGTGGTGTTGGTGAGGAAAAGGGGTACGGCCATGTTGGTGAGGTGGCCAATGGCGCGCGGAGCACCTGCCTCCCGTCTCTCGCGTGTTTCGCTGGACGTGTGTGCTGGCACACCGTGTGGGCGTGCGTTTGCACACGTGTGTGCGTGCACACCTCGTGGAAATGCGCGCGTGCGTACGTACATCGGCCACACGCACACCGCGTCACGCACTGTAAACAACATTACGCGCGTACTCCTTCGTGGGTGTTTCACTCTAGCTATTTCGACCGCTGGGGCAATCGAAACGCAATTATTTTTGCTCCCCATTAAAGCTTCAATTCGTACTCGCTCCTAAGATTTAACAAAGTTAATCTATACTTCTCTCAAAGATACAACGACCAAAGCGGAATCAGACACGTCCGTTATCTGTCACGGTATCTCTTTCATCCCCGTTATCAGTTTCTCGAGTATAGTAGACCGGGGGCGGTAGTAACACTTTGACTTCGGAATACGCTTATTAATCTTCTTTGTCACTATACGATTCTGTGCCGGTACAACCGACCCCGACTGCCGACGTTACAATCACCCCCCGACCAGGCTTTTGAACTTAAATTATAAATTTTTATTAACAAGACACTTAAAAGTGATAAGTAACAATCAATATTACTTTAAAAATAGCCAGATTAAATATTAAAAAATAAAGAAATCACGTACTCGCAAAGGGAGTATTTATATTACAATTTTAAATCAGTAAGGAAAAGTTACTTTAGGATATCGAAAAGTTATTTTCTTCACTATGCATGTCTATTGTGTATCTACACTGCTAGGATATGGATGTGCGTATTCCAAATGTCATTCTTCATCATATATTCAAAATTTGTGTTAATATCTATCATATGTTTTGAGATATTTAACGTGTTACAATCGCCCCCGGTCTACTCTAGTACAAAAAAGATGAACGGCGCCGGTCATCTAGGGTAATCGTTCCGCTCGCATCAGCGCTCGCCATCGCGGTCTCCTTGCGCGCCTCCAATTTGTACCTCGACCGAGTTCAGGAAAAAAGGAAGCCAAGCCCTTTAATCTGCAATTCGAGCGCGATCGATACGATCGCCAGCTCGGGGCTGGGATCGAGCCGGAGCGGGCAGACACGTCGAGGGGCCGTGACACGTGCAATTATCCGCGCGATTTCATTCGTACGCGTAGATCGGCATGCATGGAGACGTGTATCCTCGAGACGCTCGTCCGCCGGCCGTGTCGTCATCGCGATAATTATGCGCGCAACCCTAAGGCGATGCCGAGCCGCAGATATCGTTTACCTTCGGCACGCACAAAAGCCCCTCTACCTCCCGGGTGAATTCCACGGGGATAAAGTCGATTCGGGACGGCGGAGAGTAACGTCTGACAAGGTCGACCTCCACGATGACAATCTTCCCCGTCTCGATATCGCTGCGGCGCCAATTACGGTCACCGTTCGCGGAATTTATGCACGAGGCATGCATCGCGGCGAGACGCGCCAATCCGGCTTGATTAGAAGGGCGACCGATACGCCGAAGGAAGATCGATCGGTTGTCTTTGACCCACTTTTTGTCGCGGCGGATGACGTAGAAAGATGGTCGATGCGGTGGATCTTTTAACGCAGCTTCGCGTGTCTCTTGCTCGGGGGACCTCGTCTCGAGCCTTACGCACCGATTTTAACGAGCCTTGCTCGGTGGATGCAGGAGTAACTCGCGTTTGACCCGCGCTCGGCTTATTCTACTTGCGCGGTGAACCAGTCGAAGCTGTCTGTCTCCTTGACGTACGCCTGACCCAAGCCTTTCCGCTATCGCTTCATCTAGCACTCGCGCTAAGTAGCAGTGGCCCTTGGATCCTGTATTCTCTCAACAGATTCTGCACACACCCGTCTCACGAATAGTTACCTGTAGTCACCTGGTTCGAGTTGCAATCGGAGTTTTTAAACTGGAACGTTACCAAACCCGGGGAGGGAGGAGGGTGGAAAAATTATCGTTCGACCGACGTACCTAATTTGCCCGGTGCGAGCGGACTGCGTTCCCGCTCGCCCGCTTTTAAATCATCCCCCGTATATTGGGAATAATTTCGCGCGTTCCGGTTATACCTTAACGACGCGGCAGATTTATCGTAATTACCGACGATTAATTGTTCCAAAATAGACACGATTCTTCCCCCTGCTCGCGCGGTTGCTTCCTATTTCGAGCCGCGGTTATCGCGATTACATAACCATTAAGCGGCCGCGCGTGTTCGTGCCGCTCGTACGGGCGCGCGGGCGCGATCGCGCCCCTACACCTTGCCGTAATTTTCGTGAGCGCTCGCCGGTATACAAATAACGCCGAGGATCGCAGCCTCGCCAGGAATGGCCTCGGTAAATCGTTTGCGAGGGGCAGAGGGGGGCCGGACGGGGGAATGATAGAGAAAAGGGAACCAGAGAGAAACAATAAGAAGAAGAGTCGGCCAAGCCAGTCGGCCAGCCAGCCCGAGAGGGTACCAGTTAAAATCTTCATTGCGGTCGGCCATTCTTCTCTCGGAGGCCTCGTCTCTCGTCTCCACCTGGTGGTTTCACGCGTCCCTTTTCTCTTCCTCCTTCGCCCTCGCCGCCCTCACCCCGTCCGTCCTTCTTCCTTCGCCGCCGCTTCGGTCCTCCTCGATCATTCGACCGATACGACCTAAGGGCAACGATGCGTGTACGCGAAGGTCGGAACCTTGCCGGGGTACACCTCGAGTCCGATCGGAGCCGGGCTTCGACGCGGCCGAGCATCATCGGGGATTTCCCACGGGGACGATGATTGCACGTTGGCGAAAACCTTGCGCGCGGCCACCTTTTATTCCTCGCCTTCGATGCGTGCCCCCCGGTCATCCTCTCTTCTCTCGCGTCCTTCGGTATCGCCGCGTCTTCGGAGGCCCGGGGATACGGATGGTACCCTGTGTGCTTTCAGCGATTTGGTTGCGAACACTGGGACCACGAAACCGACTCTCACGATTCAGGCACTGGTAGGGTAAACTTGCCTAAATCGTACCACTTAAGAACATAATGCTTATTACATAAAAAATATCAGGGAAAGTGAAACAAAATTAGTGGTAATCAACTCGTTATTAATAGAATAAACAGTTTTATAAACTCAAACAACAAAAAATAATCAACTTCTATTCATAAAAACGATTTATTTTTAATATGGAGAAAGTACAATTTAGGATTAATGTTCTTAAATCGTACCATACCCACCCTAATTAGTACTTTAGTAGGAAATAATTATAGTATCTAACCATGATACTTAATAGAAGAAAAATAACAGTGTGAAGGAATGAAATAAAATCAAAAAAATTTGTTAAAACTGAAAAGTAAATGTCAAGTCAACTATCCCCATCATATTTGTCAACAAACCCCACAGCCGGGGTTTGTTGACTTATTCGTCTCACTACTCTAAATATAATAAAAACTACGACCTAGCCTCAATTAAAACAATTTAAAAAATTAAGCCTGTATACCTAATGAAATTTGTAAACTTTTGGTGTGCAACAAGTCAACAAAATACCACTGGTCTATTTATAAAAATTAGAAATGTTAAAAATTAGTCAACTAGCCCCGGTCTCCCCTCTCCGAAAAACTTACCTGCCTTATATTTTTTTTCTGGAGTGACGGCGTGGTGACTCGTAAACTGTTGTTTGCACTCTCTACCGCTAGGGGTGATTCTGACTGTCTTATGTAAACAGAAACAGCGTTGTTACGATTTAGTCGCAGGTATGATTTAGGGAAGTTTACTCTACCATGGTGAACGGGTTAAACAGTCGACAAGGAAGTACAAAATTCTTAACCTTGCAGATCTCGCATAAATAATCGGCTTTATTAATTCAGGGAACGGCTGGCATGTAATATGACAAATAACAGCATGAAATATTCTAATGGCTTTCGCTCCATATACCAAGTTAGACGTTGCTTATCGTAAAATCGCGCCCATCGCGGCTCGGGTCGCAGGGAGCGGGTACGTAAAGAGCTGGTTGCTCGTTAACGGTCCCGGGAGGAAACGAGCCGATCGTAGGACGTTGGCCATTAAAAATTAATAAGAGGGACGGGGGACAAGGATCGATTCGATTGCTCTAGCGTAATTGGGCCCGGGCAGTTTCTCGTAAAATCGTCAGAGTGGAAAACTCCAGCGGCCAAAAGAGCCGACAGGCCGCGAAACTCGGCCGTGCGGCGCGCTTCTCCTGCCGCGCGTTAGCGACCACCATAATAATTCCCCCGTGATTTTTATTTGGTCCCGTTTCATTGCACGGGATGGCCTATGGGCAGCCAGTACGGTCTGTTATTAGCGTCTGGTGCTCGGCGTTATTGCCGCTCGGCTATACGCGGCTCTCGTCTTCCCTCCTGCTTCCACTCTCGCGTTCTCCACAGCGCTCTCTCTCTCACTCTCTCTCTCTCTCTCGTCGCCGTTCGTCTCGTTCTCCACCGACAGCATGGTGGTGCAGAAGGTACGGGAAGAAGAGGGATTGGTCGGATGGGAATCCTTCTGCTGGAATCGACGCCATATTGGACGTCTATAGGGATACTCGAAGACCTTGCTGGGAAGCACTCCGTTCTGCTCCGTGAAAACTCTGCCGGCGAAATCGTTACTCGTCAATCGTTGAACGCCGGTTTCTAAGACGCCGGCATCTCCTCCTTGACGTCCCGCTTTCTAATTACGCTCATCGGACTTCTACAGTATACTCATGGGGTCCGTGTTGTTCCGTATCGACAAAGATCGCAGCTGCTTTGCCAGCAATTTACGAGCGACGAAACGAGAAATATGGATCATAAAAGGAAGCGTCCGTGGTATGCGTTGCGCGAGTTCGACGGTCAGATCGAATCCGGGCAGTGGAGCGCGGGGCCGAAAAGGAGATCGACCCGCCGATCGAGCGCAAAGAGCGCGCTGAGTCGTTTGGTAGCTACCGCGTTCCCGCTACGAAAGACATCAGGTTTGTTTTACGGCGCAGTTAAATACGATTTAGGTTTTAATTAAACCTAACTCGGAGAGAGAGCGAGGGGGCGGATCCGGCGGACTCGGCCATACGAGACTGCCGGCGATAAAATATATACGTAGGTATACACGAGAACGTTCCGCTGCCCGGTGCCCGTCCCTCTGTCTCTGTCTTTTTCTCTTTCATCGATTAAAAAAATAAAAGGAGGAAGGAGAGGAGGGAAGGAAACGAAAGGGAAAAAAAAAGAGAGCCCTCTGCCGTGCCGGTAAACAGGCAGGAAAGCTCGTAAAGACGGTTTACTGCCGGCGCTGGCCACCCTGTGAGAGCTTCCATCGCTTAGTCCGGCTCCATGCGATCGTGCCCGCCGCGCCGATAAGCGGTCGTATCTAGTGATCGATGTCGTGGCATCGAACCATCATCGTAATTTGCTGTGCCGCAGAATCCGGCCCAACTATCGCGTGATCCCTGTAAAGAACTGAAATTACGATATAAGAGAAAAAACGTACGAGATCCTCGAGGCTATCGTGAGCCTGAGGGAGGGGGGCTCTGTTGCGGTTAGATCTGTTAGAAGCTGGTTCGCGTCCGACTGACCATCAACCTAAGAGACGATCAACAGAATTACGCGCCGGATCGGGGCGCGAGGGTTTCGCAGTTGGCGATCGGATCGTGGCCAAAGTACTCCGACCGGTCGGAGTTTAAAATTATATCTCCGAGCGAAACAAACGGTCGGGGGGTTCGGGAGGGTGCGGGTGACGAGGGTGGTTAGTCCGAGGCGCGAGGTGACCGCAGCCACGGCGCAGGGTTTGGCGTAAATGCACGCGTATGACGTGTGCGGATAATTGCAGTAGTTGCAGCCACGACCGTGCAGCCGTGGTGGCGACGGCGCTGGCTGGCTGGTCGGGTCGGTTGGGGTTGCTGTGGCAAAGGGTGTCACCGGTCTACCCCTCGGCCACCCCTCCACCCCCATCCCTCATCCCACTCGGCACCACTAATCAAATTCAAATGCATATACCTAACAACCGCTGCACACACAGTCGTGCCGTTGATGAAATTATGGTCGACTGCACTCTGCACAGCGGCGCGATGCGGTGCGGCGCAGCGGCCAGCGTCTCGCTCGACGTTTCGCGCAACCGATCCTGCGAAAGATCTCCGTGGATCGTTCGAGTTCTGCCAGCAGCTTCAAAGGCAAAATCGCGTGGATTCGGATGCACTCGATCCGAGCTTATGAATTACACGTGACGTACGCTGCGACGATAAAAGGCGACCGTGAAAAGAGTATGTCGTTCGCGGGTAATCGACAGAGGAGAGAACGCGTCCGAGGCGGAGACACGAGCGAGAGGGAACGGGACAGGGAACAGGAGGGAAGTGCATCGTCGGCGATATCCTACCCGTCCGTGGTCCTGCATGGCAGTGCACGGTGCAGTGATGCACATAATGGGCGGGATGTGCACTTGCCGCAGGAGCCAATTATTCGATACGGCGGTCGGTCGCTATACGTGCCGCCGCTATCTCTTGCACGCATCGCGTATAGGCCTCTGGCTAACTCCTTCCTTTCCAGACCGATTTCGCCCCCTCGCATCCCCCTTTGTCCCGTCCGCGGTTCGTTGCGTTCCCCTTATTGACAACGGCGCGGCGAAGACAAAATGGGGGATGGAAGGAATGATCGATCGCGGGCGAAAATTTAAGAAACGCGTTCGGGTCCTTGGAGGCACTTAAAAACGTTGCACGGCCGAAGTTAACCGAAGCCGACGACGCGTATGGAAATCGGCGTTTATCACGGAAGCGTAAGGTAAATGCACCAGTAGCTGACCACTTTTCAGAAAAGCGCGAAAAATAAGGTTTTTAGAAGTGACGAACTTTTGAGAAAAGTGCAGTTCACGTGCCAAGACATCTACCGACTAAGATCTAAAACACTCAAGTGTGAAGTACATTATGAATAGTATTGCTGAACGTTTATTTACATCAAAGTGAGTAGTGTGTTCCTATATCGTTATTTCCTTAATGATTTTGTTAAGAACAGGTGTATGATTCTGACCCGACTGGTCTGACGAGGCGTTTTCGTCGCGTTACTTCGGAATTTTTTTTACAAAGAACCCATCAATTTTATTATTATTTAGTTTATTGCTACGTGTTTATTGATGTTTGAACTATCTTTACAAATTTTGTCAATACAAAAAAGTTAAAAATCAAACGCAGTTGACTGCTTTAAAGTAACGGTGAAAACAAAACATGGTGTCACGGTGCCCATGATTGGGCTCGTTCTAGTGATCTATAACAAAAAATGGAAAGAGATTCTTTATCTGTATGCATGTGGCTATCGTCCCTACCAGAATGATAAGAAAATATTGAAAATTAAACAAATAGCGGCGGTTTGAAAATTAAGTTTCGATTTTCGCACAATTTTTCAACTTTAAAGGTCTGTGAAAGTTTAAAAAACAAAATATTTTATCATAATTCTAGAACGAATAAGAAAGAATAGAAAGAACAGTCCGCCGAAATACACTTGCAGGAACAAAACTGTTATGCGTCGCCCGTCCCGCTCAGTGAGCGCGCCATATACCTACCTATTCTGCACCCTGTAGCTCTGCAAATAATACGAATTGGAAAAAATCCTTTTGCACACGTATTACCCATATAATGTACCCGTAGAAAATGCAAAACAAAAAATTGATTTTTTTGGCCCGTCAGACCAGAATACCCCTTTAACTTGTCAACTACTGGTGCCTTTACCTTACCTACGATAATTCAGCCCGACCGTGGAGGCAACGTTAATGGATATGGGAACTCGCGGAACGTGCGAATCCCGAGCCGTCGGGCCAGAAGAAATGCAGCCTGATGCCCGATCGACGGGGACGAGGTGCCATTACAATACCAAATGGCCATTCTCCCTCCCTTACAACCTCCCTGCCTCTCCTTCTCTCGTCTCCTTTTTCCGTGGCGGTGGACGCGCCGCGACGACGTCTCGCCGCGGGGGCAACAATGGCGAAACCCCTTCAATTGTATTGAAATCCCGGCGAACAAATGTGCGGCCAAATTCGTCAATAAATCTACAAGTCAACCAGGCCGCCGACGCCCCTGCCCCTCCCCTCCCCCTCTGGCCGGGCTTTCGAGAGCATCTTTCTACACCCTCTGGCGCGTCTCCCGGGCTCAGACAGCCGCACGTATATATTCATGTCCGCGCGTATGCATATATACCTGGCCGCGCGTGCACGCGGGCTTGACGTATACACGGGCGTGCTCAGGTGTACGGCCGAGAATAAGGAACACGCATTAAAATGCAGCCGCGTCTCTTTCGTGGCTGCGCATCCCCTCCACGGGGGTTTCTCACGCGAGCAGGGCGGCGACGATAAGCGCCATTTTGGTTGACGTCGATGCGCCAATTCTTATCCTAGCATCTGCTGCACCCCGGGCGCATGCATTATGCATCCTCTTCGCGGCTCGGGCCGCTGCATCTTTCAGTCTCGACACGTTCGTCCCGGGGATTATGAATACTCTGCTGCGTGAACGAATTAATTAAGGCGTGGGGTGAATTACTCAGTCGCTCTGCTCTCGGCTGTGGCGGGTCCGGCCACGGCCAGAAGAACGTTTAAAGTTAGCAGAACCGATCCTCGAGGAAGCTGGGAGAGTGCTCTGAAACGATAAACGGCTTACACGTCGTCGAGGGTCAACGAAAAACCGTCGGCTGGCAGTCTGGTCTCATGAGTCACGTTCAGCCACTTAACGTAACAAGTTCGATACGTCCCGTGTGCCCGTCGATCTCTTCCCATCGGTTTATAAGCGGTCCATATCCACGAAAAAGCGGCGGCGATGCGCCCTGCAGGACACGCGCGCCGCGGGCCACACGGTTCCCGCGGGATCCTGCGCTCGATCGTTTCCTAAGTGCTCCTTATGCAACTTTGATGGCGCTCCGCCGATTCCTGCCACCGTTCTGGCGCCTCTCCGCATCTATGAAACCGTATAAACGCGACTGCGTGTATCCGTCCGCTGGACCCCATTCCGTCCCCTTCCCCTTATCCAGCATTTCAGACATTCGCCGTGCATTGGTCGAGTGTAAAAGTTTTGCCACCCGAGGGAATGGAAAAATTGAATCCTCTCGGTCCATTTATATTTTAGGAGTGGTTGCCTCTCATTGATTCATTGGTCGCGATGCCTGTTGTTGTCTCAAGGGAAATATCTATCATTTGGTACTCCAGATTGGTCATTACGATTAAGAATCTTTGCTTGTAAAATTTACCTTAATGTATCGTTTCAAATCGATGTTAACACCTGTCACAGAACTAGGGCAGATGCACCATTTGTGGCCACCTTAAGGTATTGTACCAGTTTTGGCCGCTTCTTAAAAAATGTAATATTTTCTCGTGCAAGCAATAAATATAACCTCATATTTCTGACGGTACACTAAACAAAATATTTATGACGTGAAATTCTCCACATAATAATGATCTGCAAGCAGTTTAAAAATAAGATGATTGTGCGCATGGCCAAAGACGGTACACCTACCCTAGCATAAAGTAAAAAATTAATCCAAAGTTCTCTGTACGTATGTATATCGAAAGCTTTCTCCGAAAGCTCGACAATAAGATCTGTCCCCGATTCGAATTCCCTATTCCCAGCCAACATTCACCGGCCAAGCAGCGGCGGAATTCCACAGAATCGGTCAAAAGTTTCGCGTTGGGCGAGCACCCACGCGCCTCCGCATACACATCGTGTATCTATTCGCGGCATTTCCAATCATTGTAAAACCCCGACAGAAACGTCGGCCCATAAACCGATCGGGGAAACGATACGGGGTCGGTGCGTGGTTATAGAGAAGGAAGAAGGAGGTCGTGCGTAGATATAGGTTTGCATAATGTAGAATGTAAGAGAAGGCCGAGCGCGGTTCAACGGTATAGGCCGTCCTGGGCGCGGAATGCGCGCGTCAGATCGTAATGGACGCGATGCGTTATCTGAAAATGGTTTTACAAGGGCGACGCATCGCCCCCGGGCCTCCATAAACTTAGCATAGAGTAACTCGTTTCCCCCGGTAGCGAGCTGCGAAAGGGAGGCGAAACGGCAGAAGGAAGAGGTCCCGTCGCGGGGGTAGCGAAATCTTCGAATATAATCTTCCGCTCTTCCCACGATCTCCTCCCTTTCCGCCTGGCGACTCCGCGTTCCCTCTTTCGCGGCTCCACGATCGGCCCTCCAGGACGCGCAGCGGCTCTCGAGACGCTCGTAGGATCCCGCGAAATTGGTTTCGTCGGCGGGTATGTAATTTTAAGACGTCGCTACAGCGAGCACTGGTGCGTGTAGCAGTCACTCGCCTCGCGCGTTTCTCCAAACGGAGCGTTACATTAAGCAGAATCTTAAGCGCGTAGGTAGAAGAAGCAGGAGGTGTAGTTATCAGGGGCACGGGAAAGTTTTATGATCACGGAAACGCGGCTGGGCGTAATCACGGGAGATCGCGGCGAGCGATTGTCAAATCGGTGGCGTGGTTCTCGCGATAAGGGAGCGTTTACACGCGCGAGTCCGCGGGGCGCCGCTTGAAAAAAGAGAATCTCCATCCGAGAGCACGGCTGGTGTACCTGTTTCTCGGAGGATATTAACGAACCGTACGTGTACTTGCAGCAATCGCGAAAAGGGCCAGGAGAGCCCAGCACGCCTCCGAATCCTCCGGCTTCTCTTTTTGCTGAATTCGACCGGAGGCATCGCCGATCGATATCGTTACCCGTTCTACCCCCGCGGATCCCGATCCCTCTTTGTCTCAGATCTTAATTTACGGCTGGTTTATCGACTCGCAGAAGGATCACCGAATCCCCGTCGCACGGGACGGGGGCTCGATCTCTGTCACCGAGACCTATCGGCGTCCGGTAATTATCTTCGTTTTGCAGTAGCGTGCTCGACGGATTCGCTTTTAATACGAGCCCCCGTCACTCATCCGCGTGTGGTCCACCACGCGGTGACCTGAACGGGCTTCCACCAGCCTCACGTTTCTCCTTTCGCTTATCAGTCGAACGATAAAGCCGACCGTTTCGAAACCAGTTATCCAACCGAGTAGCCGTGCTTTCGAGCCCACTCTGCCGATCCGTGGAATTTTCTGATGTACTTACCTGGCCACTTGGTTGCCACATCGCGCGAGTTTGTTGCCGATCAAACCCTTCGTCGTTTAGTCCTTAGTCAATAGTGCTCTTTACTGTCTCTGTTTCAATGGAGGCAATGCTATTCTGTCAGAAACTCGTACTATCGCTATAGGTAAACTATTGAACCTCAAGTGTTTCTTTTTTTACAAAGTTTCATACGTACAGGTGAATGTCTCAATTTCTGTTAATTTAAGAGGTAACTCGTCATAGAGAAGGTGTAAAAAAATTGTTTGTGATGAAAATTTGCAGAGTAATTGATTAATTCTTTAATAATAAATCAAACAATTCAAAAACTATTTAAGAAATATATTTCAAAATGCTTAACTATTAGTAATTTGTAATTAAATATATAACGCTCTAAATGTCCGTATTTCTGCTCATGAAAAATAGCGATGTATGTATTGACCCAAGCTCGTGCAACACTCGCGTAAATGTTTAAATAATTTAGAATTATTTTCTTGCAACTGCAGTACAAACGTAACGCATATAATAATAAGAAAAATACGAAATGATCAGAAATGGAGACGAGCAGAAATTGGGACATTCGCATAATGTGAAAACTACTTCCGTGGTGGAGCAAGTTGAAAGTGATACTCGCAAATGGATCTAGATCGTCGCGAAAATAGGCGCAATGCCGAGCACTTGACAGAAACCGATGAACGGAAAGTATCGTCACACCTGTCCCCTTTTGTCCAGGCGGAAGTCACCGTCGAAGTGTCAATTTAACGATAATTTCGTTAGATTTTGTTCGGCCAAGCCCGGATCATCCCCAGTTTGGCGTTCGACGGAACTTTCGCGAGCGTATATTCATTTTCCGCGGTGAGGTGGTCGGGGCCCCGACGTTATCGCCCGGACACGAACTGGTTCGTAAAAGCACGACGTGTTTCGTGTCCTCCGTTTCCTTCGTTCGCCGCTTCCTGCGTATGAATAAGCCGGGGTTACACCCTCCGGCTGCCGTGAGAGAGACACCCTTTTCCGCGCAGCACAAAGCTCGGCCGCTCCTCGTCGCCGGAAAACTCGTCGTGTCCTCGACGTCTCTCTCTTTTCTCCCGTCTTCCCTTTTCCACTTCCCGCGATTCGTTGACTCGCATCGGGAAGTCCTCTCCCGTTTTGATTTACTAGCGGCGCTCGTTGTTCCTCCGCACGCCTACACACCACTCTCGCTCGCTCTACTTCGCGCCGCCTGGAAGAGGTAAATCATAATCCTGGATGATAACGACGTTACTGCCAAGGTTGTTGCACTTGGAGTACCTATGTGTTCCTCGTTCCGTTGAAGACTGGTGTGGGGAAAGGGTTGAATACAATGGTTGACTGTCAGATTTATCAGGGAGGCATTCTAGGAACGAGTATCGTTCGACTTCGTCCCGAATTCACCGAGAAATTTGGAAACGTCTGAGTCTCCGTGCCCCCAAATCGAAAGGTCCGCGCAGAGTCTCCCTGTTTAATCGTTTTAATAATTTAATTACACGAGCGTCCGGTTGTCGAGCGTGCCAGGAGGTCGATATTGAAGCACGAAGTTTAATTCGCCGCCACGATTTACATCTTTCTTGTCGATACCCGGGGACCACGCCGCGAGTCCTGTACAAGAGTACGCCGAACGTATCGGCCGGCAGAAAACACCGAGTTCTGTCCTCGCGAAATTAGCATACCGGTTTATTAATTACGCCGCCTCACCCCTCCCCGCGCACTCGAGCCGACCGGGTACAAGATTTCGTTCTCAATTCTCGGTACAAGCCGAGGGATGCTCCTTTTTCCTTCTTTTCTCGCGACATAAATCTCTCTTCGCCCCTTCGTTGAAGAGCCCGGCGTCGACGTCCCCGCTTTTTTTCCTCCCCTTTTTTTCCAACGCTAGTACACGTACCCGCGCGTCCGCACCTGGTTATTACGGGGTAACAAGGCTGATAGCGAGTTATTATTTGCAAGGACGAGGAACGGAGTGTACGATCGACGCATTTAAAAAACTGAAACGGAGAGTAGAGGCAGCGGCTGGCAGTAAACGACGTATAATGACAGAAAAACACAGAGTAGAGGTTCGACTTGATTTCGATTGCAATTTATAAAGGGTCGAACGAGAATAAGGAGGGTAGTAATTCGACGGGTGGTAAAGGCTCGCTTAAAAGCGGCTTAGTCACCACCCCGAGTATAAGGGACTCGGCTGCGCTACCCGTTACGAGTAATCCCCTTTTCTTTCTGTTTCAGGTGAGTACCAAAACATCCAATTTCCAAACTCTCGGTCCCCGTGGGAGGGCGCGGATCGAGTTTCGCATAGAAGGGACGTAAGTATGAGCGGGCGCGCGCGCGATCCTGATCGGCGTCGTTCGATTCTTAGAATACGGTCGAATCACCGATGCGAAAAGTAATCGGGACGCCCTCGCAAATCCCAGCTCGATCTTTCCAGCAAGGATTGCCCCGGCTCTCTGTCTCCCTCCCGTCCGCGGCGCCGCCGTTCTTTCTGTTTCCTTCTGCCCGTGAATCTCCCTATATCCGAATGCAATCTAGAACGCATTTTGCGGCCGTCCTGCAGGACGTATACATCTCCCGGCGTATTATGGAATAGAATGGAAGGAAAACGGGATGTAGAAACCGAGTGGAAAGAGTAGGCCTCCGAGGCTCATAACCCCATCAGGGTTTGTCCCAGGGGCGGCATAACACCCCCTACCCTTCGTACTTTTTCCGCCCTCCGCTTGGCCCGCGTCTCGAAACCGCCTCTTGCGGTCTCCGCCAGCGGCAACCCGAAAGTCTTCTTCCTCCACGGCGAGCCTCTTCCCGGGAAAACCGCCGGCCCCCCCCGACTCGTTCGCGGGGATTGAAAAGAGGCCTTAGTTACCCACCAGAGACCCGGCCGAATGTTCGCGAATGGAATGAATTTTCGTGTCTTCCGCGGAGCTACTAACCCTTAGGAACTCGTTATTAATTTCTCGTTCGCTGGCACCGCAGAGAGCTTGACTTTTTGCGTTCCGCGTTGATCGGAGGAACGTAGACCTCGAAGGGGTTGGATTTCCCGAATTACTGTTCACGATAGGTTATTGAGATCTTTGTAAAATAGGAAAGGACCGTATTCAAAATCTCTATAAAAGTACCCAAAACGGATTTGCCTGAAGTTTTGCACATTAATAAATTGATTAATAAATTGTGGCCCTGTGGCAAATGTAAGGGGTGGAATCGATCACCCGAATATCAGTTTATTAATTTGCAAAACTTCAGGCAAATCCGTTTTGGGTACTTTTACAGGGTTTTCGAATACGGTCCTTTCTCGGTTCCACTTCTTTCGTTCAGTCGTGATATCGTTGCTGAAAATGTCTGGTCGGAATTTTCGCACGGTAGCGGGAAGATCAGACCTCCAAGCGGTACATAAATTTATTTAGCAAGCGCCGAGGAGACCGCCATCGATACCACTCGGTCCTGGACATCTTCTGAAGTATTCACGAGGCCCGAAGCGAAACAAAAGGCTGCCCCACGGTGCCGGATAAAGACGCGAACACCTCTGCTACCCCACGCAGCCTGCTCTCCTCGTCCTCGCCGTTTCTTGGTAAAACGAAAGACGTGCAAGACGGTCTCCTTGGGGTCGGCAAAGCCCGATAATGGAGGCCGCTAATAAATTCACCCGTTAATATAAAATAATCGTTAAATGCACTTAGGACATACTTACGGCGCCGCTAGCAACGGCGCGCGCTGTCCTCTTTTTATCGGGACCACTTCGTCCCAGCGTCTTCGATCTCTCCCTCAAGCCCCTTTGGCCAACGATGGGAACGGGACGAGAGTTCCACCGGCGGGGATTCATTCCGCTCCGTCCTTCCGCGATATTACATCAAAGATAACTGTGTATCAGATCTGGTAAACCCGCTTCTTCAACGATGCGCTGTAGAATTTCCCTGAAATTTCCTCAAACACCCCCATCGCGGCGACACGTAGGTAACCGAGCATCACGGGATGAAGTTGTTACTCTGGGAGTCTATAAAGCCATTCAACTCCAGTACACGTGCAACAGTTTAAATTACGGGTACAAGGGGCTAGGATTGGACCGGTAGTCGGAGGAAAAGCTCCTCGCCAGAAAGCACGGGGCGTAATTCAACCGCAGAATTCCGCGTACCCATAAGCGAACCGTCCGACCGCTCTTTTATTTGCCTGGCTGCGCGAGTAGTTAGCCACGGAAGCGGACACGGGTGTCTATTTCCGTTTCGGTGGCGGTTTCTGCGCCGTCGCCGTCGGGCGGACCCGCGTATCGCGTCGCCGACATGATTAGCGGTCGTGTAAACTGAAATGTTAAGACATGACGGGGCTCGACGGTGACACCGCAGCGCTACCGACTCGTCGCAATGTATCAAGGCGTACACGCATCGCTGGCATTAGACGCCGACGCGTTTCGCACCCCTGCGCCCATTACCACGCGGCTTTAGGGTACCACGCGCTCGTCTCGAACGTTTCCTGCCCCCCCTTCGTTTCCGTCCTTTCCTTTTTGCTGTACGCCGTAGCTCCGACGGTCTGCATCGAGTATCCTATGACCCTTCTTCGAGAAAATGAGGCTTCCATTTGAGGAACGTGAATTTTCAACTGGTACCTGCTGTCGGCTGTCTCGATAGTTTGTTCATTTTTTAAAGTAACATGCAACGCGCAATGTTTAAGTAAATCGCGAAAGCTTCCCTGAAAGAAAGTCTGTCACAGGGGACACGAAGGAGGGTGCGCGCTGCATTGAATTCGTTCCTCTGACGCGGTAATTTCCTCTGGCGAACAGTGCGCGCTGCAAAATAGCGTCGCGCCGGCCCAGGGGCGCGGGTTCGACGCTCAAAAGGAAGCGTCGCCCCTCCGTCAAAGTTAATTCCTGCCGTGTCTCGGATCGGTCGACGACGCTTCCAGAGCCGAGAGCATAATTCAGGGATTCGTAACTTTACCCCTTTCACGTGTTCCCTGCCGTCGAGGAAGCTCCGCGGGGCAAGTAATTTCCGGATATGACGGTGATATATAGGATGACTCTGGCACAGAAAGTTTTCGCGCGTGTAAAGTCCGCGCCGGGAAAAAGCGGTCTCCCCTTAATTATGATCGAGCAGGATGCCGAGCACTGTTATGGACGAGCTCAGGAACTCTTTGAAACGTCAGAGATTCAGGGAGATTTAAATGGGTCCGGTGATCATTCATGTAGTAAGATCCGGATCTAAAATGTTGGTTTGAACTGGTGAAACGAGAGTTCCTATCTATGGGGAGGTGTCACTATTAACCTTTTATGCGGGTGCGCGTTCAAACGACGAGGTAGCTTGTCTTCGATGGAAGAAAATCGGTACAGGGTGGATGCAGCGGGACACCTATAGTACTTCTCGATCATTTCTGCCACGTAGGGGAGACCGGGGCAGATTGTAACAAAAAAGTTTTCACAGTTTTTTCTCGAAAGTTTTTTCCTCCTTCAGGAAATAATTTGCGTGATTTACTCTTTACTCTTAAAATTCTGGGCTATAACCGCAAACTGAATACATAACGCTCGTGTTTGTCATTAAAACAGACGGTGCTAATATCGTCAAGCAGCTCTCGCGTGCTGTGGGTTACCAGATTTGTCGTTCAAAAGATTTTACTCATGTTACAATTTACCCCGTGTTACAACCTACCCCGGTCTCCTACCTATTCCGTCCCACGTGTGGCGGAAAAATCCAGCCCGTGCACGACACCCGCGTGGCGGAATCGAGAGCTCTTAATTAGCCGCAGGGATACACCGAGGAGAGGCCCTCGTCGCGGCCGCTCATTATTCGCGGGTAATCAAACGGAACAAGTGGTGCCCCGGTAATATACCGAAGGTCCACGAGCGGAAGGAGGCGCAGAGACAAGCTAAACAGCGGGACAGGGAGTGGAAGAGCGAGAGAAAACCGCGTACAAGCTGGACAGGGACAAAGGGGGTGGGAAAGGACGAGGAGGAGAGAGCGAGAGAGGCTCGATTCGCGCCTCATTGCCGTCTAAGCGAGAGCCATATCTCTTTGTGGAAACACGAGCCCATGCATCTCCCGCCTTCACCCTGTTCATCTTCCGCGATCTCCTGGAAGGGCCCCTCTAACGAACTCGACGTCCACTTAGGGGCCCTGAAAGGAGCCTCGTAACGAGCACCCCACCCCCGCTGGACCCAGGCTCTTGCGGCCGCTGTGACTCGCGCCTTTAGGGCCGCGTCGCGATCGCTGCGACGCGCGTATGCGCCACGCTCTGCCGAGCTGACCCAATATTTTAATAAAGCGCTCGGCCACCACCCGTAACTAACCGACTAACCTGCGGTGAACCAGCAGGGTGATCGCGCCAGGAGCAACGGAGAAGGAAAGGGAACGAAAGAGAGCGGGAGAGAACCGCGCAGCGCGGCGCATCGTGATGTACGGGCAATCAGCCGCATTAATGCACCGCGTGCGCGCTCCACGCTCCTATAAACCATATTTATAACACTTCGTACCGCAATATATCCCGAAGCGTTGCGCGGGGTGGTCGCCGCGGAGGGGCGAAGAGGGAGTCGACCAAGGGGGAGAGACGCGGTTGAATGTTGACCGATCGACGGGGGCGCTGATTACGCGAAAAGTCCCAGGGATCGCTACAAGGTAGATTCTGTCTGGCCGATTATCGATGAGCACAGGACGACTCGCGGTGCGGTTGGCGCGCATTCGTTAGCTCAGTCTTGTTCCGTCGTTTAAAAGTAATGAAATATTAGCGGGTAATGCGTGGCTCGGTCCTACGCCGCCTTCCAGCATATTTATGAAGCGGTTATCGTGGTTACGGATCGACCCGAACCGTACGAACTGCCCGTCTGGCATTGAATTCAGTTTCTATATCACGCGCCGATCCAATTACACCGTTGGTAGCCCCCGCTGAAAGGGGCCTCCATTCGCAATGCACGGGATACGCGGAAAAATAACGCAGGCACCTCCCGCCCCTCTGACTCGAACTGCTACACTATCGCGTGCATCGATAATATCGAGTGGTATGCTCGTAAGGGGAGACGGTGTTAAACTGATCGGCGCACAGTGGTACATAATGACATTTTTTGTTCAAATCACCCTACAGGTCGTAATTTTTCAGAAAACTTGACGATTTTTTTTTTAAATTTTTCGCAATTAAATTCTCTACAGATCTATCCGGCTGAAATTTTGAATTTCGTTGCTTTTTTTATATTTAACGAATTGTACAGCATATTTCGAAGATTAGTGTCCGTGGGCTTTTTTGGCCGCCTGTTCCGAATTTAAAGTCAGATTTTCGAAATTTAAAGGAGCTTTCGCACGATCTTCTCGACCCCATTTTGCACCCCCCTTAGTTCTAACTTTTGTACTTTTTATATGTCAGACAGAATTCAATGCGATCCAAAGAAATCTCCGTCGCCAACGCATACGTAACTGTCCCGAAACCAATTCAGCCCGATGATGATTAGAATATTTACTCTAACTGACTCGGCCGTTGCCCGATTACAATGCGACCATGGGGTGACTATCGTTACAGATACCGCTAATCAGAGCGAATCATGCCGTATCGCGGTCTCGCACTACATCATGCTCGCGGGTACGCAGAGGGAATGACGCGGGGGTGGTTGTCGGGAGGGTTGACGACTGTGGAACGACCGACGGAGGTGGTGGATTTCGCGTTACGGCCGAGCCATTATTATTCATATATTCCGTATCACGTCTGTTCGTACAAACCTACAGCGAGCGTCCGCGAGCCATAACAGCTCGTCGTGCCACCCCCTTCCCCCCGTAAATACTCTCAGGTATATGTGTATTTACATAGCAACCACTTTGCGTCCTCCTGCGAGATCGCGCGTTCCGCTCGCGGTCTTGTATACCCTGCCGGGGGTTGTTTCCTCGGGGCTCGGCAATGCGGAAATCGCGGCGAATTTTCCATTTGCATTTGTATCAGCAGCCGTTTCACGAAAAGCTCGGCGTTTCGTCGCGGCGAGGGGTAGATACGCAGTTACAGGAATCAGGTCTTTCGAGCTCGATTAAAAGTGAATCTAAAACTGAATAATTCGTGAACTTTGTAACAGGCAGAATCGAATTACGATCCCAGTTCAGCTGCTTGCCTATTCAGTCCTCCGCTCTCGCCTTTGGCTTGTCACGCGTGTCGCCATGCGAGGCCCCGGTGTCGCAACCGTGGCGGAGCGTATTCGCACGGCGTACGTGCACGAGTGTAGCGAGAGGTCGAGTGTGCAGTTCAGGATGCAGGAGGAGGCCGTGCCCAGCGGTAATTGCCGTAGAGACTGGTCAGAGCCACGATTTGCCGGACTCCAGACCGCCCGCACGACTCACCTTCTTCTCTTTTCACCCGCGTTATTCTCTTCCTCTCTCGCTCCACCCTTTCGCTCGTCCCTCTCTCTCCTCGCCCTCTCTGCCACAGCATAGTTACTAATTACAGATCGCTGGTCCGATCTCGATGGACGGCTGTCCAACTACCAAAATTGAGCTTGGCGCGCAACGCTTCCTTCGGCGAGCCATCCCCTCGCCTCGCCCCCAGCGCTTAAGTGTTGGTTTTACCGTGCTTCGAGCACGATTACTTCGATCCTCGGTGATATAATTATTAATTGCAGATTGCTGGTTCCGTCTCGATGGGCGGTTCCTCGTCCTTCGGAGCTTACCCCGTTCAAAGACGATTACGATGACTCGAAGCTCTTTCCTTCGACCTTTGATGGTGTGACTATCAATTACAGATTACTGGCTCCGTTTCTCCTCCAGATGCATCTCTTCTTCGTCTTCCTCGAGTAATTCGGTGTAGATTTTCTTATACGCAAGCACGGTTTCGATGATTCCAGGCTCTCCTGTTTCGCGATACGAGCGTTGCGTACTTTAATTTCGAAGGAACGTTTCCCTAACGAACACCTGCTCCCAGCGCATTTCTTCATCCAGCTGCGCGTCTATAAATCGAGGCAGACGACGCCGTCGTGTGTCTTAGATTAGCTATAGAAGCCCTCACCATTTCGTGCCTCGACCAAATCACCGCTACAGTACGATTGCATATACCGCAGCACACCCTCCATTAAACGCGCCAGCAATTTTATTAAATTCCTCTGTCTACCTCCGCGAGGTAATTAGTACACTGTCTGTCAGGAAGCGAAAGAGAAGTCTACTCTGTACCGCGCGCGGTTTTTAATTATCCGCGTAAAACGACGTACTTTACGCCGCCAATGATTCCAGTTCTTCGAACGCATTAATGGCCCCGCGGGTTCCATCCACGGCGTTGAATTTACAACCCGTCAAAATGTAATTTACGATCATTTCCCCGTGATTTCCTGGAGCCCGTCCTCTCATCCTCGGGCCCTTGGGCCGAGGAGCCCGGCGCTTCGGAAACTAACCTGCTCCGTGACCAGGCTAGTCGGCCCCGAGCTTTCCTAGGAACGTTCTCACGCGGTGGCCGCTCGTAAGTTACGCGACTCGAATCCGATCTTCATCAACGCGAGACGCCCGCTCCCACCAGGGGTGGCGGGTACGCGCGTAAAACGTCCGCGGAGCCATGCAAATTTCTGCGTGGGGGTCTTTGTTGGCCGGAGGATACGTGTTAGGTGGATACCCTTCTTTCCGGCCCCGCAGGCAGATAAATAATGGTAACGCGACTCCGCGCGATTCTGTCTACCTTGCGTCCGTCTTGTTTGCATAACCGGCCATATTGGTGTGGGCTGTTGCCGTGGTGGCACGCTCAACAAAATCAAAGCTCTCGTTGCCTCGATTCGCCTCCGGTACTCCATTTCTTGTCGCCATCGTCCACGCTGTAATCGAGCAGTGGCGCCTTTTTCTGCTGTTCCAGGCGGTGCACAGTGGGGCACGTAATATAGGATTCGCGGAAAAAATCTCAACTTCGGTGTTTCCCAATATTTTTGAGTAATTTTTTTATATTATTTGTTAATAGCCAATGCTTATATGGACAGGAACATTTCGGGTTCGGGATCTTCCCTTGTGAGTACCGAACCGGGTACGGGTTAGGGTTCCTATCCCTGGTTATAAGCCTTAAAATCTTAAAATGTTAATTTATAATGAAAAAGGGAGTGTTTGCATTAGTAAATAATTATGAAATATGTTTTCTCTGTATCGATTATGGTAATACTTTTTTTATAATTTTTATTTTTATTTAATTGTTTTTTAATGTTGTTAATATTACTGTCCATACACATTAAAACTATCAAAAAATAATATAAAATAGAGACTACCAAAAATAGCGAGAAATGCTGATGTTATGAGTTTCTGCGAAATCGCATGCACCGTGCACTCCTGTGATTATATATCAGTAACAGCCAAAGTCGCAAATAAACACAGACAATTTTTGGAGCGCTGTTAGTACATGGTATCTGCTTTCAATTAGTACTATCTAGAGCCCGGAGGAAGGCGGAGCTTCTTTTTATAAACCTAAAAGAGTTAATGAAAACTTGAAATACTAGGTAGCTTCATTTGAAGTTGTATAGTGGGATTACGGTGAAGAGTTTTCGAAAAGTATTTATGTCACGAATAAGCCGAGACTATACACATTCGAAATACACGAGGTACAAAAATAAAAATATCTAGAGGAATTCAGAAAAAAATCGACAACCACGTACGAATATTGACACGTTTCCCGTTAGCATACGAAAGGTCCACTTCAGATCAATTTTTCTTTGGGAATTAACATGAATATAACATAGCTGTCATACAGGTTAGATACGTTGGTCGATTGGCTATCAGGACACAGTGATGGATACACAAAAATACAACTTTCATTTTAAAACTTTTTTCCTCTCGCCCGCACGAGTCACTTGTCTCGTGAGTAATTCACACATGCGGGCTTTCTCGGGCAATTCTGCCGAAAACGTTTAAGGTGAAAGTAATTGACAGCGCGAAGAGGCTGCTACGCGAAGCCCCGTTGAATATTTCAACTGCTGCGTGTTTATCAGCGTCGTAAGTGTGTTAATATTGGTACTTTCCGAAGCGAGGGACGGGACAGTGGACATTGCGGGCCAGAAATTATTATTATTACATTCAAGGTGTTTGATCGGATTGTTAAGACAGATGCAAGTGACTTTTTTCTCTGCCAGACAAGATGTCCCCGGTGCCTGAATTCGAAAATCGTACGCAGCGATTTTTGGCTTATAAAAACCTTCAGGGACCGCGCGAGGCCATTTTAAGTAGGGTGTTGTCGGTGTTTATGACCGCGACGCGGTAAACCGCCGTGAGGTTGATGCCTGTATCGCGATCGGGGAAAGCATCATCTGTCAATAACCAGGCCGATAAAAAATGAGAGAAAGAGCAAGAGGGAGGTAGGGCGAGGGTGCGAGCGAGAACGGAACGCGTTATGGGTGGTCAGAGGCTCGCTGAATTTTACCGAATCGCGTGCACACTCTTCTACCAATTGGTCGACCATCACGCACCGTTCGCCGAGCCTGTGCAACCGTGCATACACGCGTGCACGCATTACAGATTCTCGTGCACGCTGCGCGGAAACTTGTTCCACGATCAGGCGGACCTAGCGCGGACGGTGGTGCACCAAGTGGTAGCGGAAATTTCATGCATTACGCGTTACGTCACCACAGGCCGCAGCCATAAAACAGCCCGCGGATTATCGAATGGGGCTTCGCATAAAAATATCCGGCTGTCAATCTACGCCCGCGGTCACCGGCCTGCGTCCTCCTATTCTTCGCCCTAGGGCAATGCGAGTTAGACATTTTTCACCCGAGGCATCGCGCTCTTCCATTAAAGAAAACAATCGGGTGGATAGGTGAATTCTGTTTCTCTTAAACGAGCCACCGTTGAGAAGTCTTGTTGTATTCCGTAATTATAATATTTCCATTTATTTTATATAACAATATATCAGTACAATTTACGGAAACTTAGACGAAATACAGTTTAATAGATTTAGAGCTAGACTATGATGTCAAGACTGTTCGGACCAAGAGTGTAACCGAAAGAGATATTGCGTGTTATATATATAGGTGGTTTCGGTAGTTCAGAAAGTGGGGGTTGAAAGGGATGAGGCATAGAGATCAAGGATCAAGGATGAGTAATAAGGGACGGATGAAATCACAGAGAAAGGAATTTAGGATATTTACTATTGCTATCTGCAGAAGTAAACGAATGACTAAAACTAGAGAAAAAGAAATTTGAGTAGCGTTGGTATACAACGGTATTAGCGACTGAAGGCAACCCGTTCTGGTGACGGTGTCGAATAAAACTAAGACTTTAATGTTTCGAAATTACCCCTGACAGAATTCGTACATATAAATCCACGCGGGGACCGCAGCTGCCCGCTGCGAGCCGCATAGCCGGCCTCGGTCATCGAAATAACAATGATCCAATACCCGCGACGCACGAAAAACCGCGTGGGAGCAAGAATCGGTCGATGGTGCCGCGGCGGTTTCTCCGGCCGTTCCACGTACGCGGCGTAACAATTCCGCTTCCCATCGGTGGGACAGGCTCCTTATTACCGGTGTCTGTGTAACGATCGCTTTTTCCAGCTAGCGTTTTTGCTTTCTTAAATCCCGTGCTCGACGCCCACCTTCCTCCCCCAGCCACGGTTTCTTCGTGCTGGATACGATCGCTTCTTCCCGAGCTAACGATTCCCAGCCAGCATACCGGTAGTAGATATATAACCGCTGCTTCTCGTGGAACCACCCCTCCTACCCTCCGCGGGAAATTCCGCCCGATGATAATTAAACCATCGTCCTCGCCGTGTATCGTTGCCACGGATATTTAACGGGTACAAAAGCTCGCGCGTATCCGCCTCGACGATCGGCTGGAAGAGAGACTTCAAAGCTCGCTGGAGCCCCCGAACGCGCGCGCAAAAACCGCCGGGGAAGCGATCCTCGCGGCGTGGCCTGAAAGCCGGGATCAGTACATAAACAACACTCCCGAGTGGCATAGCGGGACGCGCTAATGACCGGGATATTAAATAACGATAATGACGCCGTCAACGGGGGCGGTTTTTTGCCTCGATGTGTCGCACACGATGACGACGGGGGCCAGGACGCGCGGGGGGCTTCCACCATCGGCACGACGGGCACGCGAAATTTTGCAAATTCAACACGTTCGCTACTTCTGCTCGCAGCAGGGGTCGTGAGACGCCCTTAGCAGTAAATGCAGCGCTGTTTCACGCGTAGCTCTCTACGTAACGTCCCTTCTTTTCAACGGAGCAGTGTACGATTGAAAGTAATTTACTTCGTACGTGCCACGGCTTTTAGCAGCGCGAGGTCACTGTGATTTCGCGAGACGGTACCCGGTGGTTTTCGTCGAGTAGTCTTGTAGCTGCTGTAAGGATGAATTCAATGATGCCGTGTTCAAACAAATCGGTTCTGTTGCAACAGGAAACACCGCACGACACGCGAGATTGCCTCCTTTCTCTGCGACCAAAACCAGCCGCGATAATCGAACATGGTCTCAGTTTATTTTTAGCAATTATTCCGGCGTTCGCCGATAAGACAAGATGATCGATCGATCCGAGCGCAGCGTCCGCGCGTCAGCCTCTCGGACGACGATAATCATTACTCGCAGGCGCATCTCGCGCTGCTCTAAGGACGTTTGAGTTATGGATCGCGGGTAATTAAGCCATCTTCTGGACGATGCGGACATGGTGTTGCTGCTTTCATATCAGTATCGCCCGGGGTACTAGAGGATATCGCGATCAGGACGATAGTGGATCGCTGTCAAGGAAACTTGCACCTCCTTTTTCGTTACATGCGCATCCTCGAGACGTTTAATAGCTGGTCGATCGCGCGCGACAGAAGATTTCTCTAAGTTTGCAGCGTTTGAACTCGAACGCTCTTTTCCCTGGAAATTTACAATGTTCTGCGGTGGAGTACTTTGGTAGATTTTTATTATGCAATGCTTTCTGTTATCTCTATTTTTAAAAGCCTCCTAAGGGGCGACCACGGTTCCCCGGATCCTACGAAATCCTCCTCGGCTCGCAGGAAACGCGTACAAGTTCGCCTCGCGATGAAATGTTATTCATTTCCGCGAAAGTTGGCGCGCGATCCGCGACGCGGAGTGGCGATAAACGCGCGATTACCGCGATGGGAATGACCGGACGCAACGGGACGTTCGTGTTAGCCGAGGCAGAGCGTGTAACGTGCCGGCGTGGCCAGTCCGTAAAATCCAATGGACTGTCGTTTTTATATCCAGGCGGTACTCGCGTCGTCGAGAGCGTTTAATTTTCCGCGTTATGAAGTCCCAGCGTCGTTGAGTCCGGCGATTGCCAGATCACGCTCGCCACTTCGATCTCTCTTTACGCGCCGTTTCTTAAATACGTTAATTCGGCCCCCGATGATTATCGCCGCTGTTATACTTTAAATTATTACTACTTGCCGTTTATTATCATCGATATTGCCGGCAATATCGTGGCCCGTTGGATTCTCCCGCGAGAGTGCCACGATTATCGGTAATCGCGACCGTTTGTGACTCAATCTTATTGATTGTTCATTGCCCTGCCGTATATTCTTGCTGCTGTCAACTCTACTCGATGGCTTCCATACAATTTCTCGTTTCTTCCTTTCGTTCCTTTGGAATTCTCACCGGCCACTCGACCGATATCTTCTTGATAGGTACTCGGTGGGCTTTACGATAATTGAATACTGCGAGGGATAACATCGCTGGTACAGAGTCTCTGTAATTGTTACTTGTGTACGAGTACTAAGGTGAATGTCCCAATTTCTGCTCATTTAAGAGGTCAGAAAGAAGGTTTAAAAAATTTGTTTGCGATCAAAATTTGCAGAGTAATTGATTAATTCTTTTATAATAAATCAACCAGTCGAAAACTATTTAAGAAAGATATTTCAAGATGTTTAACTACTAGTAATTTGTGATTAAATATAATGCTTTAAAAGTCCGTATTTCTGCTCACGAAAAATAGCGATGTACGTATTTCTACTCACCATTTGTACTAATTTCTCCTCACATAATATGTTGTCTTTCCAGGTTAAAATAAGTTACATCTTTTATGGAGATGTTTTATGACACAATAGTAAAGCAAAAATCAATGATAAACAAAAAATAAAATGCCTTCGAATAGAAATAGAGGTTACAGCGTACATTGAATTGTGAGATTATGGTGCTAAAATTTTGGTGAGTAGAAATGCGGATATAACGGTGATTCAGTTGACTCTAAACCTAATCACCTGTTTTCTACTTAAAAAAAAATTAAAAATAGTACAAAATCTACATCCAGAGCACAATACGGTATCTGTTTTTATTATTAAATAAGAACTTTTACTGCAAAAACTATTTTCTGCCCAACTATCGAATACCAATAGTGACCCAGTTCCTTACCACAACCAGTTAAAACACAGTCGAAAAATAATAAGTCTCTCATTTTTCACATAATTTAGAATTATTTTATTGTAACTATAGCACAAACGTGGCGCTTATAGTAATAAGAAAAATACGAAATGAGCAGAAATTGGTACATTCACCTTAACTTATAACTAGGGAAATGAGGTCTGCCTCTGATCGACCCATTCCACTTACATCGTTCTGTAACAGATTTCTGAGTATCGAGGTTTCACAGCCTCCAGTAGCTAATTCGGGGTACAACGGTATCTAAACAATGATTCTCGCCGAATGATCGCTGCTACTCGCACAGATGTCGGTATTTTTTATTAATTCGATTGCCACGCCTCGGGGATCCCAGCGAGCGCGCTTGTCAGCGGTTAATTCCCATTGACAGCGAATTTTCGTTGTTCCCGCGCTGCGCCAGCTCTATGAAGATCTCGAGGCGTCGCCCAGAGCACTGACAGTCACCTGTCCGAGCTCTGGCTCGCGTTGCATCCACTGGCACGTTGCACAGGTGCCCGCTTCGTACCTGGCCACAATGGATCAATTCAGTACGGTTGCTCGTATAACTTTGTTCGCCGGATGAGAGCCCTACGACCTGGCCCGTAACTTGCCATTCGTCACAGACGCGACGTGTCGTTGCTGTCGACGGGAACGGAGATCGCCGATAGACCGGCGATCATCGATGAAAACAAACCATCACGGTCGTCCAGCGGGAGGAAAATAAAATCGATTGCTCCTGAACACCGAACGATGTCCTGCATCCCGATTCTGTGAACGGGGGACCGTATTAAGTTAACGAGTTATTGGAGAAATTTCTTTTACCTCTATTGTAATCATCTTCTGATTGTAAAGGCGTTTAATTTCGAAATCGACTAAGGTGAATGTCCCAATTTCTGCTCATTTAAAAGATAACTAGTCATAAAGAAGGTGTAAAAAAATTGTTTGTGATCAAAATTTGCAGAGTAATCGATTAATTCTTTAATAATACATCAACCAATTCAAAATCTATTTAAGAAAGTTATTTCAAGATGTTTAACTATTAGTAATTTGTAATTGAATATATAATGCTCTGAATGTCCGTATTTCTGCTCCTGAAAAATAGCGATATTGTCCCAAGCTCGTGCAACACTCGCGTAAATGTTTAAATAATTTAGAATAATTTTGTTGCAACTATAGTACAAACGTGACGCATATAATAATAAGAAAAATACGAAATGAGCAGAAATTGGGACATTCACCTTAACTTCGGTTTTCACGAATGGTCAAAAGGTGAATCTTTCTGGCGAGATGTTGAACGAATGAAGGGCCTACCTCTGCTTCCCGAAACCATCTTTGGAATCCGCACTTGGGCCTGGAATATTAACTCGTTGGGACCCGTCATCATAACGCGCACCATCCCACGCGAATGTCTTAAAAAACGCATGTGTCGTTGATCGGGAGGGAGCACTCGTTGCCCGTGATATTTATTGCCGTGCACCGGGCGAGCTTTAAAAATGCATTCCACGCGAAAGAGAAGGGGCGACGGCCAAGAGGAAAGGGAGACAGAGGAATTTGTTCCTATTTGTTTGAAAGCGTTATGCAGCTGTCAATGGGTCGACCTGCGCGCGTATGCTCGTCCGGAACGAGCGGTCAACACTTTTCTCCGCGTGCATCACGATCTGTTCCATCCGATCGCGTCAATCACTCAAACTCTTCGACGCGCGGGTTATCGATGCACCGCCGCCCCCGCGATGCAAAGCGCGTTGCAACTGCCTACCTGCAGCGTCGTTCCGACCTGTGAGCGACGTCCTCATTATGAATATTGTATTTTATGGTCGTTTGTTTCCGTTTGTTCCACGGCACCACCTCTTCTCGCACCCATTCCGGTTACATCCTCGGTTGATCGCTAATGAGGGGTAATTCTCTGGGCTTGATTGGTCCGTTCCCAAGTTAGAATCGTGGATCTGCTATTGCGGGTGGAGGATACTTGAAATATTTGAGTTCGCAATTTTCGGCGACGATGCTCGTGCTTCCCTGCACGATTTCTCGTCGTCGACCGATGGAGACGTTAGACTGGCATTCGACCAGGAAGAGTGGAAACGTCGGGGCTCCGGAATTAAGGCAGAGGGAAAAAAGAGCGAAAAAATGATCGGGCCGTGCAAGCTATGAAACGGCGCGCGGCTAAATATTCAAATTAATACGGCACGCTCGTGATACGGCCGATAACGGGGCCGTCCGACTTTAGCGATTCGGCTTATCGAGCACGGCCGCTCCTCGCGATGGATACGAATGTTTGCGTGCTTATTCATGAAAGGAACGAGCGATAACGGCCGCCTCCTGTCATTCTTTATCGCCGGAGCCACGCCGTTGCCTCGGCTTCAATAATTCCGGCCGCTGTCGTGGCCGGCAACATTAACATTGTCAGGTAGGTGTTTTCTCAAGTACGTTTTCAACGTTCCGCCGCGTCACTGGGGATAGGGAAAGAAATATTCCACGCGCGACCGCTGCTTGTCGCGTTTAGAACTTTGCTCCGGTTACTTCATCATTCCTGGTTCGCGTCATTCGCGGATACCTTGGGCAACCTCTGCGTAGACAACGTTCCATTTAGGAGACCGCGAGGAACGCGCGATAGGAGCATGGCTGTAGAACGCCGAAGGGAGATCACCGGGGAAAATGAAAATCTGGCTGGGCGATCGGGTATTACACGAGGCAAATTGCCCTTCCGAACACGAGCTAATAAAAAGAGGGCCACCGGTTACACGGAGAGGAAGGATGCAAAGAGAAAGGGCCGGGGGTGGTCTGGTGGATCTCCTTGTAACCCGTATAGCCCATTTCGGGGGTCGCGTATATGACGCCATTCGCACGATACCCGACGACTAAACGAAGTCACACCCCCTGCCAGGGGCTGCGGAAAGGGGTTGGATGCTCCGCACACGAGGTTACAAGACGGAATAAATACAATATTATGCAAACGGGCGGGGCTGATCGCGCTCGGCAAAGCCTCGGGAATCTCGGGAATCCCGAATAAATTGACACTAAACGTGGGAAGGGTCTGGCCCCCGGCCCGCCTCGCCGCGTGTCTCGTCCTCGGAGCATCCTCCTACGCCTACGCGCTCGGATCGCTCAGAGCGACGGGGAACGCCGCGCCGGAAATATATATCGATGCCCCCGCAACACGCCGTATCCCAATATCACCTAACAGCTATTTCGTTTATACGGGCCTTTGCGCGGGGTTAGGGTGGAAAAGGGAAGAGGCGAGGGTGCCCGGACGGGAACGTGTTTTTCCGGAATCTATGCATTACTCGCGTGGAATGACGGAGGGTTGATCGCTCTTCCCTCGGCTCGCCTCCTCGAAAAACGCGTTTTCTTTCGTCTCGTAATTTCCGAAGTTTCCTCGTCCGTTCCTCTTGGCGCGGCTCCGGCGTAAATACCGGAGGTATCGTATAATCATCGAAATTACGATCTCAGCGCAGCGCTCGCGTCGAGAGCGGGACGCCGAGCTAGGGAGGAGGGACGCTTCGCGATCCGCGTCGATTCTAATCTACCTCCCTCTTTATCTTGCCACCGCGTCGAACCTTCGTACGGGACAGTAAACCTTGCAACGAAATGGCCCTCAGCGCGAGCCGTATCCTTGTTACCGATACCGGTAACGACGAGGACGGCCATTCCCGCGCTGCCAGCAACCACGCGCATATACCCCCAACTCCCACGCTTCCTGTTCCCGTCTATATCCCGCCATCTCCGTCGTAGTCCAATTATTTCTCCTTTTTTCCTCTCGCTTCGTGCGACAAAAAAGATGCCCCGACGGGATGGACGCGGGACGAAAGTGAACATTATTAGGTGAACGTACACGGTAATAGAAACATGTGCTTGGAAAGTAGGACTGACACCGGTGGACGTGTCTCTTTATTTACAAGCGTAGTTATGAAAATGCAACGCGGTGTCGTTATGAATATCTACCCAAATAGATACTTGTATCTGGTGTCGTTGCAAAACGAGGCTCGTATAATCATAACGTCACGATAAATCACCTTCGCGAAGACGACGACGTATCACGCGGCCGCGGCCTGGAAACGAGGACGTTTCGCAAGAAAATTGCTGGCGGTTCTTATCTCCGGCCACCTCCGTTTACCGATACCGATGCACTCGCTCGCGTGCACGCGCGATCCCACGTTCCGCCGACGCGCGCGGCCTGAAAACTCGCGGTTTCCCGGCTGTTGCTGTCGTACGGCCGAGAGAGCCGGGCCGGGCGCGAGCGAGAGAATCGCTGCCCCGTAGCAGAAGATTATACGCTTTAAATGGATAATTAAATAGCAACGAAACTGACTGAAAGACTGACTGGGGATGATTGCTGGGTAGCGGCGCGAGCATGACCGTGGAATTGCCGCCCGGGGGCCCCTTTCAAGAGGAGGAGGTTTCGTTATTACGCTCCCTCCTCCCCCGGTTCCCGTGTCTAAACTGAACGGAAACGTTATAATTATCCTGATTCCCACAAGTCACGAGACGAGGAGCCCGGTACCGATTCACGTGGCGAGGAAAAAGGGGCGAGCGCAGCGGAGGAAAAGGATTTCGCTCGCGTCGATGACGTTGTACGGACTCTGTATTCGACGGCTGGATGTTTCGGTGGGGCTGGTCCGTCAGGTCGATCGATGCCACGGAAATGTTCCGATCGACACTGACGTTTGCAAGCAAGCCTCGTGGAAACGGAAGCACGGGAAAATCGCAGGAGCGCAGCTTCCCGTGACCATTAGCCAGCCAGTTAATCGCGGCGAGTGGCGTGGATCCACGTCTCCCTTCCCGCGCGAGATTAGGCCAGAGTAACCGTCAGTCGTTTCATTAGCACGGTCCAATCAGCCCGATACGGCCCCTGGACGATCCTTGCGGCGCTGAGCGAGGCCTAATCAATGAAATTGGGAGACAAAGCCGGGTCAGTAGCCGGGGTCAACGGTCATCGGTCCTGGCGACGATTGAACCTACCGTCGAAGAACCTCCTCCTCCTCCACCTCCCGCTCTTCGTCCTCGAGCCTAACGCGACCTCGAAGGAGAGAATGAGGTAGGTGTGTCGCGTCGCCACGCTCCTGGATCCTCCTTACGCACCCTTCGAGCCTTGTGTCCCGATGATCGCGCGCCTGGGTCGTGGGAGATCTCGGGCACACGTGCACACGTGCACAAGGCGGTCCACCCAAACACAACGCGGACTGACACGCTCGATGTTCCTCTGGGTGTATGGGCGCGAGCAGACCCCATGGTAGACAGGGTCGCGTGATAATGACAGGCCTGGGCGTCGCACGGTGATTGAGGTGGCCGTGTCACAGAGACCCGGTTCGACCACGCCCTGCAGGTCGGCCGTACCAATTCGCATCGATTCCTAAGTCGCCCCGTGGAATCGCTCGATCTGGCTGCTCGTAGTCCTGCTGGGGAGTAGCCTCGGTATTCGAGGAGAATTCGAGTCTTCGTAGCTAAGAGCGCTTCAGCGAAAAGGCAGTTAGCTGGACTGTCGTAGTTCCTCGTCCCGCGTTAGAGATTATCTATGTAAGTCCGAGCTGAGCAAACGTGGCAATACTTTGGCGTCACCTTCGAAATATTAGTGGCAGGAACGATGGCGACGGCCAAGGGTAGTCGCGAGATTGATTTTTCCCGGTGCCGAGGCGGGAATGCAGCGCAGGGAATAGCCGATTATCGAACGCTAGCGAGTGAGCCCGGTGCAGTGACGAGGCAGATTCAGCAAACGATATCTATCTGGCAGACGGGGGTCCGCGTTTGCTCGGTTCCCGTCGTCGTCGTGCTGTTCCACCAGCGAGTCGACATCGCGGCGGCATACCATCTTTGGGCTTGGCTTATCTCGTATCGTTGGAGCTTACCACAGATAGCTGCAGGCGCGTCCTCGCGCATACCTCCATACATTCCATTGTGTTTCGCCTGTAATTACACCGAAAGGGACGTGGCGCGTCTTCGGCGCAGTTCGTCGCGCGGGGAATGGCATCCACGAGGCCGATTCTAATCAGCGCCGCACATCCCTGAGACATGTCGCTGCGACAGCGGGCCTGGAACGCGAGAATGCCACGAACGGGTCCTCCGATTTCCACGCTGCAATCGAACCGATCGATTTATTAACGTGTCCCGATGGAGAGATCGAACGTTTCGCCGCGTCCTTGGCGAGATCGTCGGGAAAGATACGCGATAATTCGATCAAGCAACGTGCATTTTCCTGCTCGTTATTCCTGGTAGGGTAGACCGGGGGTGGTAATAACACTTTGACTTTGGAATACGCTTACGCAAAAACTATTACAGTTACAACAACAGTTTTTTTTTTACGAAAATGTTACGTATCTGACATTATTTGAGCCACAACAGTTTCGCTGTATGTCAAGTAATACTCCGGTTATTAATAAAAAACGAGAAGCGGAGAATGTGTTATAACAGTCTCCGACCCCGGATCGGTTGCAACATTGCATGGAGTCGATAGTAGCACAAATTTAACTTTACAAAATTAAAATATTTATTGATTTTAATGATAATAATAAATGAAAAAAGTAAAATCTATAACCAATTATGCGGTGTCGCCATTGTGGCAGAAATAGAAAATGTTTTGGCTGGTACATTCTTCATGCGATCAATCCTTACATTCAGTACATCGCATCCATTTTTTATTTGGTTTGTTTGTGCTGTGCTATAGGATTCCATGCAAACAAGACAATATTATTAATCTTCTTTGTCACTATTCCGTTCTGTCCCTGTACAACCGACTCCGACCAGGTTTTTGAACTTAAATTATAAATTTTTATTAACGAGACACTTAAAAGTGATAAGTAACGATCAGTATTACTTTAGAAATAGCCAGATTAAATATTAAGAAATAAAGAAATCACGTACTTGCAAAGGGAGTATTTATATCACAAATTTAAATCAGTAAGGAAAAGTTGCTTTAGGGTATCGAAAAGTTATTTTCTTCACTATGCATGTCTATTGTGTATCTACACTGCTAGGATATGGATATGTGTATTCCAAATGTCATTCTTCATCATATATAAAAAATTTGTGTTAATATCTATCATATGTTTTGAGATATTTAACGTGTTACAATCGCCCCCGGTCTCCCCTACCCGCGGTTCAGAGGTCACGGACGTGGCGGTTCCATTGTGAGAACGGGACGTTCCGTAATATCCAGCCGGCTCGAATCTTCGCTCAGAGGATCCTCTCCTCTTAAAGGAAATCCCGTGGAAGTCCTTTCGACGTGCCGCAGCCATTACCCCCGCGCGGCCACCCCGCGCCCCGCATCCCTTCCCAGGCTGCAATAACGGCACATTAAAGGATTTTAACGCCGAAATTGAATAACCCCGGAGGCGGTAACGAAGTTTATACCCGCTCATGGAAATGCCTTATGTAGCTATATCCAGCCGATGGTGGGAGACAGTCGGAATGAAGGTATTAGGGATGACTGACGCGCTGACGTCGCCCATTTTGTCGCTCCTGCTCTCGGTCCTTCTTGTCGTTTCCTCGTCCTCGTTCTCGCATCAGCAAAGTGCAGCCCTCGCTCCTCCGTCAAAGCTGGTCGATCCAGGCAATCGTTCACCGACACATTTCTAAACCGTTCGCCTGCTCAGCGAGTTCCTTACAGTGAATTAGGTTACGCAGTGCTGGGCCCGGCCAGTTTCATCTGGTAGTACCCAAACCCCTTCATCCTCGCAATCAGCATCGGACAATACCAGAATGTCCGCGAAATCGACACCGTGCAAGCAGATCAGAGGACATAGAATCCCCGTGTCGGAACCGTTGCTCAGCTTTCCAGCCTGTCCTTTCGCCGCGAGTCCTGCGGGCGAGGGCGAAGGCGAGGGTTACGAGGGCGGGATCCGGCCGCGTGATGACGAGGCGCGATTTCTGGCGGCTCCCACGCCCCAAACGCCCCGCTCGTTAGTCGGAGTCAGCAGCGGTCGTCATCGACGTGTCATTCGGCACCGGAGAAGCCTGGTACATCGGCGGTGATCCCGGAACGAGTCCTGGGACCCCACCGAGGACACGAAGAGAGGAAGCGAGGTCCGACGCGAGACCGCCCATTCGACATCGACGTTCCTGACGCAGCATCGAAACCAGCAAATTGTCGTGCTCGCCGAGGCCACGTAGCGAGATCGTCGATCGTTGGCGCGGTTAGTGTTGAGATGCGGAGGGACGGGCCCGTCTTCCTCTCCCTGACAGCCGCTATCTGTATCGTACCGTTGGATCGTAACGAGAGTACGTGCGCAATTGGCCCGATCAAGAGGAGCCCGGCGCGTCTCCGTGCGAGCGAGGGTGTCGTTATCGTCGACTTTGCCGATTCCACGGCAACCGGTCGGTTGCTTATCGAACGCCGATTAATAATGGGCTTGCTTCGACCGTCGGGTTTTCCTATGATTTACCGACCAGGACACCCGGCTATTCACGCTCAAAACAGGTTACAAGTTGAAACATTGCGCGATGCTAATGCGCGTACATTGAATATTAATGGTCATTGAAATTCATTTTATTCTTCATGGAACATGGCGTTCAGCGGGACTGACGTACGGCCAAGGTGAACGCGAAAGTCTATCGATATTGCTTGGCTCGCGCTTCCGAGCTTTATTAATAATATTAATAATACTTATCCACGGGTATTACCCTTTGGTACAGACATGAGAAAATGGTACCGAGTGTACAATTAAAAAGAACATAATATAATTTGGGATTAATTATTGATAACTAGGTAGGTATAAGGTCGTCTACTAAGCTATTGCGCTCTTCAACGCAATTGTAGGTCGATTCAAAATATTCAGCAAAAAGATTCCGTTAGTTTTCTCAGTTCCTCTCTTAGTTCTCGAAGATGTTTTCTCTGTTTATACGTTAAGTCTTCGCAGATTACCACAGGGATCGTATAGTTATTCTCATATTTTAAAGTGGATAAAACTTCAACTCTTGACGATAAAGTCGCTCGAATAGGCCTCACTTTGCCTGGTACTTTTCTTCCCAGACGTCTGGTTTTCAAATTAGAAAGATCTATACGGTGAGGCCGAGAGAGAATTTCTTTAACAGCATCTGAGTCTAGCGAAGACGTCTGTGACCCCCTGATGGGACGAGGACACGACTTCCTCGAAATTGTATAAGATGACATTGCATGACATTAATTCTCTTTCTCGAATCTCACTTATAATCTCGTCCTCAGTGGTTGGGCCTCCATCGGATGTCAGTTTGGACAATTCAGATAATTTGTCTTCAATAACAGACACTGGTTGTTAGCTGCTTAATTTCAGATTTAAATTCCTCCAGAAGCACCGCGAACGTTCCTGTAGTTCACAATTAAATTCAGATCTTAGTTTAGCAAATTCAGATTTTATTATATTCGCAATCCGTGTATCCGTATCGCTGACGTCGTTCCACGTCGGTTTTACGCGTGATGGGGTTAACTATCAAGGTGGAGCAACCCTTACAGATTTTTCTTCCCATTATTAGATTAGATTAACCAATTTATAGAGAATTTTCGCCCGTAAGAAAACGAAAGTAGTCTATGATGTAATCCTTCAATTACTCCGACGCAGGAATCGATTTGCCCCGATACGTCTAGCGTTTCCTCATCTTTTCCAGTACTTGTTGCTTTAATCCATCATCCGCGACGGCTTTGACATCGATAGCCGTGGTCTTTAAATTTTCACTCGGTCTGTCTCGAAATAATCGAAGGGGTGTACGGAGATTGCGTAAGGCACAGCACACCTGTGGATGCCGGGTGGCTTCTCTTTCGGCACAGTTCTTTCCTAGAGGAAAAAGATGTCTCGCCGGGCCCCCAGGTTGTACTGATTTGAATTTGGGTCACGAACGAGCTCATTGTCTCGAGAATTGTCTTAGGGAGCAGTTCCCTCCCCGAAAGGGCCACGGTTATTTCAGCTACGCCCGCTATCAAGGTAGCGACTCGTGGATGAGGTTAGCGTACCACGAAAAGGGGTCGTCTCGAGGCAATCGGGCTAAACTACGGACTCATTTACACACTTAGCCGGGCTTCCGGCTGGCTCGTTTCTACCCCAGCCGTCGGCCGAGCTCAAATGGTTTTCATATTGTCTTTTTATCGCTCGTTTTCATTCTATCGCTTGTTTGGCTGCCGACTCGAGTCGTCCGCCTCGACGATTCCGCGCCTCTGCTTCTTTTATTCCAATTCAGTTCTCCCGTAGTTCTCTAGATCGACCTCCATCAGCTGTTCCATTTACCTTGCCGCGTCTTAGGCAAAGAAACACGGTATTTCGTGTCGTATTTGGACAACGTAGGTGGGATTGTCTGTGATATCAAGCTCGGTTGTTAAAATGCGAAAGGGTACATCCGCGCGCAACTTCCACCCCCTCATCTCGTAATCACACTGTAAACGTTTCATTTCTTAATCGAGAGATCGCCTGCAAGATTCATTCAATCCCCAGAGTGTTACCTGCAACTTTCTCGCGATAATACTTTTACCGAGTCAAACTTGTGCATCGTCACGGGTGGCCCGAGGGGGTGGACGACCCTCGTGGAAAAGCACGGGAGGGGAGCAGCCCGGAACGGACCGCCGCGAGCACTTAAGACTATTGTTTTCAATGTAATTGGATAGCTGCTGCTGCTCTCTCTCTCTTTCTCTCTTTGTCCCTTTTACTTGCGTTCTCGCAGCCACCTCGATCCCAGAAGAGGGTGGAAAGCAGTCAGCCAGCCGGGTCCCCGTTGTAGCTTCAACAATTATCTTGATTGTTTTATGCATACACCGACGAGCCGGCTCGGCGGTGGAAAGGGGACGATCCTTGAATTTGCGACAAAACGCTAGCACCACAGGTACAGCGTTTCGTCCAACTTCTGGGTACGTACTCGAAGAATACGCACCGACAACTACCTGCTCATTAACCATCAGTTCTAATTGAATCATTTCCCAGTCAACGAACGAACCAAATTCCCACGACTCGCCCCAAACTACCCTCCCCAGTCAAACCTCCTGATCCCAGCAGAATTTCGAGCCCAGCAATCCAGGAATCCGTTGTCCCCGTCATAGCGACACGGCCATGGAGATCTAGATCTACGATCGATCCGCGTCAAATCCGCCCCGTACGTAGTCGGCCGCGTCTCGATCCCCCGTCTACCAACCCTCGATATGACGTTACACGCAGGGAACGCTAGGTAGCCAGCCGGGGCGAGATCCGATAGAAACTCTACGCCCAGACAATGCTCTCGGCCGATTTAATTAGGATAAGAATCGCTTGGATCGCGTATACACGGCCGGCACAATGGGCTTTCGCGCCGGCAGGGGGAAAGGCGGGGGGAGGGTGCACGGGATGTGGAGGGTAGGACATGAAGCCACCGGTTCTGGTGTGCACGTATACCGTGGCTCGCCTCCAAGAAACATGATATAGGGAGAGAGGGACGGGGGAACGGGCGGAGAGGGATCTGCGGGCTACGGCGGTTTCCAAAAATACCGCAGGCTTCGGCAAAAAGTAACAACCAGGGGGGGGGGAGGTGATGCGGGGAGCGGGGACGTGGAACGTAATACCGCGAGCGCCACGTGCTAATTATGTAAAAATATGATGCGGTCCGGCCGCTTGCGGTGCAGCCGCGGGAGCTTTTATGCGCAGCCGGATCCGCTCGCGTCGCTCGCGCGCCCGATCCCTCGGCTTGGCATCGGTTCTCGGGGCCCGATTTTACGTTCAATTTAATGCCCGACGCGTACCGTGGCCGTGAATTATAATCGACCGTGTCGCGGCGGTCGGTCTCGCGTAACCGGCCTGATTTAATCGACCGCTGCGTGCGTATGGCCGAGAAAAGCCGCGGCGATAACTTTCTCGGTTATCGCCGAAGGAAACGGCGTTCGATCGGGACGTGGGGCTGCTCGCGTCATAATTATAATGCGGCTGTAACGCTGGGATTAATTGAGACGTGGCTGGCCCACGATCACTTGTCGATTGTGTGGGATAACGATGGCAGGGAGAACGCGTAGGTGGTTGATCTTTGGGGGTTGAATGATAGTGTCCTTCCTAGCGAGAACAGAGGCTTCCTCAGGCGAAGTTCGTATCTGGTTTCAGAGGCATTAGTTCGTAGACTGTCTTAATTTTACACCCGGAACACGCGCGAGTCTAACGCGTGACGAGAGATTTGTTTGCCCGGCGACGATTACGTGACTTTAATATCGCAATGGGAACTAATAAGAGATCGAAATTAAGATGCACCGCGCATTGTCCCCGCGGGATAGGCGTTTCGCGAAGCTCGTAATGGAATTAACGAGATTATCAATGGATCGCGTGCGTAACTTTTTTTTTAACGCTCCTCGGGGTCCGGAAGTTAGGTCATCCATTAGCGCGAAAAGAGATTGCACCCTGACAGCTTTTCACCCTCGTAACTATCGCTGGGTATTCGTCTCCCGCTGCAAGTCTATAATTCGTTGCTTCGAATCAATTTAAATCGCATGCCACAGCGTCAAGGCTTGATCGCGAAATATCAAAGTCTTATCGTAACGTGAGCCTATCCATTCCGAGAGTCCGATATGAGAACCGTGGGCGAGCAGTGATTAGGTGCAGCGCAACAAGTAGATTAACGCGATCCACAAACAAAGAAATTTCATACACGTGTTTTCATTCGTGCACGCGCGAACCTTGCACGCGCGCCGTTCGTCTTGCCGCCGCTTGGCACCCATCGGAGCGGAGGGATCCTCTTGCCACAAGTGCGAAATTAATGCGAGCAGTAACTTCCCTGGAAGAACGATGAGATTTATACACGAATTTATGGACTGGCGCGGCAAGACCGATGGAATAACCGAGGAGTGCATCATTTATGCATCTAGCTCTGGTTTCGCGGGCGCCGCGGCGGTAGCGCTCGGCTTTGATCTGTTGCCAATGTCACCTAGCCGTCTTCCGACGAAAGTGAGAGCAACGATTTTTGAAGGAAAACTCCAAGCTCCTCTGTCACTTCGTATCCTCCCGTTATCGCTATTCTCTGCCGCTAAGAAATATCTTGCAATTCGAAGTGGTTGTCACTGCAGTGGGCCAATGTCCCGTTTGAGTTTAGAAGGCACGTTTCGCTACTATAAAAGGAAACATTGAAACGTCGTCAGAAAATAATTTACAGCGACACCCACTGCGGATTTATTTATATTCATTATTTACAGCTCCGCTGCGACTCTCCTCGCAGGGCATTAAATCTTCAGTATTCCATAGGCGACATTGTAAACGCGGCGTTTTAGCAATTTTATCGCGCACCCGCCGATTTCCTTCAATAATTCGCGAGCCAAAAGATTATCTTGTAAACCGTTTATCCGAGGCTCGTTTCTCCGTCGCTGTCCACGGCTGACCTTTCTCTCGTATATCTTCGATGGCCCCTCGTAAACTCTGTCTTTCGTGAAAGCCAATACGAGCATCGAGGACGGATCGCTGTCCCTGCAGAAGCGCATCTGCGCCGATGCGACAGCCCGATAAAACGCACTCGTCCCCAGCTATATAGAAGCGCTTTTTACACTGCCCTGTGTCCTCCTTCCTCCCTCTCCCCGCCCGTCCTCTTTTTGCTTGCTTTATTGTTGTTGTTGCAGCGATAAATAATATTTCACAGGTGCGCCCAGGCGACGCGCGCCGCCTGTAATGCGCCTCGCTCTGCCGTCGCGCAGATAAAAGTTCCCCCGATGCATCTATGCGCTCTGTGCACTTACCTACCTGTTACGCAACGAATCGCTCGATAAATTGTTTAAAAGCACAGGCTGCGGGGAGACTAGGCTCTCCCCCCTTCGAACAGAGCGTCGTCGTAAATAACGCGAAAGTCGCGGGTGGATTTGATCGAGTGTTCGCGTAACGGCAGCAGATTTAGAGGAAAGAAAGCTCGGTAGATAGATGAACAGATAGTGCAATTGATAGAGCAGCAATTCGGTTGGCCGTTCTCTGTGCTAGCCGAAGACAGTTTGCTAAAGCAGTGTTCTTGTCTGTTGCAGCATCCATACCCTTCGGAAGACCAGAAGAAGCAGCTGGCACAGGACACGGGGTTGACGATCCTTCAAGTGAACAACTGGTGAGTGCTACTTCTCCAATCAAATACCTACTTTGCGTGTACACTGATAAGCGCGTATCAACTAGAGGAAACCTGCGATCCATCTCCCCATTAAAACTCGCCGCCCCTTTCTTTCGAAGCGTGTCTGAAGATCACCAATTATCCGAAATACCCGCGGGCAAGCTAGGGCACGCAGCACCAAGTCATTTACTTCTCGCGCGCGACACGATAATTATCAGGCAGCGATCGATTTCCCGCGACAACGGGAAATTCGACGTCAGAGTCGCGTCAGAGGGATTGATGAAAGCCAGTCGGACGTTCTCCCAGCGACAGGTTCTCCAGCCTGTTATCTCTTGGGGTAGTGCGTGCGCTGGCTGGAACTTTTTCCCACCTCGTCTCGGCTACGAGGAGCGCGAGCGGGCGCGGACACGCGGATTCCGGACACGCTGAAATTACTCTCGTCCGTCAAACGAAACGAGCCGTGCCTCGGCCCCGTCGACGTTGCGACAAGCTGATTATTTCAGCGTGCCGATCACGCGAAACACGGGGAACAACGACGGAACGGTCGCCTCGAGGCACGCACCGCTGCGCTGGATTTCGAAATTCCCGCGACACCTGTCCCTCCCCGCCGTCGAGACACGGGGGGCATTGTCGGGCCCGCGAGATTCCTGGCGTGCCCCTTGTCGAAGATAAAATTGCCGATTCAATGGGTTTTCGCGACGCGTTCCGGCGTGCGAAGTAAAGAGATCGATAGCAATGACATCGAACCGAGTGGACAAGAATTCGATGGATGTGAGCCCAGTGGAAGGCATTTAGGAATAGAGGAAGTGCAGCATATTTGGAATACTGTTGGTAACTTGGAATACCGATAGTATCTAATAAACTACTAACGCTTTCTAATTTGTAACACCGAAGATAATTGGGGCTAATGACCTGTTAACTAATGAAATTTGTGGATCAACCACTATTTCAACAGCTTTTGGTGAATTTTTAATAAAATCGTTTAACTTAAATATTACTTTTTAGGAATTTTATTTATCTAAGATTGTTCCTATATTGTGCTTTTTCAGCCTGATTAGATCATAAAAGAAAATAATTTTATTATCTACATGTTTTTTTAAGTTTATAAAGTGAAAGTAAATTGGAGTAGCGGTATTTCAAATTACCTGCAACTTAACGAAATCGATACTTCCTGTCATTTTTCATTTAGATCAAAGTTTTAGTTGCTATTTGTTTTTTATTATTATTGAGAGTTTACAATATAAAAGTTTATTAGTTTCCCTATGATATTATGCAATTTTATTTGTTCCCATCCTCTGCTGTAATTTTGTATTCTTAAACAAACTGGTATTCCAAATATCCTGCATTTCCTCTACAGACATTGGAGTTATAGTAGGAAGGAGTTATCTGTCTTTATGAATTTTCCCAATTACTTTCTCGTTAACTGTGGAATGAGGGCGAATCTATCATCCAACGTGCAAAGAAACATTGTAGACAAGCAGCATGAGTATTTACGAGCATACATTTCATATCCAACGACCCACTAACACCGCCCACGCTCGTCGCCCAATTTTCTGCGTCCCTTTGAAAACACGTTTCCCACGTTGCAACATTCGATCGTTATTGGCATTCGACTTTCTCCCGATCGTAAACACTAACGATCCACGGATCGTCCAAATCGCCGGCGCTGTTCGAGCGGGAAGGAACGCGATCTACCGGCAAGCCTGCGACTCGAGTGGAAAAGAAGGCCCTCCGTGGACCACACGCGCGGCGCGCGGCAATAATTCCCCGCGAGGCGACGGAATAAAACCGTAACACGGTCGAACGCTGGCTGGCAGCGGCGTAACGAGACGTTTAAAATAATATCTGGTCCGCGGCGTGGCACGCTTGGCAGCCAGGTAAGCGAGTGCAGCTTGTAAAACGTTTACGCCAGCCCGCTTTATGCACCTTTAATCTCGGCGCGAAGTGCCATACCGGATTCTACTAGTCGCTATTATGTACTGACTTTACGATTTTCGTATCTGGGCCGTGCACCGAGCGGGAAAGAGCTCGCGCGCGCGCTCTCGCCTCCTGTTCACTCGGCCGATTTCGAGAACCGCAACCTTTGTCCACCGTCTTCTCCGCTTCTCGCGTTCGCCCGTGTCGCTCCTATATAGTTTTCCGAGCCTCCACGACGCTGGAGCGTATCGGGGCCTCGCACGCCCGTAAATTCCGAGGAGTTTTGACGCTACCGATAAACGCACTCACGGAGCGCGTGTAACCGAGCGAGATTTTCGGTTCGGTTCGCCATAAACGCGATAGCGGGTAATGCGGGACACCGCGAGCCCATTGGCATGCGTACCGAGGCGCACACGTGCCTTGACCAGGATTTTTCCTCGGCTCGGCAACGCGAATGGGCTCGATCAACGGCGAACAGGTTAAAGCGGGATCGTAGGTGGTTGCGTTCGCTTAGAACGCGGTTGCAGGTGCGCCGGATAAAGCCGCGGATACGGACCGCGGTGCCCGAGAAATTTTAAAGCGGGCTCGCGATGGAAGCGGATTCTACGTATGATAGGATTGTAATCCTCGGATGCGGATGAACGAAAATTCGACGTCGGCAGGTTTTGAGGGAATAGGGGGAACTGAAATTCTATTCCGGCCAGCACCTGCACTGCCGCGCGCGGATTTACGATTGCCGAGGCGGTATGTAGTCATTATCGTAGCCAGTACACCGGCGTAGTTCTACCGTACGAAACTCTCGAATAAAAGAGTAATACGCGCGAGATTCCCGCTTGATAGCGGTCTTACATTTTACGACCGTCCGCGTTACGTTGTGGCAATTTGCCGGTCGAAACGATTGCAATTAATAAGTTGCTGCCTCTGCTCTTATGATTCATAATGATACGGTTAATCGTTCGACTGCTATTTATGGGGGGGCCAGGATTAAACTCACGGCTTGCACTACCTTTCGTTCTCTGGGAAACGCCGGTGTAATTACAGTTCCGATTTTGTGGGATTATCTGGGTCGATCTTCAGCTTCTTGTTCGATGAGATCAACATACATGATATGTGCTCCTCTATCAATGAGCTTCCCTTTTCGGACACATTTATCGAAGCGGACTCATCCGTGTCTAGTGCGAAAATGTCTTCCAACGCGATTCCCGAAGAGTTCCACGTCGCAGGGAAAAGTTAATCCCGCCACCCAAGCTGGAAAGGGTTAAGACGAGGCAGAGAGGGAAGCTTAGTGCGACCTGTCCCATGAAATCCCCCGTTTCTTCGAGTTGATCCACCATTCCACCCCCTCGTCCGCTTTCTCTTTACAGAGGATGCTCCCCTTGCTCGTACCTCGCTATCTTGATAGATGTTTCCGCGCAGCACCTGCGCCAGCATCCGAATTACAGCGGCCCCTGTTTACCGTGACGTTTAAGCGTCGAGAGTGGAGCTACCCCTTTCGCCCCTTCCGCTTCTGAGCAACATCTTGGGAATCCATGTCGGCGAAATTTCCTCCGCTCGCTCCCCATCTGTTTCCAGGCATTTCGAACTGATTCGCACCAAATGTCCACGTCCACTTTCTCGCTGTTTCTCCGGAAAGTATATTTAACCACATTCCAACGCCTCCTGCGCGGAATATTCGACGTGCACTTGGAATTCCTCGGTAGCTGAGAGAACTCAGCCTATACTCGATTTCAAGATCATGCGGCTTCAACAGCGATCGAAATAATCCGGGTTGTCGTTCGCGGGGGTGAATCAGCAACCTTCCCGCGGCCGGATATAAAATGCGAAACGAATTGCTCGCCTGTTCACCCCCCGCTCGTCGCGGTTGGTCGTCTGCTCGCGTTCTCGTTGCATCGCGACGCCACGGAGGCGCGGGTGGTTTGCGGCGCGTATAAATAAAATCGTCGCGACATTCGCGAACGTCTGTTCGCCGGGCATGCTTATAATAAGAGAGCAGATCGGGGCTGCAGCCCGTGGTAGGAAGAAGAGCGCGGTAATTGAGCACAAATCAAGTTTAAGGAGGCCTCCAGCGACCAGGATTTTTTCATTGCCCTCGCGTAATATTTACTTCGTTCGTTGTGCTCCAGCGACGCCCACGCGATGCCACGATAATTGCGCGGCCGTATCCCGCGCGTCCTCCGAGCGGTGTTAATTGCGTCGTCGCGGACGCAACGCGACGAACGCATGCGTCTCCTCGTCGCGGAATTTTTGGCAAGGCAACGTGTTTACGCGCCACCCCGCGCCGCCAATATTTCCTCCGGCATCTGTCCATACCGCTGACACGTATCCCTCGCGTACGGGCCTCGTAATTAACCGGCCGTAACCTGTGCCCACGCGCAAATTAGTACCGCATAACTTTTCCTCGCCGAGACTGATCCTTTCCAGATAGCGTCGTCTCTCGCTTTCGTCTGTTGCTTGCATTCCGCTCTGGCTGGCACTTAATTAAGTCGATGGGGTCACTTTTCCGTGGCGAGGGGTAGTTTTCCCTTGGATCGCAGCCACGAATGCGTGAATTCTTAAGAACATAATTGTGAATTTAAAGAAGTCCTAATTCCACCAAGCGGGTAGGGGAAAGTGGGGCATAACCGGGTGCTTAATGTATTTTTCCTGCTAGCATAAAGTCAGACGGCAAAATAAACTGTGGACACCGCTAGAAATCTTAATTGGACCTTACAGAATTAGAAAATGAGAGTTCTTATTTTGATAAAAAAAACTATTTGGATCACAGGAACACAAGTTTTCTCGGAAGTATGCAAGTACCCGATTTCACCCTATAGGTGTGGATAATATCGGGTACCTATTAAAAACGCATAAAATATGATATTTTATTTTATTTATTATTATTATTGATACAATTATAAAAATATTATTAGTATTATTTTAGAAACCATAAAGACAGATATTTTAACAAATATTAATTTCTACATAAATTTATTTTAATTTATCTAGTGTGCAAATATCACAAATAAAGCCCATCCGCGATCTATACATATAATCAAGATTATTATTGGATTTTTTAAAGATTAGAAATCAGCTTCTATACGACATTTACGCCATACAGAGAAACTATGGGTACCCGATTTGCCCCATACTCAAATACATCGTTTTGCCCCAAACAAGGTGATTTACTAAACATTAAATATTTACATTTCTACATGCGATAAAGAGCCGGGTAAAACGTAAAAATACTGTGTAAAGACTACAGAATACAATGCAGTAACAATGGTGCAATTCACCAACGGAACACTGGAACTTTTCAACTCGAAATTTTTAACCTTCTCTGGCTGAAAAACTACGACGGTTTTCGCGCTGCGATTGATCTCATACCGTCATGAGGTCCACCCGAATGTAACACCATACGTTGGGTGCATATCGCAGCTCTTGTCTTAGAAAAACAATGACACCCGGTCTGACCCGCGTACCCGGTTTTGCCCCACTTTCTCCTATTCTTACGGAGCCAGGGTGCCGAAGAATCCAGGAGATCGGAATTTTCGTGAAATTTTCGCGAGCAGGCCCCAAGGAGGGAAGGAAAGAAGGAGTTTTTTTTTCGCGTGTACCGAAAGTGCAGGTCGTGATGTATGCCTGGCGTGGGCGGGCAGGTATAAGGGCGCGCGTAGGCGGGCCCCGGAGCTTACGAGGCTTGCACTTGCGCCCAAGTGCATGCGAGAGCCACGGCAATTTCTTCGTGGCGCGATAAGTTTCGTGATATATTTCGCCGGGGGAAACTCATGTTTCCGTAATGCAATTAGAGCGTGGCCGTTGCACCGTTCCGTGGAACGCTACCTCGGACGAGGTCTGCGTTCAGGGACGACGTCGGCGACGGCGACGAGGACGACGTCGCGCTTAGAAATAGCCGGTCTAATTAGAATACTCGAGACAAATGAAATAATTCGTAAATAAAATAGCTTCTCCCCTGTACGTGCGCGCTGGAAGAAGTCTGTCTCTGCCCTCCGAGCACCCTCCTCCCGTCGCCCTTCTTTATTCCCTCCCTTTTGCTCGTTTTGTCCACCGGCTCCTTCTGTTTCGTTCGGTCCCTCGCAGCGTCCTCTTTCTCCCTCGCTTCGCCTACAATTTTCCGTCACATATATCAGCCTGGACAGTAGTTAGAACCGTTGCCAGCTTGTTACCGTGTGTAACCCTTCGCAGAAACTGTGTACACTGCTGCGCGCCGGTAACTTACTGCGGGGATGAAACCGCTCTCGAACGAGTTCAAGATAGAACTCGTCCGTTTGATGAGGAAATCTTCCCGCAGCCTCGATCAATTTAGCAAGCGAAACTGATATTTCTTTCGCTGAGGGAATTTCGGTGGTAGAGCCGAGGATTGACGAGCAGTTGAAGCATTTTTTCAAGCAAGTCACTTACATGTCCACCTAGTCCGAAGCAACCTGCAGCTTCTTTAAGGGGTTATACCTACTTAGTCAGACGGCCGAAAAGAGGCGAATGTTTGTGAATTTTTTTTTGAAAAAGCGGAAGCGTATATTCTTACAGAACTTTTTGTGGTTAAAAGAGCAACATTTAAAGAACATTTGGTAATTTTTTCGTAGAAAAATATTTACGTTTATAATAAAGTAACAACCGTGCACAAATCCCGCAAAAAAATCAGGATTTCAACTTTAAATAGCCACCATTTTGTTTTAAATTAATATTTCGGAAATTCCCTCTGTCAACCTGAGGATACATTAATATACTAACGAAATCTTTTTTGATTTTAGATAATCTGGTTCCGAATGCCAGTGCTCACCGCAAAATCAAATTTTTAAAAATGCTTCTTGGATGTCGATTGTTACTTTATTATAAACGTAAATATTTTTCTACGAAAAAATTACCAAATGTTCTTTAAATGTTGCTCTTTTAAGCGCAAAAAGTTTTGTAAAAATATACGCTTCCGCTTGTCAAAAAAAAATTCACAAATATTCACCTCTTTTCGGCCGCCTGACCAGGTATAACCTCTTAAATCATCACCATCTCTGCCAAGGGAAATACCCCAAGCTCCAGTTCGCGGAACAAGACCGTCGCTACTTCCCTCGAACACCCCCGCGTCCTGGAGCACGCGCGAGCAAGTGGCGCAAATGTGTACTAATATTCCCGCTAATTTAGCCGCTCTCTCCCCACCAGGGGATCTCTCGCTAATAAACCAGAGGTTATTTATCGGCTCGCCCCCCGACCGTGCCCCTTCTGCCCCACGTGTGACGGGTGGTCGTGGTGCTTGCCACTTGGGCCGTTTATTTCAACGTCGCGTCCAGCGCGTTTTTCCTCGGTCGCGAACCCGCGATTTACTCTATTTGAGCCGCGGTCGAAATAATTTTATCGCTCAGGCCGTTCATTTCGCCGACGCCTCCCCGCGCTGACGCTGTTTTTCGCCACCGCCATCCGGCGCGCAACTATTCGAGCCGCGTTCTCGAAATAATTTTATCAGTCGGGCCCGTTCATCCCCGACGACGCGTGTCCCGCGCGAGTATTCGAGACATTGCGCAATTCGTGAAACGGCGAATGGTTCCGAGGGACCTCTCGCGCTTCTGGGCGTTGGTACGCGTTCGCTGCTGATCCGTAAAGGAAGTCTCGAGTTCGATTTCAACTCACAAGGGAACATCCCGAACCCGGAAATTTAAAAAATTCTGAAACTTTGTGAATATGTAGGGAATTTTCTCCCGATTATCACGCAATTTTTGTTTGCTGCCCAAATTCAATTTAAAGGGGTGTAATTGTCCCCTGAAAATCCGGTTATTTTCCGAATTTGTGCTATAACTCGCGAACTGTAAAATAATTTTTTTACCAAATGATAGATCTAGTTAAAAGAAATAACTTTTGTCTTGAGACTTTTCTCTATCTATTACAGTCTGCGAGTTATAACAGAAAATCGGAAAACAGCCGAATTTTCAGGGGTTAATTTCACCCTCTGCGAGTGAATTTGGGCAGCAAACAAAAGCTGCGTTGTAATCAGGAGGAAATCCCCTGCATTTTCACAAAGTTTCAGAATTTGTTGAATTTTCGGCTTCGGGATCTTCCCTTGTCAGGCGAAATAGATCAAAATCGAAGTTACTTGACTCGTCTTAACCACGCGGTATCGCGAGATTTCCCTTCCTCCATCGCGTTCAAAATAATTTCATCGACCAGGCCATTTATCGCCGCGATGCCTGCACCCCAGAGTCGCCGAGACGTTGGTCCCCGCGGTATTTTTCTTCGCGTCTGCAAGCGCGCGAACGCTTATACACTCGCGCGGCCCGATTTGCTCTATTTGAGCGGAGGTCGAAATAATTTTATCACTTACAGCTGCACCGCTGCCGCGGCGGCGGACCGGTGTCTTAAGAGGATTTCGATGTTAACGGAGACGAAGAGCGATTTCGCTTAAGCCCCCGAGACGACGCTTAATCACCGGACGAAATTTACCGTCCTCCGACCCGGCTCCGTTCTCCAAGAACGGGAAAAAGGGAGAGGGAGAGAGTGAGAGAGAGAGAGAGCTTGGCACTCGCCGCCTCTACGGTCTCCCCTTTCGCCTTGAAACACCGTCGCTGACGGAGGACTCGGTCCTTTCCGACGATATTGATTTTTTATTTACCCGCGGCCGCTTCTTTGGCGAAACCGCGCGATTTTCTTTCGTAAGTCGACGGAGGAACGGAGTGGGTGCGGGACGAGTGTATACAACGGCCCGTCACCGATCGACGTTAACGACATTATGGATGACACTAATGAACCCGATGCGATTATTATCGACACGTCGGTAACTTCGTGCTTGTCAGCAGGTACGATAGTCCTTGCACTCGCTAGCGTACGATACTTCTTTCCTCGAGCGTCCTGGGGTGGTATTTCGCCAGTGCCTTTTTTTTTTTTATATCAGCCTGTACAGGTCGACTGACCAACGGTGCACGACCCACCCTCCTCCTCCTCCTCCTCCAGCAGATCGTTAACATCATAACTGTACGTCGCTTGGGTAATTTAGACCGCTGTAAAACCGCGGAGCAGTCCACGGGGTCCGCCGTCGCGTACGTTATAAACGTATATACACGCACGCATACGTACGTGCGCCGCTGTAACAGACTTGCTAACGAGACATTTCGTTTTACAAAATCGTCCGAGACCCGGGAGCCACGCGAATGGGGTCGTAAATCCCCGGGACCGGATGTTAATATCCCCACCCCCTCCGTTCGCCTCGTCCCACCGCCACCTTCGCAAATATTGTTGCACCGCGCGGATGTCGCAGTTTTGAGCGCAACGGCCGTTAAACGTCACTTGTGCGGCCGAACTAATCTCTTTTACGCGTTCCGCGAAAACTGGGCGCCCGCGAGCGCCGTCAGTGGGTTCGAAATGATGGTCGCTAAATCACGCTGCCGCTCGGAGGTGGCAACGTGTTTCGCTGAGGAAGACGTGGCAATTGAATACGAGCTCCCTTCGGCTTCGATCCGGGGGCATCGAGATTGTATTCGGTGTGCTCCCCGTCCGGATCGTAGAAGGGGATGTGCTCCTTTCTCTTTTGCATCGAGGTGAGGTGGGTCAGAAGTGGCGAGGGGTGGCTCGTGACGGTGGGACCGCGGGCAGAGTCGTTTGCATTCCGAGTAAGGAGCGATTGGATTCGAATCCAATGAAGATTAGGGCGTTCGATTAGCCGTGAGCGAGAGAACAGTCGACTTGCCGCAAATGAGCTCGTTCCGGGGGAACGAGAGCCGTTGTTACGGGGAATAGGAGCTTCCCAGCCTCGTCGGTTTCAGTAATGGCGATGGAGCTGGGGGTGTTGGCTTCTTCCATGGAACACCTACTCTAATCAACAATTCATCTACGCCTCTCGGTAAGCCAGCGCGCTGATTATTCTTACAAACACCCCTGGCTCCGAATAAGAATGAATCTCGAAGATAAGGGAGCACACCTATTATAATACCTCGGAAGCTCGTGTACTCGAGGGACACGCGTGCCGCGTTCGCTTTTCGGGAGATCACGAAAGATTTGGATCGGTGACGATGATACCGGGGGGCAGGCGGGATCGTTGCACCATCGCTTCTGAAATTCTGGAGGGTAACCGAAGCCCGGAGAGCTCACGCTCGGCCGAGTCGAAAATCTTGAAACAGCCGTATAAGGTGCGTCAGCGGCGCAAGAAAGGGCCGCGAGAGGTGTGATGGAGTGACGCGATACGAGCACAGCACACCGGTGACACCGAACACCCGGCTGACTTACGGTCCCGGGAATCACCTGCTCTCTCGCTACGTACAAACGAGCCTGCGCAGCGTCGAGCATGATCCTCGCCGAGGCATCCGCGCTCTGGTCGCTCGCGGAAGTCACGCGCGTCAGCGAAATTCCAATTCTCCAAGTTACATAGTGTAACTAACTGGCGAGCTACCTAAAAATTTCAATAAGACCGTGGCTAATGGCCAGCGAGTTAAAGCGCCGAGGTAATCCGAGAGTTGAACGTGACGTTCTGGCAAACGATAGAAAGCAGCGCGCCCCCAACAAGCATTCATTTCTCTCCACGAAATCCGAAATCGTGTAGTACACCGTCGGTGATTCGGACTCATTGGCTGGCTTCGTGTAACAATCTCATTTAGCCTCGCTTCCACCCTCTGTCCCTCCACCGACGGCGTCTCTGTCTCTCCCTCATCAACCGTCGGCCGCCTGGAAAGTCCCCTCGGCGGCAGGACCACCGCCATCGCCATCGCCGCGTCCCGTAGCGAAGCAGGAAACCCTCTGGGGGCCGTGGGGTGGCCAGGAGTCGGATATCTAATTAGCGGGGGCTGATCGGTAATTACTACGATTAATCAATCCGTTTTCCATTTGTGCGCGTTGCGCGCGCTCGGCTGTGCGAAAGGGAGAAGATCCGAGGGCCGCCAAGGGATGTCGGGGGGCGCGAGGGTGGGCGGTGGGCGGAGGGGCGGAAGGGTGCAGGGGCGACGTGAACGCGAGAAGAATAGGCATTCGCGAGGGCGGGAGGGTGGAAAGCAGTGTACACGAGTGAAAGGGGTACGCCGAAGTCGAGGGAGAAGGGGTGTGCTCGTGGATCGACGTTGTTCCACAATTCCCGGGCCTGTCGTAGTTTCGAGATTGGGATTGTCGAGCTTCCGGTCAATTAAATCCTCACAATGAACCTGCCGTTCCGTAGACCTAGCTACCACGAGCTTCTCTCGAATTCTTCGCGAGAACGAGCACCGACTCTTGGGTGCAGGACTCGTTCGCAGCAACTACTCGATGCGATTTACGGGGTGGCTTTCGCTTCGCGAAATCACGGTTCACCCTAGCGCCATCATTATCCACGAATTTGTAAAACGGCAAAATCCTTCAACTCCCTTCTGAACAAGGGAGAGGACAATATGGTACCTATCGCTTCCAGCGTGCCATTCGATCGAGGCGTTGCGCACGGTAGCTGGCTGCACGGAAACAAGATCGTTACGTGTCTCGAAATTGAAATAGCAATATACCAGTACGTTTCGCATGCAAAAGAGAGACGGGACTATAAAGAACTCTGCTTGGACACACGCACAGCCGGTCCTGGAAATCGAGTTAAATGCGTTCCAATGAACGGATCGCACCTACGCACTGGCAAGTCGAGGTTAAAGAGGGATGGGGGGGGAGAGAGAGAAAAGTGGAGGAGGAAGATCGGTAGCGTTACGAGATTGACCGGGTCAATATGCATACGTTTCGACCCACTCGACAAACTTTTATTGCGTTAGGCTCTCTACACGTGCATTTGTCCCTTCCACCATCGTTCACGTTGGTCCGGTTCGCTTTACGCTTGTTGAGGAGAGGCATTGTCACTGGCGTAAGGCAGGAGGGACACCCATGACGATCGTTCTTCTTCACACTGCGGTGGTAATAGTGAAATTGGCTTACATAAGGTAAATGTTCCAATTAGCGACCCAGTCTTAATTATTCACAGTTTATCCTTTATATTTAAATATGAATTCTTTTCGGTTCGAAACGAGCGTTAAAAGTAACAAAATTCAATTCGTGAATATTCAAAGTATCTTGCTGATGGCTTTGCTAATGTATACGATAACATATAATTAAGTAATTAATAAATGCTTTCACGCGTGTCAGCTACAAAGCCGTGAAAAAGTAGTTTCTTGTTACCGAACTTAAGAACGGCCAAATTTTAGGTATTAAGTATTTCTTACACGAGTATATTAATGTAAGAAATTTGTATTCAAATAAGTTAAAAAATAATTGTAAATTTACTATTTAAAAAAATTGCATCGAATTTTTTATTAAATTCATACTAATTACGGGGGTTAATAATCGGTTCTCGTAAAATGTATGAATTCCTATTATCGACACGATATGCCATGTCATATTTCCATCTTACGCGTTTGTCAGTTTGCACCATAACCTCAATAAGTGAAGATGGCTAGTAAAGACTAAAGAATATAACCGACGTAAAAACTATTCGCAACAACAATTGGAATATACTTTAGAAGCTATCAAATCTGGTCATAGCATTAAAACTGTTGCAAATTATTTTGTTTTGTGCTAATTATTTTATAAACATCCTTTTCTGATGCAGTCGTTAAGAGAGAATTGAACGTCAAAAATAGGTACACGTGCACCATATAATATATTTATTATTAATAATTATATTCGAACAGTTTCATCATGGAAAAGGGGCCTTTTTCATACTAGAAAAGAACCAGCCATACGATAGGCTATTAATGAGTAACTGTAATAAATACTTTTAATATGTAAATATGTTAGAACGTTCGCGTAGATCTTATAGGGTCGCTAATTGGGACATTTACCTTAGTAGGAGATGGTGCAAGCTTCTCTATTATTCGTGTAATTGATGGGTATTGGGTAAAATTTTCAAAATATTTGAGGGAAGACGCTCATTTTTCATTTCCGACTTCAGTACCCTCCCGATTCTCCTAACCACCCCCATTTCACAGTATCATTTCACGAAACCCTTAGAAATTACTTCAAAATTTGTTCATCTTGTTGGAAAGTCATCTAAAGAAGTACACTCGGATCATAGAGGAATCGTGACAGTACGCCACTGCGATCAGAATGGATCCGGTTAGGAACAGTACGCTAATGTCATATCGAGGAGAAAGAGAGGCTCGGTAACGAGCGACACTCTGTTGCAGGGGGGGCATATGGAACGAAATCTCTTGATGCCATTAGCCCCGACTTTGTAAATAGTTTTCGCTCGAAGAATAACAACGTCGCCACGCTACGCGGAGGGGTTGTAACCCTAAACCCCTGGTATAACCTCGCCTCTATTCTCTGCCGAGCGCCGGCGTTGCAAAGAACGCCCTCGAACGAAAGGAGTCGATTGTGATCGATCATCGGGGATTGCTCTGTGTTTCGATGAAAGGGTTGGAGTAACCGAGGGGCGGCAAGCCGACTCCCCCCTGTTATTTGTTTTGCGCGAGAAGATTATCGCGTTATTACGCGGGACGAGTCAAGGGTCCTCTGATCGGCTCGAAGACACGCAAACACTTGCCTTCTCGAATTACATTCCCGAATTGGGGCTGCGAGTCTCTCCTAATCTTCGTGGAAGCTCGGTTGGAATCGACACGTGGCCAGCATCCTCGAAAACAGAGTAGGTACATGAATCGAGTCGTTTGCTGTGCCGAATAGCTGAATAATAATTCGAGTCGGCCGTAGATGCACGAATTCCGTCGGTCTTACCATAGACCGACACATTCTCCTTCCAAGGAGCAAAATCTTAAAACGGTCGGGCAATAAAGGAGAGCGGGTGCTTCGAAATTCCTGTGATTTTTTCTCGTGCTTCTATGGTGGTGTTTGAATAATCTTGAACGTCATCTTGAGCGGTAACGTGGAAACGAGAAATCGTACGTAAAGAAGCGAAGCAGCGGTCGGCGAGCTGGTGAAGGCGGAGAGGAGACGGGCCGCCATGAAGGCTCGCGGTGAAGAGCCGTTGAACAGGGACAATGCTTTCATCATTGCCGCTCTTTCTTTCATTCCCCGGCGTCGCGGAGGTGGACCGCTCTCTTTTGCCCTCTCCCGCTCCACCCCGCCCCGCCTCCTCTGCCCCTCTTACCCCTTTCTTTTTACGCTTTTTTGCCCGCAAAGGATCCATTGTCGTCGGGTTGTAGGTGGGTACCGTCAGCCGGTAGGTATCAGTGTCTCTACGCGGCAAAAGGGTCGGGGGATGGATGAGTTTTGTAAAAGTCCCTTCTTCCTTTCCGTCCTTTGCCGGTTCCTCCTTCCATCGGCCAACCAGCGAGCTCGTTCCCCGGCGCTTTTAAAAGGCAGAAACGGCCCTCCGCTCTTTTCGGCCGGGGCCTCGATTATGTGTGCTTCAGGTGGATGACGCGCACGAGCGACCAGGCCGTGGAATGAGCGCCAGAGGTCCGCAGAAAGTCGTCAAGCGGACAAAGTCGTATCGGCTGAAAGGCACAGAAGGAGGGTCGCTTTTCATTCTAATTCGTTGTCACAATACGACCGTTTCTGGCCCGGGCGTGACGGAACTCTCGACTACCTTCTTCACGGTGCACGGGCACTCTTGATGGTCACTTCGCGATCAGCTATAGATATCTGAATAGGAGGTTCGTGTTTTAGGGTCTTAAGTACCTGTTGTCTAAAACTAGCAGCAGTAGTTTCCATTCCTTTTCCCTGTCACTTTCATTCAACCATTCGCGGTAATGCGGCGTCGGAGTCAAGCTAATCGCGGTTGGCTCGTTTATCAAACGACGCGGCTCCCTAAATCGACTTCTCCGTCTCGATCCGACGAATCCACCGTTTTCATTCGACGCAACCCCCGAATGAAGACATCTTTCGGCGTATTACCTCGCGATCGTGGGATGATTGTCGTCGTGGAGCCCCGCGGGAGGTCGGCAGATGTTTCGCGGCGACCCAATCAGACGACCCCCGAAGCGGTGCGCGACAATCAACCATCAAACAATCTGCCACCCTCTGGAGGGGTTGGTTGCTTGGATGGCGAACCAAAACACACGGAGCCCTTCAGCCCTTTCGTGATCCGTCTCAAGTGAGCATATGCCTTCGTGGGTGGAGTGATTATTCTGCGCCGACTGCACGTGTTTGCGGGGCCTCCGCATGTGAACGCCAACGCGATCGCCACCTTTTGTGCTTTGGGTGTTGCGCGGGGTGCGATTTTAGGGGAGAAAAAAGAAAGGAATGGAAATACTTGTAACGGGGAACAGAAATTCTGTATTCCGTATTGGTGTAGCACATCTCTGCGCTACGCTGTTTATAGATTTATTAATTCGTCGAGTAACTGAGAGCACCTCACGAGCGCAGAATATTGCAAAAGTTTTCCATCGCCGCGGCAGTCTCGGGTAATGCATTTTCTATCTTAAATTCCACATTCTTTCGAATCCTATCTAGAGTTGCTCGTTCCATCTGCCCTCGTTTCTCCTTCGACCCGTTCCTCCACCTTGCTACCTTAATCTTTCCTGGTTGGAAGAGCGGGCGCGTTCTATCGCCTCAGCTCCATTTCGCTCGGACGGGGACGTGGAGTTCTCGCGCCTAAGCCGCTTCGTAACTCTTCCTTTCCCGCGAAGTAACTTTTAATTTCCTTCGGAGAAAGGTGATTCTAATTTCCGACCCTCGCCGTGCGCCGTATATATTGCGGAAGTTTTACCGCCTCGGACTTCATATTGCTTCGCCATAGCCAGACTTCGCTGACTTAACTCTTGTCTGCCTAGTTTAGCGTCATCCCGGCGTTATTAAAGACTCCGCCTAGGAGTGTTATTATTACGCATCGGGAGCTGGTTCTAAGGATCTTATTCGCGAACTACGCGATCCTCGTTCGATGGTGAATTATTCCTCTTTCCTTTAAATCAGTCGGCGTCTTCTTCCTTGTCCATTAAAACGGGGAGCCGTTTCTTTCTGCCGCTGAAACCTACCTAAATACTTCTGCAACAGCCTATGATAGTTCTTGAATATCTCGAGTATTCAAATGCCCGACCCACCACAAGAGAGCAACAACACAGTGATTCAGCAACAATCGAAATGTCGACAAATCCTCGAAAGACAATGTCTTTCAGTTGTGGGCTGAAAATGGAATAACATCCACGGTGTTTCAACCCCCATAAAGGACACCGAGACAAGAGCTTCTGGTTAAGGATACGCGTCCCTGTATCCGGCGCGATAGAAGGGAAGAAGGAGCCGCGTTACGGCGCTGCTGAAGTCCTTGCTACGCCATTCGGAAGCTCGTTTGATGGCCCATGTAGCCGTTATTGTCTCGAGACGGCATCTCGTATCGTTAGCCGGGTTCTTACAGCGCCGTTGACCACAGCTCCGATAACGACACACCGGGAAATTGTTAAAAACCTCCGTCCACTGTTCTTTCTGCTCGCCTTTACGGATTCCATTCCATCTCGTCTCGTTTCGATTCAGCGTCAGGGTGCTCCCCTCTGCTCGGAAGCGTACCATTTGCGAGCGAGCTCTCCAGCAAAAGATAACTAAGTTTTTACTGCATTGTATATTACGCGGGCCAGCGACGGCTTCCGTCTCGACGTGTCTAAGTTAAGCGGATAACAGTATATTTTCGAGGGAGGATCACGCACCTGCGTACCGGATGCTTAAACGGTCCCTTCCCCTTAACTTCTTAACCTGCTCGTGGGACCATTTGGTTGCACGAACTGGCTTCACGTTCTTGGGAATAAGGGTTGTTCTAGCTACTTAAGGGCCGAAAGCCCTCAAGCTTTTGTCGTATGCGGTGGATTTAAAGATGCTTCGAACGAAGCTTCTTCGTGGTTCGAATGGGTTTTAGCGTAAATTGTAAAATGGAAGCTCGCACGTACTGTGTAGGGTAGACCGGGGGCGATAGTAACACTTTGACTTTGGAATACGATTACGCAAAAACTATTACAGTTACAGCAACAGTTTTTTTTTTACGAAAATGTTACTTATCTGACATTATTTGAGCCTCAACAGTTTCGCTGTATGTCAGGTAATATTCCGGTTATTAATAAGAAAAAGAGAAGCGGAGAAAGTGTTACAATCGTCCTTGACCCCGGGTTGCTTGTAACACTGCATGGAGTCGATATTAGCACAAATTTAACTTTACAAAATTCAAATATTTATTGATTTTAATTATAATAATAAATTAAAATAGTAAAATTTATAACCAATTATGTGGTGTTGCCATTGTGGCAAAAATAGAAAACGTTTTAGCTGGTGCATTCTTCATGTGATGAAGCCTTACATTCAGTACATTGCACCCAGTTTTCATTTGATTTGCTTGTGCTGTGCTATAGGATTCCATGCAAATAAGACAATATTATTAATCTTCTTTGTCACTATTCGGTTTTGTCCCGGTAAAACCGACACCGACCAGGTTTTTGAACTTAAATTATAAATTTTTATTAACGAGACACTTAAAAGTGATAAGTAACGATCAATATTACTTTAAAAATAGCCAGATTAAATATTAAAAAATAGAGGAATCACGTACTTGCAAAGGGAGCATTTATATTATAATTTTAAATCCGTAAGGAAAAGTTACTTTAGGATATCGAAAAGTTATTTTCTTCACAAATCTCATTCTTCATCATATATCCAAAATTTGTGTTAATATCTATCATATGTTTTGAGACATTTAACGCGTTACAATCGCCCCCGGTCTACCCTACTCCGTTAATTAATTTCCGTAATAAAGAACAGCGGCAGCTTCAGTTCTACGAAATTAATTCTTTTCAAGTTTCAACGAAACGCTCCTGTGCATCAGTTACATGACGCAAGCACACAGCCTCTTGAACCTTTCGCCCGCGTTCCACGCCTCTCCGCCTTTATTAATTAACCCCCCACCTTGGGGGCCGACCGGGAGCGGCGTAACTGGATTGCGTTATATTAAATTTATCATAGTTTTCACCTCCCGCTCGGCGTTAGATCCTCGAGCCCTCTTACCGGGAAACAATTTACGCTAATTACAAACGCTGCCTAATTATACATCCGACCTATCCTTCCTTCAGCCCCAAATCTCTCGGTCTTCGCACCCCCGCCCGCGATCCTCCTGCGCCCGGCTCCGCGCTCGCCAAGTTCGCGAAAGGAATAGCCCTTTCTCGTAGCGGGAGGGGCGCGAAGGGACGCCATTTATAATGAAACGCGTTCCATGAGAGTACGCGCGCACACCTGGGCTTGCACTGGGTCTTCAGGGTCCCCCGGTGGATGCTGAAATTTGTGCCGTACGCGGCGCTCCAACACCGCGAGCCAGCTCGGCCGTGCCCAAAGTGCCCTGGACAGCTCGACCCAGTTCCCATCGATTCCATCCCCCCTCGAGTTTTCGAGCAAAGTTGCTCCCTGGCCACTCTGCATGCGGATATTCCACCGTCGGATGACGAAGTCGCGGCAAGTCGAGCGGGATTCGAACTTTCTCCGGAACTTTTTAATGGATTGCCGAGTTGGTCGCGGCCGAGCGCGGCCCTCGTTTCTTCCCCGGGACACAGCGCTACGTTCACAATCGCGGCGACTTACGTTCACCCCATTACTCATCAGAAATTTAGATCCGCGCCGAGAATAGTACCGCGTTGGCACAAATGATGACGGTATTAGCTGATCTTTGTATTTCCGCAGGCTGGAATGCCAAGGTACCGTAGTGTCGATTATCCTCGCTAATTTCTAACTATCGGATGATCGTGGACGCGACTGTCCGTGTGATTCTAACAGCGTTCGTGGATCATCGAGCACTTATTTATGCAAATTGATTCCGCCGTGATATCCCCACGAAAACGAGAGGCTTCGTAGTCAGGAGCGCGCGACGGCTGCGGCGTAGCTTGCTGGAAGATATAGCGTCGGGTATCTTGGGCTCCCGCGGGACTTTGCATGCGAATATTTTCAGATTCGGGAATATGCAAAGTCTTCCCAATGCCGGGGGGATTTTCACGGAGGGCTGCAGGGGGAGAGGGGAACAAGCCCGTTTATAATAAAGCGCAATATCCGAGGATTTCCTTAAGTTGCATATTCAATGATTTCCTCGGAGACTTCGGCCGTTCGCCGGTTCCGGGGAGAAGGGAGGGGGAGGAAAAACCCGGAACGCGAACCCGGCGAAATTGGAATCGTTAAAACCGAATTATTCCAGTGCCTTTGCGAAGTTTACGCGTTGCTCCTGAACTGTGATGTATATCATACCTAACCAATTTCAACTCTGTTGTTGCCGAATTTTCGGTATGGAAAACACTTCTCTACCATGCTTATATGGCACCGCTCTCCCTGCAACGGTGCACCAAAGTGCAATTACGCAGATTTATAAACGAAAATTCAGATTTTCCGAAGCGCGAACGTCTACCCACGTCGGCATCACGAATTCACTCTACCGACACGGGAATACGCGGATCTCGCCTATACCGAATCGTGTCCATCCATTAATCCCCGCGCAACGAAGCGCACGGCAACAGAGGGGACAGCGTCTCGTCTCAAACGTCGCATTAAAGATTACCAAACAATGAGCCCACGACCGTAAGGCTGTACATCATCGAAGGGACAGGAGGGGCGGAGAGGAGGTGCGAGGGAGCGTTGCCGTCGAATCGACGCGGTCGAATCTCGTTCAGGAATGATTATGCATAGGCTGGCAGGGTGACCGGGTACGGTCTGCCGTGGGTGGCACCGGAACTCCAATTCACCGTGGCCAACGGGCCCCACTTCTACATGATAAATATTGTTTAGCCTTGTCCGACGTGAACGAAGGGCCCGGGGTTCGTCGTGGTCCTCTCACACCGAAGCCACGTTGGACCGGGTGAGTGATGTCCAGGCGCGCGCCTCCCGTCAACGGGGATAGGTCGGCGCGAAGGAGAATGATGATGACATAATGACGTCCCGGTGGGCGAGCAATAGCTGACATCCGCCACCGAATATTCTAAATCACTTGCTCGTCGTCGCCGCGGCCGTCTTCGCCTCGTCGGGGCCCCGTCGTTCGTCCGTTCGTTCGTTCGTTCCCGCTGTCGTCAGTGTCATGTTCGCGTCCTTGTTCCACGTCATTCCTTGTTTACGAGTTCACGACTGCCGGTGGTCGACTCGGTTCCCTCGCCATCGTGTTCGGCTCTGTTCTTGCGCTCCCGTCGCCTGCCGCGAGTGAATATTTCATCGCGAATCTGTTGGATTGCTTTGGGTGTACGTCTCGTGGCAAGAGTTCCGAGAGGTTTATATTTTCTGGGGACGAGGATGCGGTGGAGTTTCAAGTTAATAGTCGCCAAGGCACGAATGTTCAGGCATGTTTCGCTGGTGCACCTCTTTCGTTTAGGGAATCGAAGCTTTTTGAAGAGATAGCATGGAGTACCTAAGTAGTACAAACAATTTTTTCCTAGTAAAAAGAAAAGACTGTTTCAAATGTAAGGTAAATGTCCCAATTAGCGACCCTGTAAGATCTACGCGAACGTTCTAACATATTTACATATTAAAAGTATTTATTACAGTTACTCATTAATAGCCTATCATATGGCTGGTTCTTTTCCAGTATGAGAAAATTACAAATATTTTTTAACTTATTTGAATATATTCATTAATGTACTCGTGCAAATAATACTTAATACCTAAACTTTGGCCGTTCTTAAGTTCGGTAACAAGAAACTACTTTTTCACGGCTTTGTAGCTGACACGCGTGAAAGCATTTATTAATTATTTAATTATATGTTATGATATACATTAGCGAAGCAATCAGCAAGATACTTTGAATATTCACCAATCGAATTTTGTTACTTTTAACGCTCGTTTCGAACCGAAAAGAATTCATATTTAAATATAAAGGATAAAGTGTCAATAATTGCGACTGGGTCGCTAATTGGGACATTTACCTTATATGCAGGTACGAGTATTCTCTCTCTGGGAGGAATGGCACGGAATCAGGCTGTTACCGGCGATGACGGGGCGTTATTGGTTCGACTCGCTTAAAAAGTGCCAACGCGGTTCACGATGGCAAAGAATAAGGGCATTACTCCTCTCCAGCCATTTCCTCTCTCTTATCCCGCAGAAGGGCTACGGAGCGCGGGGCGTGCACAGTTGCCGGTGCGAAATGCGTCGAGGGTTGAGCCGACGGTGGTGGTATCGCGAAAACTCCGTCTCCCTTATTCGTGGAGGGGACTGGCGGAGCGGGGTCTATGAAAAATGATGACGCGGCGCTTGTAAAAGAAATGAAATCGGGCCTCTGCTGAAGGAACAGGGCTCGGGCGAGGGTTGAAAAACCGAAGGAGTTCGAGGCCACGGGGGTGAGGGCGTGTGTATTGCTTACGTTGGGAGGTAGAACAAAGGGTCGGGGGCTAATTCGAAACGGCAGCGGAATAACGGTCGACCGCTTTGAGAAATGATTCTTGCTTTCGAGTTCCATCGATTTCCGCGGCGGTGCGCGTCCTCGAGCCGAAGTGAAACGAGTCGTAGCACTCGGTTAATCGGTTTTCGGTTGAAGATTCAGGTCGCCTAGCGGTCTCGGGCTCGTCGTGGGGCCTTTACATTTCCAGCACGTTCGGTTTTCGATGCGGCGGCGGCGCGTAGACTTTAAGGGGAAACCTATTTCCCGTAAAACGATCACCTAACCGGACGAGCGGGCTGTAATCGGCCTTCGTGGACTCGTAAACACCGCGGGCTACAGCCATAATCCAAACCCTTACAGCTGACCAGAAACCACCAGGTCCAAGTCACCCCTTAATGGGTCAGGTGGCCGACGTTTCGATTCCCACGTGGGTAGTTCACCGCGTCCTCCGTAACGTCATCGAACTTTACCAACGTACGCTCTCCGATTCCAACACAGTCGCCTTGCAGAATGCAACGAAACCATTCCGCCCCGTCAACCTCCTTTGTTCTTCTTCAAGAAATCATTGAATACGTCCAATGAAACACCCGACAAGTTTCTATTCGGGCGTAACAGGGAATCGTCCCGCGAACCACCACGAACGCTCGGCGATTTTCTATTCATATAGAAGTGAATTTCAGTCTTCGGGGCTCGTTCCACGAACCACCGTCTACGATCGTGCTTAGCATAACAATGAGAGAGAAAGAGCAAACAGGCCATAAGGGTGGCGGTGGGAAGAGGAGCCGCGTGTTTTGACAAATCGCCCCCGTCTTCCTCGTCTTCGTCCTCGGGGCTCCCTTTTTTTTCTCCATCTCCTGCCGGGGCTCCGCGTCTAATTCCCCGGAATGTTTTCGGCCGACGTCTCGCTGCGCTCAGCTTGCCTCCGTCCACGCCACAGTTTTCTTTCCCGCGTTTCGCCCTCTTCTCTCCCCTCAGCGCCGAATTTATCTGCGATCCCGCGGATAGATACGTCGGACGACGCCCTCTTGTACCGGCAAATTCCTTCGTGTTTCTCCAAGTCCTTCAGCTCCGAGACGATCCGCGAGGGGTGATCATTTCGCGACGAAATCTCTCGCGTATCGTTGAGTTCGGTAATGGACATTTTGCTCGCTGAAAACTGGCTGCCTTTGGATCTTGAAATTGTGAAGGAATTCCAGCGAAGTGTTGCTAATTGCATGATAAAGTTAGAAATGCCACGTTATCGAGCCTCGAATCGGACAGCTCGCTGTTGCCGCCGAGCGAGTGTAACGCGCTCAATTACGAAGAACAATAGAGGCGGCCCGCGAGTTTATCCGGGAAAGTTTTCCGCTGGAGGTCTTGTCGTCTCCCCCATTTTCATTTCCCGTAGCAATAGTTCATTAAAAAGGTGTTTCAGGGGCAATTCCGTGAGCTATTAGGTAGCCTCTATCACTCCTCCGGGGGCCATTTCTTTTCTCCCTCGCTGCTGTCCTGGCCGCGATCCCCCATCCCCAAACCCCGCCTGCGGGACTACGGATTCGGCACAGGCATTACGACGGCGTAGGACACCCTGTTCCAACGGAAACGAGAAAAAAAGAGGACGCTGTGACGTGGGGACGACTCGCGTGTCACTTCTGACTTCTTCGACGCAATCAAGAGTGAAAAGAAACATCGCACTTCGCCGTATCACTGTGAGAACGGAGATTAGAACTTGCTTTATCCGAGGTCGTTGCTTATTTTCTAAGTTTCCACGTTACGGGATGAAATTCCCTCGCCTCGGTCTCTTCGTGCAATGGGTTCAGAAACGAGTTAAAGTCTAGAGCAGAAATACCGAAGAAAATGCAATCGCAGGAACTTGGAGAAGGAGTTGGAGCCGATATTCGAGCCAGCTCGAAGTGGATGGAAGCGAATTTTCAGAGTGAAATGGGGTTCTGCGTAGGAAGGGTGGTTCAGAGGGTGGTGAAGTGGGGCGGGGTGGAGAGAACGAGGAGAGTAGGTGCGCGTCCGAGTTGATAAGACCTTCTCGAAGGACGAAGGCGAGGGTGGATGGAACAAGGCCATTTATCACACGGTGGGACCAGGTGGAGGGAACGAGAGAGAGAGAGAGGGCGAGAGGAGAGGGAGACTCGGCATGAACGAACCAGCCGAAGCAATAAAGCCTGGAGGGACTCGTTCAAAGAATGGAGCATAGAAGGTGCGACTCGGAGAATGTAGATCGTTCGTTTGTGGACCACTGGATTCGTTCGGATATTACTTTGTGCAAATCGTGCTATTCGTGACGGTTCCAATTGAAGAATAGCGTTGTGTACTCTGCCCGTAGCTCCACTTGTCTATAACTTCATTGCACCTCCAAGAAGACAAGTATAATATCAATGAAAACCTGCAGAGATTAGCGAGCAGTGGGCGCCTGGCAGGCACGATCTTCGCCCAGATTTTTCAGGAAATCCCTCGAAAGGTGCCAGGATTCGGCATAACGAGGCGATTACCGCGAATCCTGCTATCCCCCACGGGTCCCTCCTCCTCGGAGGGTCCACCTCGGAGGATTTCGGCTTGGGCCACACGAGGAAGTCGCTCCGGGGCAATAACGCGTCATCTCCGGAAGGGGCGCTCGTGTAATTATACGGTAGCTAGCAACTGCCTCTCTTTACCTCGTCTCCTCGCCCTCTCGCCTTTCCTAAACCGTAAACTCGTTGGTCCCACCGGCTACCGGTCTTCCCTATAATACGCCCTATCCCTCATAACGTAATAACGGCGCGGGAGGAGCAAACGAGTGGCCGTAACTTGGTCCTCCCGCCGCGAATTTGGGTAATTACTCAAATTCACCGGCCATTTTGACCGAGGGTTTGATGGCGCTCCTCTGCACACCGAGTCGTTTGCTTCGGCTCGTCAAGATTATCTTCAAGTTAAGAAGACCCCTCTCCGTTAACCTAAAGCTGAAAACACGCTTCACTGGATGCCAATGTATTATCAAAAATCCATGTCCAATGCCAAGTGTCTACCTCGCACCAATATAGCAGGGGAAATAAATTGGCCCTCGAAGTATCCACTTCCTGTATTGTTCGCTTTCTACTTGCACCCTCCTGCAACGAGCAACGTCTGTTATTCTTGGCCGTTCTTTCCTTGGCTGTTCGCTGAACTTCTTTGTCCCGAAATTGCCTTCTGTTTTCTTTAAGGGGTTGAGGGTTGATTCCCCCGGAATAGTATATAACGGGGTACCGTGGCTTCGCGGCTATGCCAATAAATTTGCGCGCGTATCAAGGGTAGGATTAGACGGCGAAGGACTAAGTACCGTCGAAAAAAGAGATCGTCCAACGCGCAGACTAAACAGATGGTATAAATTTTAACTTCGGCCGAGAGCCCCGGGGCGATGAATCAGACTAATCGTCCGCCTCTTAAACGCACTTTCGCGCGTTTCTATTTACGGCTGTCCTCCGTCGCTGCCGGCACGTCGGTTTTCAATTATTCCTCATTTATATAGAAATTCCTCCGTTTCGCTGGGGCCGATGCTTTATCAATCTTAATGCTAACGGGCAGCCATCTCCGAGCCAATAATTTCTGCATGCTCCTCGAGGACATTCTTCTGCCCTCGCGGAAGCCGCCGGCTTTCGAGAACCATCTAATTTGGCGATTGAAACCCAGAGGAGACGGGGCATGTAGTTTTACTGGCTATTAATCTTGACCTGAGTTCGGTGTGTTCAAATCGTCTTAGAACTCGAAGAATGTATCAGGTACGTGTGTTAAATTCGTACTTGCTCTTCGCGCCGCCTGTTCCCATTGCTTGGCGAATCTTCAACTCTTCGGAAAGTGTAAAGTGTTCAGAATTCATTTTAGTCAATATTCTTTTCGTTTTTAAACGATTTTATTTAGCTTCGATCCTCTGTTTGTTTGTATGTTTGTATGTTTGTATGTATGTTTCAAATCTGGCAACTCAAATTTCACCCACTTTCAACTATCCAATTGTCTTGAAACTTTGCAAGCGTGCGTAGTTTGGATGACAATACAATATTCTTTAAAAAAATTAACCCCGAGCGGGTGGAAAAATTACCCAGACATCAATAAATGTAACCCGTAGCCACAAATCCAAACGACTTCAAATGAGCCACTCGCATTAACGAAACAAAATATTTTAATTGCGGGATACAGATTGTAATGTGACATGAAATTGATAAACTGTAGTTGATATTCCACTTGCCAACCGGTTCTTCAGCTTCTGGTTGCACATGGTGCCCCACGATTTTATTTAAAGTGATATTAACACCATCAAAATACAAAGTACAAGAAAATAATTATTTTTTAGTTTTTAGAGCATTTTAATTTAGTTTTTACTACATTTTTAATAAAATCGTTTAACATATGTTGTTTATATATTTATTATTTAGAGACTACATAGCGTTTGATAAGACGAATGTCCGTATTATTCCTAATGGGTGCAGCCAAAATGTTCGGATAGCAAGATACGATCAAAATCATCATTCTACAGCTCAATTAATTACAAGAGGTACATGCTCGTTAATGCGGCTGGCCATTTACCGTGTTTAATAGGATTTTATTTAACTAATTTACATATATTATATCACAATGAATATTCAATGAAATGCTGCCTCATTATCGTTTCATAGAGGTATCCGGTCATTATACAAAACAGGCCGCTTAATAAAGAGTGTAAAACCACGTGTTTAAGTTTCATACTCGGTAGAGCAGTGGCCGGTTTCGTAATATCCTTTGTGGAGTCGGAATACATTGTATCGAGCAATCAACTACTTAGACTAAATTACCATCAGATGTTAGACACGCGTCACCTTGCGCCGCGTCGTTTTCAACGAATCGGAATAAAGGACTTTTCTAAAGATGCACGTTTGTAGTATCACAGGAATTACTATTATTTGACGGTGAGAGATCGACCCAGCAATCCCCTCTGCTACCCAAGTACCGTCAATTAGTTATCGATACCCCTCGCGAGGACTGGGCCTTGTCGTGGCACGCAGAACTCGATACCTCGCAATTATTCTCCGCGCGACTAAAGATAACCCAGAGGCTGGCGGTCAGGTATCGACCTTTGGGCGTTGCGGAATGGCTCGGGTGGTTCGTTAAATCGACGGAGCCAGGGCAACGTGTCCGCCCGGAGGCAACCCCGGGCCTCGTATTGTTGCAAACTATTTCGAGATCGTGTGATCTCGCGCGCAACAGCTGCGCTATCTATCACCAACAATGATTCAGTGATCGTGGTAACGGCGCTCGCTTCTGCTGCTCCGTTTATAGAGTGTAAACCGAGAAAGGACGAAGAGGGAGGCCGGGGGAACGGGAGAAAGAGAGAATGGAGAGGCTCGTGCCAGGCCTGTGATCTTCAAAGTATAGGCGAGAAGCTTTTATCCTGCGCGCTCGGGCTAACCTGTCGCGCTGACACCTCTTCGGTGCGACGGGCGCGCGACACGCTGTTTGAGAGACCGTATCCGGATCTGATTTCGTGGATCGTCGCGGTACCACGAGGAAAGATCTGTCCCTCCCGCCGCTTTCTTCTCAAGCTTCTCCCTAGTGGCCTCTTTGACTAACTCAACTACTTTACCGCGAGTGCACCGTAGATATGGATGTAAATTTGTGTGGGTTGGATATCGGGTGGCAGGCTTCAAACCGCCCATTTCCCATGATCCTGGAACCTCACTCGATCATGCGTTCTATGTATGACCAATCTTCTTGTCAAGCTACGAAACATCTCCAAGATCAGGCAGAAAACAACGCAGCCCCGTATTTTCCACTTTATTAACCCTCTCACGAACCTCACCATCCCTCCCTCCTCTCACCTCTCCTCCGTTCGCGAGCCGGTCTGAAATCTCTCTGTCGCAAGGGTTGAAATACCGTCGGATCGAGGCGTTTCCTCTTATCGAGTGGAACGAGACTCCGCGCCAGGAAAGAAAATGTAAATCAGACCTTGGGGTTTGGGAGGGACGGCGGAGCCTGTTCGCGCCCCCGACACGAGGAGGAAGGGCCCTCTTGGGGAGGGGTGAGAGTGCCGATCGGTGGCCCCGGTGAACGTGTGCACGCGTCGTTCTGTGCGCGCGCCTGTGTGTCAGTCTGGTTGGTTCAGGATGGTCGTGTCTGTGAGGGAACCGTCGGTCCGTCGATGCAAATGCAACTCTCGTCGGGGGTTGGTTGTTTCGTCGCCCGGTGATATATCGCCCCTCTTGCGCACAAAACTCTCTCTCTTTCTCCTCTCTTCCCGCTTCTTCCGCCTCTCGCCGGCGAACTCGACGTATTTTCGAGCCCCGGGGGCCGACGCTGCCGGCTCTACGCTACGGACTCGTCTATTTTTTTTCCCTACCCTCCTTTTTCCTTTTTATACGTCCCTCGGCTGGGAGCAGGCTTTAGGCGGAGCCGGGGCCGACGTCGCTCCTGTATTAGTTTTTACGAGGATAATACACAACGCTTAAAGGGATAAGGGATTAAACGGGCCCAGCCAGCTGACCAGCAATCCCTTCGTGCATATATCCGCGACGCCTGGCGCGATCTGCTCGCACCCCTTCGTCTGTGACTGCAGATACCGACGAGAATTCAGAAACTGAAGCTGCCGCCGGACATTTCCACGACGATCCAGGTAGCTGTGGGTGAATTCGAACGTGACCTGCACTTGCTTTCATCCACAGCTTTAATTTCGCTGACATTTCTGTGTAGGGTACTTTTCATGGTAATATATCGTTGTTTGAATATCTCTTTACAATGGATTCAATCCTGAAACTCAATTATTATCGAGCCTAGTGCAGGAAGAATGTACTAATATCCACGGTCTATTCTCTCTTCCCAAACTTCCCCCTGAAAATTCTATGAATTTGACCAAGACCGATGGGAGACGCGACGAAAAACTAAAAGGGAACCTGCCGGAAAGGGTGATCGCGCTTTTGCGAAAGCCGCGGTCGCTCGGGCTCAGCCGCTTCTGGAGAAAGCGTCATAAATAACATCCGAACTTCGGATCCACTCTTGTTCTCTCTTTCAACGCCCTTCCCTGACCACCCCCTTTTTTTTTTGCCTGCGCCGTGTCCCGCTTGTATCCGCCGCGTGGCTTCTCATCCCGCGGCGCTTCGAGGGGCGTAGCTCGATCTCAGAGCCGACGGAGGGCCGCGGAATATGAGCAAAAGCTACGAATAAGAGGGTGGACGGTGCGCTACATTCATAAATAACCGGGTACGTGACAATGTCGCCGCGTTACGCCGTGTTTTCGCGTCTGGGAAATAAAGGGCGGCAGCCAGGGGGTGCGGGTTTCCCTCGCGTGCAGGGAACTCGCGGTGTGCGCCTGACAGAAGACCTTGTCCTCGTTTTGTCGGAAATTCGGTGACGATATTTCATGCATCCGCGACGCCCGTGGTAGCTGGATACTTCTTGCCGGTGAAACGAAACTTTTACCAGCGCGCGGGCAGGCAAGCGTAACCGTAGGCAAGTGTGCAAACCTATAGGAGTCACCGTACCCTCCCGCGTGCTTCCATTCGTACCTAACACTCGAACACACGTCCACCCTCGCATCGGAGAGTTCCGTTTCGGCCGACAGCAGTACCACGCGTGCCATGTACGTATTTCGGTATCACGTGAGGAGAGCGATGCACGAACAAGCGCGAAGCAACGCGGGCTTCGGATATGCCCAGCGTGCACGCCAGGCCGCGAAATAATATATGTATGCGGATGCTAATGCATAGACGTTGGCCCGTGCCAGATAGAGGCGGCTTCGGCCCGCTGGTGTACCCTGTCTCCGCGTTGAGTGCATACTGCAATATTTACCCTCCCTCCCCTGGATTCGGCGGGACGCGCGGCTCCTGGTGCACGGGGAACGATAAAGTAGCGGGCGAAGTTGTCAGACACCTTGACGCCCGCTGCACCGTGGCCCTGGGAATAATTTAGCTCGTCTCTGGAAATGTATCGCGGAATTGACTCCGGGCGGATGTTCCGCGGTGGTGTTTTTCAGGCTCGCGGAACTCAGCCTGATCTCCGCGACATTTATCTCCTCGCTAATTTCCCGCAGATTGACGCGCGCGATGCGAGCCCGCTGGCGGGAATAAAGTTAATAATAAGTAGAGATGAAACGACAAGAGACGAGTGGAAAGGAGATCACTGATATTCCCAAGTTTCTAAGTAGGTACATAGCAGGGATATGCAGTTTCCACTGGTATAAAATAGAGATCAGTAGATTCAGCAGTGTGTACACGGACAGTGTCTATGTACAATATTTTTTGCTACGTTAGCAGAGGCTTGGAATTCGCAGTTGTGGCAGTGAAGCAGGTACAACTGAGGACAGACGTATCACGTGGACACTGCGAAGTTTAATCTCTCAGTTTTATCTTCATGACTTTAGCTACACGTTCGAGATCTTCAGGACTAGTATGTCACGAAACTTGGTGCCGTATATCTACTAACAAATCGATCATTGCATCACGAGTGCCCTCCCTTAAGTGGCAATCTCGGACGGTTTTTCTCGATCGCAATCGATGTGGACGCGTTCGCGGAACTTGAGGACAGAGGGGAGGGAGGCCTAGACCGGAGATAGGAACAATGAGGAAGGAATTCGTACGGAGAAATCTGCGGTGGACGGGTGATTAGTCTCGTCAGTTCGTTTGTTGGCTGATCGTCGTCCCGATAAAGAGACCAGAGGGCGCGGGGAGGAGAGGGCCGCGGTACAAGCGCGATGCAAAACGCTGGTGCACTTCTATGTACCCCGTTCCCCGTGGGTGCACGCGCGCGCTCGCGCGCGTACAGGTCTGCCGCGTGTACAATACCAGCGTCGATGTAAGACAATGCCGTGATTATCTATCCCGACTGCCTTGTAAGGGGGATTGTACCACGGAGAGAGTATCCATGGCTTGTCGACACGGCCGCGGCCACCTAAGACATTATATTAACATGCAGGATAGGCTTAAGTGTCCTGGCGTGGATGTTGCTACGGCCGGGCCCCGGCTGTCGTTGTTGGATGACGAAAAAAAGAGGCAAGAGGAAGAGGGAATAAAGCAGAGGCTCGTCCGCTTGGAATAGATTGTCTGAGATGCTTACGAAATGGAGTCGATGATGGGGTGAATAGTGCCGGTCAAAGGTCCGCAGAGTCTCACCGCGTCAGAGTAATGTTGAGTAGGCAGAGGACGATGGGCTGGATTAAGTGGACCGACTATTAAAAGAGAATCGAAGATAGATAGAAGTAGGTAGAACCAGCATATAGACGATTCCCAAGCAAGTAAATCATTTCCCAGTAAATCAGTTTCCACGGACATCGAGGAAATAAAGTCGAATATCGGTGTACATCAAGTGAAATTACGCGAATGACAGAGGGATGGGGCGAAGGGTAGGGGCGGGGGGGGAATAGAAAGACACCGGGGTCCCGACCCCAGCATCCACTTTCGCGGCTTTCTTTGTCGGCCTTTTGTCAGGCTGTGAATTAGATCGCGTAATCCCGTTTGTATACGAAATGACACCGTCGCTTCGTACGGCTGACATTTAGGCAGCGCGCTAGTCCCGGGCCATTGTCAGCCTGTAATTGACTCCGATTGGAAGATTGGATTTGGATCGTCGCTACTCCTCCGTGGGGGTGCCAGCGCGAGCAAGGAGGCTCGGTTCGACGACGAATTCGTTTCCACGCTGCCAGACACTTCGTTAAGTTCAATTATCCGGGGAGGGGTTATCGATATGACTGGCACCGGCCGCTGAGGGGCGAATTCCAACTTTGCCTCGCTTATTCTCGGAGACATTCGCGCCACGGCGGCCCCACCGACGCTCCCTGCTCCGTAGACTGTTCAAACTTTTAATTACTCGGTTTTAATAAATATCGACACACGTCGGGCCACGGACAATTTAGACAGCCGAGCGATTGGGGAGCGATTGGGTGTTGCGAGGAGATCTTGAATTAGGGTAAGTCCGGGTGAGATGGTCATATTTTCGTTCGGAGCCTCCTACAGCAGCTTAAACTTCACAGTGGATTTACAAACCTTTAAGGGGTTGTGCCTACCTGCAAGGTCTGAAAACACAAGTATTTTCGGGATTTTTTTTTTAACAAACTTGAAGAGTTTTTTTAATAAACTTGTATGTATTCGAAAGTGTAAATGTTAAACTACTCGTGGTAATTTTTCCGATGGAAAATATAAATAAATAAAAAAAATATCAGCGATCTCCCGGCAGCGATTCTTTTTCAGTAGTTTGCGGTGACCATTCTAATTCTAACCTAGTTCATCTGAAATAAAGAATTCGCGGGAATTTAGTTAGTATATTGGATTATCTTGTCCTTGATCGTTCATTATCCCAAAATATTAATTTGCCACAAAATAGCGGCTTCTCATAGCAAAAGTATCGATTTTCACTACAGAATCGCGCTCATGTTTCATCACTTTTCATCTGTAAAATAAAAACTACGCAACGGAAACGAAAAAGCCACGATTAAGGACAAGATAATCTAATACACTAACTAAATTTGGTCGAACGTTTTATTTCTGTTGAACCAGGTCAAAGCTACAGTGATCACCGTAATAAAAAAAACGCTGCCGGAAGATCGCTTATAACTCCATTATTTATTTACATATCGCATTGCAAAAAAAAAACTACAAGAACTTTAAAATATATACTTTCGAATATACAACCGTTTATTTAAAAACTTCTTTAAATTTAAAAAAAGAAAATCCCGAAAGTACTTGAGTTTTCAGACAATGCAGGTAGGCATAACCCCTTAAAAACGTTCTATTCCAACAGTTTTAACTAAGAATGTTGCTCGTCTATAACACTTTGTACCCACGTGAAAAAAATACTGTCACTGCCCATCTCTCCCGTATGACCATCTCACCCTGACCTACCCCATAAGTAGCAGAAATTGTAAGTCGCAAAATTGATCTACGTAACGCTTGCGGCAGAGTAACAAAGCTCTAAATCAGGAACGTTGTCGGGGATGTACAGTGCACACTCGTTGCTGTTTCGTAAATTTCACCCACTCGCCCCGTCCCATTCCGTGCACTTTGCTACCGGCGGAATGAAATCGCGGAGATCGATACCCTTTCCGTCTCGAAACGCGGCCAACTTCCTGCACGGGGAACATCGTCCCCCTTAAATATTCACGATGCCGCTCGCGTTATTCAGAATCCCGCCGCGGAACCGGCACGCAATTAGACAGTTTCGCGGAAAGCAACGCGCGGCTGGCAGGCAACGAGGCTCGGAACAGCGATCTAGAGCCTAGCAGAGGAATGCATGGGATTCCAGGTCTGCCCGCGATCGTGTTTCATAAGACCGTAAAACGGTCTGTCATTAAACGCGAACCTGGCCGCCGGCGGTGCCTCTTGCGGTCGCCCTCTCTTTTCTAAGTAAAAAAAAAAAAAAAACGCCGCCTCGAGAGGCGTACCTTCGTCACGGACGTTTTTCGCGTGTTTGCGGTTTCCCTCGCCGACGGGGAGGACTCGTCCCGCGCGTTCCACGCGCTCGATTCTTTCGGCATCTTCCCTAACAGGGGCTCGAATATCCCGTGGAGTAAGACCTCCGCAGAATTATGGCCCCGATGTTTCGGATTATCGATGTGTACGCGCTGCGGTTTGCGGACTTTCCACGCGGTTTCGCGTATTTGCGAGTGCGGTCGCGGTCGTGGCCCTTTGCTGTTTTACAGGCGCTCGTGATTTTTGGCGGTATCGTACGGGAGGGACCGATGATGCGGTAATTAATTCGCTGGAAATTGTTGGCTGAGCGGACGCGGCGTTTCTGTTTCTTTCTGACGCAATCTTCAGCGTTCATAAAACTCAGCAATCTGCTAAATGGCTTTGCGATCAATGGATTTGTTAGCATCTAGCCGCCATTAAAGGAAAGCCCTTTCTTCGCGACCTGGATAACGAACCTACCATCGATTTTTCCCATACGTTCTCGGGAACGCTCGCCCGGAGCGGTCCCCATTAAATCACGCAAAAACGAACGCCATTAGAGGAACGACCGGCTAAAGAGTTCAGATAAGAAAGTAATTAAAGCTGCCGTGGCAGTGTCCTTAGCGGCGGCCGCTGGGTTTCATAGCGCATTGTGCGCCATCCACGATTCTTTCGCCGCGGGTTAATCGACTCGATCGAGCCGCCATTAGCGTTTCTTTCGCGGGCCCGCTGCCACGGAGTCGATTATGCACGGCACCTACGCGAAACGTTCCGACATAATTAGCGTTCTACGTAGGGAGCCGGACAATAGTGGGACTTACTAATGTCCCTCTCGTTCGCCTTAGAGCGCGGCAACTCGAGCGCGAGCTTCTGCTCACGACCTGCGCTCCCTCGGGCCGATTTCGTCGCGTCACGGCCTGACTATCAGCCTGGTCATGGGGTACCACACTGGGCCCGCTGCCGCGAATAATAATACAGTGACCCAGTGACCACCGTGTGGTCGCTACCCCTGCTGAGCACGGTCGATGCACGCTTAATCATCGGAGTTTCTAGAATATCCGCCTCCTAATCAAGAGTCCCCACGACAATCGTAGGAAATCAAACACAGCGCGACGCAGTCCCCAGCGATTAATTCGTCTCCTCGTGGCTCGTTCAGCGGCCAAGAACAAGTCCCCGATTCCGCCCAGCGATAGGCGTTCCTCCTGCTTTCTTGCGGGGCCAGGTAGGTTTTTATTGGGGCTCGTGGATCGCCTATGAGATCGGTTCAAGCAAAAAGGAAGCAGGGTGTGCAGCCTCGTTGCACCGAGCGTCAGTGGCCCCGTGGTGAATCAAGTTGTGTTCATCGGTGGTGCGGCAGGGGGTCGCTGGCCGGCGGTATCGCTCCTATAGCATCGTTCTGGTATGACGTCGAGTCGCGTTACCTTTAAGCAACTGGAATAATCATAACGCAATTATAATCGCGTACGTCGAGCGAGTCTGGGCGAAAGTAATCGACGGCACCGAGGAAGTATCGGCGATGCCACTCGTGGAAAGGTGGCGTTTTTAGGGTAAGCAGGCCAGTAGATGGACGGTTTAGCGGATTCCGATGTTTACATCAAGGTGTTTGTTAGAAATATCTGTTGTATTAGGAAAAAATCAAAAGCTTTGCACGTAAAAATGTATAGATTTAAAAAGAAAAATTATTGTAAGTAAAAGAATTAATGTATTTAAGCATAAAATGATGAAAATTCTATGCATAGCCCGTTTCACCAGATGGATTATAGGGCTAGTAGATGGACAGTTTAGAACCAACAGATTGACGGGTGTCTGGCTAGACGTATAAAAGGTTTATTAGCTATAGTAGTGACCTAGATTAAGACATTTTTTTGTTAAAATATAGTTTATTTCATCAAAATTAAAAACGTATGCAGTCTTCATAGTCCGAAAACTGTGCAACAGGTTATGGGCCCAGAGTGCAAATAAAGTGAGGTTATATCTATCCTAAAGTGATCAGACGTATTGATATAAGGTATATATTTTTTGTTGCTTGCCATCTAAATTAAAAGAAAAATAAGGTACCTACGTACAAGTAAATCTGTAAACTTTTTGTTTATTTAAAAAAAAAACGGCTTCAGGAGGTTCAATTCTATTCCCTCCATCTACTGGGGTTAAGTTAGAAAATCCACACCAGTACATGGACAGTCATTTTTATAAGTTCTATCGTTTTATTTTTCTTTGTTTACGCGTTTATTTATAAATTGTTAATATTTCAATACAATCATCTATTACATACCTCTCTGCAATACGTTCAAACTCATTTTTTATTAACTTGAAGGCACGAATACGCTGAGCAATGGCTACTAAGAATCGAGCGACCAGCGCATACTGGCGTTAAGCCGTACATATAGATACTTTTTCGCATACAAAAAAAAAATTCAATAAATATATTAATGTTTTATTAAACAACAAACTTTTTTTTCTACAAAATAAAAAAAAAACAATAATATAAATTAAAACTCTAGTTCCTTCAATATTAACGATTAACCAACGATTCGTCCATCTACTGGCCTGCTTACCCTAGAAGGGACGGACAATCGATGCCGACGTATTAATAAAACGTGGAGGAATCGAAGGGGAGGGACCACGCGTCGGGCTCCTCTCGCCTGTTGTTGCGACCGGCATTTATCTTGTCGTCGGTGCATACAGCAACGGGGACGCGGCCTCAAATGAAAATTTATGAAGCGCGGATTGGAAGCTGCGGAGGAGGCGACGCCGCGCGCGGCCACGCTCCGGAATTAAGTCGCTTTCCGCGTGAATTATGACGTCTTGTAGCGGACGTAGCCGGTGCAGCCGATTCCTCCTGCGATAAACTAGACGCGTCTTTGATTTTGCGCGCGCCGCATTCCATTGACACGGATAACGTTTCCCTCGTTGATTGCACCGCGACGTATCGGCGCTAGGATAACGACGGGGCGAGCTACTGATTCGTGGCGTTTGGTATCCACTCGATTGCGACGCGAACGAGATTGAATCAGGGGTATCGGTTCGATTTGTTCAGCCAGAGTTAACTGGAGTGTCCGTTTCCGTGTGTTTGGCGCAAGAGAAGGGGACACCGCATTCTTACAAGTTTTCTGAGCAATGTGGCTGTCTGTTCCCCGGCAATTAATTCGCTTATCACCGCCGTAATCTCTATGCCGCGTCCGCATCACGGAGTCACCTGCGCCTTAAGAAAAGAGTATTCCAGCGGCGCGGCGCACGCGTAAGAAACTTGCCAATCTCTTTTTCTTCCTCCCTGTTCTGGCTTCATCTCGAGTTCCAAGCTCCATCTAGCCGTCGCTGGAGTCTCCGGGTTGGCGTCAGGTGAATTTTTTGGTAGGACGATCCCGGCCGGGGAACGGTGGTGCATCGTTAATAAAGAATACGCCTTGGGCACGCATACCATTGGCGCTCGCGAGCCCAGCATCTCGTTATTCGATATTAATAACGAGCCAGCCAGCCAGCCAGCCGGAGATGCCCCCTTCGCGACCGCCCCCTCCCCCAGATTCGAATCATTATAATGATCCCGCTCGCTACCGGTTAAAACTTAAAACATTCCTGCGGCGGGGGAGAGGACGAAAGAAAAGGAGAAGACAGGAACGTGCTCGTTCTTTCTGATGCTACACTCGCTGGCTGACGGTCATTTGGTACTTCTAATCACGTGCCTCTCCGCCCCGGGTTATAAATGACCCTTTGCTTTCGTCTCGTGCTCCATCTTGCGTCCCCTGGCTGCCTCGTTTTTTCGCCGGCTACGCCATTCGATCCCTACGGTTGTCCCTGGCCCCAGCGACGAGCGTCGAGCGTAGACGATCCCCTTCGCGAGACAGCTGATTCCGACGCGGAACCGTAGATATCCGGGAAATCTCTTGGATCGACTATGAAGTTACAATTCACCCACATCTGCTGTTCAAACAGCACCGATCGTGAGTCACCTTGCTTGTCCACCCCGAGGAAACGGTAACGGTTCCCTCGAGGTCCGCGAGCATCAGGATTCGAGCACGTTGATCCACACACGGTCGGCCGGGGCGAGGTGCACGGGTCACATTCCATCCAGCATTATTTCCTCGCTAGCACCGACCGAGACCAACAAAAGGCAGCTCCTTTCAAAAGGAACTCACCCCGTGCTCCTTCACCCTTTCCCCCTGCCCACCTTTGGTTGGTTCGCCGTCTTTTCTCTGCCTTCCTCGTTTCTTCTGCTCCCTCGTCCACGGACCGGGCCTCATTAATAGTATTCACCGGAGAAGATTCCAGCTTGATCGCGTTGCGCGCTCGCTTCTCGGATACGAGAGGCGATATCCCACTCTCCCTCCACCCCTCCTTGCTCGAGCCGCATATTTAAAGTTTCTAACGAACTTCGGATGATACATGGGTTTGCCGGATTAGGCGACCGCCCTGGGGCACACGGCCTCTTCGGGTTCCTCGGGCCGCGTGGTCTTCGTCATCGGGCCACGTCCATGGTATTTTCGGCCTCTTGGTATTTTCTTTGTCGACTCTGTGCTTTTCCTCGGCATGGAGAGTACACGGCGCGGCTACAACACTGATCCGTGGGAGTATTCGTGCACTTTGGTACCTTGTCGAATTATTGCCCCTGGCGACAAGTGGAGTCTCAACCCCGTCGCAACCGTGCAATCCTGTTATTTAATTCCTGTGGTTGGCAGTCTAGGTTTTTTGGCAGAAGAACGTCGACAATATAACATCTAATTTGTTCGTTGTAATAAATGAAAGCAGTAAGGTGAATGTCCCAATTTCTGCTCATTTAAGAGGTTACTCGTCATAAAGAAGGTGTGAAAAATTTGTTTGCGATCAGAACTTGCAGAGTAATTGATTAATTCTTTAATAATAAATCAACTAATTCAAAAACTATTTAAGAAATATATTTCAAGGTGCTTAAGTATTAGTAATTTGTAATTAAATACAGTGCTCTAAATGTCTGCATTTCAGTTCACGAAAAATAGCGATGTACGTATTTCTACTCACCATTCGTACCAATTTCTGCTCACATAATGTGTTACCTTTTCAGGTAAAAATAAGTTACATCTTTTATGGAGATGTTTTATAACGCAACAGTAAAACATAAAATAATGATTAACAAAAAATAAAATAGCTTCGAATAGAAATAGAGGTTACAGCATATATTGAATTGTCAGGTTATGTTACTAAAATAGAGTAGAAATGCAGACATGACGGTGATTCACTTGACCCTAAACCTAATTACCTGTTTTCTACTTGAAATAATAAAAAATAGTACAAAATCTACATCCAGAGCACAATACGGTATCTGTTTTTATTATTAAATAAGAACTTTTATTGCACAAACTATTTTCTGCCTAATTATCATCGAATACCAATAGTGACGTTGTTCCTTAGTACAACCAGCTAGAACACGGTCGAAAAATCATGAGTCTCTCATTTTAAAAGTTTTTCGTAGCTTATGCTGCACTTTGATTAGCCCCAAGCTCGTGCAACACTCGCGTAAACGTTCAAATACAATCAAATCAAATGTACAAACGTAACGCTTATAATAATAAGAAAAATACGAAATGTGCAGAAATGGGGACATGATCAAAAAATGGGACAGTCACCTTAGATTGTAATCGTTTCAAACCCACGAAAAAGTCAAGATTTACTGACTCAATTTTCCTCGAGGACAGAATCCAGAAGCGCCTCCCGCTAATTGTACAACCCCTGCATGCGTTTCCGCTGATCGCGTCTACCAGTTCCATGCGAGCTTCCCTCTAAAAATTGGTACCACGAGCCAGAAGAAGAAGCATGCAAAAGACGATGAGGACCTCCTCTCGCAACCCTCCGTTTTCCTATCAGCTTCTCCGCCACGGAAATTCCTTATCGCGGGCGCACTCTGTACACCTCGACGAGCCACCTCGATTATCATTCCCAACCCGAGCACCCAGCAGCCGGAGCTGTTGGCCGCTGAGGATGAAGCCACCCGGAGGCAGCGTTCGCCGAAAGAATCCCACGAATGTGTATCCAATCAAACGTTGACCCGAGGCAAGAAAACATCCTCGCCGGCAGCAGCACCATCTCCTCGGAAGGTGCACTCGTTGCAGCGTGTACGCGCGCGAGGAAGGGGGTGTGAGGCGGGGTGGTACACCCACATCGTGCGCGGCAGGAAGCGACGGGGGGTCGCGTGATTTGTGGCTGCCCCGAGAAGTCACACAGCGGCTGATATATTTTACGGGCGGTCGTCCTCTCCACCCTCCTCCAGCCTCTTCGCCTCCTTCTCGAGCATCTCGGCCGCAACGGGGATATTCTTGCTCCCTCTTCGTTCGTCGTTCGTGGCATCCACGGTGTCTCGTCGCTAGCCCGCGAGGGGCCAGCAGCCCGACATTGTGCCACATACACGGCCGGTCAGCCGCCTTTACACGCGGCTACATCGTATTTACATGAGAAAGGAGTCGCCTCCAACCTCCTCCCCCTCCGACCCGCGGACCTGCATCCCTCCCGCCCCCGCTATGCCTGACGAGGCGCCCCTCGAAGCTCCCTCCAGTGTAAACACGGTTCATCATTATCGCCGGGGGAGCCTATATTTCAAAGGCCACGGCGCTCGCCTCTTTACGCTTGTCCCCCGTCACTTTGGACACGGCCAACCCCCGCTCCCTCTCACTATTTATAAGCATCGCCCTGGAACGGTGTCGCGACTAATTCCTGCGTTTCATACGTTCTCCCTCGCCGGGAAAATTGTTGCGGTGCACCGCACAGTGGAGAGGAAAAAAGTCTTAAAATGAAAGTTGTATTTTTGTGTATCCATCACTGTGTCCTGATAGCCAATGGACCAACGTATCTAATCTGTATGACAGCTGTGTCATATTCATGTTAATTCGCAAAGAAAAATTTATCTGAAGTTGACCTTTCGTATTCTAACGGGAAACGTGTCAATATTCGTACGAGATTGTCGATTTTTTCTGAATTCCTCTAAATTTTTTTATTTTTGTACCTCATGTATTTCGAATGTGTATAGTCTCAGCTTATTCGTGACATAAATACTTTTCGAAATCTCTTCACCGTAATCCCACTATACAACTTCAAATGAAGCTACCTAGTATTTCAAGTTTTTCACGGGAAGTCTGAACTGGATGTTTAAATAATTATGAAACACAATGTTCACGGGGTTTATTACTATTTCATTGGTTAAAAATGCTTCAATTTTATTAATGTTCCTGTCCATATAACCGTTGGCTATTAACAAATAATATAAAAAAATTACTAAAAAATATTGGGAAACACCGAAGTTCTGAGATTTTTTCCGCGAATCCTATTACATACCCCACTGTACCACTCACTGCGGGCAGCGAGAATCGAAGGATGGCAGGGTGAACGCGGGGAGGGAAATTAACAGTGTGCTTGGGAGTGCGAGTGGGTGGATGGCACTTGGCCCACATGTTACAAGACTGTGCCGTCATCTTACCGCAGGGGTGAGACTCGCGGCTTATTGTCACCAGGATCGTAAGTCAAATCACCGATGAATCAAGGATTACGCCGCTGGAAATCCGGCGAGCAGAGTTAAAAAGCTGGCAGTGGCGTTATCGGCGCGCGGTAATCGCGAGGAATACAATCAAAGGCGTGCATCGGGGTAATCCAACGCGAGAACGGAACGGACGGTTGTGGTCCGGCCGGGCTTCACGCTCGTCGATTATCGTTATCGCGCTCTATGCGTGCTCCCTGGGCCCGAGAGGGAGAGAGAAAGAGAGAGAGAGGGGGAGGGGGGGTTATAAAAGAATTTAGACGCGGCGGAGTATTATCGGGATATCCACGGTGAGATAGCGGGGGGAACGGTGTTGGAAAGACAGGTTGGTCGCCGCGGGGGTCTACCGCGAGGAACGCATGCAACCAACGAGCAGAAGAAGAAGAAGAAGAGGAAGAGGAGGAAGAGAAAGAAGTGGAAGAAATGGAAGAAGAAGAGGAGGAAGGAGCGGAGGAAGAAGAGAAGAATAAGACAGGCCAGCGGCAGAGTGCTCGCGCGAGCTCGGATACATACCTGTAGAAGCGGTCTCACCCACACGAGTGCGACGCACAGGGGCCACGTGTAGAGACGGGGCGCGCGTACGCGACCACTATGTGTATATGCACTCGCGTTTTTGCCTCGCCGCTTTTTAATGCTTTTATGCCCACCGCGGACGAGCTATCGGGGATCTCGCGTCGTAAGTCTGGAACTTTATGTTTGCGCCGGCTAACCTTCCTCCTTTGCCGTCCCACCTTAACTTACGATTCCCTCGCACGACCGTTCGCTGCTTGCTTTCGCCTTGCTTGAGACGTCTCCCGTCGTCGTCGTCGTCGTCGTCGTCGTCGTCGTCTTCTCGTCCTCTCGTCCTCTCGTCCTCGTCCTCCTCCTCTCCGTCGTCATCGTCGTCGTCGTACTCCTGCTTTCTTCTTTTCCACTCTCGGCTGCCGCTGCTGTCGTTGGCGATAGCGGCGCCGGCGGCGATGGCGCTCACGGTTTACCTGCGCGTCGTAGATTATCCCCTGGTCAGTTCGTTCGGCAGCGAAATTTCCTGCAGAACATAAATTCCGCGATTGAGTCACCGCCGGGGACGGATTTCACGCGATTGGATCCCTGGTCGATGTACTCTTCGGTCCTCGACGGAACCTCGAGCTCGATGGCGACAGGGTCCCGCGAATTAATGATTCGTGTGATTAGTGCAACGAGGTGAAAGTCGTTTGCTAGTTTCTTCCGGCGGCGGAGCTAATCTCAGTCTGTATATTACAGTGAATGAGACGAACGCAAAAAGATCCCTAATCACAGCGGCGAAAACGATACATGGTATCGCTTCGGACACCGCTAGATTGTGACCCAGGTACGTCACTATACTTCTTCCACCAACTGTCCATCGAAAACCATTAAACCTCGAACCTCTGGCGTGCGTCTCGCAAGAGTATCAATAATAAAGCTTCATTGCACCGCGGGAGACGTCCGGTGAACCTACGCGCGCACCATAGAGCGAACGGCCAGTTAAAGTTCGTGCCCGTGCCTCCGCATCGATGCTACCTTGAGATATCGATACCCCGCCAGGACAAGAGATAGAGCGAGTGCGGGCCAGGGGAAGACGTGGGGCCGAGGGAAAGGTTATAGACACTCTCAGCCATCCGCGGAGCCACTAATGTATGTAATTGATCTATTGTGCGATGCATTAGCCCTACGGGCACCAGATAGGTTATCCTCGAGCCCGGAGGGTGGAGGTTCCCCGAAGGTGGTGGAGTGCGAGCAACGGGAAAGGACCTTGATGGAGCGAGGCGAACACAGAGGATAGGGATCCCTGAATGGGAAACGGATTCAGCCGGCTCGCTTATTAGTTCTTTGCGTCATTAGATTAGGCTAATGCACCCTGGGTACGGGCGCCAGCTATTTTCTCCAGGACCAAGCCTTCTCTCCCGGCTCCTCGTCAATGACGCTCAATTGCATTGTCAACGTGCCCCTTTCGCGCAGCTCCCCACGAGCCCGTGAGAAACAGCAAAGCAGGGGATTCTGAATGTTTCGTTCCGTTGAGTCGCGATCGGGGAAACTGGAAAGTGGAGCGCTCTTTAGGCGCGCCGAGGTCAAATTAAGATTGCTCAAGATCGATCGAGTGAAAGAAGTAAACTCCTGCGGAAAAGGCTACGAACGCGTACGCTGCTCGTACGGGATTTTAAAGTTCGACCACTGATTGGACGTCCCCCGGTTCGTCCTTCCAATTTGCATCCATCAGTTAGACCGCAATTTGCGGTTCCCCAGTTTCTAGCGTCTGAACGAGGCTGCTCGCGAAGTCGTCGCATCCGGGCACGCGGTACTTTTTCCAATTTCAAAGATAACCACCGCTTGTTATTCCCTCTTTAAGCGAGACGGTCGATGACACCGCGGTGGTGCAGCCGGGCCTTGTCGACACGTCACCTCGCATGACTCAAAGCAACCCCTCCTCTTTTCTTCGGGGTTAGAACCCGGCGTAACTGTTTATGCGGTCTACCGCAGCCAGGCCATTGACATATTTTGACTTTGTCGCTGGTTTCCAAGCACCCTCTCCTATTCCACCGCGCGTTCGTTACCCTGCGGTCACTTGGAAGGAAATCGTGCGCTTAGCCGGCAGATGCTTGTAATTGGAACAGGATATCGCGTATTACACAGCTATCTTAGAACGAGCCGGCGTAATCTCGATGACGTCGCGGCCAATCGGTCACGGCAAATCGCCGGAAGCTCTGCTTTTGTTTTCACTTGTCCTGCTTTCCCAGGGCATTTAGATTCAGCAGGAATTCGCGATCCGATGAGCACTGAAATCGATGGTCGGTACGGAGCTTGTTAAGCTCACGCAACGAGCGGTCTTCCGACGTCGATTCCAACTCTATCTCCACTCTGAAATCGTATTAAGGGTCGAGGAGTCGAGGTTCTTAACCCCAGAATGGGCGAAAAGTCCAGTGGACTGACAAGGGAAGATCCCGAACCCAAAAATTAAAAAAATTCTGAAACTTTGTGAATACGTTGGGGATTTCTTCCTGGTTACAACGCAATTTCTGTTTGCTGCCCAAATTCACTCAAAGGAGATGTAACTGGCCCCTGAAAACCCGGTTATTTTCCCATTTTCTGTTATAACTCGCGAACTGTAAGACATAGCAAAAAGGTTTTAAGACAAAACTTACCTCTTTTAATTAGATCTAGCATTTGGTAAAAAAATATTTTATACTTCATGAGTTATAACACAAAATCGGAAAATAACCGGATTTTCAGGGGTCAGTTACACCCGCTTAGAGTGTATTTGGGCGGCAAACAAAAATTCCGTTGTAATCGGGAGGAAATCCTCTACATATTCACAAAGTTTCAGAATTTTTTGAATTCTCGGGTTCGGGATGTCTCCTTGGGAGAAAGAACCTGGAACCCTCGACGGAGTAAGCATCGCAAGGGAGGGCAAACTTGGTGGAGGATTACGAAGGGAAGTGAAAATTTTCTGTTACACCGAAGAAGAGATGAGCTCCACCACCGGAAGTCCTCGAGCGTCCCGCGGTGGCCGCGGGGCGGTATCGGGTCGGGCCGAGAAAACTATTATCTCGAGTTGATTATGATTGCATGACTGTGAAATTGCTCGCGGCGCTGCGCGGCACGGGCGGGTGCGGCCACGAAGGAAGCAGAAGAAAAAGGCGAGGATGGGGGGCGGGGGAGGCGGGCTTGCATGACTCCGAGTTTCTCGACAACAATCGTAACTAGCTTTCGGTAGCAGGCGTTCCGGGGTGGAACCACGCGGCGTCTTCCCACGTCAGCGTGACGGACAGACAGGCCTGACGGACTGACAGACAACGCGACCGGTAGCTTGTATTTTATTCAATGGCCCCGACGACCGAACAATTACGAGTGTTCCGCGTTTCGGCCCTACGTGGCACGCATCGCACAGGATGCGGACAACACAGGACTCGATGCAGGATACTTCGATTGTGTGCGACCGGTAATTATCGTCCAACGATTCCACCGTCGGGAGGCACGAATCCACCGATGCGCGACTAGCTGGCCAATCTAGCCGAGCTTATCCGAGGCCCGTGGTTCGATGGGATCGCTCGAGTTCCTTTTTTTGCGGGGATGGAGACACTGGCGGGCTGAGTTGTTCGGGAGGAATGGCAAAATCATTTCTGCAGATGAAATTCAACTGCCTCCCTGTCTCCCAACCCTCTGCACCACGAGCAGAGCCCCGCTCCACCGCGTTCCCCGCTGCGGGAATGAAATCTCGTCACCGTCCTCTTAATTACGCTTCCAAAAACGCCCTCAAGAGAGGCAGACATGTTCCTGCCACGGACGTATGAGCCTGAAACGGCTCATTTTCCTCCGCGATACGTCGTTCCTTCATCCACCCTCGGCCATTGTGATCCACCGCGGCGACAGGGCTGTAGAAAGGAAAAATTCGAGCAGGGAGCCCGTCACCGCGAATAATCGGGCCGCTAAACGGATCCTCCAGGAAACTCGCCGGCTCGCGTTCGTGCTCCGCTCCGTTTTCCACGGATTAACGAGTCGGCCCTTTTGTTCCCGAAAATTAGGACGCGGAAGTGGATTTCTCGGTTCCTCGTGACGTTAAGTGGCATCGTCGCCGTGGACGTCTTTTTTCCGCGCGGCGCCGGGACAATGAGCCGGTTTCCTCTCCGTTCCGTCGACGACCGCGATGAAATCTCCATGAATGGAAGATCTGTTCGGCGACGTGTTCCCCCCGGTTTAATAAAACCGTAGCGCGGGAATCGGCCCTCGCACCTAGCGGCAATTACTTTCGTACCGATGGACAAGAGACCGCGAGGAACGACGCTCATCCTCCGCCTCTCGTCTCATCCCCGTTTCTCCCCTCCTCGCTCCGTCTTCCGGGCGGCCTCGTCGCGCATCGCATTCTTCTATTTCAGCGTCGAGAAAACCAATTTCCTGGTACCTAAATTACGCGCGCTTCCGCGCTCGGGACCCCGGCGGGGCGGGAGGAGGTCGAGGAGGATGGGGCGCGAGGGTCGGGGGACGAAAAAAGCCCAGCGTAATATCGCAAGTTTCTCCGCCTCTCTCCGCCTCGTCTAGCGCGCAAGCTTCACGAGCTGAAGCGCCGCAGGGACGGCGAGAGCCCGGGCAAAAACGTTAATTTGAAAACGTCACAGTTTAATTTAAAATTACGTAAGTAGGGGGCTGCGCGCCCTTCGCCGCTCCCCCCCCCCTCTATCCTGCAACCCTCGTTTCCACTGCGTTCCTAATCTCTTTCCACTCTTTTCTCCTCTCTTCCCCACCGCCCTGCTCGCGAGATTTCCGCGCCCTCACTCTCCCGCCGCGCCAGCCATCGCATTCTTGCGATCGTGGTAATAATAGACGCGAAGTTTCGCCCGCGATTCCCGCCTTCTCGAGCACCTCTTCCGTCTACCAGTGGCTGCAATTATTCAGGGAACGAGCGGAATTCTCCTCTCCCGCGGAAGCCCGATCATCGAGCGGCACCCTCTACGCACCCCTTGGGAGGCGAAGGTATCGCAAGTCGGAGAGAATTGGAAGTTAGGGGGCGAGAGTTAGGTACTTGAAATTTTTCGCGTCTCAAAGGAACTCGGCGTACGTACCCTTGCTTTTGTTCAAGTTCCTTTTTGTTTTGTTCTGTAACTGCGACACGTCGCTGTTCACAAGCTCTTATCTCTCACGCGCATAATATAGAAGCAGGTGAAAGGTCCCGGCCTTGTTTCCACTATGATCCCATCGACGTATCCGAGTGGATGAGGAACGATGGCAGCCATAGTCTCACAGCTGCCCCTTGGCTCCAATTTACCAAACGCTTCGTAGGAATCTTCTGCGAGGTCCGCTCAGCCGGCCAGAAATATTAATGCTTCGAGGAACGCGGGGAGGGTTCCGCTCGCCACCCGTGTATACGTTCGAGATTATCGGGACGTTGCAGGCTGCGTTCCGCCAGAGTTATAACGCTCGTTGCGATAATTTAATGCGGGCTTCGAAGGTTGTAAATTCGAACTGGCAGCCATAGGTGAGTCTATGAATCGCAGGAAACGCGCGCGCAGTCCCCTCGGTTCTGCGATACGTGATCTCGAGCTCCGCGACTTTCTGTCTCGGGGATGGACTGCTCTCAGGTGTTGCCGGGAGGGTGTGATAGATAAATAATGTATGACTCGGGGAGGTAGACACCGTTGCTGCTATACAAACCCTGACAACAGAGTCACCTGAACGAATATACAAAGTATCACCATTTAATCCAATTAATTCCCAATAAAAACTCAATCGCTGTAGGGGAGACCGGGGCAGATTGTAAGAAAAAAGTTTTCACAGTTTCACAAAGCTCACGGTGTAACGCGAAGGACGGCAATCATCCCTCGAGGAGCGGCGGCCTTCGGGCTTCTCGTCGGTGCGTCCACGACAAAAACGAGCTCGCGGCGGTGTGTTTTATTCGCGGTTCCCGAATAATTCCGGAATAACGACCGTGGCCAGCCGCCGTCGTTGGTTTCGAACGTTGCCGAGGCTACGCCTCGTGGAAGACGAACACATCGGCCTGCGCAGATGGAATGTCGAAGATCGCGATAGGCCGGTGTACCTACCGCGCCGTGGAACCTGATACGAGAATCCAGCGGAGGGGCCAGGCATCTCGCGAATTTGCCGAAGTACAACCTCCGGAACAGACTTTTCGTTTTTCCCCTGCCCCCGACTGACCACTATCCCCCGTTCGCTCATTTAAGCGTCGCCTGCCTCGATGTGACCGCCGCTGGCCCGACACGCTCGGCGAGGCACTCGTAAAACTTCACCAGCCTCCATCAACGGGGGCCGCGCGTGGATCACCGGGCCCCTCTTGGGAGATCGACGAAGATCCCCCGGGTGTCCTTGACCCCCCCACGCGGCTCCTACCTACACCGGCGCGAGCAATCTCGCGAGGCTGTGTAAACCAGCTGGTTGCATTCCCGCCGATCGCGAGCTTTCGCTCCTCCTCGCTTATTTTTACGGCTCCCGCGTCACCCCTGCAGCCATCTCGTTTCGCGTTTCCAGCTAGCGTCCCGCGAACGGAACTCGAGGCGAGATCACATCTTCGCAGCTGGCCGTGTCGGCTGAACGTAATAATACGGGCTCGAGCGTATCTGCCGTGATCACTGGCGTCGCTCGCGCCCTTTCCTCCCCCTGGTCCCGGTTCAGGTTGCCCCTTTTTAACGCCGGGGCGTACAACTCATTCCCTGCCCCCTTCCTCTGTATGTCGCCACGGTAAGAAAGTGTCTCTCGGTTGTCGTAAAAAGGGATCGAGATTTCATCTCGGACATCGGGAACCAGCTGGCCTGTCGGCTGGTTTTATGCACCTCGGAATCGCGATAAATTCGCGGCGAGCCCCGCGGAAACTGATAACGCTCGTTAGGCTCGCTCATTCGAAAGCATAATCGACGCCGCGTCGCGCCGGCCCGCGGATGTTGAACGAACCCTGCTCATTTGAACGTTCTCGGGTCGCTAACCGTACCGTTCTTTTTTCTGTTTCAGGTGAGTAACTCGCAAGTTCCCAGTCTCTGACGTTGTCTGCCGGGTAAGGTTTTCCGTTCAACAAGCTTCCTTGTCGGCTTTGCTTTGAATCCTCACTGGAAGCTTGCCCTTCAACGTTCACACCTAGAATCCGTGAAACATGTGGCCTGTAGTGGTTGAAGGTTTTCCATGTAACTATCTTTTGAGAATCACTCGATGCAGGGTAAAGGCAGGTAATATGGAACATCTGATTTCAAAAGCTAGTTAAAAGTAGGGGAATTTGTTTTTTTTTAATAAAACTGACATGAGGGGACGAAGGAACTAAAGCATAATCATATTTACATCGTCAAATATAAAAAAAAAAATTGTTTTGCAATTATAGTAAAAAAACTGAAAAGAGTGAAAATTGGCCATTCGAAAAAATGGGTCCTTATATGGAACACCTAGGAAATTTGCAAAGAAAACTCAAAAATCTTTACTTTTTTTTACTAAAAATGAAGATTTATTAAGTAGAAGATACAAATAAATAAATATACATCATCAATTTAACTTCACAAAATTAAAATATTTATTGATTTTAATTATAATAATAAATTAAAATAGTAAAATCTATAACCAATTATGCGCTGTCGCCATTGTGGCAGAAATAGAAAATGTTTTGGCTGGTGCATTCTTGATGTGATGAAGCCTTACATTCAGTACATTGCACCCAGTTTTCATTTGATTTGCTTGTGCTGTGCTATAGGATTCCATGCAAACGAGACAATATTATTAATCCTCTTTATCACTATTCGGTTCTGTCCCGGTGCAACCGACTCCGACCAGGTTTTTGAACTTCAATTATAAATTTTTATTAACGAGACACTTAAAAGTGATAAGTAACGATCAATATTACTTTAAAAATAGCCAGATTAAATATTAAAAAATAGAGGAATCACGTACTCGCAAAGGGAGTATTTATATTACAATTTTAAATCAGTAAGGAAAACTTACTTTAGGGTATCGAAAAGTTATTTTCTTCACTATGCATGTCTATTGCGTATCTATACTGCTAGGTTATGGATGTGCGTATTCGAAATCTCATTCTTCATCATATATCCAAAATTTGTTTTAATTATCATATGTTTTTAGATATTTAACGTGTTACAATCGCCCCCGGTCTACCCTACACCCTGCGAAAAATATAAACGTTTCCCTTTCAATAATGGATGCTCGACTGATACTCAATTGTCAGTATCATCGTCTACTGTGTCTAGGGATTTAGTATACACGATTGCCTGAAGAGTTCGTTATTCCGTTATCGAAACTTTACGAAGTTCCATATTACGTGTCGTTCCATATTACCTGCCTTCACCCTACACTTGCTGGTGGTCGGATATGGAAGCACCTAGCTGGAGAGCAGAAGCAACCGTTTCCTCTGCGTTCAGCCCGTCTATGCAGACCCCCAATACGTCCGAGCGGTAGAGAAACTTCATTCACAAGCGAAAGCCACGCGTGGATGAAAGCATATCCGCGACGGAGCATCTCCGTGGAATATTCCCGCGGAATCGTGTCACAATGATCGTTTAATCGGGCGTGCCGGGGAACAATCGCGCGATACGCCGATCCCTGGAACGGGGCCGAGCAACCCGCAACCGGCGTCCGCTCGTCTTCCGCGCAAACGAGCACAACACGCGCGCAATGCTCCGGCGAGCATTTGATTGCCCGTGCTGCCTGCCGCGTGTTCCGCAATACGCGACCCGTTCTATCGACAGGAAGCGCGAGATCGGGAAATCGGCCTGGCGAGCGCGTCCGTTTCGCTCGGAACGCCGACTGAAAACTGTATCGCGGACAAATGGCGGCGAGGGCGAGGGGCGAGGGGAGGACGATTGATCGCGGCACCTCGCTGGAGAGCTGGCCTATATTTTCCACGATACTGTCGACGGGGTTGGCGGCACGGGAGGGTGGAAATTGCAATGTTGAGACGAGGACGACGTCGTTCGGGAGCGATTGAAAGAGAATCGACATCTGCTCGCGGTGGTTGCCTAGCATCGTTAAAAGCCGCGCGGAAAAGTACCGACTAATCGGAACGATACTCGCTGAACAATCCAACGAACGCGGAGGAAATCGTTGCACGTGGCCACGCGCCGTATTTCTTGGCGGTTCCACGGGAGACACCATCCAGCATAAGGTCGCGACCAGCGTATCCGCGTTTCCGGCGATGTGTTCGAGCGGCGGAAGAACAACGAAGGGCGCCGGCGATGATTCAGTGATATTTATGGGGTGCAGAGTGCTCGCCGCGCGAGTCGCGGCCGAGGCGAGACAGAAGAGGGCATATCGCGTACGCTCGAGCAGAATTACACGATGTCGGCGATGATATAACGCGCCCCCCTCTTTCCCCGCTGCCCTGCCGCGGGTTTCCCGCGGAAAGAGAAGCGCCGAGGAGGATTCGGTGCGTTCCACCTTCGCGATACGTTCGCGAGCGCGTTAAATCACGCGCCGCTCTGCCTCGCTCGCTTCTTCGATCCTCCCACGATCGCCGTTTCGAGGCTGAAGGACGAGTCGCGGGGCCGAAGGAATTGGAAAAATTCGCTGGTTCCCGTGGACGAGAGGTCCAGGCAGCGCGCGAATAAATCTCCTAGGTGAACGTCCGTTCCGGTGCCTCGACGCTCTCCGTGGAATGCTCTCAGCTACGCTTCCGACGGAGGAACTCCAATAACTTCGGCCCGAATTCCTGCCGACCCACCCGCCCTTCCCCATCCAACTCCGGAACGAGGCTGCCGTCGGTAGATTTGATCTAGGAAATTCGAACGGGGTTGAAACGCGCTGAACCGCTAGATTAAATTAATCTCGCACCGGCAACGATCGACGCCGCGACGATCGCCTCTGCGAACGCTGCTCCTCCGCGTTCCACCAGCCTGCAGATCCCCGGGGACAACAATAGCGAACTAATAAATGACTAATGGAAGTCTCTCTCGCAGACTCGGGGGCTCTATTTCAGCTGGCGCGAGCGCTTGACGAACGGTGATTAGGTCGCGTGGGCGTCGGAGATGTATGATGCTCGGGTTTATAAGAATCGCCGCAAGCTTTCCAGCGTTGCTTGTTCCTTTTTCGAGGCTCGAAGAATAGACACTCGTAGACAGAGTTTATTTAGAGTTTAGTTAGTTGCTGCAGGGTGTAGGTACTCTTCGGGTGTGGGTGAAAGGTAACGTCGTTTATCGGGCCCGCGTGGGACCTCAGCTGAGCTCGGAATATAGTCGTTTTCCGCAGAATAATAATTTGCGTCAGGTATCGCGGTTTTTCGGTGGGAACGTGAAATGTCTTGGCACGGAGAGTAAAGGATCGGGGAGACCACGGGCTTCTTGGGTATCCCAGGGAAGCGTACACGGGCGCAGGGGTCGACCACTGACTTCCTTTATCGACATTTTGATACAAAATGGCTGCTCACCGCGGGGAGTCCCCGCGTAATCTCTCTCGATTCAAATTAACACACGCAGCGCTCGCCGGGGGGCCTCACGGCCGTGCCACGGGGAACTTGCGCCGCGGTATGGAAGAGATAATATCGCGGTGGATCCTGTCCTTCTTTGTCTTTCTTTTGGGAGACCCCTTGGTCCATCCTCGTTTTTTCTTCCCCTCTCTCCTTCGTGCCGCCTCCCCTTCCCCCGTTTCCGTTAACGATCGCGCAGTAAAGAGACGAATGACAGGCGCCACGCCGGTTTTGACAAATCGCCGCGACGTGGGTTGCCAGTCGGTGGAGATCCGAGGGGCCCGTCGAGAAAATACATACGTCTTGTTCCGTGAGTCGATCCACTGGAATCTTCAGAGAATTTGTCCGTCGTTACGTTATCTCGATCACTCTTTCGTAAATCGGGGCGATATCATCGGACTCGTTCAGCTTCGTGAAAGTTTCTTAAGGGGGAGTCTGCTGTAGCGGGGCGAAGAAACCGATTTTTTTGCATAAATCAATAGTAAAACATCGCGATAATATGTTTCCAAAGCCGCAAAACGAAATTCGGAAAATTAAAGCAGATATAGTTGGTTTTGCCACGCAGCATCAGGTTACCAGAAAACTTGAAATGTGTTTTTCTCGAAACGACAGTTTTACAATTTGCGGGCCATGTAACTCCAAAAATATTCTTCCAATCGACTTGACCTTGTGCACGGATATTTGTGAACATTTTCTTCACAGAACTTAGCTATTGGTATAATGATATTGTTTAAGTAAATAACTTTTTTTACACATTTAAGACAAAATTTCGTTCGATAAAGTGAACTTTTATTCAAAAGGCCGTCATTTGTTCAATTTTGCATCTTTTGAGTTATGAATTTATACGATTTGTGCGTGCACTCACAAAATAAACAAAAAATGTTCGATTTTTAGTTTCAAATGAATACAGTAGACGCTACGTTGCCCGCAGTGGAGCAATTACGTCGCCAACGGACTGGGCATAAGCCCGTATAACTGTTATTTGCCGCTCTTTTTTAATACAATTTTTTTTATCTACCTTAATCTGATAATACAGTATCCTGAAAGATTCAGAAAGATTGATTACATACTTTCTTTAAAAAAAATTCCCGAAAAATGCCTTGATTTTCAGCTAGTTACACCAGGCTCCCCTTAAATGATAGTTTCTGTTCACTTGAGGATTCATAGAAGCAATGTATGGTGGAGCTAGAATACTATTTACTTCGATAGACCCTGTCAAAATAATTTCTCAAGCTCCACATCTCTGCTATCTGCTACCTCCCATCGTTCGCTTTTAGGTATACACATTTTTTGTGTAAAAAAAAAAACCGTGGAAGGAATAGAAGTGACAGGGGGTGGGAAGGGTTGGTGGAAGCGTTTTGGGCAAAAATTTCAATTCCCCGCGTGGTCTGAACGGCGCCGTGGGTGGGGGGAGCACGTGTTACTCGTGTGTTTGCGAATCGTGTAAATAAGATCGACGCGGGTAAGGATAAATCACGTTTCATAAACTGCACCTGCGATCGCCGAGCGCGCCACGGCCCGTGTACACGCGGGTGATAGATCGTTGCCTGGGAAGAACTGTCCGGGAATAAACCGCGGCGTCAGCGTGATTCGGCTGATTTCAGTAAGCAAGTTTCTTCTGGCTGATTCCGATCTGATTCACGCGCGGTAAAGGATCCCCCGGGCTAGAATTGATTGCGACTGTCCGGACACCCTGTAAGTCAGCGCGGATTAATTTTCAATCCTAGCCCCGTCGCAATTAATTCTTTTCCCGCCTCTGTTCGCTGCCTTGTATCAAATAAAATTCCCATACCTCTTCTGTTGCATCGCAACTGCAGCAGACGTTACCGGAGGAATATTTCTGCGCGAGGAGGGTGGAATTACAGCGATCCTGCGCGAAGGCTACCTACCCAGATTTATTGTTCATTAAACTGATTGGACTTGGATTTGGTGTACGAAGTGAAAATGGTACTCCAGCTTTATGAGCAACCTTTGTTAATCCAATGACGAGTGTATACGCTGACAGGGCTGAAGGGATGGCTCTGGTTGTTTCGTTTTCAAGAAATGGGCGGGACGGCAGGAGACAACGGAAGAGATTTCCGCGAACAATGGAACAGAAATGTTTTACATCCACGCAGCTGATAACGGTTCCCTGATATCTGTTTAATTATCTAAATTGTACTGTCTCTTGTTCAGGGCCCGAAGGCACGCGAATGGCCGCCGCCTTTGTTTCAGCCAATTGAAACGATATACGTCATTCTTTTGTGTTCGCCGCGTCCTTTGCTTTTTCTACCATCCCTCGGCATTAATTATGAAGGATTAAGAAATTCCTCGAGGCTGTCCGCTCTCGGTGAGCCAGCAGTCCATCAAGAGAACGTTATCATCTTCCCATTTCCCGAGTTACGTACCCCGCCCCAACATCTCCGCGCGTTCCTCCAATCTTTCCGTGTCGGCAGCTCGGGCTCGTAGCAGAAAATCGGATCCACCCTCGAGGGGTGGTGCGCGGTATCGAGACGAGGATCCCTCCCACGCTCGCTTATAGGACGGTCGGATTTGTAATAAGAATGTCGGCGTATAAAACTGTCAATAAGCGCGCTGACCCCAAACGTAATTTCGGATCGCGTCTCGGTTGCAACGGCGCGGCAGCTGGCCACGGTGGAGGTTCGAAATAGGAGAAACGAGAAGGTCGGGACCGTGGATAGGGCGGAGTAGGACGGAGGGACGCAGAGGAAGAGGGAGAGCGCGGGTGAGAGAAGAGGGTTGACCGTACGGAATGGAGGAAGGTGGTGTCGCGTCGGGGCGAAAGGGTGGAATGAATCGGGGGTAGAAGAGGCAACGAATCGAACAAATCGAAAGAGAGGAGAGCCGAAGAGAGAGGGATGGTCGGCCGGGGCGAAGGGAGAAAGGAAGAGGAGGGTGAGCTGTGAGCGGTGAGGAGAGAAAGAGGGGAGAAGACGGGATCCGCAAAAAGGGAAGAAATGAAAGTTAGGGAGGAAGGAGAAGAATCCGAGAGTAAGAGAGCGGAGTGATGCGCGAGAGCGCCTCTGCCGGGGTTATATGGAAATGTTGGTCAAATATATCATTCCGGCTTGACAGTGCAATTCTCTTATCTGCCTCGTGCCGCCTGCCGCTCTACCCCAAACCATCCCGTGCTCCAGGGGCGGATGAAGCCGGCGCTGGTGGAGGCGAAGCCGGGCTACCGGGAATGGGGATGCTGGATCGGGGGTGAAGCGGCCGATAGAGGATCTGCAAACACGCTGCCCTCCTCCCTCACCCTCGCCACACTCTTCTACCTCCCTGTCCCTCCGTTCAACCTACGCTATCCACGGATCTTCCCCACCTACCCACCGCCATTCTGCTTCCCTCTCGTCCTCCGTCGTCTCGTCCTTCTCCCTTCGTCAACGCTCACCCTGGTCCTCCAGCTCGCTCTGGATCCAACCAGATGACGAACTGCTCGGGAAAACGGGACGAAACGCGGAACACTGAGAGTACATGGATTAGAGTGGTGGCCTCTGGGGGCGGCCCATGGAGAACTCGCTCGCGAGCACAGTCCAAAGTTTCGATTTCGATTGCTCTTTCCTCTTTCTGCTCTCCTACCCTGCTCTATTGTCCTCTTGCCTGCCTGGCTGGGGTGATCCGATACTTTCTCCCGATTGCTCCTTCGTCTCGTGCCGGTTTTCTGGCATGCCCGACGTACGGCTGCGAAATTGCGCCTCGTTAGCCGAGGAATTAATCCTCATTATTCGGCGACAGCTCACGGCGCGAAATTAAACGGGGGGTTAATTTGCAGACAAAGCCACTGTCATTTGTCTTTTTTATTTCGCCGGGAACGCGGAGCGCGCTGAATTCGCCGTTGACGAGCGCTCCCATTGTCCGGCTCCAATCGATCGTCTTCCTAAGATCCGTTCTCCCCTTGCCGATCCGGGCGGCTCGCAATCGCAGAATTCCTGGCCGAAAGTGGCCACGCGCGACTTATACATAAACATGCTTGCACGCGGCGCGCACGACGAGGGTGCGCGCACCGTGGCTGATGTATCGCCGACACTTCATCTCCTCGCGGGTAAACACGAAAAATCGGTCGACGCCGATAAGAAGCGGGGTGCCGGCTGAATTTCACCGCTGCCTCCTCGCATTTCCACCGAGGGCAGCTGGGGGAGGAGGGCTAAAAGCCCGCCGCTCGTTTCGGGGCCGTGGAAATGTATGCACGTGGCCGTGTTTGCCGGGGTGGAACGTGACGGTGACGTGATCGATCACCACCGCTCCTGAAAATTAGGCCCGAAATGCTGGCGAATTCGGGGATTCGCTGACGCGTTTCCCTGGAAGAACGAGAGGGTTGCAGTTTCGTCGTAGATCCCTGTATAAATAGAGCGGTACAAGAGAATGAATTTCCTTGGGTCAGAGGGATCGAAATGCCTTAGGGGTTGGTGTACAACGACACTTTGGTACTCGCGACTGGATACAGGGTGAAAATCGTAGAATTTTGATTCAAAAGTCACTGTAGGTGAAAGCATCTCTCTCTCTCTCTCTTTCTTTCTTTCTTTCTCTTTCTCTCTCTCTCTCCATTCTACCAGAAGTCCTATGTTACCGAAGAACGATCAAAAAGCCGTCTCACTTGCAGCCACGAACGCCCCCAGACACAAATCGCGCGTTACTTTCGATTTCCCGCGTAATTACCTCTCGAGCACGGTCCCGCGACAGTCTTGTTATCTCCCTCGTGATATATAGCGCAAATAAACATCTCAAGACGAAGCCAGAAGTCTCGGCGCGCACCGAAGATGGCTAACGGCAGCCTGGCCAAGAATAGAAACGTCTATTATTGCCGGAGAGAGGCCAGGACGAGAGAAGCCGGGGTGAACACCGAGAAAAGAGCCCTTTGTCGTGGTCGCAACTTCGTCTCGACGGGTGCTTCGCACAAAAGTTTGCCGTTTAAGTTTCTCTCGGCCAGAGGTAAAAGAGCACGGGATGCTTTTACCGCTTCGCAGACTGTTCCTATTTTCCAGCCGGCGGACGGTGGCGGGAAAAGGTGGGGGAGGCGGCAGAATGGAAGAAATCGAGGAGATGGAAGGAAGAGAGTGGGAGCGTTCGAGGGAAGCGCAGAAGGAAAACGATCAGTTTCCCTTATCGGTCCACTCGTATCTCCTTGTAGTCCGCTCTATAATTGCCTCTTTTAACTAAGATTACCGGATTTAACTTTTGGACGGATTCGTGCCTGGCTACGCGAATAAGAGAGAGAAGCAGAGCGAGAGTTACTGTCCGTAGCCGGATTTTTAAATTGGTTCTTATAAGTTTGAATACGGGGACAAGGTTCGCGTGGAATCAAATAAGAGGCGTCTTAAAAGTTTCGCTTTATCTTGTTCCTGCCCTGCTTCCTCTGCTCTCGTATTCACCCTTTTTATCGTACACGGCAGACAATTTGGTCCAGTGGGTGGTCTGATCTTTTAATTAAAATCAAACCCACCTTTGCATTGGAAATTGAATTGTAAATTTCGGGCACCACAATTGCTAATCTGGTGACGGTTTAATGCAACGACAAAGTAGGCACATCATAGGTTTGCAAGTTGCGTCAGTTTGTCATTTAAGGGGGTATTCTAGTCTAGATACTCGTTTTTGAAGGTGATATTTGGAAATTAATTCGGGAAAACCTATCGCACCTACAGGGCAGGGGTTTCGCATACATAGTTAGTAGTGTTTGAACCATCGACACAATTTTTTGGAATGCTTTATATTGAAATTTGTACAAGTTACACGCCGAAGCGCAGGCCATGCCATCAAAAACCGGCCCCATCGGGCGAACGAATTGCCGCCGTCATAGTTATCTGAAACGAAAGTACCAAAGATTTTTTAAATCTATATGAATGTAGTTATCGTCCGAACTAGATGTAACCAATTCCGGATATTGTTACCGAAATCACAACTGTTTAAAAATTTATATTTGATTTTTGCGACTTTTCTTGAGCTAAAACAAGGTGTGGGGGAGGTTGTATTAAAACTATTGATATAATTCTAGTTCGGGCTATAGGTACACATTCACTTTGAATGTGTGTAAAATTTTAGCTCAATCGGTCCAGTAGTTTTCGAGAAATCCAGATCTAAAAATATTGTTTCGAGAAAAACATACAACTGAAGTTATCATAGAAAACAACAAATTTCTGTAACTTATCTCTAATCTGGTATACCAAGACTGTAGAGGAAACCTTCCTCAGCTTCAAAAAAATCATATTGAGCAGCTGTCTCTTCTCTGCTGGCAATCATAGCCTCTTCAGATACAAGAGTCGAGGAAACTACTGCCGGCCACGCTGCGGCCTTAAGCCCCTATAACTCTGGGAGTTTTTCGAATTTCACCTCAATATTTTAGAGACATATTTTCGAAACCCTAAACTATTAGAAAATAAAAAAAAGAAAATCGAATTTTTGGGTAGAATACCTTAGACGCTTAATAGCGTCAAGGCATCTCACACGATCTCCGCGCGATTTAAAACCTCCCGAACGCCAAATGAGAGTGCCGCTCCCGTGCTCTCGATCGTCCTCGTCCTTTACCGAGGATCACCCGACGTCTCGTCGCTGATCCGACAGACCGCTGACGCTCACGAAACGGTTTCGTGACAGCGGCGTTATCGCGGCACTCGATTCTACGAAATCGCGTCGACCCAACGTGCCCCGGTTGTTTCGAGAATCCTTCGAGTCCCGTCCGTGCCCGCTATCTCACGGCAGGATGAATTACCTTCCTACCAATTTCCTCTGGGCGCGCTCGAACGCCGATCGAGCTCGAGGCGCAATTAGAGGGATGCACTCCCCGTGCATGGTAATTCGGTGGATCCCTTGGATCGACTATAGGGTACTGGGAGGACGTTGGGGAGGGGAGGAGGCGAACCGGAGGCACGAAAGAGAATCGCGGGATAGGGGAGGGAGCGGGCAGCGGGAACCAGCAGGTTCAAAGAGAAAAGAGAAGAACAAAGAGAAGGAGAATGAAGCGCAACGAACGAAGCGCCATCCTTTCGCGATCGAAGGTAAGTATATCGGGCCATTATTTTCTGCAGTATTTTAACGTAAAACCCTCCGGATTCCTGGAGCCATCGTATCGATTCCCGCAGAAGGAACCGAGCGGCAAGGGTGCACGAGGATCGGGGGCGGTAGAAGGGGCGGAGGGTGGGGGTGCAGGAAGGGAGGCAGCTTCGCGTGGAGCTTTTCCTGCGATGCAATCTTTGAAAGGAGAGCCGCGTCATTACGTCGTGGCGGTGGTTCACGGGCCATTGCCCCACCTCCCCTTTCGACTACCCCAACCCCTCCGAACAGGCTTTTCCTTTTCTTCTTTTCGTTGATCGCGGGACCTGCGTTGCTCGATTCCATCAGGGGTCGAGGGAGAAGCGTACTCACCTCGGTTCCACGATTCTCAGCGGCCCAATGACACATGACTCGATGCGCGACTACCCCATGCATCAAACGCCTCTGCTCTCTCTCTCCTCCAGTAACTCCTTGCACGACCTTCTTTCGCTTTTCCAAGCAGATTCGGGGATCTCCTTTGAGCTGGACACTCCTCACCGTTGAACCTTCCAACGATCCCAGGTCGCGTCTTCCACCTTCCTTCCTCGATCGAACGAACCGCCCATCCCTCCAAGGCGCTGGGTTCACAATAGACCCGTTCACCGTGCCGCCGCGGAACCGCAGCTTTATCTCGATAATGAAGCCACAAAGGAGAGTCTCTATTTACTCGCGAGCCCCGTACTCCCTGCTCCCTCTTCCTCGTTACTCTACGCGTCGGGCGTGCACGCTCCTCCGGTTTCTGGGTGGTGCGTCTCGGGGATATCCGTGCTAACAAGGTCCACTTGGGTGGCGCGGCCACGGCTTACCTGGTCGTTTGCTTCGGGTAATATTACCGCGAGACGTTTTGCAAGCCGACGGAGAGATGTTTAGTCCGCGGTGGGTGGAACGAGCTGGCCGAACAACGCGCGCGCACACGTACACACACGCGGGCAACGCCTCGGATATTGCCGCCGCGCGGTGTACAAAGTTGCTGCGCCAGGACTCTCAGCCGCGCGTCTCCTCCGGCGCGGAGTTTCCACCTCGGCTGGCCTGCCAGTGCCGCGACAAAGATATTGCAGGTATTAGTAAGTAGGGATGTTCCGATCCAAGTAAATACGAGTAGATATTCGATATTTTCATTTCGATACCGAGTACTTTTAGTATGCATCTGGATGCTGTTCAATGGTGTCGTTGGCTGTGCATGGTGATGGTGATGATCAATGGCGACATATGATACATCGGTTATCACAATGAATAAAATAAAGGTCGGGAGATACCTACTTCGATTCTGATACTTCTCGTATAATCGTCGTTTATATGTAGATAGATCGAAACAAATGACGATTTTGATCCCCATAATATTCTTAATTCGAAGGCAAGTTTAAGCAATTTAAGGTTGTATTTTCTGTTTTATTGAGACATTGTTGTTATTTGTTATTGTTGTTATATTTTTATTCGTTATTCTTATCAGTTTGGTATTACCAAAGTTGTTTTGTTTAATTGTTTAAACAACATTGAAAAGCAACTATGAGTCCACCAGTGTCAGAGGTATGGACATATTTAAAAAAAAGAAGACAGTAATATAGCAAGCTGTAAAAAATGCTTGAAGTCGGTACGGTATTGTGGAAATACCTCAAACCTACACAAGCATATGAAAATCGCAAAAGAAATACTAAAACTTCCTCAAAAGAACCACAAAACGAAAGAGAACAGATTTTGAAACAGTTAGAAATAAAAAATGTGGATCATCCAGTTCTAACAATGCCTTCAACATCTGCAGTTGAACTCAGTGCAGGTGAAACAAAAAATACAACACCTGAAGAATATTCCATATTAAAAACTGCTTTCCAACGAATTTCGTCTCATAAAGAGGGTGGCTTAAAATGTGAAAGAATCACATTGGCCATTTTATATTTTATATTTTATATATCGATACTTCCTTTTGATGCAAGTAATGACTAAAAGTATCGAATACCTTGTCGGTATCGGAACATCCCTATTAGTAAGTATGCGACGATGTCTCGGCCCTCGCCGCTCGTCCACGTCGTCCTTCTAACTTCTATTATTTTTTTCCTTTTTCGCGCTGCGCGAGAGTACCTCGAAGTAACGAGCGCATGCAAATCGCCTGGCCACGACCCTATCAGTTATTTTTAATACCCGCTTGATGCCGCGCCGCCAGCGAGAGAACGGATTTATTCGTCCCCTCCGCCACGCTGCACCGACCTCCCCGCTCCGTCGTCGTCACGAAACTTTATGGAATAACGTTGCCGATGTTAACGATTCCTATTGAAAAGGACCGGCGCCGATTTATGGAACGCGCCCGCTTCCACCGACCGCGTCATTGTTGCTACGTGGCCGCGGGATCCTCGAGGTCCGGCGCTTTCGCTGCAACTATGATGTATGGAAATGCGAGCTTCGACGTCGTCACCGAGGATTATTCGACGGCGGTGCGTTGTTCGGTGAGTTTTATCGCCGGGAGGGGCGGCGGGGACGGCGATCGTGTCGCGGCGAGGTCCGCGACGAGGGGGGAAGTGGTTGTTTTGCGTTATAAGGATCCCGAGTGAATTTGTGGTTTCCAGGGGAATTGATGTACGCGAATCGTGGGAATGCTGGGGGGTAATACGGATTGCTTAAGTGTAGGTTGAATAGAAGCACATAGATACTAACTTGAATGGGATAGATATTGGACAGAGAAGTACTTGTTCTTCCGCGTGAATCCTGTCTGACAAGTAGAATGATACCGCCTCGGGTCAGACGAGACTATCACTGGAACGTCACGTTCGTCACACTTGTTTTTCCAAAGTAACCAACTCTGAGCATCGTTCGAAGTAGCACAAACACCAGGAGCTTCCATCATCTCCTCCTCTGAAGTCCATAAAAAAAATCACTCCTATCTCGTCTCGCAAGCGAAGCGCGAGTACTGTTTCGAACAGCCAGATTTCGCGGTCATCCCGGGGGTGAGGATGCACAGGGAATCAAGGTCACAGTCGTAAAAGCGAACGACACTGAGCGAGCGAGCGTGCGAGCGAGGGTAAACCGGTGGCCGATCGATGCAATCGTCTGCAAAGACGCGGCGCGGCGTCTCTACCTCTCTCTCCGCTGGCTCGGATGCCATAAACGCAGTAGTGGGCCCCGGGTGCAAGCTCCAGGGTTTATTATCAGGCCAGGCTCCCAATTAAGCGGCAGCAGCTGTGAAAATTAATGGAGCACAGCTTTTAAGATGTAATTGGGCACATTCATAACTCAGGGTGGAAGGAGACCGGGAGAGAAAAACCGGCGGCCCCCGGGTGGGGCGGGGGGTTGGAGGGAGGGGAAGAGAAACGGGAGAAGGCCAATCTCCCCAGCGCGCGGGAATACAGCGTTGTAATTGATACAGCTATATACACGTCGCCTTTTTTCCACGAATAAAATGCAGCCCCGTGGCCACGCGATAGCGTTTCCAGCCGACAATTCACTCCGCCTCGGTTCTCCGCGAATAAATATAGCCCGGGGTAAAGGCTAATCGATCGCGCTAATCAGAAGAAAGATCTCGATCACTTCGAGGCCCTGTGCCCTTAATTTCGATCGTAATTCCGGTATCAGCGGTCGGACCAGGGGGGTTAGTTCGAGGGAGCGGCGGCTGAGACCGCCATCTTGACAGAAGCACAGGGATGGAAGGAGCGCGGCAGATAGGGAAAGAGTGGATTCAAGCTGTCCCTGTTGCTTCCGCGAGACGGTGATAGCGACGATGTAATAATGCCGAATGACGCGGCGGTATTGTGCTCCCGAAGGGTACCGTGCGCGGGGGATAGCGAGGGCGTGCGGGGTCGGACGCCCCTTCAGACGCTCGTAAACATTTCGTAAATTTGCTCCACAGGTGTGCCATCGCGGCAACTAAGCCATCCGCGCCCGACCGAATTCGCCTATTTACTTGCGCGACGTACACACACCCTACACGCAACTACCCCTTTCTGGAACTCGTTATCCCTTCCGGCGGGCTGATCTTCGCTCCGTAATTGCGGTGTCTGGAGTTTTTCTTCTCCTCCCTCCGCTCCTGTAGTGTCTGAAACGCTCTGTTTCTAGGGGAGGGTGAAATTGCGATTGCGTCTCGGTGTTGTTTCTTTTTTTTTCGGGGTGGCTCCCGGGTTGTTCGAGCAGAAAGTTCCTTGGTGGAATGAATCTTGCGAAGATGCTTCCATTCGGTAGTGTACGCGCATGATTTGCAACTGTACTCGAGTCTTTTTGCCGGGACGCGGTGTGTGTCAGCCTGGAGAAGCTAAGAAGTGAAGTCGGTGCTCGACTTCCAGACATGTTTCGCGTGGTGTACGCATCGAATGGGACCGAAGGTGGTTGTAGGAGGAGTGGGCGCCGGTGGAGGTGGTAGAAGAGGTGGAGAAGGACGTGGCGAAGGGCACCGTTCCGGAAACTGCGCGCGGATGTTTGCTACGTACACGTCGGTGCGAGCAATGGCGGCGTAACCCGCTCCAAGTAGAGTGATGGAGGAGCTTCGTGCCCGGTATACTGGTTTCCGGTTCGGTTCTTCGACGATAATCTCGATCCTGCCGCACCTGCGTCTCTCTCTTTCTCTCTCCCTACTTCTCCCTTCGACGCGCTCCCACGTTCCGCGTGAACCGCGTAAAAATAGAGTCCACCTCCCGGTGGAAGTATGTAGGGTAGACCGGGGGCGATAGTAACAAGTTAAATACCTCAAAACCTATGATAGACATTAACACCAATTTTGGATATATGATGAAGAGGGACATTTTGAATACGCACGTCCATATCCTAGCAGTACAGATGCACAATAGCCATGCAAGAAAATAACTTTTCGATACCCTGAAGTAACTTTTCCTTACTGACTTAAAATTGTAATATAAACACTCCCTCTGCAACTATGTGCTTTTTCTTTTGTTTAATCTTTAATCTGACCTTTTCTAAAGTAACACTGATCATCAGTTAGCACTTATAAGGGTGTCCGTAGTCAAAATTTATAATTTAAGTCCAAAAGCATGGTCAGGGACGATTGTAACGTTTCAACCGACTCCAGCTCGTACAATGTTGGCGCAATCGCGGAATGTTTTCGCTGTTCTTTTCTTTTCTGACGCTTAACCATCATTTACTCTAAGTTATAACCAGTCGTGACGATACTACCCCAACAGAACCGAATAGCGACAAAATTTTATCAACCGAAAGTGAACAAGTAAATGAAGAATTAAATCCAAAAATTGTACGACCATTTTGTAAAGCCCCTCCATGTAAAATTTCAAATAAGGGGAAAAAAGGAAGTCTACCGTATATACTGATGTTACTGAAAGGCTAAAGATAAAAGCAGAATATATAGAGAAGCAAGGGAAAAGAATGAAGAAAAATAAAGGGTAGAAAGTAAAGAATTCTTTTAATAGCTGTAACAATGTGGATAATGACAAAAAAGATAAAGAATATTAGTATCTGGCGTGCATGGAATCCTATAGCAAAAGCAAACCAAACGAAAAATGGGTCCAATGTACTGTGTGTATGGATTGAGCTCATGAAGCATGCACCGGCCCCAACATGTTTTATATTTGCCACAATTGTGATGCTGTATAACAGGTTACAATTTTTACTTTTTTTCAGTCATTATTATACTTTAAAATTAATAAATATATTAATTTAGTAAAGTTAAAGCTGTGTTACTATCGACCCCATGCAGTGTTACAACTGACCCGGAGTCAGGGACGGTTGTAACACTTTACACGCTTCTCATTTTTTATTAATAACTTGGATATTACTTGACACATATCGAAACTGTTGTAGCTCAATAAGTGCGAGATAAGTAAGTAACATTTTCCTGCAAAAACTTTTGTTGTAACTGTAATAGTTTTTGCGTAATCGTGTTCCAAAGTCAAAGTGTTACTACCACCCCCGGTCTACCCTAAAACACGAAGCCTGGACGCGCGTGGCACGTACGCCGCTGCATCTCTCATTTCCTGTTACCTAACTTTAACCCTTTCGAACGAGACGACAGGGGAAGTTACGATTCAAAGAATACTACCCTCGAAATTTATTGCAAAGTACAGAAATCTTTTCGTGTTTCTCGGCAGAGTCATCCATTCGTCACTGGGTGACCACTAATTCGCAAAGGGACCGGACCATTTAAGCAATAATGCCTTGTCCTCGCGAGAGAATCGCGACTGCCATCTCCATTATCAATACGTGTCCTCCATTACGCGACCCCGGGCGCTGGCTCGTCTGTACGAGTACGTACACAACGCTGACGGAAATGTAACGTCGAATCTTGTGCACGCGGCATAAAGGCCACGTCCGAACAGCTATTCGGCCAGCCTGTTCCCTCGTGGCCTCTATTAGGAAAGTGTGATGGAGTTTTGCGAGCGCGATTACACCCAAATGAGAATTACCCCCCTGACCGTGACTCTAACTATCTCCCTTCCTCCGTGCCTCCACGCAGAGACGGGCAACAGAGGGGTTGACTGTTGGAGCTCAACCCTTTCGCAGCCGTTACGCGTCTCCGCTCGTGTGTGGGATAGGTGTCGGGCGTCGCGTCCTCGGATAATGGTCGGCGAAGGGGAACAATGGATAGAAAATTGCTTTATGCTCCGGTTCTTAATACGTCCGGGGTTGGGTGGCTCCATTCTGTAGGAAATCGTGTCAGCGCGGCAAAGGAGCTGCTCGGAACTCTCGTTAAGCTGTGACACATTAGTTTCTTTTCTTCCTCGTGCGAGGGTCCAGGTTCTAGCTCGAAAATGGAATCTGCTAATAAACTGGAAGTGGAATCATTTGGGAAGTTTCGCAAGATCTTGATAGTGTCATTGGTATGCTGCATGAGCACTGACATCTACACCGAATTCAGGTAGTTATTTCGCAGATAGTTACAACGCAGATACACTGAATCCAATTAGTTACTTCTGTCTTAGCTGTACTACCGCGAAAACCGCATAGAATTTCGTGTCAAATTCCATTCATGTTCGTTCTCAGCGTGTGCGCAACGTCTTGCTTGCTCAGAACCCGGAGCAGAGGAGTATATTAGATTTATGGTCGACCGATGCAAATGCCAACCTCCGCAATTCTTTCTCCGGCGTTCACCTAATCCCTTTACGACGCTCCTCTCTCCTCCCTCGGTGATCGAAAAGGGAGAGAGGAAGAAGCTGGTCATCGACGCGTACGTTCCAATCGCCTCCGTCGAATCTCAAAGGCTTTGGCCCGCATATTGGCCGACTCGTATCTCCCCACGGAAGCTTCGGAGCTTTTGTTGTCTCGCGTGTGTACGCCCGCGTGGCGTGTGTGGAGGATCACGTACACGTTGGCAAGGAACGCTCGTGGAAGTAGGAGGGTGCAAAAGAGGGGATGGCTCTCTCGCGCGTTATTTAGCGACAATGTGTCGCGCATAGAAACTGCCTTAAAGCAGCCAATAAACGCCGTTACGCGGCCGTTCTGGGCCGCCTGTTCCCTCCCCACGGCCTTTGGGGCCAATTTCGTCAGATTTCAGGAAATTGTTGTTACGTCCAGAAACGGCGTCTGGTGTCGCGCCCTGAATCAACAAACGGGGGCCATCGAGAGTCACGAGAGCGGCTCGATGGCTGACTAATGGCTGACTCGGCGAGCTGGGCCGAGAATTCCATGCTGCTCGGGCTGAAGAGAATTTCTCTGGCCCGAAATTTGCAGGAATAGCGACACTTTATTATTATTTCACGTTCGCACTTCCTCAGTGATATTTCGGCTTCCCGTCGCTTACGCCTTCCCCTGTGCCGCTGGATTTCCAGCGCACGTTCCAGTCGCGCGGTTCGCACAGATGATGCCGGGCGTGTTTCCCACATCAGCGACGAGAACATCTGATAAATCCCCCGCGTGCCGGTAAAACCAATCGCAGTGTTTCCCAAGGAAGCCCCATGCATCACGGCTGGTCGAATTATCAAAACAGGATACCATCGATCTTCGGGGCAGGAAGATGTATAACGAGCCCCAGTTGGCCGTGATTCCTCTGCCTCGTGCCGAATCACCTGACCGACCTAGGAGAGGAGGCAACGGAGGTGAGGCGAGGCGAGCCAAAAACGAAGGCGCACCCCCAAGGGCCGGTTCCCCTATTAACTCCCTACGTGCCGCGACGGCTAAATGTTCCCCTTTACGCGGAGATAATGAAAATTACAAATAGCCCAGCGGCGTACGTGCGTGCACGGATGTATGCGCGGCACCGTGTGGCCAGCCCTAGCAGAATTCAACGTCGAAAGTTTCCTTTCCCCGTCAGAGAACGGACCGTGAACGCCCTGGACTTATAGGAAATTGTCGGCCGTTATATTCGCCACGGACGAGGGGCAAGGGGGTAGGATGGCAGGAAGCGAGCCATCGCGTGGAATACATTCCAAGTGCCGATAAGTAGATTGGCTGCGGACCGACCACCACCCTCCGGGCTTGATTCCGTCGAATTGCGAGCTTCTGGAGCTCCACGCAGCACCGTTCTGTTTCGTTATCTCGAGACAAATGTCTGGTGTCCCTGTGGTTGGATGTATCGGTGCCCTCTTCGTATATGGAGGTCAGTGGGAGGAATCGCGGTTTCGTCCGTGAAGTTAGCCCCCGATCCCTGACGCATTTTGCTTCGTTATAGGGATTTCGGATACTTTTACTCGTGGAACGTTCTGCCACGCGTTCATTGAAGTTTATGGAGTGACCAGTCTGCGGAGGGATAAGCTTGGAACGCAAAGATCTTCCCGCAGAATAAGAATCTACTATACTGATGGGAACTACAAGAGGAGAAATGTAATTTTATCCGAAATTCCCTTTCTTTAAGGGGTTGTCCCTATAAAGAACTTCAAAAAAGTAAAAAAATTACGCCAAGTACATGGAAAAGTCGGGAAGGAAAAAGAGTATCATTAAAAAATAGAAGGTAATAATAATTACAATATTAAAAAAGATGTGAAATCAAAATGAGCTGCAAGTACATATTAATCATACATTCCATTACACATAACGCGGACATTTTAATCCCATCAAAAAGAAACCCATTTAAAAACATTGTCGAAAATTAATATCTTTACAAAACTAATGATGTACAAAAATGGCGCCAATTATCACAATGGCTATTTATACAAAAAAAATGTATTAAATAATATTAAGCAGATATATTTTTATACAAATAAATATTTTATTCAAAATACTTGGCGCTGCGAAACCGAAAAAATGATAATTGTCTTAGTATTAATAATTTACAATAACTCCCTTACAATCTAAAATACATAATATACATATACATACTCGAAACGCAGTCAGATTTATTCTACGTATATTTAATTCTAATATCGTACTTAGCATATGAACACATACACACATTCACGAACGCGCGCGCACAAGAAAGAGAGAAAAAGATTAATGCAATTTATACATATTTAATCAGTTTAGCAATACCAATTCGGAGCGCAGCGCCAAGTATTTTGAATGAAATATTTATTCGTATTAAAATAAATTACCAGAAACGGAAGCATATATTCTTACAGAACTTTTTGTGCTTAAAAGAGCAACATTTAAAGAACATTTGATAATTTTTTCCTAGGAAAATATTTACATTTATAATAAAGTAGCAACCGACATCCAAGAAGCATTTTTACAAATTTCGTTTTGCGGTGAGCACTGCCATTCGGAACCAGATTATCTAAAATCAAAAAACAAAAAAGATTTCGTTAGTATATTAATGTATCCTCAGGTTGACGCAGAGAATTTTTCGAAATATTAATTTTAAACAAAATGGCGGCTATTTAAAGTTCAAATCCTACTTTTTTCGCGTGATTTTTGCATCAAAAAGTTTTGTAGAAAAATACGCTTCCGCTTCTTAAAAAAAATTCACAAATATTCGCCTCTTTTCGGCCGCCCGAGTAGGTATAACCCCTTAATTCACACGCGGCGTAGGATACAGTGTAAAGCATCCACCGTAACGTGGTGAAATTTGCTAGAGCCGCCTGGTCCGCAGCTAATAATTTCTTTCCCGGAGTGCAACGAAACACCTTTGCCCCTCGGTCCGCCGCCTTCAGCGTGCACAGAGCCAGCGGGGGCGTAGGAGGGACGAAGAGCAATGCATGGCGGGGGTTGGCAACAGCAATAACACGCGCTCGCGTCGGTGAAATTAGTTTTCCAGATAATCATCTCACGGTATTGTGTGTTGCGTCTCGTAGTTTCCTGCGGGGGTGGGCGACGAAGGTGGAGCTGGAGGACGAGATGGGGTGCAGCTGCTTCGCGAGCGCGGCCAGTGCACGGGGCTTAAAATATAAACGTGGATTAATACGGAGTTACGAGCGCGTGCTCGATAAGGAAGGCAATTTTCGCGCACAGTGCGGAGTTCTTTTCCCTTTTTCTCGTTGGCGTCGACTTTCGCCGCGACCACCGTTCCTTATCGCCGTTTTTCCCCCTTTCAAAGAACTTTCGAGTATTCCGAACGAGATTTATTCGATACACCGGTTGATGTACTTTTATCGAAATCTTCGTTTAGGCAGCTTTCTTTGCTTCTTTCAATCAGACCCGCTGTAACGCGTTCCCCTCACAGAGCAGGGGGATGAAACTCGTGGTCGCTGGAATCAAGCTACGGACAATTCGTCCCCAGTAGGCGTTGCATTCTTCCACGAGAGCGAGGATGAAAGGGACAGGAAGCATGACGTCCTCCGTGCATCGACCCTCGTTCGCCCGTGCCCCCCCTTCGTATTTCGTGGTGTTCCCGGTGATTAATGTTGCCGAACAAATTGTCTAGAAAAACATGTCGTAGCCGGGGCATTTCCCGCGCGTGCACTGCACCCTTTATCTACCCGGGCCCGAGCCACCCTTATTTCCCTCGAGCGTGGAGGAAGCGCGCACACCACTTGCCGCCGCCACCCCCTTCTGTCTCTGACGCACCACACCGTGTACACAGGGGCCGTGTATACATGCCTGCATACATACATTACGCAGATGATATCCGAGTAATCCGATTTACTTCGATTTCGCTATCAACGTCAGAGCCTCCGCCCCGTTTCGGGGTAATTATACACTGGCCCGGGTAGCGGCGCACCCCCTCAGGCTCACGCTTAACGGGAGATTAGGTGATCCGATTTCGTCGAGGATCGCTCGCGACGATCGATTGACTCTGTATGGACGCGGTGAATACGTTTTGGGAGCCGCAAGCGGATGAAAGTGGCGGCATTCGAATAGTGGAGCTTTTCAAGCTTCACTCCGGTTCGATGAGAATTAAATTTCTCGGACAACGATTCGTATCCTCGATCCTTCCAGCAAGGCACTGCTAATTCCCCGCGATTATAAGACCAATGGACACAATTCTTCTAATTGGTCGTTAAATTTAATTTATTGAATTCAGTGTCCCGTATATTTACCGCGGAGCTAGATGGCTGCGATAAAAGTGGAATTTTGATGGGTTCGGGTATCAGATCCCGCGCGATTTTCCTGGATAGTATCGCGCGGGAAACGGGCCGGAAAAAATTGCGCCGTTGGATTCTAAATGTCATCTCGTTAAAGTCACGCACGACACATCGGTACATCGTTTGCAAAAACCCTCGACAAGCCACGGCATGTCTGTGCTCGTTCGCTGCGCTCCTCTCCACTAAATCTTCCCGGTATCTCGCATCTCTCCGCTTCCCACCTGCGAATTACAAATTACCGGAGGACTCGCAGGACTGCACCGGCCCCGTTCGTTCCCGCTGTCTCCCATCTGCCCCTCCCCACCCCTCCGCCCCGACCGAACACCCTCGTCTTTTCGCTGTAAGCATTGCAGACATACCGTGACCGAAACTCAGTCTACTAATGAGGGAACCGATTTTGCATTTCCCACGATTCCGCGCGTCTCGCGTCTATCCTTGGCGAGCCCCGAGTGGAAAAGTGCAGGAAATTTACGATGGCGTCGCGAGCGAGGGGAAGGGGGAGACGTACGTTACGTGATGGCGTCTCGAAGCGTGCGAGTATGCATAATAATTCGCGGTTGCGTCAGTTCTGCTCGTGCAGGATTTTAGCACAGTGGTATCCGAATGATTTGTTGCGATTGTTGCTTGAAATTAACGAAACCGAATCGCGTGGATCGATCACGGGTATCGCGGCAGGGGAACTCGACGATTCGGGACGAAGAAATAAGGCGGACGGGAAAAGAAGCAACGCGAGTAGAGGAAAGTAGAAGATGAGGAGAGAGAGAGAGAGAGGGAAGAGAACGGAGGCTGGTAGCAATGTCGTGGTATTATTTACATCTTCCGTGCGGTGGTCAAGCTCGCGGTCACCGACGCTTTTATACCTGATCAGCGACACGGCTGTATAGGCGGAACGTACCTGTATACATTTCACCTTTTCGTAGGTAAATGCGCGGGCTACCCGGCCGTCGCATAAAGCCCGGATTTTATTACAAGGGGATTCAAATTCCGCGCACACGGCGAGCCCCTACGGCGAGGAGCGCGCGGAGAAACGAGAGAAAAGGCCGTAGGAATATAAAAAATGCTGACCGGACCCCGTGAATCCTCCCGCGGCGTAAACCCATAAACCACTCGCGTATTCTATTTCTCGCGGATAAAAATTTCGCTCCTCCTCTCCGCTGTTTCTTTTCCTTCCCTTTTACCTGCTCCCCTCGTTCTCGTTCCCATTCAACCGTCGCGACGAGAGCGCCCATCTTTGCTTAAATATTCTCGTACCTCGCTATCGCGCACCCCGAAATTCCTGCACCGCGTCGATTCGCGTATCTTTTCGCGCAAGACTATGACAGTTACTTACAAAGCTTTCAAGTCTCCCCAATCGCGCTCAACATATTTGTAACGCACCGTCTCATACTTTCCGCTTCCACGTCGTTCGAGGTGGAAATCGTGGCCGGAATCCTGCCCGAGGTGCCGCGAGGCACGCGTGCTCCCTTCGAGACTTCGTTTCACGCGGGCCAAGGAGGAACGTCAGAATGAGAAACGCGCGGAACTGGGGACGTGTAACGTTTTCACGTGCACCGGCTTGGCGGAGATGTAGGGAAAAGATTTGATGGCGCGGAGATGGTAAACGGGACGCTTTAGGGCCATCCAGAGGACGAGCGGTCAATCTAAACGACCCCTTTATCTGCTCCGCGGAGCGAGCCTCTCCGACAGCCTGCTCCTTTTCCTTCCGTGAAATCTGAATAAAAAGCGGTTACGCCGAGTGAAACACAGAGATCGCCGAGATCGGGAGTAATGGGGTTCCTTTTCCTCGGGCCACTGGTCGGGGACGGATGGCAGGACAGTGGTTTTAGATGCCTAAACAGCCGCATTTGCGTCGGGGAACGGTGTGGTTAGTGGCCCTGTGCTTTATTACCGCCACGTGCCCCTAAATTCGTGACGAGTGATGCGAGTCGACGCCTGCTCCGAAATTCTTGCCCCGTCTAATTAACTTTATTTAATATCACGGCTTGAGAAATGGGAATACCGCTTGATGGGTAAACCGTGAAAGGTATTCTTCTCTAACAAGGGAAGATCCCGAACCCGAAAATTCAAAAAATTCTGAAACTTTGTTCGATTTTATTTTCTAACCCGCAATGGGTAAGATATAGAAAAGAAATTTCAAGACATAAGTTACTTCTTTTAATTAGATCTATCAAATGGTGAAAATTTTATCAATTGTTTAAACAATCAGGAAAAAGTTACAAACAAAAATATTAATAATTTTTTCTAAAATTCGTGGTTTCGCGTTGATAGATTTAATTAAAAGAAGTATATATTGCAAGCGCAGTGGCTAATGACTGCGAAGAAGTTTTGCTTTTCCAACTTTTTTGCCATACGTTTTCATAGAACACAGGCAAGTAGAAACGTCCAGTAGGTGATCAGCCACATAACTGATTCACACAGTCTATCCTCAGACTTCAAGTTGAACTAGTAATCTTGCCCATTCGAAAATGTTCCCTATATTTTGTAATACTTAGTGAAAATATTTTGGAAAACGAAGCTCCTAATGGAAACAGTGCTGTTGCCACGCGAGGAGAGGCGCGTTAACGGGGGAAGGATCGTTATTCCGGCGTTTCCCAAGGTGGTGCGCCAGGTCCCCAGGATTGCGAGGGCCACGAAGAAGAGGGTGGTGGGTCGGCAGTTTATAACGGCGTCAGCAGTTGCTACATATAGTGGCTCCATGAGTTTAAGAGACTGTTACAAGCTGACGCCTTCGCCGGGGCAGACGGAGATGGGGTGAAAATCAGGCTATAAGGGGGCCAGCCGTGGAACGTAGAAAGGGGGTGGAAAGTAGACGGGGACAGGCGCGACCGGGTATCAACCCTCGACCCGACGACGAGATGAGTCTGACCCCGACGGCGAGGTAGCCGGTGACAATCGGCTCGAGTACCCACTACCCCCATAACGGGGGAGGGTCTGCGACAGCTGCGGACCCAATAACTTGCCTTGGCTCGGCCTTGAAAGGGCTCGAAATGGCGACAGCGTGGCTCGGTGTCCACTACCCGCTTTCCTCCATTACGACACCACTCGCTCCACAATTTTCGGCGCACTCTCACCCTCCCGCAATTAGTTGACTACGCGTAATCGACATCCTGATGCTACCACCCCCTCGCGGCTTCCACTGCTTCATGCCACCTCCAGTCATATCCTTGCCTTCACGATACCTCCGGTGTACGATTTCACTCCGAATCACCAATCTCAAAACACTCAGCCACCTAAAAAAAAAACAGTCGTTTCAATCTCGCAGAATTCACTCCAGCTCCAGCAAGTCCCACTTTTGGCAAACCATACCCGAAACATCGGGAGCACCGAGAATGGAGAGAAACGATCGTGGGGAAAAAACGGCCCGGCCGTGGCGGCGCGCGGTAAAAGTCACAGGGAAGCGGCGAAAATCGGTGGGGATGCACCGAGCTGCGTCGGACGTCGAACATTTTTCCGGATCCCTTTATTGGCGGGATCGGTCGATCCGCCCATCAACATCAACGCGAAACGACGCGCCGGCGCTATCGCGCTACGGAACACGATTTAGTGGCGACCCCGGCAAAACAATTATATAAATTCCAGCGGCGAAGGGGCAGGGGCGACGGGGTGAGAGGGCGCACGGGGCTCTCCGGCCGCGTAGGTCGGAATTTTCCGAAAAACCGTTGCACCGGGGCCATAGATTAAACGCAGCCGAGCTGCACACGTCGAGGCGAGGGTGGGCCAACGTCGATGCGACGCAGCCGTGCGGCTGCGGCGGGAGCTATCAGTGACACGTCGCGTGTTAAATCGCTTTGTTGACACACATAACCTGTCTACGCGTATCCGATACGCGCGATCGCCGCGAACCGTTCGGGCATTCGTTGTTCGTTGCACGCTTGTAGATCCGAGCTACGAGAAATTCCCCGCGATTCAGGAACGGCGCCCGTTTCGAAGAGATTCGGTTCTTTTCATTCCCGGTGTTCGAATAATTGCGGTTTATTACAGTCTTCTTCTTTCTCGCGAAATTGAAAATGAACTCTGATTTTTTGCTTTATTGCTCTTCGAGTGGATGGAAATACTTTTGCTCCGTGTTGCGATTATATTATTGAACGTGGGATGTGGTATAGAATGAGGAGGTGGGATTCTAATTGAGGAAACGGGACATCCTGTGCATGTAGGTTTCATAAAGAGAAACTTATAATTTGAAGAAGAAGAATGCACGGTGAAGTAGATTGCAGTGGTGAGAACATTCCATCGATTGAGTTTAAGGGGTTCGAATCTGAGTGTATATTTCGAACAGTTCACGAGTACTTCGGAAGAAAAAAAACACTACTTTCAAGTAGACTTGAATCTTGACGAGAAAGGTTTGAACTCTCTATAATAACTTTGAGAAACGTCAGCGGTACTTGCAAGTATAATCGAACCCTGACTATTTATAGATTCGAACCTTTTAACTAAAAAGTATACCTAACACATCAAGCTATCGGAGAGAATTTTCCGAAATTTTTATTTAAAAGAATATGGCGGCTTTTTAAATTTGAAATCCAGATTTTTTCGTGCACACATCCCGCAAAAAAATCAGGATTTCAACTTTAAATAGCAACCATTTTGTTTTAAATTAATATTTCGGAAATTCCCTCCGTTAATCGGAAGCTACATTAATATACTATAAAGAAATCTTTTTTGTTTTTTGATTTTAGATAATTTGGTTCCGAAAGACAGTGCTCACCGCAAGAGCAAATTTTTAAAAATGCTTCTTGTATGTCGGTTGTTATTTTGTTGAAAACGTAAACATTTTTCCACGAAAAAATTACCAAATATTCTTTGAATGTTGCTCTTTTAAGCGCAAAAAGTTTTGTAAAAATATATGCTTCCGCTTCTTCAAAAAAAATTCACAAACATTCGCCTCTTTTCGGCAGCCTGACTAGGTATAACCCCTTAAATGGACGAGAGAGGGAGAGCAAGTATAGCAGGAGAAAACGGGGTCGGGGAGTTTTTCAATATCTGCGAGCGAGTATCGGTGCTAAACAGATCATAAAGTATCGATAGAATCGCGGGCGGTAGCGTGCGCGGATACAAATTTTCGGTCTCGCCGCGCGGGCCAACCCCTAAATTCGACTGAGGCGAGGGTGGCGGTGGCCGCGCTTTTGCCCGCAACGCCAGCAGGAAACCCGATTACCCGCTGGAAGGATGCTCACGGTCTACAATGCTCATTGAATTTGTCGAACTGGAATTATGTGTCGCGAGAGAGGAGCACGAGGGACAGTGGGCGGAACAGAGGAGAAAGAGGAGAGGAGGGAGTGCGGGATAGGGAAGATTCGGGGTCCCGTTTCGGACCGATCGCTCGGATACATTACAATGAAATCGCGATCGCGATCAGAACGAGCATGGAGAGGGAAGAAGGGCGAGACGTGGGCCGAGGACGAGGGCAAAGGAGAGAGGAAACGAACGTTCCAAGAGCAAGATGAGAAGGGTTGAAGGCAGGCGGCGGGGGAGGGAGAGAGGCGCGCGAATCGAGCGGGCATTATATTCGGATAAAATGATTTTATCGATCGTAAATGCAGCGGTGAGTATCGTCGGCTTATGAGCGTCTAGATTTATAACCGTTGCCCCCTGTCTTCGGTGCTAGGTTCGCGTGAAGCGGATCTTCTCTCTTTGCTGCAACAAAATTGTCCTGAAACTCCAACGATTTGAATACTGGCATACAAACCTTGACACGGTAGATGGTGTTTTATGCCTCTGTCAATTGGAGGCTTTTTTATTCCCCGCCTTTTCAAGGACGATCGCACGAATTCAAAGGTGAAGGTGATTGATTCTCCAGAAGACCACCGTCGCGTTCTCGTACAATGCCTGCTCGATACTCGATCCGATTCATCCTGTAATGGGCAATGATCACGGGGACGGCTCTTCGATCCTCGCTAATGCGGAAGCTCGCCGTTCGCGTCGCATTAGTCCGCGGTTTCTCTCTACACCAGCGAAATTGATTACCAATACCAAAGCGGGGGCGTGCGCGACCGATCATGGCCTGGCCCTCGCGTTCTCGCGCTCCCGTGTCCGTGCAGTAATGATGTTTTGATGCGAGGACCCCGGTGCACCGCGCGTATCGACTGCAGTTAACTAATGGAAGCTCTCCGATAATTGCGAGCGCCGCCGGAGAGTAAATGTTGCCAGCGCGACAGTAATCATCGTTACTGCTGTTCCGGTACGCGCCGAACGAATCTGCCTGGTACCGAGCCTCCATTTTGGCAAGTTCTACTATGGTTAAGCTTGAATGGATGACGAGCTTGCGGGGTCTTTCTTCAATTATGACAGAGACAATAATTTCGAATGTTTCTTTCAGAGTATTTGACTTTTCATTACTGTTCAATAATTGCAATTGCGAGACGAGTAAGCTTAATACCCCAAAGGGTGTGGTGGGGAGTCGGAATAAGTGATCTATATGAGTGAGAAATCTTTCGCTTCAATATTTTATTATTTGCTCCGTACGAGTTCCTTTATTTCCCCGAAGTTCCTGGCCACTAACCACTCAGTTAGAAGTGTTTCCCATAACCGTATAAATCGAATCCACGCAGCGCGCGTGTATAAGCAAATTCCGGCATTATTCATGTATGCGCTCGGAGCGCACTAAATTTCGTCACGGCGCAGGAAGGTCATGCGGGAGACACCCCCTCGTAACTCCGGCTTTTATGCCTTTTTTCGCGGCAGAAGCGTGTCATATGTTCTTGCCCCTCTGCCTCTTCGCCATAAAAAGTAACGACGAGCCTCGAACCGGGAGCCATCGAGCATCAGCGATTTGTCAATCGGGCCCGATCGTTTCCGGTCCTCTCCTCTGGAGCCAGACCGTGGTCGCATTAAGTCGGCCACGTGACCGCAATTTGGGCAGATCCTTACGTCTGACCAGGCAAGTGGAATCGAGGAATCGGAACGAAATAAGAGTGGAGGAAATGCTGTATGTGCACTGAAGGAGATAAAGATCGTAATATCCTCTGGAATATAAGACTCGGGAAGAACGGAGGGTTGCGCATGAAGCTTAATTGCATTCAGTTAAATTATTTTCCCTTCTTCAGGAATAAGCATTAAAACTTGACAGTCTACAACTAAATTCTCGTAACTTTTAATTCCTCCATCTCGACTGCCCTTTCCTCAGAAACTGATATTACCCTTTCACTGTTCTCCGTCTAAAAAGGGAGGGTTCGTTAAACGCGTTTATTTAATCGTGTTCCCGATCGATGCAGAAAAAGAGTGTCGGGTTCCATGAAAAATTCAAATTCGAGTCCCAAGCGATGACGAAGCGATGAGGGCCGGTGCTTTTCAACCCCTCGCGTGACGGGGCGCGTTCAGCGGGTTTGTTTCATGCCGAGAAACCGAGAGGCCCCCCTCGAGCTTCATAATCAAAACTGCATTAAAATCCTGAAAGCACGACCTGGAGGGCTCTGCGAAAAGTGTTTTGTCATCCAGGGGATGGTTTCTGCGTAACAATATGCTTCGCCACCCTGTTCGACGCGGACGAATGTGGAGGGAGGAGAGAAGGTGGCGCCGGATCCGCGTTGCATCGTAAACCGATAATTTTAGTGGGCCATTACGATAGCAAGCGATAATAAAGCCGTGAGAAGCGCGTCTCCATCGGGCGATCCTTTCGACCCCGTGGAAATAGAGCCTTGCGTTTAATTGCACTTTGTCTGAGCTTTTTTCTTCGTCCCATTTTAATCGCGATAATAACCGTAAAGACTAATTTCCCGTTGGCCACTCGATCGACTAGGTGAAATGCACCTGGGGGGTATATACCGTTGGGAATTTATGATTGGAACTTTCACGCGTGCCTCTGGGAAAAGGAGGACGATGAAGTAGCCTGTACTGTCAAGTGGCTTCTTAATTAAGGGGCAGTTGGCGGTGGTTTCGCGGCTTTTAGTGGCGGTTACATTAGTCTTCACTGACAGCATCAATTTCAACTAAAGCCTCAAACGTTTCAGCCCCGGTGTGAAACCGGCACTTGAAAAACGTTTTACACGCAGATATTCCGGCGGAGCGTTCAGCGACGAAGAATTAATACGCTACCCGCGAAACCACCCTCGCGAAAGGACTTTGGGTCGTTTGCCAGCCGCTACCTCGACTGTAAAATTTTATCCTGTCCGTTTTCTGCGCGCCGGGCTTAAGTTTTCCGGGTGGCGAGGATATTTTTGCTTTTCACAGAGTCGGGCTTGCCGAGTAAAGGAGAGAGAGAGAAAAGGTTGGGCAGTTGCCACAGCCGCTTCTGCCTCTCCTTCCTCCCTTTTCTCTTCTGCCGTGTTCCTTTTCTCCTTTGGCCAGGGGCTGCGCGCCATTGTTCGGGCGATATTTCAGCTACGGGGGCGGCTGGCAGGGAGAAGCGTGCGCGGGGGTGGGCGACGGTAGTCAGCTGGCTGTGACACGCTGCCTACGCCGCCAAAGGGGAACCAGAGGCGTTTAGGAGTATTTCGGGGGCTGGGAAGGGGCCCTCGGTTTATACAAGCAGGGGATACTCTTTCATCCAACGATAGCCGGGCCTTGACTTTGAAGGGTGGTGTGTGCTGCGATCCTCCCGCCGTTTATGTACTCGCCGGACGCGTTTCTGCATGGCTTGTATGTTCTATCGCGCGCTCGGCGTTCACTAGGTTCTCTCGTCTTTTGAACAAGGGTGTCCAAAAGTGCTTTCTTGCTTTAAAAAAAAAAACAAAAAAAGTTCTCGTTCAAAACTTGAAACCGTGGGCCAGACTTCATTTCCCAACCCTCAGTCGCCACTCTCGCCAGCATTACCATCGATATCGATACGCGAGAGTACCCGTCCCGCCGTCATCGCCGGAGTCGAACGACATCCACGACTTCTGCCCCCGTGGTCCGGCCAATCGCTACCGACTGCACGCATCGAACGAGACTTTGATAATTATTATTCATAAGACTCTCCCTGGGTGCCGGCCAGGCGTGATACTAAGCAAGAAAGATGCGCCGCAAAACAGGAGGGGCTACAGCTGCCGGGAGCTTCCTCTTTCGTGGCTGCGCGCCCTCTTCCATCCCTCGTAGCGCCATGGTTTTCCAGCGACGAGAAGGGGGTGTGCTCTCGAGTCAGTCGAGCAGAAACCCAATCACTTCCGGCGTCTGCGCCCATTAGGGCGCCGCGACGCTGACGTCGGCTGACGTACGCCCTTTCGCTTGTCCTCCTTCCTCCCTCGCCTTCTCTTACGCCGTTTCAACCACCCCCGCGTCTCCGTGAACTTCGTGCCGCCAACCCCCGTGCCCCTCCGTTGGACCTCACCCAACCTCGAAATAGACCGTAGATCTATTGTTTGGAAAGCGCTCGCACGGAAGCTCCTTCAGCGCGGCTAATGACGTATCGAGGATGCCGGCTTCTGCTTCTTGCGTTTCGCCTCCGCAACCTCGCTCCTCCCGACGACATGCCGTCCCCTCTTTTTCATCGTTGTTAGCGAGATAATAGGTCGCGTCGTACTTGGATTCCCGTGCAAGGGTTCAAGGGAGACAAAGCCCGAGGGCTGGTTCGTGAAAAATTTATACACAGCGGAGACGCTTTTACAATAGAACCATTCGGTAGCTGTGTATTGACTGGCTCTATTGAGTAGAAGAACTGTTGTACCATCCTGTAAACGCAAGTGACAATAACAAGCGGGACAGTTCACAGGCTCATCTTCTGCGTGGCGGTTCAGTAGAGTAAGCCTATAATTGGTCAGACCAAGCTAGGTACACGAACTAAAGCTGCTCGTATAGCGTGTACTATTGCAGCCAGAAGTTTCTCACGAAATACCAAATATGTAGCAGGCAATCAAAGTGTCCTTTGATTGCCTACTACATATTTCTTAAGGCCATTAATCATCGAATCACGAATCCCACAAGCCGCAGACACGTTACATCACAATTCACTGATTACACATCAGCCGGTACGAACGCAACAAAACTTAACACGCCAAGCAGTTTCTGTACGTGAAACGGAGAGTACGCATACCCTGATGCACCTGAAATTCTCATTGAATCAAAAAGTAGCAACAATTCCGATCCCATCGTAACCCCCATTAATGACTGAGTATGATCGATCGAGCGAAGTTACGATGCACCTGTAACCCTCTTTCACTGGCGCATTTCGCTCGGCCACTTCGTCAAATTAACATACACGATTCGGCCGGAAATTACGTCCGACAATTACCGACCTTACCACCGATGAAATATCGACGGTGCCGCCCAGGCCGGCCAAATTGAGATGAACGATACATCGACGTTACGTACGCGCATCCTGACCGAGCTTTCGACCTTATCGCGACGGATCGCCTAATACCCGCTACCCATGATCCACTGATCTACATAATGAGTCATGAATACGTCTGGCTACCTGACTGCAATCGTTATCTCTGATTACCCGAATAGATTCCTTGCTAGGAGCGCTCGACCGTTCGGTAGAGACGCCCGTAGCTTGTGGGTGGGAATGAATGATGATTCAGGCGTGGATTAGGTTACGATAATCAACCCTGCGATGCATAGTGTAATTTTTTAAAATAGGTGTTAAGGGGTGAAATCACTCTAGAGGCAGAAAAAAGACCTAAATGTGACAATTTATTTTGGGAGTATGACAAACGGAATAGAATTACTTTTCACAGGATTTATTTAACACATATTGAAGTACGAAAAACAATTTTTTGTATAGTCATTTTTATACAAAATTATATTCCTAATAAAATTATTACTACATATTTTGTTTTGGAATTCAATTAAACAAAACTGTGTAACATTTTATAGAAATTTTATCGCTTCTCCCGTAACAGCCTGTGTATAAGAGCGCAACTTTGATTTCAATTTTTTCATAAACCGTGCTCTCAATCGATTTGAAATTTTAACACAATGCGGACTCCACTTTGGACATTAGATCAAAACACTTTTCAAAGATTTCTCATTATTGTTGCTCCGGTATCGAACCTCCTTAAAGTGAGGAAGGAAGCAATATTCAGAATGAAGGAATATCTCGTTTTTTTTCGTCATTTAAAAATGCAGCCATTAGTTTGGCAAAGCTATACTGGAAAGGGCGAGAATTGAACGGAAGATCTTTCTAGGCTAAACGTTCTTTGCTTCTGATCTAATTCTACCATTGATCTTTCGTTTGTTACAGGTTCATCAACGCGAGGCGTAGAATCGTCCAGCCTATGATCGACCAGAGCAATCGAGCCGGTAAGACGAGCCCCATTCTGTCAACAGACCCTTACACACACACATACAACACCGAAGACGCGTATAATTTCATGTCACCTGTGCCGGGCATGCATCACGGATACGTTTATCCGGCTTATCACGAGGGCTACACGCCCGGTCCTTATCGCTTGACGTAGATCGATGCGTCGAAACGAAGGAATCTTAGCGTTCCAATAGGGTGCTCCCCTGAATCGGGCCAGCGTCTAATTAAGCTAAGTTTGTCCACTAGAAACGTCCTCTCAGGTATACGTTCAACTGAACGTAGACTTTGATAGGCTCTAGGTATAACAATTTATATCCCTTAGATAGATATAGGTAGTTACGTTTCATAGAACGTAGATTTTTAGAACTCTTACTTTATAGATAGCAAATTATATCCTTTATCCTTTGTAACCTTCGCGCGATCAGATGAAACAATTATAACAATGTTTTCTTTTACTCGTTAGTTTTTAAAGACATTTTCTACTTTTAGGGAGAATTCTTTATATTTGTAGGAACTTTATTCTACTTTAATGATATTTTATCGATTATAGGACTGTTCTTTTATAAAATCAATTCTGTAGTTTAGCTTGTTTATTGTATCCATCATTATCGTAGGCTAGGCATTTATTATTGTTCGATGATGCACTTTGTTAGCTGTCAGTTAGAAGTAACCTAGAGAATGATGTTATACTCCATGTATCCAGTTAACCTTCCCTTAGATGTAAGATCGATCCTCGCGGGATGCACGCGAGAGTTGAATTTTGAAAACTGGCAATCACGTCGCCCGTTAATTCGCTCGTTTAAACACGTAATTCGACGAAGAATTGACCGCGACGTGTTGCCCGTGCGATTCGTGTAACGGGTGCTCGGGATTCCTCGCACGTTTCCAAGCGCCGTCTCTACCTTCATCATTTATCAATAAACGAACCATCTGAACCGTATTAAAGCATCGCTCGTTTTTGTTTCTTTTGGCGGAAGCCAATTATCCCCCGTGATTCGTTTACCTGCTGATCGTAATCGGTGATACCACTCGACCTCCCCATTTTCTCTCTCCATTACGCGGAGTCGAACGACTTCTGCCGCTTGGATTCGGTCGCCGGCCGTATTCGCAATAATTAAAAGGTCTCTGATCAAGGAACGGGAAAATTTGCTCGCGAACTAAATTCAATGCTCGGTATTTCATTTGAAAGTGGCTCAGATTCAGAGGTGTCTGCGTGCAGCCGAATGAAAAAAGACGAAGTATTATAACGCACATCGTAACTTTGACGAATATTCTGTACGAAGAATTAATCCATCCCTTAATAAGAGCGTGAATCGGCTTGCCATAGTAGGCACAAGGCTTCACCGTGCAATTTAACACGAGGCGACGCCGAAGGACCATCTTACACCGTCGTTCACCTACCGAAAAAAGCAAACAGAAGGGGAAGAAAACCACCGACCCCCCGAGTTCCTGTCCCGTGTAATCTGTAAAGACGCCGCGTTTACGAGGAGGGAATCACTTCGTTTGCAGTAAAAGGCGACAACAACGGTTACCTAGCCGGATCAGGGGTTGGAAGCAGCGTGACTCTCTCTCCTCTGGGGCTCAAGGGTTCGCTTGTGATTCGGATGATGGCGGGAGAGGGCTGTTTCGTGAAGGCCCAGGGTGGATAACGTTCCGGATAACGTTCGGATAACGGCGGGATAATTGGTAGCGGTGATCAGACCGAGTTTTACGAGCCTGCAGCATGCCCCAGGCCCCACCCCCTCTCGATCCCTGTAGCTGCTGTCTTTCCCGACCTTTCTTTGTTTCGTCTGAGAGCAGGAGGCTATTCGCGAGAGGGTGGTCCGGTTAAACGGTCGAAAAAGAGATCTCGATACCGTCCGTATTTTTACGACTGACTCCCTCATAAACACTCACTGAGTTACGGGTTGTTTGCTTCGAGGAAACTGGGCTTTAGGGGCGCTTCGGTGGACGTTCCGTGCCGCGAACGTGGCCGTATAAGACTTTTTTCGGGACCCCGCTGAGGAATCACCTCCTTTTTTCCCCTCTTGGAAATGTTCTACACCTCTCGGGGTAGTATGTTTGTACCTACAGGACGTCTGCAAGAGGAAATCGCGAATTCTTCGTTTTGGGAAGATGTTCGTGTATTTTTTCTCATACAAGTTCTGCCCTCCCAGAGCTGCGTTCATAGATCGCCGATACCCTCGGCGGTGCAAGTGACAAATTGCGCGAGTGCGTGAACGAGCATTCGTGCGGGCCAGCAGAACGGGGTAATTTCGGAAAGAGGAAGAGAGAGGGCGGACTAACGAGCTGAAATGTCGTCGGCCGTACCGAGAGTAAAGTGGAAACCCGTGTACGTTAGATTGTCATCCCCGAGTCAATTCTGATCACGGCTCGCAAACCCCCCGCCAACCCTTTCCTCCTCGGTGCCCTCGAATCGCCCTTTCGCCAGTAGTCCCTCGGCCGCTTCGCGCGACTTTGCCTCTCGATTGAAATCGATAGCGTTACGCGAGGATTTCGCCGACGTCCTGACCAAGGTGTTTTCTCTGGCGATCACCTAACTGCGGGGAGAAATTCGCGGCAGCTCGGAGAGTTTACCGAGCCTCCCTAGTTCCCGGCCATTTTTCCAATTCCTCCGAGACCGCGTCCCCTTCGCCCTTCCGCCTTCCTCTCGGACGATCAGCAGTCCATTAAAGCTTAATAGCCGAAGCATTAGGCCCCAGGGCAGATTTTGTTCGAACGGAAGCGAGATAAATGTGTCTTTCGAATACTCACGGTCCCCCGTGGACCACCGAGACCGATGTTCTCCTCGCCAGGTTTTACTATCGTGGTGAGACGTTTTATTTTTTAGCAAGAGGTCAGTTGTTATCTCTCTGCGGACTGCGTTTGCAAATTGCTAGGTGACCATTGCTTCGGAGCCTATAAAGCACAGGTGCATTCGAAACTTGTGTCGCTTGATGTTTGACGATGCCTTCTTTTTCTTTGCTCGAAATTTCTCGATTTCTCTCTTCGGCAATCGCGAAGGGTGTCTTCGAGTCCACTCACCACGTCTAGATCTCCTTTGCCTCTTATATTCTCTTGCCGAAAGTGCCAGAGGAGGGGCCAGAGGACGAAGAGGACTCGCTGAAATTATATTAGACAGCGGTGCCGGTAATTCAGAACATGTTTGCAGGCGACTGTGCCGCAACATCGAGTGGCGCATCCTCCTCGTTGCGCTTCTTCGTGTCGGGCTAATGACGCGCGTCGGCTCGATCATCAATCACACTTTCATTACGCGGGATCGCAGCTGCTCCGCATTGACTTCGCGTGGCCCGCGGCCCATTGTTATTATTCCCAGGTTCCACAAGCCCCCCAGAACCAGGATGTTCTTGCTACATGTCCACGATAACGACAGAACCGCTGCAATCAGTGATTTCATGCTCGCCTTCTGCCTGATAACTGTTAGCACGACTGTGTTCCCAGGTAGCGCGTCAGATCTAGATTGCAACTGCATGATTTGTGTCTCGAGCCGTAATTCATTGAACCCCGTAAGCTTCTGATTGGACGAAAGAATGATAATGGCGCTAATGATCGGGGGTGTTTGCAAAGTTTGCTCGGTGGTGGTTTCTGGTTTCGCTGAAAGGAAATTCGTCCTCGAATAGTTGCAAGTCCAAGGTAGCTACTATTACATTTCGTCCACAGAGCGCAGCGTGCAGCTATGAATTAATTATCGCAGATTATGCCCATCAACAAGCACTCGCTGTGTTCCAGAATTGTATGGCTTTCGTGATTTCAGCTCTCCTCACTTCCCCTCAAAGTTTTTCGGTTGTTAAAACTGGTGACTATGAGGTTTATTCGTAGAGAATGGGGGAGCCAGGTTTATTCGTCGCTCGAAATTAGTGTAAAATTAGCTGCACGCACGCACGACGGAGGCAGTAAACCGCTGCCGCCACGCCTAATACTGCCAGTAAAACCGCGATCCCTTTTAAATCCTTGCCCCCATTCAATCGCCGGTATACTACGTACAAGCGGCTAGGCGCACGGATCTATAAAGTATAAAGCCAAGGCGCATCATTTTACGACGTACAAGCTGCCCTCGCGTCTCCCTGGCCTCAGATTCTATTAGGCTTATACAGCGAGCGGGAAAATGTGCCCCCCTTTCTCACGATCAAAAGGAAACGCGCTCAAGCTCCTTTCCTCTCGATTAAGAACACTTCGGTGTTCATGATCCGGGAACATGATTATGAGTCTCTATGATTTGGAAAATCTTTTCCCAGCTAACTTAAGGGGTTATACCTAGTCAGGCGGCCGAAAAGAGGCGAATGTTTGTGATTTTTTTTTGAAGAAGGTGAAGCGTATATTATCACAAAACATTTTGCGCTTAAAAGAACAACATTTAAGGAACATTTGATAATTTTTTCGTTGAAAATATTTACGTTTATAATAAAGTAACAAGCGACATCCAAGAAGCATTTTTAAAAAATTGCTTTTGCGGTGAGCACTGTCATTCGGAACCGGATTATCTAAAATCAAAGAACAAAAAAGATTTCTTTGTAGTATATTAATGTATCCTCAAGTTGACGGAGAGAATTTTCCGAAATTTTAATTTAAAAGAAAATGCCGGCTATTTAAATTTGAAATCCAGATTTTTCGTGCACACATCCCGCAAAAAATCAGGATTTCAACTTTAAATAGCAACCATTTTGTTTTAAATTAATATTTCGAAAAATTCTCTCCGTCAACCTGAGGATACATTAATATACAAACGAAATCTTTTTTGATTTTTGCTTTTAGCTAATCTGGTTCCAAATGGCAGTGCTCACCGCAAAATCAAATTTTTAAAAAGGCTTCTTAGATGTCGCTTGTTATTTTATTATAAACTTAAATATTTTTGTACGAAAAAATTACCAAATGTTCTTTAAATGTTGCTCTTTTAAGTGCAAAATGTTTTCTCAGAATATATGCTTCCGCTTTTTCAAAAAAAATTCACAAACATTCGCCTCTTTTCGACCGCCTGACTACGTATAACCCCTTAAGCGATGTGAAAATATTCTGTCGGAACTACGGTGTGAATATATTTCGTTGGAACTCTGGTGTGACTGCCGGCGAATCGTTTACTAGAATTTCCGTCGTGTTTTTGTATCCCCGTGCATTTCAATCGGTGGATTGCGTGGTGTTGATACCAGGCAACGGTTCGTAACTTAATTTAACTTACACCGGCTGACCACTCCAATTTGAAAGTGTAATGTAATATTTTAAGGCTCTGTTTTTGAACGGCAGTATCATCTAATGGGAATTGGTGGAACGTTCCAAAAATATCCGGGCCAGATCATAAAGCAAACCCAGAAATTCTACATTGTGCTACGTACAAATTGGATGGATTCTGAGAAACGCACGCGGAGAGAGGGGCCCCGTGGCGGTGAGCATCGCTGGTGAATTTGACAGAGTATGTATCGCGGGGTACTAAATGGCGCGATGCTAAACAGAAGTTCCAGAGACGAAGCTCCCTTCGAAGGCTACGCGGAAATCATATAACTTTGTCACTTACTATGTAAATGTTTGACTACTGCTGTTTCTCGCTCGTTGGATTTCCAAGTAGATGGAACTGCACGGATGTAAGTCAATGGATTCTAATCGACGTTAGTTCGCTTCTCTAAAATCGAGAAGAGGGTTGCCCTTTACCGGTGGATGAAAATGTTCGTTCTTCATCAAAACCCTGGCGCGGTCTGCTAGGTCGAGGCGGTGCTGGGAGTTGCCGCGCCAAGACGTGGGCGCTACACAGTTACTATCGCGTCTGTAACACCGGTAGAATCGTCGTCCCTTCGCGTGTTCCACGGAACGAGGCAGTAAAAACGTAACAGCAGCCCCGAAGTACCGTAAAGCTGTGACCGTACGGTGCATTTCGTAACGATGCCGCGATAAAAGGCGTCAGCCAACCCTTACGCTGGAGCGTACGAACGGTCCTAGCCTTTCTTGACTGCAATATTCACGGGAAACAAGTTGCCATCGATAGCGCGAGTTCGGCTGAGTGTTCTCGAGAGCCACTCCGGAGAACCGCAACTTCACTTTGGAGAACGTGTACCGACAATTAATTCTTTGATTCCACGCGGCGGCAAGAGCCATTCTTCGTTCCTACGCATTCAGAAACATTCTAATTCCAGACCGTACAGCCATTCGCAATAAACGATTTACCGCGAATCCCTCGGAGTTACAGGCTTAATAAACATACCGTCGATTTACGCGTACGCAGAAACGACGAGCAGGAAAATGGCGAATTAAAGAAAGGAGCCGCGAGGTCCGTGAAAGATATCTTAATGGCCAGCTTTGCTTATTATTCCCGGCATTCGTCGGTAGGCGTTGGTCAACGCGAGCTATGGGAGTTCACGGTCGTAGATCACGAGGGAAGGTCGGGTTCGTGTCGGCTCCTCTTTCTCCATTGCTCCTTATTTCCCTAGAATTTCTACTGTTTTTCTTCCGACGGTCCCCGGCTCCCTCTGTGCCTCACTTTCTTCGCGGGAGCTCGGTTGTCATTTACGATCGCCTGTTCGGTTTCCCATGCTGTCAGAGACCCAGGCGAGAATACCCACGAACGTTTACAGTGATCGCTTCCTTGGTGCAGTTGCTTGCTGCTGATTCATACGGGATTGAACTCGATAAACTTGAAGTCTGACTAGAAAGTTACGTAACCGAGGCAACAGCAAACTGACCGCAACTTCCTTCCCCTGCCAACCCATGCACCCCAATGTGAACAATCCCAGGGTCCAAGAGAATCGTCCGGGATCAAAGCTCTTTCTGTGTCACTCATCGAATATTCCAAACGGAGGGCAGAATCGGACCTTTTGCGGGTCTACTCGCGGACCATTCGTCACGCACTCGCTGAGAGGTCTCGGTTGATAACGCGAAATCTCCCCTGCTCCTCTCGCTATCGTTGCCCATTAGACAGAGAGGAGAACACGGAACGGTATCTGGCCGTGGTAGGTCCCTCGAAGCGAAGCTCCGGGTCCAGTTTAGCCGGCGCCCGGTATATACATTCACTCCATCTCACTTGGCCTTCTCATCCCCCTGCTCCGTGGCCCGTCGGCAACCCCCTCGGTCACTCCTGGCACATCCCGATTCCCCTTTTCTCCTCGTTCTTCCCCGGCGATCCTTCGTCCTCTTCTGGCCGGGCGTCGTCCCTTCTGCGCTGGCCATCAATCAAGCTTGTCAATTTGTAATGGCGATTCTCTGTGTCCATCTCGGGAGAGGTCCAGACACCCCACCCTCCGTTCTTCCGCCACCATCCCCGTCGTGTGCGGTTCGATCTCCGCGTCACTCTATATCTGGCTAACTCGCCAGGGTTGCGAGGAGGCCGAGGAAGGAGATCCTCTCCCCGGTAGCCGGACAGCAGGCTGCCGCGCGCCGGTAAACGTTCCTGCCGGCCCTGATGGGATATCGGTAGATGGAGAAAAAGAGAGAGCCCCTCTCCGAGTCGAGTTTAACGTCCCCAGGACGCCTGCTCGTGGTCCATCGGCGCGCTAAATAAAATGGATGTCCTGGGGGTCGGGAATCGGGAGAAATTGCGAACACCCAGCCACCCTTCTACCATTCCTGACCCGGGGAACGTCGTCGAAAGCGTCCACGACCACTGCTCGATGCTCATTCTGACACTTTTCGCTTTCGACCTGAATCGTCTGGGCAGATCGATAGAGTTATTGACCTGGGAGAAAGTCCCTTAAGGATATAAGTAACAATGGGTATGCGTTAGCAGCGGAACGTGGACAGTGACAGTAAAATCGCTAATTGAACAAGCTCCGTTAAGCAGAATGATCCCGTCACCGAGAGCGACATTTGTATCACTGCGACAGATTAATAAGCAGAACAATCGTTTTCGATGAGTTTGATACACCTGTTACTCTGTACGGTGTTGCTCGCCGCCTCGTGTGAGGTGTCCTCGACAAATGAGAGCGATATCTCACAGACCCCTGCCCGAAACGATGGGAACAGAGGAGCACAGTTAAAAGAGAGGACGATTTCTGCCCTATGCCGTCTTCCATGGCCGTAGGAGAGTCTTTCTCCGCGTTTCGTGTCACGTAGACGTGATATAGAGTTACTTAGAGGACCGATCCCCCGCGCATTACGGCCCTAAGGTTTGAAAGGTGCCGGATACGGGTCCTTATACGACATAGATCATACGTTAATTGAAATGGGGCGCATGCACGCCAGTCGTCGAATACAAACGACCGACTTATAGATATGTTATTATTTGACGGAGGGTGAGTGGAATCGGGCCGCGATCAGCTTCCAAGGGAAGATCCCGAACCCGAAAATTCAAAAAATTCTGAAACTTTGTGGATACGTAGGGAATTTCCTCCTGATTACAACGCAATTTTTTTTTGCTGTTCAAAATCACACTAAAGGGGGTGAAATTAACCATTGAAGATTCGGCTAATTTCGATTTTATTTTCTAACTCGCAATCTGTAAGAGGTAGAAAAGAAATTTCAAGACAAAAGTTACTTCTTTTAATTAGATCTATTATAAACAAAAATATTCTAATGTTTTCTAAAATTCGCAGTTTCACGTGAAATCTGAACTGGATGTTTAAATAATTATGAAACAGCATAATCCATATTTTTTTCCATACAATTTCAACTTTTATTGTATTGCGGAAATATGCTCCTCGACAATCGAATTCAGATTTCACGCGAAACCACGAATTTTAGAAAATATTATTAATATTTTTGTTTATAACTTTTTTCTGATTGTTTAAACAATTGATAAAATTTTCACCACTTGATAGATCTAATTAAAAGAAGTAACTTATGTCTTGAAATTTATTTTCTATATCTTACAGATTGCGAGTTAGAAAATAAAATCGAAAAATAGCCGAATCTTCAATGGTTAACTTCACCCACTTTAGTGTGATTTTGAACAGCAAAAAATAATTGCGTTGTAATCAGGAGGAAATTCCCTACGTATCCACAAAGTTTCAGAATTTTTTGAATTTTCGAGTTAGGGATCTTCCCTAACAAGTCAAGGAAATTGCATTTCGTCCTGTCACCGCCGCGCCTTTTTGGAGCTCAGTGATGAAACGTGAAATGGGTCAGGCGAAAGTCCGATCGCTCCGAGTCCATTCCTAGCGAATGAATTTTCCAATCTTTCCGATCTGATCCACCAATCTGCATAATCTTCATCTGCAGTTTAGCGCCGTCTTACACCTGCCGCGCTTACCCCGAGCGATCTCAGTAGTACACTCAACATCTAGTCAGTCCTAATTCATATCTCACCATTACTCACCTGTCATTCTTGCCGCGTTCAATCGAAATCGATTACAGAACGAAGCATAGCCGTATTTAGGATAGTTTCAATTGAATCGAAGTAGTAATAATATCAAAGCCGACCATAAACATCGTCACAGTTCAACGACACAGGGCAATACAAAATGCATAACTTCCTCGTCAAACGTACCTACCACGTCAACTAATTCCCCCCAGCGGTTCCACAACTCTCCGCCGAAATCCATTCCATGTAAACGAGCCAAGAGGTCCATTTCGTTACTCGTAGGTGCACGTATAAACCGACGCGACGGTTGGGGTGGTTTCTCGAGCACGGAAATGAAGTCTTGGACGGTCACGATCGGCATGAAAAGATAAGGTCCGAGTTCTCGGAGGGCGCTGGACAGTGCCCTCCCTCCCGTTCCACCCTCCCCATTGCCGTCAGCCCCTCTCGACCTCCCTCCTCCATTCCTCGCCCGGCGCGCCCCCTCGCTCCGCTCTCGTCTCCGCCAGTTAGATTTTTCATGCCGTGGATCGCGTCCGGTGTATCAAACCGTAGCCAGAAGGCTGCGCCGTGGCCACCACGTATCACGGAGGGGTGGACCTATCTTATCGGCGTGGCCATAATGGCCTGTTCTATCTCATCTCGAGTCTCGTTGACCGTTTGCCCCCTAGACCACTTTCGCCATCAAGCCTCCGCCGCGGTAATGGCGACCAGGAAGAAACCTGGCTCGAGCTGGCCAGGGGGTGGCGAGAGCCGGTATCGTGGAAACGCATCGACGCCGTTGCCCCGGCTGTTAAGTCGCTTTATCGTACATCTGACCGAGGGCCCGTTCGATTCTCGACGCGCACGTCCAACGAACGTCGCGTAACACACTCAACCCCCGCCCCCCCCCCCCCCCGCAGCTGTATATTCCCCTCTGAAATCAATGTTCCTCGTCGTATCCAAAAAGTGAACGAGCATATCTACGGCCGCAGATGAAACTGCGTTCCCTGTTTTCAATGCCCGCCCCCCTCCATTCTCCTCGCGAAATCTCCCTGGAAACACACCTGCGTATTCCGTCCACGCGTCACCGTCGTAAATTCCGACGAATTTCGAGCTGCGTCGCCCGAAAGAACCCCTCGGAAAATTTATCGCGGGTACGCAGCTCTCTGGTTCCGAAATAAAGTCGTTCGATCGGCCACCGAGCGGCGGCGGGAGGGAGGAGGCGGTCTTCGATTAAGAAATTGAACGTTAAGTGATTACCGTCCAGCGATATCGACTGGTCGCGACCGATGTACGTGAGCCGGTTGTGCGCCACGTGGAAGAGCAAGAAGAACGAGCCCCGGCGAGCTCTGCGGACTGAGCTGCCTCGCGACATTTAAACGACCAGCCAGCCGGTGCGCGGCTTATTTATGCCCGTCGTAAGGAGAGACACTTCCGACGTTTGTGGCGCTCATAACCGCCGTTTATTGACACTGTTAAGAGTGCTTTCTGTAATCCATTGACGGGATCCTCCGGGGGCTGTTGCATCCGCTCGTCTCGTTAAAACTCGTTATTGCGCGCGTGTGACGGTCAAGAAGTGGAGGTCGCACTGCCGACGCGAATGCGTGGTGGGGTAAATCCGGGAGACGCGGTCGACCTAATATAAAATGGCTATTAAAACTAATACAGATATTACTTATTTTATCAGAACAAACCTAATGTGTTCAGAATTTTATGCCGATTCAGAAAAACTCTTCGATATTTACTTTAAGACAATATTTACTGTAAATCGGGTTGAAAACTGAAGTCGTGACATCTGACCACCTCTCCCGAGGTGCCGGGAGAAATGGTTTTCGGCGTTGGCAGAGACCACTCGCATAATTATTCATGGAGAAATAACAAAGAAGAAAGCAAAATTATTTATGAGTGAATACAACTACAGATTTATTGATTTTTAATTTGTTTATGCTAAACAAGTAAAGAACACATCAAAGAAAAAGTGAACTACCTGCCGGCAATTAGTAAGGGAAATGATTACAAAAGTGAATGAATAAAATAAATAAACAAAAATAATAATAAAATAATGATAAAAAATATAAAAAAATAATGAAAAACTCATAATTCGATCATCTCTCCTTTCTGCAGCGAGAGATGGTCTTTTCGTTAGTTTTGAGAGGAAGAGTTAATATGGCGAAATACTTTGGCTGCAGTATCCCTCAATATCTCTACTATCTCATTATCCCAAACATTAAACGGAAATAAACTTAGAAGTATATTTTAAATACGATTCTGTGCACCGTTGTGTGACAAAAGAGGCTAAATGTAACCTCAATTTACCTTTTATAGCCTATAAATCCAGAAAAATACAGAAGGAAGCGAAATTACGTTATTCATTCATCTGTTTGGCTTCTAAAGAAGTAATTGGTCTGCATTTTAACGCGTCTTTGCGTATAGAGTCTGAAATATAGCGACTCGACCAACTCTCCGGCCCGACCGCGTCTCCCGGATTTACCCTATAGGTAGGTGGAGGTCGCATTGCTGGGGAGTTGGGGTGCGTTTCACGATCGGGCCACGGAAATCCCGCAAACGCTTCTGATATTAGAATTCGAGACGAAATCCGACAGTTTAGCGTCTAGAGTCTAGACGGATCGCGTTGCACACATGTCGCCGATGACATTTCGGTGGCCGCAAAACAACGCGAAGATCCACGGCGTGGGCAGACCGTCGCGGTGAGCCACGGCCGTAGGCCCCTTAATTATCATAATTTATAGCCAATCGGTTAATTAAAATATCTAAATAGCGTATAGGCCGCATGAGATCCGATAATGTATATTTGAGATGTGGCTTCCCCTCTCCCTGGCCCGTCTGCGCTTCGTACCTTATAAATATTAAATGTTTTATGGACCGCGAGGACCCCGGCGATATACGCTCTTCTCGTCGTCCCTTTATCTGTCTCGCTCCCCGTCTCCCGTCCTTTGATCATTAATTATTTATCGCGTCAACTAAGGAGCCAGTCAGCCGCGAGCGATCTCGGGTTTTATCGAATCGCTGGGCAGATTTAGCGAATCCCGATCCGTCCGTCCGTCTGTCTGGTCGCTAGAAATTTATGTGAAGCTGGAGTGGGGGCGAGGAGTCGATCGGTTGAAAAAAACTGGGTTAAAATATGCCAACGCCGCCGCCGCGGCGCTGGGGAGGGGGGTAAATTAATTTCGGCTTGTCACGGGGAGGACATCCATAAATGCAGTAGCTTCTTTGCTACCCTCTCTTTGCTTCGTATGCTTGCTCTTCCTCCTTCCGCCCCCCTCTGTCTCTACGTCCCTCTCTGCCTATCCCTTTGGCGCACTCTTCTTCGCTGTTCTGCATCTTATACGACAAAATCTGCGTTGCAATGCTCGTTGCTTATGCATTCGTAAATAAGTACTCCGTTGAGCGCGTTCTCCAGCAGATCGATATTGCTTTTCTCCTGGGCACCGTGCACCGAGTGTTCCAAGTAATAGCATCGCGTGAAATGAGTTGTGCGTGGTCGAATTCTCGTCCGAGAAATATCGGCGGTATATAATTTGCTTCGTTACTTCTTAAAATGTCCAGCTCCGATCACCTTGACTTTAATGCAGGGGAGACCGGGGCTAGTTGATACAGACGAATTATCTCGACACCGTATATATGTAGCTCCATTTGAGCAACATATGTGAAGATTGTTGTTCAATTCTTTACTACGATCCAGCGTACGTGTATTTACATTGACGTTAACAATCGTTTTTTAACTGTTTTTGTTTACATAGAGAAAAAATAAATAGTTTTGATACATACAAATTGGTCGTCCAAATAATATTTTTTCATTCATTTTGTATGCATTTCCTCAAGTTTTCGCTTACTATATATTAAAGAGGGAGGACTAAAGTATATTTTGGCATATTTGTTATCAAGTAATTAATTCAAAGAAAAATGAAAATCATTGAAAAATGAAAAGCGTATCAACTAGCCTCGCAATGGGGTAAATTGATGCATTTTACCTTCGTCCAAATAACATTTTCTCATTTATTTTGTATGTATTTTCTCAAGTTTTCGCTGACTATATATTAAAGTGGAAGGACCAAAGTATATTTTGGCATATTTGTTATTAAGTAATTAATTGAAATAAAAAATTTAAAAAATTAAAAACAGAATAACTTATCAACTAGCTTCGCAATGGGGTAACTTGATACATTTTACCTTCGTCCAAATAAAATTTTTTCATTTATTTTGTATGTATTTTCTCAACTTTTCATTTACAATATATTAAAGAGGAAGTACCAAAGTATATTTTAGCATATTTGCTATCAACCAATTATTTCAAACAAAACTGAAATACATTGAAAAATGAAAAACGTATCAACTAGCCCCGGTCTCCCCTACGTAACAGCTCTTTCATCATCTGCCACAGTTCAGAGTCAAGGGTCCGGCACGTCCTCTCGCGATATGCGAAACCATCGCGTTCACAATTACGAAGCATCGCCGTAGCTCCGCCCAAGAATGCGATCGAAGCCGCTGCTCGATTCTTATTCCTAGCTGCGGGCCGAACAAAAGGCGCGCGCCCACCGCCTCGAGCTCGATTTCCCGGAGATCCCGAGAACGTTCTCGGAACGCTCCTGGATATCCAGCCGGCCTCGATCGATGATGTCCGCTGCTGGATATCCCGGAGGCCAGGAGCGTAGGAAAGAACCGAAACGGCCGGGCGGGGGTGCACGTTAGGAAAGGGGAAGTTGCTTGCTGGAGACAGCGGAAGAAAAATAGCGGAAGTCATCGACCTCCAAGGGGCTATATATCAGAGGGTCGCAGGGGGTGAGCGGGAGCGTGTGTGAGGGGAGGAGGCGGCTTTGTGTGTGCCCGTTTCCACTCCCGTGTACACGATCCTAGACCCTCTCGCGTGAACGTCCGTGCACGTACGTGGACCCCGCCACGTACACCCTTGTAAAGTGGAAAAAGTAAGGGAGAGGGTGAGGTTTCCTGTTCTAACGACTGCAAGAAGAGTAGGCGAGGCTCGAATAAGGCGGAACGAGGGGGGAAGAGACTCGGTGGCAAGGAATCTAGGATAGTAGTCCTAGCGTTTCATCATTCGCCAGGAGGACAAGGTAGTCGGCGGTGGTTACCACGGCGGAGACCCGGTCCAGGCCGGGTTTATCTTAAATGAGACTCCCCGAGGGCTTAACTCAGCTTGGCAAGGCCGGCCTTGTACTCTCGCTACGATATATCTCTGATTGATTAAATTCCTGCAATTACGTCGCGCCGTATATCACACCAGCTAGCAATCCCGCGGAGAGGGATCGTTTTAAGGGTTGCAGTCTCTGGGACGCATTGTTTTGTCACCGTGCCCCTTGAGTTCCTGCCTGGAAATTTGTGTCTTCGCTTGGGTGAGGCACTCTGGGACGTTGGTCTTTCAATAAACGCCCGACTCACGGGTTCTGTGGCCGATCTTGGATATTCTGGAAGCTGTCGCGATGGCTGTACCGTCTAGCGAAGTCAGTCAGGGGCTACCACGTTGCGACTCAACCTTCGTTTACCGTTCGAGCTCTACGATCCTGACGAATTCTCGATCCCGCGACGATCCAGGCCTGCGAAAAACAGCGCACCGGGTACGTGCACGCGCCGGCCAAGCGTAAATCACCCAACTAGACGCCGCGTTTTGACAATACGATATAAAGCCAGGGCAAGCGGCGCGTGACGACGTCAACCGGTTTCCGCAATTGTTTCCATTAGCCGTTTTAATCATACCATTTACGATTGGAACGTGCCGACAATGGCGCGGCCGCGAACGATTCGGCAGAAATTCATTGTAGATCGTGACAATACACACCGGCCTCCGTTACAGTGATATTATTATTATTCCCTTGGCCACGACGACCATTATCTCGGATCGCCGTCGGAACGGAACAATGCTAGGAAACGCACGATGAGACAAGTGGGGGCGGAGGGGCGACGGGACGGGACGACGTTCTGCGCGGAATAGAGAGAGAAAAAAAAAATGCGGAAGACAGAGGGAAAGGGTGTGATAGAGTGGGAGAGACAAGGCAGCAGGCGGATGAGTTATTAGATCCGGCGTATCCGGTATTGCGTCGCGGATGACCAATAGTTTCATCGAGGGATTGTTGAAGGTTCCGGAGCACATTTCCGGTTTCCGCTCGACGGATCACCCTTCCCCCTGGCCCTGCTTCGTCTTCTTCCCCGTGTCTCGACGACCTCTCGGAATTTGCCTGCCCGTGAACCGAGGGCCATGGACAACGAAATGGTTGGGGGTTTGGCGCTCCCTCTGCTACCCACTAACCGTGACGATCTTCCGCGACCCTCTTTGTCCCTCCAACTCTTGGACTCGAGGGTAGTTTGGCTCTCGATGGATATTACCGCCATCCTGCTGGCTCCTCGAGAGATCAGTTTCTGGTAGTCTCGCTAGGGTTTCATGGCGATCAAGGTTCAGACTGTCTCCTGTCGCTTTCGGTGATCTACGCGCGCGTCGAAGTCGTCACTGACAACGCTGCCGATACAGTACGAGTCCATACGGAATGATGAACTACGCGCAACGAACCGATCCGACGACGCCAAAGTAATTCTCCCCAAGAAACGGATCTCTCCGCGAGCGTTCACAGTGCCTGCCCATCGCTAATTAAGTCGTCAATTCCGTCCGAGGTCACGGCGGGTGGACAGAGGGGATCCAGAGCGGGGCCGAACTTGCAGCCACCCTTAAATCTTGCCGGAAGTTCGTTACTACAGTCGGCCACGCTGTGAACTCCGTGGGGGGAACTGATGGTTGTTACTTAGACTGCTCATATTTATCACGTTCTCTCGGTCTTTCTCCGACTCTCACCTCTCCTTCTGGCGCTCCTTCTTCCGCGGTTTTCACACCGTTCCGCCGGTGAAAGCCTCTGGCAAACTCGGCGACCGGTTGGCTCGGGTTATGCCCGAACGGCGAGAAACGGGGAACTCCGCGCGAACTCCGCACGGAACTACGGCAGAAACTCGCCGTGTCGCCTGCAACTAACTTCAGAAGCCGGCTCCTTCCACCCCCGCAAGGATTCCACGGCCTCGTCTAGGCGGTGCGCCGGCCTTACACGGTTCCGTACCTCCGGATCTGCTGGTCTGAAACGCAGCCAGGCATCCGTAGCTAGGCCGCAACCATAAGTTACTAATGTTGTTCCCGTGTTGGCGTTCGCGCGGAGAGAACGCCGCCTCTCGCTCGCCACCACCTCAGCCACCCCTGCAAAACGGATTTCGAAGTTTTACCTCGTTTCCGAGGGGGGGGATTATCTTCCTCGGCGTAATAGATACGCTTTAGGCGGCTGCTCGAACGTGTCTTTCCGTGTTTTGCGGTCCGCCCGAGCACGCTGATTAAAGGTAACCGCGAATGCGGCTGCGGAGTCGGAGGGGCGTTGGGGAATAATTGCGTTATATCGGCGATGCAGCTGCTGGTGGAAGTGTCGCGTGGACTTGCTGCGACGGAGAATCTGCTGCAGGTGCTTCCTTCTTTTCGATGGTGTAGAAAGTGGAGCGACGTCCAGTGAGACCTACAGATAGTTGTCTCGGAGTGGACGAGTTTTAGAGTGGTCCTCTTTTCGATGAGTAGTTTCGGGACAGAGATTATCGCAGGGCAGTTCGATTTTATTGATTCGATACGTACACTTGGAGAACCGCTTCTGAACACTGTCATAAATTGCAGCAGTGACCTCCGTGCGGCCAGTGGCCCGCATAATTTATCATCGATTATAATGATGCGCAGTTTAACGCTCCCTTATTAATCAGTTCGCTGGCTATTTATTACACGCGCGTGCAATTTGTAATCGTTTGTAATTCGACCATTATTCAATTCTACGTATAATGCGCGAACGCTGGAGAGAACCGAACATAGATGCTTCTCCGACGCGCAACAATGCAGCTCGCAGCGAATAATGCAGCGCCAGTGGTGTAGGTATGATCCCCATAAAAAGAAACTTCGAAAAAGTAAAAAAAAATTACGCCAAGTACGTGAAATCAAATAAATCACAAAAAATGGAAGATAATAATAATTACAAAATAAAAAAAGAAAATATAGGCAAGGTATTCTCAGATCATCAATACAAATACCTTCCCTCTCGCAGGCTTTCAAATAATTTGCCAATTTAAAACTCTGACAATATGAGTACATTTTCATTATATTGCGTTTTGAAATAATTCTGAGATCATTCATCGACACTTCTATTCTTTTGTGATTTATTTGATTTCATGTACTTGGCATAATTTTTTTACTCTTTTTAAGTTTTTTATGGGGATCTCACTTCTTTTTACAAAGATAATTTGCGTAGGGAATGATTTCAGATAATTTTTAATATTATAAATTACAAATTATCACGGGACAGAATTAAGGATAAATCCAGTCAGCATCATTTTACGCTTCGATTATATATAAAATCCGCAGATTAGTTACAAATAAAAAAACAGTTTGATGATATTCAAACATGTCGCAATTCAAATTTCGGCAACTTACCTTGTGTTTGAGACTGCATTTTGGTTGCAATTCAATGGTACAACGATACATATTTGTAAAAACACGTTTATAACTTGGTTATAACTTAACGGTAAGCTGTCAAAATTTGGAGTAGATTGCATAGTGAAGATAGCGATTGACGAACGAAACATGTGTTAGTTTCTGTTGACTGAACGTATTATGTTGACGAAAAAATTTCTTGGAGAAGACGACGAAAAATCTTAAAATTTCCGACTGATCCATGAGACGATATTATGATATCTCTGTTATGCGCGGACCGATTTTATTGAAATTGGTCTTATTCGAAAGCTTACACGCGGTTTACATCAGAAAAATGCCTTTAAATTTAGGAAATATTGCAGGCGTGATGAGATATTAATGAAATAAGTTTCAGGTTAGATTGGAATAGCCCGGCGACGAGTAAACGATAGCGGTAGCAACAGTCGACATATACAGGGTGTCTTTTCTGTACTTTCTTTCCTGTACTTGGCGTCGAGACGCTACCGCGTCCCTAGATAGGCAGGTTTTTTAATTCGCCGAAATTGGCAATGATACTGCATACGGCAAAGGTGCGTATACACGACGACATTTTTGTGTCTCGCTAGTGCTAGTTGCAGTGTCTTCAGTCTAGCTCTACCTGCAACTCCCGCGACGATAGGTGAGATTCAGTGTCGCAAACTGCTCTAGGCAGTTTCCAATCTTCCGGAAAGTTTTTTGAGTGCCGTAGATGTACCTCGTTCATTGCTACAGCGAAACAGAGTATGTAATTCCACGGACGTCCAAGGGGGCCCCAGTCGTCAGCAAATTACACGACCGTTTGAACTCCTGTTCCTCCAGTCCTCGATTCAAATTCCTTTCGGTCCCTATCAGCCCCCGAAACGACGTCCTGGAAGTTGGTCTCCGGTGCATCCTCGACATACTTTCCCGCAACTTGGCGCGTCCGCAATTAACGCGAGCCTCTTCCAGCGGTGGTAAACGGCTCTGAATAAATCACCGGCCACGACGGTACTGGCTGTAGTTCGGGGGCAGGGTCGGGAAGGGTCCAGAACGTGCGGAGGCGAGGAACCAGCAGCTTTGCGGATTTACTAGGTGTCGAAACACACGGATCTTGGGGCGGCTTTATTGCGTTACGCAGCGAGTTCTTCCCGTGGCTTCTCGTTACGCCGTGAGCCCCGGCTGTGTCGCTGCTGGATGGATCTCGCCCCTGCGCGGTGTCGACCCCGAGGAGACGTAACGTCCCTCCGTGATGGAGGAATCGGCTAACGAACTCCCCGTACGACTGTGAAGTGCTATCTCCACGAGACTCAAAGGCGCCGTAAGAACTGCCCATTAAGCTGGCGATCATATCTCCCGATGGTTCGTCTTCGTTTATTAAAGGGTGATGAGAAGGAGACAGGAGAACCTCGGGGGCTTTTTGCGGGAGGACCGTGGCCGGCGAGGTCGATAGCGAATCACTGCGGGGCTCGATAAGAATCTGATGACCGGCAGCGATACCATCGATTCTTTTGTTCCTGTCGATAGTGTGGGACGGGGGCATGGGGGATGGAGTCATGTAGGTTTAATCGTTGCTCGTGTAATGTGGGCTGCGAGTAGCGATGGGTGCAAGTGCACTCCGAGATGATTTAGTGGCATTCGGTAGTAACAAAGTGTATAACTATTCGCTCAGAGACGCTGGTTTCTAATCACCAACCGAAAGGCCGCAGCCTGCTCGACGAAACTCCACTCCCAACAAAGAAAGCCTGGCATCCTCTTCCCTGCAGGAATGAAACGGCCGCCGCCACGCGCGTAACTTTCGATTCGCGGGCAATCTTGCAGGGGATAATCGGCGGGTCCGAGATCAAGCGAAGAGGGAGCCGCCTTACGAGGCTTAACGACGCAATTTACACGTACAGAAAGAGACTAGCAAGCGACTGGTCCTGGAAAGAGTATCTTATCCTCGGTTCGATTCCTCGGATCGCCTCCCGCGCGGACGATTCCTTAATTCCCCATATTGTGGCCGGAGCTGGCCATCCCAGGACGCCCCGCTGCGTTATAGCGCGGTTTAATCACACTACAAGCGCGCATCCCTCGTTAGCGGGATATCGTACCGGCCATAATGCGAGACTACATTCCGCTGGATAGGCCGCGAGAACGAGAGACGCTCGTTTCTTTCCCGAGGATCGTTCCCCCGTCGGTTTTATTGGATCCGCGATAATCGTTCGGGCTCCCGTGATTGGTGGAAAACGGTCTGTCGATCCTTTACGCCGCGGGATCTTCGGCGCATGCAGGAAAACGAACCGAGCCTCGGATCGGTCCTTTTTCCTTCTTCCCTCGCGCGCTTCTCTCGTACTTCTACTTCCCCCCTCTATTCGCCGATGGCTTTTGGTAGAAGAAATAGGATTCGTTGGTGCTACGGCACGTAGAGGACCATCCAATGGTTGGTGAAGTCTGGAATTATCCTCCGCTATTCTCGTGCTTGAAATCCTGAAATTTTCCAGTGCGCTGAAGTCCGCGCATGTTTTCGGGACGAATTCAATTCCCACTCCGTGTTGAGTGGTAGTTCTACATACATGTTTTCTGTTCGTACAAGTACTCTTTGTTTTCCTTCGTTTTTTTTTTCGGTTGCATTTTGGCGAGTATTGGTAAATCGAGGTTGGAGGGACTGCGAATACTTTGTTGAAGTTATTGGAGATTGTAGACAGACGGTGGTGTGCTGGTAGTGGGTGAAGTTTCGTGTCGTCGGTCAATGTGCCATTCGGCTCGAAATCCAATGTGGCGCTGGACCTTTGTTCCGCTAAAAAAGGAAATAACATTGCAGCAGAATTTTCCTTTTTAGACAGAAGTCTGTGATATTTGTCAATTTTATCAGTTCCCCTGAAAAATATCCCTTAAAATACCCCCGTTTGTTTTACGAATACCACTCTTCGGAATAAGAAACAAAAGCTGCAACCGATATTACCCAAAATCCAACGAACGCCACAGAGCAGTCTAAAGGAAGATAATTTGCATACCATTGCACCCCATCGCCGAGCTCCTCCTCTCCGGTGGGGAAGGACGGGAAAAGATCCGTCGGGGTGGATAGAATTCGCGGGTCGCGGCAGAAAAAACAGTTCGAAGGAAGCAGGAGAAACGGATAAAGAGAGGAAGGTAAAGAACATTCGCAATAATTGTGATTTACGGCTCGGTGGCGGGCGAAGTAAAGCGCGGCGACTTTGCTTGGAACGGCGATGGCGTCACGGCGAGGAAGAACTCGGTGGTTTGTGCTGGTCGAACAGAGAAGGGGGGACCGATCGTTACGGGGAGAAAAGGAAAGAATCGAGATCCCTCTGGCTTTCTGACAAATGGCTGATGAGAAATTTGTTGAGCTATGGAAAACGAGGGGCAGGGGGGAAAGCCATTTATCGGTTTAGGGGAACAGATCTTGGCACGGAGGAGAACGAGCGATTAGCCAAGTTTATCTTCGCATTAGTTTGGTGTCTCCTACGTACACTGGATGCTTTTTCGCTTGGTCTTTAGCGGCGATCTTGCGCTTTAACGAGAGGACGGAGAAACGAGAGAAATAGGTGCTGCGCGATATAATTTTACCAATTTACCAATGTGCGCGATAATTACACCCTCGGCGAAGCAGAAATTATGGAACAGGATCGAATTGGGCAGGTTAATAATAATCGGTGTCGCGTGTAATATCGTTGCTGGCGAGATAGTCCGTTCAGGTTTAGCATAAGAAAGGCTTAGAAGAGTGTGCCCGACAATGGCTGGCTCTCCGGGCTCTCGTGGCTCTCGTTCGAGATTTCGATGACGCGTCCCGACTCCTACACTTCCCCTACGTCCCGCTGAACCGCGTGCCGGCGTGTATTGGTGCCGGAGGGTAGGACGCAATCAGTGCCCTTGATTTATCGCGGCAATATACATTAAGATACCGACATTAAAACTAGGGGAGCCTCCCGTGGATCCCGGGCTCCATTACCGCTTACGAAAAGAGAGAGGAGCTGTCGTCGCGTTCGACCGAGCCGCTCCGGAGCTCCGCAGCCGAAGATTCAATCCCTGCATGCCCTACGCGAATGTCTCCAGTCTGAGTGAATTACCGATGTTGCACGTGCTTCTGATCCCGTCTAGCGATATTACAGTGGTGACTGTAGGCCTCCTTGGTTCAATAAGTTCGACGCATCGAAGATCATTGGTCTCGATCATTGATCACCTACTCTCTCACTTCACAATTAGAAATTCGACGCTCGCTCGTTCCATGGGAGACATGAACGCGTCCATCTGGTCGATGTCACGTTTAGATTCGCAATTTAGCATGGAACAACTACTTAAGTAGTGACTATCTTCTCTGAGCAGAAACATTCCCTGAACATCCTTTGTAGAAACGTGACTTCGATCAATCACAGTACACAGCTCGCCAGAATCCCACGATCGACAGACCATCCTCGACTGCCACTGTCTATCGGCCGTCCGCGCCCGCAATTTTCCAAGAGAACACCCACAGGGAACTGGAGGATGACGCTGTCGAGGGTACTGGCGAGCTTTTCCAATAGCCGCTTGCCAATTACGGAACAGAGATCTAACCGTAGTAACGTGTAGTGTTTCCACCATTGTCCGCAGGTCCGAGCGGGGCGTACAGTCCGGATGCGACGATGGGCTACATGATGGACGGACAGGCGGCGAGCATGATGCACCGGCCGCCCGGTGATCCCACCTTCCACAATCAGTACCATTACCCGCCAGAGTACTATGGACATCACTTATAAAGGTACGTGGCAAAGTAGCCTGCTCGATTCTGGGTTGCTCGCAAGAGAGGGGAGGTGGCACTGACGTGAATAGCGTACCATGCTCGATTCAGCAGCTTACAATTAGTTGATAATTGGTCATATAATATGCTTCCAGTGGAAAAAGACTGACGATCAGAATTAATGATTCAATCAAAGTGTTCGCGTTGATACGGTGAGTCGCATTAATATTCGGACACAGTGGTAGGGGAGACCGGGGCTAAAAGTTCCGCGGGTAAGTTGTTCCGACGGTTCTATCTTCAAAATCAAAAGAGCGTTCTACTTTAAATTATTTCTTCCGCATGAGATGGTCACGCCACTCTGTCGCACATTTTAATAGCGTCCGCGACAGCGATTCGTGTGGTTGTAAGTAGTGTTCCTTCTCGAGAAAGAATTCTCGAGAATTTCTCGAGAAATTTTATAATTGCTTATTTCTTATTTCTCGAGAAATCGCCAAATCAGAATAACACCCATAAAGTCGAAAGACAAATTAAAGTTACGCTTAACCGAAGAATGGTCACGTATTCCATTAGAATACTTAAATAAAATTATTTCTAGTACGCCCAAACATTTAAACCTAGTACATAAACATAAGGGCAATCCAACAAAATATTAAAATTGATGTAGTTTTGTTAAAGTACATGTATATTTTACATAAAAGCATTATGCTTTGCACAGTGTCCGAATTAGGCATTATTTCCTTCACCATTAATTAGCAAGAAAAGTGTATAAATTAAATAAAAAAAATCTTACGTTTTTATTAACTAGAATAAGTGTACTAAATCATAAAAAAACAACGAATCCCTTATTTCCAGAATTACTACAAATACACAGCAATATACTTCCAAGTACCACTGTGTCCGAATATTAATGCGGCTGACTGTAGGTGCAGCATAATAAAATCGAAAGAAATTTCGTAGTGCAATGAGAAATGCTGTGGTTGATGTTAGTGCCCATCTCCAATACTCCAGTACTTTACAATTGCGTTAATACCTGCTGCTTTGTCACGTTGCAGCAGTAGTCGCGAGTCAAGGTAGACGGTCGAATGACGGTTCTTGCGGAACGGGGAACGTAGAAGCGTGACGGAAGCAGCGTGCTCCGGCCGGCGTGAAGCGAGCTGGGCAACGAGGAGCGTCTTGCCGCGTCCAGGGCGAGCAGCGGGAAAGGGATTTCTTGCCGCTTGCCGTGCGTCGAAGCTCGCGGGTACCGGATACCCGAGTCAGGAGCACACGATGCAGATGGTCGAGCAGAGGGGAACGGTCGTCGGTGCTACGCTGAAGAGAAATACAGGGTGCGCGCGTTCGAGTCGGAGGGCACGTTCCCCGAATGAAGGTGGGACGGGTACCGGGCGATCTCCGCGGGTGCAAGACGAAGGACCAGACCGGTGGCATCGTACGCGAGACACCGGCGGCGAGGGACGGTTGGAGGAAGGGGGGTGGTGCGGCTCGGCGACGTGGGAGCCGCGTTGGAAATTCATGTGATTGTTCTGTGTACAAATGTCGCGGTGTAATATTGTAGTGATCGAAGAATTTAAATGTTAAATTTTAATACGGTCGCGATCGAGCTATTATTAACGATATAATAGGAGACAGGGGGACGAAGTAACGAAGAGTGATACTATAGGCAATTTAGCGTGTACAATTAAGGGGCGGGAGGGGGGGAGGGGAGGGGGGGAAGATGGGGCGGCGAACCCGGTGCTCGCAACAGAGTAGATAGGAACAACGTACACGCGCGAAGGCGACGATCGAAACGGGGCAAGGATGCAAGGGGCGGCGGTGCTTTAGCGAAACGGAGGAAGAGGGAAAGAACCAAGTGAGGTACTGAAGCGGGGAGAAATGAGTCGAGTTCGAGGAGCATGTATATGTATATACACACACACTCGCACGCAGAGACGCATCCATGTGTATATATCTGTACGGGTATATAAATAAATATAAATAGGGAAAAGAATTTTACGAGGCGCGGTGGATGATGTTTGAGAGGAGCGGAAGAACGATTTTAAAAAAAAAAAAAAACGGGGGGACACGCCCGCGCGCGCGCGTACGAGGGTATACAAGAAGGTAAACGTTTCAGCGAAACGAAGGGTGCAACGGTGGCGAAGGGTACGGGGGGAGGAACTGTACCGGGGAGAGCGACGGATAAGGGAAATGCTAGGACGGGCATAAGAAAGAATGGGAATCGACGCGTGTGCCGGACTCGAGCGTCGACCACATTCGCATTGCATATATAAAATATAGGTGACATTGAAATTTGTACAGTTATTAATTATAAATGAATTTACTAATTAAAGGAAGAAGTAATTATATGTATATTATAAATATATACATAACTGAAGTAACACGTGGCTCCGGTTGTAATATAATATACTAAGCGAGAGCGTTTTAATTGGACTGGGACGATTATATCTCGTGTGTGTCGCTGTGATTCGGTGTGCGTAAGAAGACGATCGAGATCGCGTAGCGGGGAAAAGAGGAAAATCCCGCTCGGAGGAGGACGAGGAACACGGCACAGGTAGAAGAGACCCCCCAACGTGTGTGGTGCGAGTGCATGGGCGCGAGAAAGTGGATATTTCACGCGAGCGACTACGGTGAGGGATTATATATGAAAGAAATATATATATATATATATATATATATATATATATATATATATATATTTACAAAAGTACAGATACCTGCGAGAGGATCGGACGTTTCATCATCGATTAGCTCGATGACGCGGTCTGATCCCTCCCACCCCACCTGATCCGACTTCACACGGAGAGAAGGGCAGACGCACGTACAAGTCACAGAGACAGGCTATACGAAACGTACACGTACAGAAATACACATGACTCACACACACACATACATAGACAAGCCAGGCATATGCACGCGTGAAAGGAGCGTTAATTACCCCAGCCCCGTCTCCCCACACCGTAAGGATAATTAAAAGAACCTAAAAGGGCGAACGAGTACACGATTACAGTTTATTATATAATATATTGTGTATAAATAGTTAATTGAGTCGCGCCGCGAACGTGAAAGGGGGATGAAAGGGCGGAATTCGATTGGGAGGGCCCACGGTGTTTGCGAGTGCGCGGGCACCTCTCGCTCGTCTTTCCATTTTTTCCTGTCCTGAAAGGGCTAGGTAATAAATGGAGAAACTGCGGACCAGTGAGATCCTCGGCACGGTGGTTGAAGGATGAATCAGGAAAGACGGGCGTTAACGAGCAGGATCGAGAGGGACGATTGTTCCCCTTCTTTCTTTCTGGATCTTCGTTGCTTTTCCTCTTCTTGTTTCCAAGATTGTTGTTCGTTCTATGGTGCCTCGGACACACACCAATAACACTGGATTAATTTATTTTCATGGTAAAGGGAAATCGGATCCAACTTCATCCCCTTCTGCTCAGACATACCCTGATGCAAACGAACCGGCTTTGCGCGACTTAGCTTTTTATTTTCTTCCCCGTGGAAGGAGAAGTAACCAATTTGGCCTTTGACCTGACGCGAGGAGGAGCTTGCAGGAAGAGCTTCCACGAGTTCACGAGGAAATTTCGCGAAAATTGTAAAAGCAAGAGGGAAAGATTGGAATCTAACGAAATTCCGTTCGAATTTTTCCAGTTACGCGGTATCGACATTGTGGTTCGTTGAAATTCCATCAATTTCCAGGATCACCCTTGGAAATGGGATGGAATTTCGTATATTCGAAGGATCTCGCGACGAAATGGTCGTTAGGTACTTCGGGACCAAACAAAATTTCGTCGAGATCTTGAAACAATGTCAAATCGCGAACGTAAAAGCGAACGCACCGTGGTCTTTGGTTCTTTGGTCTTTTTTGAAACCGCGTATTGGGGTGAAATAGAAAACGAAGAGACATTCAAAAGACGATCCAATTTCATTTCAATTCTAATGATATTATAACTACAATTATAATATTATCCAATTGATCTCCATACAGTGATTGATTTTCATCCGGGAACGCAATTGCTTCTGGATTATTTCATCCAAGTGAGTACCATTTGACAAATCTTTATAATATTCACCGTAGAATTCTGTTTTGTTTTTCTGAAACTCTCCGACACACGTGGAGCACAGGAAAGGAACGAAGGGAGAGAGAAAGAAGGGAACGAAACACGCGAGGATACAGAGGCGTTGACGGTCTCTCGTGGGAACGAATTTTCGCGACACCCTTTGTAACGATACTTCACGGAACAGAGCCTGTTTATTAAGCGAGGGTGGGAGAGTGTGTGAGAGTGAGAGAAAGGGAGCGCGCGAGCTAGGGAGAGAGAGAGAGAGAGAGAGAGAGAGAGTCAAAATTTAATTAAATTAAACGTCGATTATACGTCAGCAGCGGATTTACGACGATGTAACACGGATCCCCCGTCGAGGCGGATCGCGCGAAATTTGAAAGCGCGCGACCGGATCTTTCGCCGATGGAATCGCGATACGACGATGATGGATCATCGTCCCGAACTATCGCGTATTCGAATCGACGAAAGGCGGCCGCGACGGGGAGATCTGGGAGAGACCGTGAGGCAGGCTGCGAGAAAGAGGACGCGAACGAACGTGAGAGACGCAGAGCATACGAGACAAATTTTATCGATATTTTCAATACGCCCGCATACACGCAAATCTTGTATAAAAATTTTAAATGTAAACACACTGCTCTTGCCGCTATCCCGTGGCCATCAGGGGTGAACCGATCGCATCGTTCCTCGTCCATCGAAATCACCTTGCGTTCACGATCCTCCAGATCCGGTAGCAGTGCTTACAGCATCGACGAACAACGACGGGAAACGATCGCTTCCGGCTCCCTCCAGCCCCGGTCACGGCGGCGTATTAGTATACTGAAAGAAAAAAAAAAAATACAAACAAAAGTTAACCCACGTATACCGAAAGACTCAGGTGCGAGAGAAGTCAGTTTAGGTCCTGGCGTTAATTGGAGAGATTTCTCTGACGCTCGTCGAGACGCGTCGCAATCGATCGTGCGATCCTCCGCGCGAAATTCGAAGTACCATTCGAAGACGATCCGGAAGAATCCGCCGAAACGGTCGCCCGGTTGAAGTTTCTCGCCAACGAACGAAACCACCAGGATACACGTGATGGTATACGCAACGAGACGAAGGGAAAGGAAAATAATAGAATCGCGAGGCTTGATGGAAATCGTCCAGCAGCCCCGGCAACGCAACTTTTTTAAACCTTTTAACAGGCAAATCGAGTTTGCCCGTCGTTTTTAGTGGACGGACGCTTTTTACCACGGGGACCCACGGAGTTTTAATCGCTTACCGAACCAGACGCGTCGTTCTGACTCCTGAAACGATTTTTATCGCAGGACTTGCGGTGCTCCTGGACGAGCCCCTCTTGCACGCGAGCCGCGCACGAGAACAATCGTATTCATAAATGATTATCAAGTACGAGACAATCATGGACGCGTACGCGGAGTGGCGTGGTCCCCCGCCTCGCCGTCGGCGGCCATCAACGGGGCGTCGCGTTTTTTACGAATTCTATTTGTTGAACGATATATTGTTTAATTTTGTTGAGGCACGCGCCGTTGGCCGTCGGCGACGACGCACTCGGGCCGAACGTCGCGCTCGCGAGGAATTTCAACCAGGCCCTTGAACCGGAGTAGAATACACAGAGTTTCCAAGCGGCGCGTGGCTGCGCATTCAGGGACTATTCTACTCGTCTCCAGGATCAGGAATAATCGCACTTCCTTCCCGAGTTGCAGACACCCCCGGTAAAATTGAAGATGCAAGATACGTTATCACCTTTCTTTTTATATTAGTAGCAAGTAGTAGTAACGCATATTATCATCGAAATAGTTCATAATGGATAATGAATCTCCGGGTCGAAGTTAAGGTGACGGCCCTAAGAACTTCCTAGTTACGTGACTTCTTCCGACCCCCAAGATGGTTAGAATGATCCTTCCAAGTTCGACCACCCATTTTAGGAGGGTCTGTACGAACCTCGTAGAATCTACAATTGATCGTTTTCCCATGGTGTACACTCGAGGGAAGCTCGAGAAGTGAAATTACACGAATGCGAGAGCACAATACGTATATCGGCAACTGAATTATTTTTTCACCGGCGGAGATGGGCGGTCTGGCCGCAGGAGCGTCACAAGGCGCGGGTCGTAGCGTTCTCGTTTCGTCGCAGGGTGCACAGAGAGGCGAAGTCCAGCGGCGCGGACGTTTTTCTCCGTCTTTTTACCCCGCTCGCTGACACAACCACCCCCCCCCCCCCCCCGCGCGGCCCCGGATGGTCGGAGAACGCGATCAATATTTTCGTAGAAATGCCCGGCGACGAGGAATACGGACAGGATCGCACGAACGATTAACGGAGAGTCGGCGGCGGCGCTACCCTCCGCACGAGGCGGGCAGGGTGGTCGGCCGCCCCGGCGGATAAGGGATTCGAAGACGGCGGCGAACGGACGACGTTTATTGGCTGTTCGTGTTTTCTAAATGAGTTCACCCGATTGAATCATCGCCTTAAAAATGTATACGAAGTAACAGTAAGGTATCTAAGTAATAATCATGTTAGAGGGTAAAGAAACTTAAAACAAAGATTTTATGAGCGGCGACACGAGCGGTTATATAGGACAGCGTGAGACAGAGAGAGAGCGTGATGCAGCGTGAGTGGAAGGGTGGTGAGTCTGTGCGCGTGGCAGGGAACCGGGGAAGAGAGTGTAAGTATGCGTGAACGAGAGAGAAACAGAATCTACGCGTGTGCGAGGCGAAAGAGAGGGAAAGTAATGTATAATTATCGTGTAATTACGGTGAAAGCGATGATGTTAGCAAGCGTGTCGTCCGAATGGCGATGGCGACGGCGATGATCATAATGACGCGGACGATAACGACGGCCGGCCGCCACGCCGGCCCCGGAAGATCGCGGCCGCCATTATGATCGCGGAGCGGTAAAACGATTACGATAACGCTGATGATGATGCTGATAACCACGACGATGACGACGACGATACGATGGTAATGATGATGATTATGATTACGCTGATGGTGACGATGATGTGTATAGTAAGCTAAAAATTTATTATATCGGTATGGAATCAGATTTTTTCAACTGTTTGCGTATTGACGACCTATTGACACCCTTAAGTAAAAAAAAAAAGAAAAAAAAACAAGAGGAACGGCAAATAAATTAAAAAAAAAAAAAACGAATGAAATCGAACTGTGTTCTGTGCATCTGTGAAATCGTAACCGCTATATTCGATACATTTTCATCCACGATTGTGATACCGCGATCGCGCGGAAACGATGATGCGCGATTAGGGGCAAGAAATTTAGTTTTTCCTATTTGTCGAGCCTTCGTTCGATCCTTGGGAGGGGTGAAGGGGCAGTCTCATTCTGACCGGCGAGCAAGCGGAGAGAGGTCGTAAGAAATGAAAGGTGGGGTAGAGCAAAGCACAGCGAAAACGATACCTGTCGATGTAAAGTATTAGTATTACAAACGGGATCACGTGGACACGCGCGTCCGCCTGTAAGAAGAGCGACGGGACGCGCGCGTCCACGCATCCCCTGGACGGAAGCGGCGAGGAACGAGGACGGAAGTAAGTTCGACCCCGTAGGACATCTCGGGACACGAGAAGGGAGCAGCGTCGATCGTTTTGCGTGATCGGCCGCGATCGATTCTGTTCGGGGAGCACTCACGGATCGCAGGCGTGATGACGATGAAAGGAAGGACGATGTCGAAGGTGGTCTATGTTAGAGAGTGTCCATTGTATAGTGTTTTTTGAAACGTGAGCATTAAATGCTACAACTTGTGTACGTCTCCTGTGTGCTGTTCTTTCATTTCACGATCGCTCGCGAGAAAATCTGTCGACGCGGCTGATGCTCGTAGTTCTCAGTTTGGTTCCCCTTATCGCTTGTTTTTCCGTTGCTTCTTGACTGCTTTCTTTTGTTTCATTTATGTTGTTCCAATGTAAGAGCACGCGAGAGAAATCGTCCTTCGATTCTGTTGGAGCATCACGCCGTGCATCGCGTTTTATCACGAGTGACAAGCCGATCCCATACCTTCCGTCCCTTCTACGTTAGATCGCGGAAACTCGGGCAATTCTCCTGATTTCCGAAATGCAGTTTGCGGCGGTACGTTCTGCCGAAGTCGAAACTGGAGATTGTTCCACGGGATACAGAAATTTTAATTTCATTTAACTGCAACTTCCATTTCCCAATTGGGGAGCGTTACGCTCGGGTGGTAGATTGCACTTTACTCGATAGTTCTACTTCGCTCGGGATGAAACAATAAATCTCGTTTAGTAGAAATTAGTGGGAGATCAAAATGCATCGGAACGTGAAGAAATATCGCCTGCTAAATCATTATGTAATACTGCTTTCCCTGAACTTGTTAACCGAACCGTTTCTCGACCAAGGACGTCCCTCGGGTGCTAAAGAATGATTAAAGGCAAACGAGCTCGCCTTGCCTAATGTGCAGGCATTTTTACATCAATTTAAATTTTAAAACTAATCACAGAATTGGTCGAGTCTTCGTTACAGAGAAATCCACGATTTAAAAATTCACGTTCCTTCCCTTGGATGCAGGTAAGTTAAAGAATTACGCTCTATTTAGTATCCCCTCTTAAATATCTCTATCCTCTAATTATACCTACATAACTGGCTATCTGAATTTTGCACTTAAACTTCGTAGAACACCTTCAACCTCTTAATATCAATTTGTACTTCTCGACAAACGTCAGGATCTCCGATTCAACGTTCGTCGAACGTCTTTACCCAATGTCTGTTGCCATCGCAGGCCACGATACAAGATTGTACCAGCAAAGACAGTTCAGACCACGTACCAACGCTACTTTATACGTCTGTGAGTCTTGGCAAGGTGGACGGAGAGGGGTTGTTAGCGAGCTGTCGATGGCTGCGCTTTGTTATCTGCAAAAGGTCACCCCCTCGGTCAGACTGAAAAACGAAAGGGTGCCGTCGCTGTATAAAACACACATTTGCGATCCGCAACGCATCCCCTGGACCGAAGTTCCTCTTCCTGCCTCTTTTCCACCCCTGTCCTCCGCCTAACCCCCCCCCCTCCCCCAACCCTCGGCCACGTTCTGAAATATGATAGGGGCCGCGTATCTACTGTAGGTGCCAATTACCGCTGATGGTTATTCCATGGAAATGGACCTTGTTACGCGAGCGTCGAGAATCAAGGGGAAGGCGCCAATTATTTTTGCTAGCGTCGATGCTTTCTGGCGTCAGCGACGGAAAAGCGCCGACTCGGCGCTCCGTCGACATTTTCCAGCTTCTAACGAGACAAATCGTGATCCCGTGGAACCCGCTGCCAGGGATTTCCCTCTTTTTCCCGTAGACGTCGCCCTGCCGCGCGACGCTTTGTTTCGTTCCCGTCAATTGTTTCTCCCTTTTTCAGGGACCTTCCGTTTCCCCCGCGTTGAATCATCGGGATGGATTGGAATAACTGGCCTTTTCTTCTCGGCCGTTTTTGCGAGAGGATCGGCTGCAGTGTTCGAGAGCAGAGGCGCCTAAAATCTTCAAAGTGACCGGTGTCTTCGTTGGAGCCAATCAATCGAGAAATCCCGAGGAGCGTCCACGCATTTCTCGAAATCTCTTACAACGGAAGATCCCGAACCCGAAAATTCTAAAAATTCTGAATCTTTGTGGATATGTAGGGAATTTCCTCCTGATTACAACGCAATTTTTTGTATGCTGCCCAAAATCACAGTAAGGGGGTGAAATTAATCCCTGAAGACTCGGCTATTTTTCGATTTTATTTTCTAAATCGCAATCTGTAAGATATGGAAAAGAAATTTCAAGACAAAGTTACTTCTTTTAATTAGATCTATTAAATGGTAAATGTAAATAAAAGTTATGGATGTTTTTCTATTTTTTTGTATAGGCTCTTAAGGCAGCATACAATTTTTGTATGCAAACTGTAAATTATTCCTGAAAAAAATTCTTAAAACTGGCTTACTTTTCCGGCCAGCATAGTTGTGTTCCTCCTTAAGGTACGTTACAATGGGATCCAAAAGTTATTCGATTGTCGAGGAGCATATTTCCCCAATACCACAAAAGTTGAAATTGTATGGAAAAAATATGGATTATGCTGTTTCATAATTATTAAAACATCCAGTTCAGATTTCACGTGAAACCACGAATTTTAGAAAACATTATTAATATTTATGTTTATAACTTTTTTCTACTTGTTTAAACAATTGATAAAACATTTACCATTTAATAGATTAATTAAAAGAAGTATCTTTTCTTTGTTATCTCTTATAGATTGCGAGTTAGAAAATAAAATCGAAAAATAGCCGAATCTTCAGGGATTAATTTCACCCCCTTACTGTGATTTTGGGCAGCAAAAAAATGCGTTGTAATCAGGAGAAAATTCTCTACATATCCACAAAGTTTCAGAATTTTTTGAATATTCGAGTTCGGGATCTTCTCTTGTTAGTCATTTATTGACGCCTGCCTAAGGGTTGATTCACCCACTGCCAGTCAGTTACCTGGAGTATGCGACCTGTGAACAAGTTCGAAGGTTCCTCGAACGAACACGTCCCCACGGTCGTGCACGGTCGAACGGCATTAGGAAGCTGGCAATACATTAGATGGAAGACCCCGCGAGCAAACAATCTCGTAATGGCAGCGCGGCACGGCTGACTGGTGGCGCGGTAATGAGATATTAGACTCGTGCTTGGCCTGCCAGAAGGGAGTGGCCACTTCGAGGGTAGTAATGCGCGATAGGCGACCGTTTACGCCGTACAACCTCGAGGGTCATTATTAGGGAGTACCGACCAAGGGGCTGGTATCGTTTTTTCTCCTGGGACGTGATTGGGATGTTGTTTTCTTCTTGTGTCTCTGCGTGGCGAGCGGCGGCACGAGAGTCGAGAAGTCGCCACCATTTCGCGTTCAATTTTTCCTCGAACGGATGATTTATCGGTTCTCGAGGACGGTAAAAATGGGGAACTTTAGCGAGGGAGCAACTGTGCCTTTCCTCCTTCAATGAAAATAGAACGAACATCTATATACCACCCTGCCAACTTGAAGCCCAGAACCACTGCGTCAGTCATCCACATTTACCATACCAAACATCGCGTAGTAATACGAATTCAGGACACAAATGTTCCGAATACGTATATCCTGCCATACCACCCTCTCCGTCCAAAAATAACGAGGTAAACAAACTCGGCGTGGTCTGGCTGATCCGCCAGCCATTCCAAGATTAAATTCATCCCCTAATTCATTACTCGACTCGCTCGCGACCGCATCAACATTTTCCGCAGGACAGCGCACCGTATCAATTACAAAAGATTAACAGTTAAGCAAGCGGCTGCGTATCGATGTTGACGATCGCGTCGACGAGCAGCCGTTTCACGGTCTCGTCGTCGTCCCCGTCGTGGTTGCCGTCGCTGACGGGGGTGGTCGCAGAGGGAGAGTAGGCCAGAAGAGTGTCGCGGCGGTCGTAGGTGGCGGTCGTCGCTGATTCTTTCTACCCCCTCAGCCAAACCCCCTATTGCACCCTCCCCTCAGTCCCGTGCGGACAAATGGGTGTCCCTGCATATGTAAAAGCGGCGCTGTGTTCGGCTCACCCTCGGTCAGCCATTTGTCAATGTCAAGGCGCGAGCGCCGTATCCATGGAAACACCCCCGGCCAGCCGGCGAGCGGGCACGAGCGTGCACGAGCGAGTGTGAGCCGAGCTGGAGCCGTGGGCGACCCTCGGTTTTGCGCGACTACCACCCCCGCCGGCGCGGCGGAACGCAACCCCCGGGTTTCCACCACTACTCCACAAACCGGGCTACCACCCTTTCGTCGTTCCTCCGTTGCCCTCCGTGGCTTCCACCCCCCGGAAGCGACGTCGGCGCATGCCCACGAGCCTGCTCGAGAGTTCAGCGTGTTGCCACCACCGACGCTGGTGGCGCCTAAGGACGCGGCACGCTTGATTCCATCGGGTTGTCGTGGACAGAGATTTTAGTTTCGTAAGATATGTTTTATGAACTAACTGTAAGATATGTTGATATGTTATATTTGAATATGTACTATTTGAACACCTTAATTATCGTTGATCTGCTAATCGCTGCGGCCGTTAGCAACAGCAAAGAAAACGCTCGGAAAACAACAGAGCCGGATAAAATTTTCCGAGAGCCAGCAGAATAGTAGTGACGAGCGGACGGGTTAACTCTTTATCCGTGTTTCATAATAATAAAAGTTATCCTTTAAACAAAAAAAAAGGAACGTTGTTCCTCGTATCTTAAAGGGTTGCTCCCATGGCGAGAGAGTCCAAGTTGCTATTTTGTCTATGATCGGGTAAGAATTCTGTTATTGGCGGGCAAACGTCCACTGATAGCAATTATAAGACGTATATCGGTATTAGTTGCTTCAGACTCCTCGCGAGTCTAGGTAGATTATTATTGAAAAGGTAGAATAACCTTCTGTAGAAGTAGAGGGGCGTAGATACACCTAGCAAACCCCACACTCTGACGAAATGTTTTAAAGACTTACGATGCTGAAGAGCCCTAAAGACGAGTAGCGAATCCCGCTATCAAGTACACCTACATTCCATGCGAACCCTCCCTTAAACGGTTTCCTCGAAAAGAATTCCTCGAAGCCCGCGCAGATTCCCCAGCAAAGGGGCGACAAAAGGGGAACGCGACTGGGCCAGCGCACAAAGATGAAGCAGCAAAGCGTGCGGAGAGGAGGATACCGTCGAGGAGGGGTGGACAGTGGATCGGCGATGGTGGAGAACGGTCGGTCGGCGTAGGTGGTGCGGGTGGTAACGGCTGCATAGCAAGACAGCTCGCTTAAATATGCAGGATGGGCGGCGGCGGGCAGCATTGTAGCGTGCTTGTAGCACAGAGCAACGGGGTGAACTCGCTACTGAGGGAAATGAAGGGGATGAACGAGCCGTAGAGAAGGCGACAGAGAGTGGTGGAGAAGCGAGGGAACGAGGACGAAAGGAGGAAAGAGAGGCGAGACGCGCGCGTACAGAGCGAAGCGGTGGGAGAAAGAGACGACGTAAAGGGGTTGAAGGGCGGAGGGAGGTCGAAGGGTAGGTGGAGGAGAAGGAAGGTGGTTCGCAGGCGCTTGCGCAGCCCGTAATGATTGACTGGCTCGCTGGCAGCCAACAGACAGACGTTCGCCCACCAGACCGACCGACTCACCCCTTCTACCCCCGGCGCTCACTCCACCCCCGTGCCCTCGCCCTCTTGACACAGCCTCTGCCGGCGCTAGCACGGCTGTGCCGTCGTCCCTGGAGCGGGCTCGCTCAAAAAGCTCGCGATACAATGCACGACTGCCACCCTCCTCCCCTCTTAGCCAGCCACCCCATCCTCCTCGCGTGGCTTCCTCTTTTCTTCTTTCGCGGGCCGAGGCACTCCGGCTGGCTATCCTCTCTTATCGCTACCCTTTCAACCCTTTTTCCAGCGAGCCGCCGTCTCATCTGTGTGTCCGTCTCCGTGTCTATGCGCCGGTGTGCGTCGCGAGCACCACTCGTGTGCTGGCTTTCGTACAAAAGCCAGGTACCGGCAGATAGCTCGGCCATTGAATCTTTAAAGGTCGACTCACCGGGCCACTGTATCGAGGCGCGTACCTGTCGAGATGAGATTGGTCGAGATCAGCCGGGATGCTTTCCTTTTTTCGTATTTCTTGACGGGAGCAAGAGGATCGGACGGGATTATTGGAATTGCTCGACAACGCGGAAACACGGGGCCACTTGACGTTCATTCTCCATTTTATTCGGGCATCGGGAGCGATGTAAATTCCAAGCTTTTTCGAGGCTGACTTTTCAGGCTTCTTCCAGCGCCTCATTCGAACAATCACTCTCCCGCGTTCACTCGCCCCTCCTTCGTGCTACTTCGAAGATAACACAGTTCGACAAAATTTGACCTTTTTCGGACTTGTAACATTCAATAGCCGTTTCTTATAGGTTTTCGTGTCCTGAACCGTTTGTCGCCATCACCCACAGTTTTTTGAGAAATTCGATTTTGAAAAAAACTTCAAATTTTCAACTTTGAACATCTTTTATGTCGAAACGGTAATACTTATTCGGTTGCTCGTTGCGTGAAATTATTCTATGCACCCTCCCGAATACAACGATATAAATTATTATTGCATTATGAACATTTAAATATGTTTAAACATCGATCAAATGTAAAAGGACACCCGAAATGCACCCATTTTTGAAGATATCTTTGAATTTATTTCCAAAACTAACAGTCTATGAGAAAATTGACTATGACCACGAAAATGGATATAGTTCTTCAAGTGACATTTGTATTAAATTTGTAAAATTCCAAAATTTCATTTCTGTAGTTTTGGCCATAAAATCGCAAAATTTCCCCACTCTGCGCCGTTGACTTATATCATTGTATTCAGGAGAGTTCATAGAATAATTTGACGCAACGAGCAACCGAATAACTATTACCATTTCTATTAAAATTTGCATTGTTCTTCAACATCGAATTTCTCAAAAACTGAGGGTGATGGCGACAAACGGTTTGCGGATTCGTTTTCAGGGCACGACAACTTATAAGAAACGGCTATTGAATGTTACAAGTCCAGTTGGCTGTCGAACTGTGTAATCAAATGTACACAACCTTCGCTTTCTCCCTCCCCGCTGGCAAAATTAAGAATTCGCCAAAAAATACTGTACGATAAAAGCGTGGACCCGTGGTTCCACGTTTAAAGCAGCGCTAAAGCTTAATGAAAAATCGCCGCGGATTTACTATGTACGATTTTTCGCCGGAAAGAATAGCGCCGCCCGGGGGCCCGAAATTAAAATTTAAAATAACTCGAGCGCGCGCGAAAGGAGCGCCGAATTTATCGCTGGATTAGCATGTAAATATAAAAACGGTTATTCGCAACTTTTCAATGCGATTTCACGCCGCGCCGCCCCTCCCTCCCTCCACTGTTGTCGTTCGCCAAACATTACCGAAATTTACGCACGTTTAACCGTGTACGTGCTCACATAATAAAATCGGCAAACGCACCATTGTAACGCGGTTTGCAAAAAGGATTACTATCGCCCGTTCGAAAATTTCACGCGTTATTATCCATACTTTTCCCACTCCGCGATTCACGCTTGTTAGCTTCGCCGCAGCTCGCGCAGTCGGAATGAACATCAAGCTGCGATATCTTCTACGCAAACGCGACACCTGATCTACAAACAATCGCATTTGCTCGCGCAAGATCGTCGCATTCATTAATTCAGATCATGCGCACTGCAATGCTCTTCATAATAAGAATATAGAATCCAGTCGTCAATGATGCAACGAATACAGAAGATGCGGTAGATAAAAGAACGAGAGCAAGACAGTATCGCGCGCAATTAGTTATTCCTCTGAATTTATATGAACAAGCCCCGTGAGTCATTGTGTGTAGTCGATCGTGGTTGCCAGGGGGAGGAAAAAAAGGACGAGTTCGATAAAACGTTTCGACCACTTTTATCTGCTCCATTCTCGTGGCGGGCGAGGCGAGTATCGCTCGGAAAGTCTTGCAGGACGGACGGGAGAGAAAAAGCGGCTGGCTGCTCTCTCGCCGGCGCTGGTCGTTATTTCCTTTCCTCTTTTTTCGAGGCGTTTAATCCAATACCGGCCAGGCGTCCATCAAGCGTTCCGGGCGCAAAGGTTTTGTCCCCGTGGCGGGCGGTGCGCGCCCGCGGCCTGGCCTCCCCGTAAATTCGCGCGGCCGCGCGCAATGTTCCGCGTGTCGCATAAAGCGTAAAACCAACGTGAATTACGGTAGGATCGCGTTACAGCGCGGGGATCGTGCGAGCAGCGGGCGCGCGCACGTGGAGCCGGTGTACACGGGACGCGAGCGTTCGACAATTCCCCGTGTCCTTTGGCCTTTAGAAATTCATGTAATTTTTTGCCGCTGCCCGGCCCCGACACGCCAATTTTCCCACGGACCACCGTCGCGACGCGATCGCGAGATTTAAGGGCGAAAGGGACGCGCGGCGTGGTGTCGCGTTGTAAAACACGAGCCTGTAATGTTGTAACGCGGCGACCCCGGGACCGACGCCGCCGCTCCGATCGTTACCGAGCGTACGCGCGATTCTCTTGGCTCCTCTTCCTCGTTCTTTCTCTTCTTGCGCCCGCCGTTCTTCCCTTCACCCTTTCCCATTGTGTTGGCGAGAATGTAAGGCGAAACACGGCACCGCGGTGCATAATGGAAAACGGAATCGATGGGCTGATATGCTTTTGTGATATAGAAGAGGGCTGGTTAATAAGGGCGAGTGAAAATTGCCAGGAGGATTCATCTCTCCTTGGAGCTGTGGGAAAGCTGGTTCTAACCGGTAGGTGAGATGCTTCTGACTCTAGCTGACCAACCGCCGACTGCTGGCTCGCTTCTCAGGGGTCCCTCGATTCAGGAATAGTTGAACTCTTAACAGAAACTCCGCTCGAAAGGCTAGCAGAACTCGGCGAAACGTATGACCACGAGGTCCACGTGGACCAAGGTTCATCCACCGCGAAAAAGAATCGCTCCTCCGTCCCGGGGGTCGTCCCATTTGATTACGGTATCCCGTATCCAGCCAGTCCGCCAAGCCCCTTAATCCGCAGCTTATACAGGGGCCAGGGCAATTCCTTGCGTCGCCAGACACGGAATCAGGCAATGCTCTCACGGAGTAAATGCAATTCAAATGCCGTTTCCGTGCCGGTTCGCGCTGCCCGGAGTCAAGGAGAGAGGTCGTTGCTAATTGCGCCGATCCTCGAACACGAGCGGACGGAAATGGAGAAGAGTTGTCGCGGGGGACGTTGCCGCGCGTGTCCCCGTTGCTTCTGGGCTCGGGTTACGTGGCCGTTTCACCTTCGTTCGTGTCCGAGACACGTCCACGATCGAGTTCCAGCCGACGATCGGCGGATAGGCGCGCGGAACGCTTAGAGGAAGGCCTGTTTCCGTGGTTCCTCCGCCTCGGAAGGCCGATAAATCCGGCCGCGCGGAGCCGATGGAATTCAAGTGCGAACGAATTTGTAGGCACTCGGTTACACGGGCCCCAGCCACGGCCGTAAATGGCCTTACAACCTCTCGGCAAGTAGCGGCCGGCAATTAATCGCGCAGCATTAAGCGCAAATGAACTCTCTCGCCCCTCGTGGCGCCGCGCCGCGCTGAAAATCGACGGCAAGATTGGCGTCGGCTCGGGGGTAATCGACCGTCAAGTATCCACGAGCTCGCTGCTTCCAACGATTTCTTTTTTCATCGCGTTTCTCCTTGGGGCTTTCTTTCGCCCTCCATTACCATGAATTGTGTTTCTAGTGGACGATCGTGTTTCGACTTGGTCTCGTTGTACTTGAATGGCGTTTGATTAATGCGTCGAGAAATTTCAGTCGACAGAAGGGGTGGAATTCTTTGTAGGAACTCCCGTAACCGTTACCGTATGCGAGCTGGAACTTTGCGAGAGCGAAAGGTGAGTAATGGCAGACCGAAAAGTGAATTGATTCGTAATCCGAGCAACCGTTCGCCTGTGTTTGATTATTAAGATTGCCATGTAAGGAGATATTAATATTGCTTCCATAGTTTCTTAATTACACTTGGAGGAAATGAAGTATTGCTACGTCAGGGCCTGGGAGGTTTAAGTTATGGAAGTACTTAGCACTGCCTTAATGGTGACTAGCTTTTAAAAACAAGAAAACCTAGCAATACATCATCCAAAGTGTCACTGATGGAACAGAGGGAATTTTTTTAATCTCCCGAACCATAAATTAACGTAGGAAGCTTTTCTGAAGGAGGACCCAAACCTCCAATGCTATCGCGGCTAATAGACTTAACTCGCCACAAATCCAGAGGAGACTAATCTGCTGAGCGAAGATTCGAATAAGAGCGGCGTGTCCTCCCTGTCTTTGGGATATGGAATCTTGACTCTCGAATGATAGATCGTGTTGCTTCTGCATTTTCGATGTAAACGCCGTTCGACTCTCCGATGTAAACAGACAACAAATAGTCCAGGAAGCTCGGATAAGCCGCTAACATCGTGCGGTCTGTGTTCAATGCGGTAATTAACGGTACGATGTCACACAGGGCCTTTAATCTCCCGGTAACGATTCCCGTGGCCGCGAAGTTCCTTGAAAATTAGCATAATAATATATCGTCGTCTATCTCGGCCAATTAAACGGCCATAAAGCCGGTCGGGCTTTGGCGACCGTCCGGGCTGCCACGACGTCGTGCTAGCCTGACTCGAGGTGGAGCTATTAATGAACGCTGCTGCCTCGTCGAGGGTGATGGAGAACCATAAACTTGTCCTTCCGTGGCTGGGCTGAACCTTCGATACTCGAATTTCCGACTTGCCAGAGAAGTCATTCCGAATCCGGATGCATTGTTACACGACGATGGAAAACGAAAGCGGGCCCCGTTATTCTTATTTGTTTATTTATTTATTAATTTAGCGGAACGTACCCTTTTTTTAAATGCAACAAAAAGGTAGAAATAGATGCTGAATCCTTTCTAGATGCCTGAAATCTTTCGCATATAAGGGATAGAATATTACGGAACAGTAGGTTAGATGCGGTAGTACAATAGTCTGATACAATGTTTTAAGCGTGAAAATACGCTTGAAATCGGAAGCTGCGCGTTTAATAAAGTAAAGAGCTCTCGATTAGGGATTGCAAACCGGTAAATCGGTAAATCGGTTTGAAGCTTTTTTCACTGATAACGTAGTAGATGTCGACGGAATTATGCGCTACATATATGCGCTACATTGCTGTACATAAAATTTTTACCGGTAAATATCGAGAAATACATAATTTACCGGTAAATATCGAGAAATACGTAATTTATCGAATTCCCGGTAAAAATTTGGCGAATTACCGGTAAAAATTGTATGTATAGCAATGTAGCGCATATATATAGCGCATAATTCCGTCGACATCTACTACGTTATCAGTGAAAATAAAACTTCAAACCGATTTACCGATTTACCGTGAAGGGAAGGTTAATTTTCTATCGAAGCGGACGCCTAAATCGTCGATAGTGTCCACCGATCGCAAAGTTAAGTTACTAAGACTGTAAACAACAACAAGTGGACGAGAGCCGCGATAATAGCGCATGACATAACACTTACTGATGTTAAGACCTAAATTGTTACCTATACACCAGCTTTCAATGCGCCTCAAATCCGCCTGCATATTCTTAATAGTTTCTAATTTTAATAGGTGCTACCTGTCTTTCCTTTGAAAGGTCAGACCCTCCAGCTGTTCCAGCGATCAAAAGAGAGGGGGAGAGGGAGAATTTTATACACTCCACAACGCGGGACATGGAACATAATATTTCGTTGCTAACGATCCATTTTCTTCCCTTATCTGTAACGGGAGAAGATGACAAAGTGGAGAGTCCTCTTTTTCAGATCCATCAAAGTAACCGATAACTATCCTGCTACCACTGTCCATACTCGTGGGACATCGCGGTGTTCTTGGCCACCGCTGCAGAAACGCCCCAACATTTAGACCCGTGGCATCGTTAAACGATCGTTAACCGGTTGTTCTCAAGACGAAGACGGGCGTAGCGGGACGATTTGTCAAGATCCTTGACACGGGTCCTGGGAGGACTGTTTTTAGACAGGGAAAAGTATCGGGAACATTGAACAATTCTGTAGAACATAATGTAGAATAAATACTTGTAATCAATAAAGATACGATAACCGATGCTGAAGTTGTTTTTTATTTACTATAAGAAAACGTCGTCTCTGTCCTCCTAAGGATTGCCAATGCTTGTGCATTGTGCGAGTTTAAGGGTGCGAGTCCCCGCACTCAAATCCATTAAATTCGTTGAATTGATGAACCATGATTTTTAGTGAAAAAATTCTCTTCCACCGGGCACATCGAGGCGCACTTCTTCCAATAAAACCCGCCTGCATCTTGCACCCTCGTGCCATTAAATTACTATTAGTCCAAAGTAATGGTAATATGTAATAACCATTTTTCTCCGGGCCATTTTACACTAACTCATAATTGATGTTGTAACTCACAAGTCCAGTTGCCCGGAGAGTCGTTATCGGTTTACCTTCGATCTGCTTGTGTCTTAATAACAAAGGAACTTTGGTAACACGAAAATGAGAAAGCATGCGTTACTCTTCAAAGGGCGCTTTCACCCTCTACAGATAAATTTGCCTGGGATCTATCTGTTCCAACACCTTGCTGATGTATTTCAAGTTTCATCTGCATACAGAACGTAAGACTTGATAGGCGACGGAATATTTCTTTAAGATCCAAAGACAGATGGAATTGTTAAAATATTTCAGTAAGATGAATGCACGATACTCAGAATATTTTCAAAGTAGGTAACATCGACCTATCCCACGACTTTACTGAAATATTTTGTCCCGCCTATTTTCATGTTACTAAAATAGGACAAACCAACCAGTGAATGACCGAATTGTTGAATCTGTGGACCTGTGAGATTAATACTTGAATCTATTTATGTATAACAACAAAACAACTGTTGAAATTGCATTTAAATTTATTTTCCTTGAAGTTTCTCTAAAAATAATTACTTATTCTTATCGTAATTTAAAAGAAAACAATTATAAAATGCAAAACGTGTAGAAGCCCAGTGAATGACCGCATACTTTTAATAAGAATAAAATTGTACTTATTAATGTTTGCTTAATACGCTTAACTAAAAATATAGGATACTAAAAGTGCAACTACGCTCCATTTATAAAAATATAATAATTTTTAAATTTATAATTGACATTTCTTTGTCTAATGGTCATTCACTGGTACGCGGTTAATTACTGGTTGGTTTACCTATTCCAACGTTCTTGAACTTCCCCGTATATCTCAAAAACTGTACAGATTGTTAGGCGCCGTAACGAATGTTCGCTTCTATCGAGGTCAACGGTTCACCGTCGTTTTTCTTATCCGTGGAGTCGTTTCGAGAAGGAAATCTCGCTGGAGGCGATCGAGACATTTTTCGCTGCAGGGGAGGGGCGGGGCGCGCACGATTCTCCTTCTCGAACGATTTCGTCGTCGCTGTTAGAAAGTTGCTTTCCATCCACGCTGGTATTCCTGTTGGATCCAGGCGAAAAACTCCCGGCTAACTCGCATCCGTATCAATTTATGCCGCCGACAGCGTGGCTGGCGATAGCGGAAGCACCTTCGCTACCGGAAGGGAGATAAACCGGCTGAGAAGTTCCACTGTATGATAGGGATGTTTGTGTCGTTCGACACATTGTGTTTCCGAGTGCATACGTGGAGAATTATTTATCGATGCTAGGCAGCACACCAGAAACTGGCACTTTGCGACCCTTGGGTGGGTTGTTTAGTGTAAGGACGGATCTGGAGGGTTCCAGGAGGAGTGTTGGATTCGTCCAGCGTTCCTTCGACGCGCCAATAAAGAAGAGACAAAGGGAATGTCATCGTCGCGTGTCACGTTACAGTTTCGATTACATTACAGGACCGACCCCGAAATTCGGCGATGACAGACGGACCCGCCAGATTCCACCGATTAATTCCACGATTTCGTCGTCACTTCCGTGCGACTTGTAGCAACGACCGCGAGAGACACCCTCCCCTGAAACAAATTGTTTGCGCGGTCTAGGGTGGCGTGTATCCGCGTCCCTGGAATGAGTAATGGCGGGCTGGCGGCCGACCGACCGACTGAATCTACGACTCTAAAACCCTTTGGAAACGACCGTACTGGAACTGCCAACTGGAAACTGGCTGAGGGGCTTTAACGCAACGGAGTAACCGCGATTGGCGCAGATGGCGCGGCCCTACACCACGCGACACCAGATACACACGTACACGCTCGCCAGCGCGTACGCACGGAAATGCCATCCACAGTGGAGCACACCCTTCCGCAGGCTTCACGAAAACTACGGCCCGGGTGTAATTCACTGGGAACTCTTTCCCTGATCGGGAGCAGCAGGTGTTTCTCCAAAGCTGCGACTGATATATTTTTCTTTCCTTCTGATCAACAGGATCAGCGGGGCTTTTTATTGCGGGATTATGAAATTAGCATTTCGAGACTGGGTGGATAGGCTCGTTCAACCCATGGCGGACGGGAATACTGATGGACATGTGTGGAGAATATTTGAGTGATTCATGTCTGATGTGTTTAATTAATGGGAGAAGAAGGCGAGGGAGAATTAGGTCTGGGTAAACATTACGGAGGAGCTGATCGTGCTGGAGATATACAAGGAACACTCGATGCTACTAGTGTCCACTGTTGCTGGCTCGATTTAGGAAATGTTAGCGGGGGAGCTAAATTTTTCGTAAATTTTATTGAAATTAACTTATATTTTAATTGATTACGTTAAAGTTTCTAGTCGGAGGAGCAAAATTTTTCGTAAATTTTGTAGAAATTAACTTCTAGTTTAATTGATTACGTTAAAATTTCTAGTTTGAGAAGCTGAATTTTCCGTATATTTTGTAGAAATTAACTTCTAGTTTAATTGATTACGTTAAAATTTCTAGTTCGAGAAGCTGAATTTTTCGTATATTTTGTTGAAATTAACTTCTATCTTAACTGATTACGTTAAGGAAAGTTCTTTAGATAACGAGTTCGAGGTAGAAAGTCGTAAATTTGTTCCCAATTGGTATGCTCTCACAAGAGTTGAGGATCGACGCAATCAGACTGACAGAAGCAGACACATACGAAGAAGGACAAGTGATGGTCGGTGAAATTAATGGACGGGTATCATGTGTAATCCTGTATAGGACAGTAAACAGTACTAGGACTCCCTTTCGCATTCTTATACAACCATAAATTATTATCAAAGCCTATAGGGGTTGCGCGTACTCCCCTCAGGGATTACCGACGGCAAAACGAAAGCTACGTCGCGCGTACCGTCATGAACCACGTATTTGCTTTCTTTTCTGCCACTTCCTAATTGCCCGGAGAATGGATAATTACCTACGCAGACTTTACTCGAAAGTCAATCATAATTTTAACCAAAGTGTCCATCGCGGTTGCGGTGCAGATCCAGTTTCATTCAGTATTCAGTGCACCACCATTTCAATCTGTCCTCTGTCTCGTAATCTGCTAATTTGCGAATAAAAATAATAAGAATAAAGGACCCTAATAAATTTTCGCAGCCCCCAAAGAAACTCTACCCTGAAAATCCCACGCACCTCACGACGTTCTCCGAACTAACACCGATTCTGCTTCCGATCTCTCATCTACCCGACACCATCGGTTTCAATTCGACCATCGAAAACGTCACAGTGCGTTGATTTTCGCTGAATATCGAAACGTGCGCGCGTAGCTGGAACAATCACCAGCTCGTAGCGCTCAGCCAGCCGGTTGCAAGTAGCCAACTTGCGTATCTTTAGGCCAGGACAGGCCAGTATCTCTCGGCTAATGAACGCTCGGCAACCGACTGGGGTCCTGATAGACAGAGACGGCGATAGCGGATTATTAAACGCTGTTACGTCATTGCGTGACGTCGGTCTCGTGCCGCGGATCCGCGCCCAGCTAGGCCCTGATACGCGTAGGACACGCGCGTTACTGACGATTATGTCACTTCGATAACGAGGATGGAAGACGGGCCCCGGCAGTCATTTGTAACGTGACTCCGCGGAAATCACGGGAACGAGAGAAACCGTTCCCGCGGCCGATCCGCCCGTCCCAACGATCCTGCCTCCCTTTCTCTCCCCGTGGTCGTCTTCCGTCCGCGAACACGATCCATCCGCGTGCTGCGTCAGGTCCCGGCTAATGGTATTAGTGTCATTGATAGTCTATGCCCTGTGTGTCGAGCAAATATGTATTTATTGATTTCGAGGGCCGGTGACGGGAAAAGGGTGGACAGAGAGCGGGCCGGAGGAAAGGGGTGGGACAGGACGGAGGCGACGAGTACGATGGAATGGAAGAGCGCGCGACGAGCGATCAAGAAAGGGAGGAGACTTTTCGGAGGAACTTCCAAGTCCTTAGGCGGCGTACCATTGAGTCGCGGGTAAAGGGTTGGCTGCCTTGCCCGGCGAGCCAGAAGCCCGAGAGTGGCTTTCACGCTCGCCGATATTAATGGCTTCCAGCTGATTCGAGCCAAATGGAATGGCCAACGTGTAAATCGAGAATGTTTGCGCTGTCCTGCCGTGAGAGAGTGCTCCTACATGGGCATACCGTGCGAGTTGTCACCGAGCGCGAAAGGGATGTTCGTCTTGCTATCGTGTGTCGCGGCGGAAAGGGCTCTGCGGAAATGTTCGCCTCTGTCTTCTGCGCGATATCCATGGCAGGTCCATCCTGTCCATATATCGTGCCCATTGATGCTGTAGCTTTTACATCGGGGATAAACTACAGGCTCATCCTTACGTCCTTCTCATTTCGCCCTGTTTGAATGCGAACAGTGAAAAGGCTAGACCCCGTTAACTAGAATGCAATGGGAACTCGCGCTTCGCATCGCAGGGCACGCAATCCGTGACATTTCGCGACCCACGCGAGACGAGCTTAGCTGTTATATCAGACCTATTTCGAAAGTGAGCCGTCATTTCCATGCCTGCATACCTTCGATCAGAAACCTGGAACTCGTTAAAGCTCGCGCGATTTCTAACTCGCGATGCTGCCCTGAAATTGCTCGTCAAATGGGGCGAGAGTTCGAGAGACATTAGGAGGTGTCCTCTTGGAGAACAGGGTTCCGAGGAAAGTGGTTCGTCGGACGAAGAGAGTGAGAGAAAGAAGGGAGAAAACGACGATAGCGGGTGAAGGAGCACTTTCTTGTTCCGGCTGTAGCAAGAGTATCAGAATGGTAAACGACTCGTGTCCATTAATCACGTTTATAGCGGCTCACTGTCGCAAGTCACTCTTGTGCACTGTGTAAACGCACGCGTGTCCTCTTCACATGTCCCTCTCCACCCTCCTCGGCGGATTCTGCTCCTTCACTCTCGCTTTCCGTGCTCGAAGAGGGCTCCGATCGAACCCGTTAATGGGAGTATCGGTCCTAGATCTATTCAAAGAAGCGAAACGACGTGGATGGTTGGCGGATGACGCGGCAGGTAAGGCTTGTGTGGGTTCCATTCCCGACCGCCCGGGGATGCTTCGAAGTTCGCGTGGTTGGGCATCGATTTCTTAAAGTGATTCTTCGAAAATCCAAAACGAAATCCAAAAGTAACGAGGAACAACAGAAGCTTAGCATTCTCCTCGCTCCTTCCTCTCAGTTACATAATCGAAGCCAAATAAAAGCATCGATCGACGACAATTCCCCCAGTCGGAGCTCGAACCGACACCCTTTCCGAACCTGAGAATCGCTGGAACGTCCAACGAAAAACCCTATTCTCTCCCTTAGCCGGAAGAAGTCACCCCCGACAGCCACCCGAATGTCATCCAGCTTCTGCGTCGCCGCAGCTCCTCTTTGGTCACGCGCTATCTGCGACGAGTTAACCGAGCGGAGCCGCGACGCGCACGACAATGCGTTCTTGAAGCCGAGACACAAAGCTACCCTCCACTCTCCGCGGCGATAAGTAGAGCGCGGTGCCTTTGCGCGGCCCGCTTTAGAAAACCGGAATACGGCGCTTCCTTTCCCCGCGGAGGGTTGCGACGCGCTCGAATTTTCCACGCTCGTCCGCCCCGAGGCGAGATACACGCCGTAAGAGCGGCTACGGGCTGTCAGTCCGCGCTTTGTTGGACCATTCCTCGCCGATGTTGTTTTATTAATAAAATTCATAGAGATCCAGCGGCGGCTGGTTTCACCCCCTGGACCCCGGGCTTGGTCTGGCAGCCGTGAAACGAACGAGTCCTGCGGCAGGGGGTGGACTGGCGAGGAGTGAGGGGGGGGGGGCGCGAAGGCAACAATAACAGTGACAACTCTGATTCAATAAAGCATAATATCTGGACGGGAGGGTGAGCGGAGCGTCCTTCGGCACCGGGAAAGGGGCGAGGGAAAGCGAGAGAGGGCGAGACGGGACGACACCGAGGGGTTGCCATTGATATCAACATAAATCACAATAGGAATTTGTATTACAGTTACAGAGGCTGGTGGATAGGAAATAAGGAATGTAATAAAGAAAATGGACGCCGTGTCTGAGGGTGGCTGACTCGGATACAGGGACGAGAGAAACGGAGGGAAGTCGCGCGAAAGAAAAGCACAGTTTCGTCTCGATTACACGTACATACCTACATCCGTAATATTTTGATAAATATTCGTGATAAATATCGGAAAGACGAGCTTGCTTCCAAATATTATCCGCCGTAGTGGCTGTGTCCAGTGTAGAATTCCCTCGCGCGAGCCTCTCACCCCCCGGTCGAGAAGGCTTTCGTCACCTCGTTAAACTCTTATTCGATTCCCCAGGCCGGATGGAAGGCAATTAAACGGACAATTAAAAATTAATATTTTTATTAGCCCGTTCTTCTTGCTCCGCGGATGGGTCGCGGGGGGTGGTAAAATAGGTTGCGTTTGCGCATAAACGGGTGGAGGGATGCGAGAGAAGGGTGGTAGGCGAGGATAGGAAAAGACGGAGAGAGAAACCGTGGAAGCAGAAACGCCAGAACCCTTCGCCGCTCCCGCTGCAGGAACGAGACGTTCGAGGGCAGGGCGGCGAGGGGGTTGGAGCAGCGCGCGGGAGGGGTTGGTTCGGAGGCGAGGAATGGGGAATTGTAATGAGCAGCCCGACAGTTACAAATGACAGGACGGAATTCGCGAACTGCGATAGAACCCAGCTTCTGCCTAAAGGCCGCTTTACACGCTCGGACGGAAATGTTTCGTCCGCTGCAGAGGGCAATTCGACCTAACCCAAGGTCGTAACTTCGTCCTCTTCAGCACGTTCCGTCGTTAATATTTTCAACCTTCTTCTCACCCTTCTGTTCCTATTTTTTTTTTGTTCGCCTCTTGGCATCACTCGCTGCGCAAGGGAGCACCCAGCAGCGTATCGTGCGGTTGTTTCCCTTATCATTTGGCAAGGAACCCGACCACGGAATAATTTGCGACCGAACGCAGCACGCTTGTCCAAGCCTGCGGATGATTCATGCGCTCCCCCATTGTCAATCTCCTCGTGTAAACTCAACTTAACGACAGCCATTCCACACAGAAGGGCACGGAATCACCCCCGAAGTAACGGACTCGTGTTTGCGCATTCCAAACGGGGCCCTGGACGCCCCCGAAACGATAAGGTATGCCGCTAACGATGCCGTGGCCGTCGCACGAGTTAATGCGGCGACGAGCGACGCTGCTTCTTCCAAAATGCCATGGGTCCCCGTAGCTACGAGGAATTCACTATTCGACTGGCAGCCAGGGCTCTAGGAACCACTTTCCACCGACCGAGGCATTCCTGAAACTGTCTGAACGCGCGCGCCTACGCGATTAAACGGGATGATGGAATCTCCAGCGGATTATTTCGTTTAATCGCGCGAACGATCCTAGCGGGACGAATGGGAGCCGGCGATAAGGAATTGGGATCGAGAATTTATTCACACGAGTGCGTGGGAATCCTTTAACTATAGGATAGCTTAGTCTCCATAGAGGAACCTGCGTCGAAAGCAAGCAAGGCTGAACAAGCATGTCGCTAAAAATCTCTGAACAAATCCTCCGCGAGTCTCTCCTACGACGCACAGTGCCTTTTTGAGGATAAAATTCCGTATCTCAGTGAATTCTTAACCGAGATTTATCTTTTTCTGCTCGTTTTGTCGGGGATTAAATTTGCTAAAAAGTCAAACAGTAGTTTTCCAAAATTTTCTTTAGGGATTAAAAAAAAATTCTGAACTCTAAATGCTAATAAAGTAAACAGTAAATACTAATAAACAATCATAAAAACGTAAAAAAAATAAATTACGGTTTTGACTTTCTCCAATATTTCTGAACGCTATTAGGTTTTATAATCATCCATTAAATTGATATTTTAAACGGATCTGGTTGTAGTAAACTCGGTAGACATTCCAAATTTTCAGCCATTGTAAAGTTGTATTTCAAACATTCTGACGTGTCAACAAATCGCCTGTTTTATGTTTCCGCGATTGCCAAGTACCAATTAAAAATTTTACGTAAAAAAAAGACTACTTAGATAAGCAAAATCTTATCAAAACAGCCCCAAAGATTGTTCTACTAAAGTTTTCATCCAACTTTGTCAGAAAAACGATAGAAAAATACATGTTTTGGGTGCTATTCAGGTATTTGATATTGTAGAAAATTTAATCCCCGACAAAACGAGCAAAAAAAAATCAAAAATCGGTTGAGAATTGACGGAGATACGGAGCTTTATCCACAAAAAGGCACTTTGGAACCACTGTGCGACGCTTCGCAAGAAATCTAAGACATCCTCCCCTCCATCCGTCTAACAGTCGCAGCCCTAATCTCCCAACACAATCGTCACCTAAAAACCCACATCCTGGGGGTATCCCTCATCCCCGTTGCGAGACGTTCCCCGCACCGAAACAGCGGAAAATTCTCGGTAACGTACCCTATTTCTCGGCCTTACGAACGATCCGGACAAACCGCTGAGGTTAGCCCTCGTCGAAGTTCCTCCTCGCTGAAGGAGAGCGCGAATAAGCGAGCTTGAAGAGGGCAGCAGGCTTCCGGGAAGAAGGAGCCGAAACGTCCTAATCCCCTCGAGGGAAAGGAAGCAACGTCACACGAGTGGATCCGGGATCTGATTGGGAATAAAAGATACCTTCGCGAGGTGGACTCGCGAGGGAAAAAGAAGAAAGACATCAGACACATTCCGCGCATCCTCGCGCAGACACTACCATGGAGCATCCGCGTACACGAAAAGGTCGTGGTCACCCGTAAGGGGTTTTATCGAGCAGGGATTGCGGCGAGCCCTAATGCGCTCACTTCGCGGTTTCCGAATAACTTTATTTCCCCAATTGGATGGGTCCTGTTCTGTGGATCCTGCAAGCATATTACGTGGACGAGGTGGTGTCTTTGCTGGCGATTACGAGGGTCCTTTTCAATCCTTCTAATCCACTGGTTTGTGATCTATTTCAGTCACCAGGAGAACTCCCTCCACTGCTGTACTTCTTACCGAAGAATCACGTTTACGAAGGATGAATTTTTCATTAACCAGTCCGAAGCTTATCAGCGACCAACACGCTCTACAACGGTGCCACCCTCGCGAGATTACCCAGGCCCATCAAGCAGAGATCACAGAGGAAAGCCCGAGCGTGACCCTCAGATGTAGGCCTCTCATTTGTTTTCTATTTCTAGCGACGACGTTGCTGCTCCACGTAACAACGTAGTGACTTTTCTGTCCGTCGGTATAGCTCGAGCAGAGAGGTATAAGGGTAATCCCGTGGGGTGCTCCGGAGGGAGTTTCATATAGAGGGACGCCGCGGTGCGGCCTCATATATAAGGATTTATCACGGCTAAGTCTCCCGTATATTGCTACCTACCGAACCTTCCCCTTTCCTCCACGAGCTTCATTCTCACTCTATCCCTTTCCTTCGTCCTTTATTCCATCTACGGCTCTCCCTTCGGCCAATCTAGCTGCTTGCGCTCCTGCCCTGGTCTTGGGCCCCGTTCATGCACGGCGACGCCTTCTGCCTCGTTTCTGGGCCGACCATCTCGTATTTACTATTTGCATCCAATTAGGCGGATTCGAGGGTATTCGATCTCCGATAGGGTGCAGTGCTTGTTACGTAACTGAGGGGTCTGTTTGACCTAAATTGGGAAATTTCTTAGGACGACATAAAGACAATGATATATATCCGAACAAGTTTCTCTTGGATGTCTGAAGCGTTTGAAGTTGTCGGTGCTTCAGGGAATACTGTACTCTGTACATAAATAAAGATCGATTGCGAAGCAGAGGAACTGAATTAGTGAGTTAAGGTGAATGTCCCAATTTCTGCTCATTTCCTCATTTCTGCTCATTTCGTATTTTTCTTATTATTATAAGCGTCACGTTTGTACTATAGTTACAACAAAATAATTCTAAGTTATTTGAACATTTACGCGAGTGTTGCGCGAGGTTGGGGCTAATCAAAGTGCAGCATAAGCAACGAAAAACTTTTAAAATGAGAGACTCATGATTTTTCGACCGTATTTTAGCTGCTTGTGGTAAGGAACAGTGTCACTATTAGTATTCGATAATTCAGCAGAAAATAGTTTTTGCAGTAAAAGTTCTTATTTAATAAGAAAAACAGATACCGTATTGTGCTCTGGATGTAGATTTTTTACTATTTTTGATTATTTTAAGTATAAAACAGGTGATTAGGTTTAGGGTCAAGTGAATCACCGTCGTGTCCGCATTTCTACTCACCAAAATTTTAGCAATACAACCTCACAATTCAATATATGCTGTAACTTACGGCCAAATTTGAGGTATTAAGTATTTCTTACACGAGTGTATTAATGTATAAAATCTATATTCAAATAAATTAAAAAGTAATTGTAAATTTACTATTTAAAAAAAATAATCGGTACTCGTAAAATGTATGAATTCCTATTATTGACGCGAGATGCCATGTCATATTTCCATCTTACGCGTTTATGAGTTTGTATATCGTATATCGTTATTTTTCGTGAGCAGAAATACGGACATTTAAAGCATTATATTTAATCACAAATTACTAGTAGTTAAACATCTTGAAATATATTTCTTAAATAGTTTTCGACTGGTTGATTTATTATTAAAGAATTAATCAATTACTCTGCAAATTTTGATCACAAACAAATTCTTTACACCTTCTTTCTGACGAGTAAATGAGTCCTCTTAAATGAGCAGTAATTGGGACATTCACCTTATGAAATTACTTAGTTTGCGAATTTAAAGTCGTTTCGAGCGTCGCAACGCCCGATGCAGGAAAAAAGGGGTGAGACGCGAAACATTGCCGTTTGATTCTCGGCTTAATGGCAGCGTAGCGCGGAAAGTGACAGACTCTCCCGACGTTTTTGCCATGAAACGCGCCGCGGTGCTTCTGGGGGAGCGTGTTTTCCGGTGCGTTTGAAGATATAAAGATTCGTATCGGCGGCGATAGTGATTATCCGGGATGGCGACATAATCGTTACGTCGTTAACTCTTAACGGCCGCGTAACCCCGCAGTATCCCTCCGGTATTTTGTTTTATTGCCTCGCAACGGAAGTAGCCTCGATGCCAGCATCGCGAAGAGCGTTTTCCTTTCTCCCGCCGTCAATTACGCGCGGACGTTTACGCACCCCGCGACCAATGCCGCGCTTTCCCTCAAATAGCAGGCGAAATAAAGCGCGGAGGCTTTAATCAGCAGTTACACCGTTCGGTGTGCAGAACAGAATGCCGACGAGACAATGAAGTTTTTCATACGAATTGACTCATTCGCTGCTACTCGATACCGTGCTATCGAGGGCGCAACAGAAAATGCCCATCGAAAAATTTGCACGATAATACGGGACGGTGCAAGGATTACAAACGCGGCACGGCAAAGAATTTCATAAATATTTAAATAAAATCGGTGGCGCCCGATTCGACGTTACAGAAATTCATTGTCCCGCGCGTTCCACGGGCCACCGGTTATATTCCGAAATGCTGTGCGAAAATGCAGTGCGGCTCGCGATTAAAAATTAGCTGGAAAATCCGATATCGTTCATTACATCATCCCCCTGGCGGGCGCGATTGTTTTTATTTGACGCTTCAACGCTCACGTAGCCGTTTTAAATTATAGAGGATGCATTCGACGCGGCCGCGTGTGTGAATTCGACGTTTTTATTTGAAAGCTGATTCGCTTTTCCAACCGCCCGCACCTCCGCCCCTCTCCCCCCGACGAGCCCTCGGGGTGGCTCGGCGAAATTTCCGTGCTCGCTGGTGCGTATGACGTATGTAGAATATAAAATGCGCAACGTATTACCGAACAATTGCCAGTCGATAATGCGCTCGCATAGACGTCAGTGCGTGTCATTAATGGCTTCACCGTTTCCGCAAGTTTTCCAAGCACGCTCGCTCTCGGGTTCCACCGCGTGGCGCTTCGTCGCGACGGGGAAAAGTCATCGATGCCTGGCGTACACTCCGCCCATTGGGAAACGGAGAAACGCGAAAAAGAAGAGCCGTGGAAACGGTCCACTTTTCCGCCGTCGGGACTTTCGAAACGCGAGGCAGGATAGCCCCGAGGATCGGGGAGAGAAAGGGGAAACGCGAAATTAATCGTCGAGCATTATCAGAAAAATTACCGAGCTGTAAAATTCACTCTGCGTCCGCGTTCGAAACACTTACGGCTCGTAAAAACGCTCCGAACGGGGGGAAAAAAAGGACGGGACCAGGGAAACCGGGGGAACGGGACGGGCGAAGGGTGTGGGCGAGGGGAGGAATCGAAAAGCTGCGTGCTCCGACGGAACGAAAAAAAAAAACGAAAACAAAACGAAACAAGCTAAAAAAAAAAAAACAGAGGAAAGGGTGGAGAACATCAACGCGTAAAATGTTTGCCGTTGCGACGGACGAACGGTTATCGCGCGTTGCTGCGATTTTTGGTACACGGATCTGGTCGGTGGGAGGGCGGAAAATCGGGGGTGGACAGGGAGGAGGAGCGGTGGGTGGGAGGCGAGAGGAAGAGGAACGGAATCAGAGAGAAATCGAACGACAATAATTATCGTGAAAACGGAATATCTCGCTGGGCAACGAAGGGATGCTGGGGACCGGCGGAGGGGCGAGAGGGGGTGAGAGAGCCCAGCCGGATGTCATTCCCGGTCGCATCGTTCGTGTGCACAGCGAAAGAGGAGGGGGCAGATAGGGGGATGGGATGGGAAGAATCGAAAGAGAGAACGATGGAAGGTAAAAGTGAGAGACAGGCGCGGGGCGCGAGAGCGAGAGGGGTGGCAGAAATCGGTGGTAGGCGACGCGGAGGGGGTTCGGTGGCCGGCTGCCATTGTGTTCGTTATAATTAAAAACGCGATTCGCAATTGCAAATTGGAAAATGGGAGAGAGAGAGCCGTACACCGGCCGGCGTTGTTTATGGGCTGTTCATTGATTTTTATGCGCCGAAATTAATGACCGACCCGCGATTTCGGGGCGTCGCCGTATAATCGGCGACGTGTGCGTACCTATGGGTGCCGTTACGCGCTCGTCCTATCCCGCCTCGGGTCCGTAAAAAGGCCGGAAGGGATTTGGACAAACGCGAAATTTGCAGCGCGTCCAACGGGCAGAGTAGTGCCACGCTGCCATCGATACCTTATTTGTAGTTACCCGCGCCCCCCCCCCCTCGGGAGGGTTAAATGATTGCGGACTTGTTCCTGACAAACGCGTACGGGACCGTTTCTGATCGCATAGGTACGTATCCTTTCTCCTCGGGCACTTGGCGCGCGAGAACCTTGGATTCTGTTTAATTGAACTGCGAACTGAACATAGAGTGTCGACACACGAGGATGATGAACTCTAGCGTAACGAGGAGTCTTGAGGATCGGAGGAACGGTCCTCGCAAATAAGGAACAACGCCGCCAACTAATTTAATAATGGTTTTATAGGGGCTGGTGGTTTGTCAACGTTCGGTATCTCTCGTATTGTACGATTCGCGACAGATATCGGATGGCCAGACTGCTCGGGGCCTATCAATTCTATCAGCTTCCTCTATCTGGGCTCATGGCATCGGCCGATGAATGTTTACTGCGCGCGGATTGCGTTTGGCACAGCCGGGGAAATATTACGCGGCGCGCATTGTGCCGCACGCTGCTCGCGGATATCACTTAACAAACGTTACGCGCTGGCCGATAAGTTTTTATGGAAAACGAGCGGGACCGGGGCCGGGCGTGACCGTGTTGATTAATAGAACGGAATTTGGCGGAGTTTTTATTGGCTGAAGATGAGCGCGTCGATGCGTCGATAAAAACGCGATAACGCCGTCGTTATTATACCGCGGCATGGTGCCCGGTGTTGGTCCGGCTGAGAGAACGATCAATTCTCGGATCCGCGTGAAATAATGTCCTCCTTCTCGAACGGTGGCGTTTTGTGTACCGAATGGCTTTGAGGGCATCCTATGGTGCTTTGAGGGATAGCAAGAATGGTGGAGTCAATTGTGATGACTGAGACGAACGTTATATAAGGTGAATAAATTTCTGCTCATGTCCTTATTTCTGATGATTTCGTATTTTTCTTATTATTATAAGCGTCACGTTTGTAATATAGTTACAACAAAATAATTCTAAATTATCTGAACATTTACGCGAGTGTTGCACGAGCTTGGGTCAATACATACATCGCTATTTTTCATGAGCAGAAATACGGACGTTTAGAGCATTATATATTTAATTATAAATTACTAATAGTTAAACATCTTGAAATATCTTTCTTAAATAGTTTTTGAATTGGTTGATTTATTATTAAAGAATGAATCAATTACTCTGCAAATTTTCATCACAAACAAATTCTTTACACCTTCTTTATGACGAGTTACCTATTAAATGAGCAGAAATTGGGATATTCGCCTTAAAGACTGAATATCTAAGTAAATTCCTAGTGATCTCTGTCAGCAATCCGATTAATTTATAAAATATCTTCATTACTTCCACAAGTAAGAAATAAAAGAAATGGCACGCATACCTTGTCGCCCCCGGTGCGTAGTGTTCCTTCTCGAGAATTGCTCGAGATATTTTATAATTGCTTATTTCTTATTTCTCGAGAAATGCTATAATTTCTGGAGAAACTTAAATCTAGGAAAAATATTATAAATCTCATTCATTTTCGTGAATGAATGTATTACTAGTTAATCGCGAACGTATAAACACTTCTACAATTTACAATACATCTTATTAATAACATTAGAACCTATATGAATTCCAATAAAAAATCACAGCACAGAAGATTCGATATTATTAACTGCTGAAGGTGCTTTTAAATTCTTATTTAAAAACTTAGAAAAATTGTATACTGAATTAAGTACCTAATGAGTTTCTTGTGGCCAGGGGTTGAAACGGTTCCGAGAATAACTGTTTCAAATTGTTATATATCGGTTCTGACAGAATTAGTCATAACTGTTCCGAGAATAACTGTTTCAAACTGTTATATATCGGTTCTGACTGAATTAGTCATAACTGTTTCAGTCAGAACCGATAAATAACAGTTTGAAACAGTTATTGTTGGAACCGTTTCAACCCCTGACCACAAGAAACTCATTAGGTGCTTAATTCAGTATACAATTCTTCTACATTTTTAAATAAGAATTTAAAAGCACCTTCAGCAGTTAATAATATCGAATCTTCTGTACTGTGATTTTCTATTGGAATTCATATAGGCCCTAATGTTATTAATTAGATGTATTGTACCGATATTCTAAATAACTGTTATAAGGAACCAAAATTTCTGGCTTTATCGATTTCGGTTACGGTTCTGCAGAACCGATATTATATCGGTTCCGTAAGGTTATATTTCGGTTTTATAACAGTATTGTATCCTATCTGTTACGCATCGGGTATGCGTAGTACGTTCCAAAATATTTACGATAAATGTCACATTTTCTTAATGGAAATTCGATTCGTTTATAAGTCTTTTTATCGCTGGGCCTCTCCATCTGATGTCTCTCTTTTCGAAACTCCATCAATGCAGGAAAAGCCGAAATGAATGACAGCATCTGTAAATTAAGTATTGAAAGGAGGAAAATAATTAATATAAAATTAGTAGTAAGTTTGTACATATTATGAAAGTTATTGCTGTTAGTGTTAGCAATACTTTAAATTAAGTGTCAAATTAATATTAGTCCTAGTGTATAATAGTTATTAGTGATATTTAAAAACATATCGACATAATGGGCCGAAAGAAATGCGACATTGTTCGTAAGTATTTTAAAACGTGCGATGACCGAATGAAACTGCGATTTGTACAAATTTTGTATTAAATAAATAAATTTCCAATTATACTTAATATCTATTTTTCATTTGCACAAGTTTTGTATAAATTAGACAGTAATAATCATTTAGTTAAACTTTGCTTGTGTGTTTGATAAATATTATCAGCATTATTTCAAAAATATAATTTCCTTAATATTTTTTCAATTTCTCGAGAATTCTCAAGAAATATGATCTCATTTCTGATTTCTCGAGAAACAAAGAATATGGAGAAATCAGAAACACTGCCCGTGCGTTTACCAAAGTGAAACGCCTGCGATTTTACGGTAAAAGTCGCGAACACTGACCTACCTACATTTCCCTCGCCACGCCACTCGACCCCGAAAAAATGCCCCTGGCGATAAAAAAGGGGTAAATCATAATCGTTACGGCGAGGGAGGGCCTCGCCGTGAAGCGTGGATGGGCGTCGTTTAAGATCTCCATTCCGTACGGTAGCGCTTCCTAAGTAAGTACAAATCCGGATGATGCGCTCGTAAAAGAGACCCACGGCGTTCCCATACGGTGTTCCCAGCAGAGGGAGGGTGCCCAACGTGCTCGGAGCCTAAAAATGTCCCGAAGGGGCTCAGGACCACGAGAAGCCTGCGCCGCCGTCGTGGAGGACCCGCGATTCGCGTTCACGTGTCACGTTACACCGCGAACTTATGTCGCTCGGATGGCCGAGTTTTACGACTCGCCCCTTACCCTGGCCTGCGGTCGAGCGCGTGTGTCTCGTACGCGCGGATACACGCCGAGGAATCACGTATAAATACGATGCGGACTCACTCGAGGCCCGCCTGGATGGCTCGTTTTATTGTATCGTAACCCGTGGCGGCGACCTTACAGCTTTCTGATTGATAAGACTGCCGGCGGGACTGGTCGTTTCGCGGCCTATGGCCCTTTTCAACCGATGGATGATGTTACGGCGAACGTTCTTAAGGATGGACGGGCCGTGACTGCGTTTGTCAAAGAATCGTGAGGGCCTGGAGAGTTGGTCGATTTGATGGCTGAAATTTTTATTAATCCAGAGTTGTGTGCGATCTCAGCCTGAGTGTGTAGCGTCGAGGACTCGCGGATAACATAGAGCATGATGGACACTGATTTTCCAGGTAGAGTTCCAAAGTTAGGTGCATATAGCACCAACGTTGCTTACCGAATTAAAAATATGCTGAATGGTTTTCAAAAGGCTTCACGTTAGGAAACGTGTGAATTAGGGTAATTGCGGGACAGTAGCCGCACCTTACGCAAAATTGTCACCGGGTCAGAGTAGTAAAACTTAACCTGTTACTGCTATTTATACGATGTGCCAATGTTACCCCGTACCGGCTGGTATTTAACATGTATTAAAGAAGAAAATGACAAGAATTTTATGCGTTTTAACACTTGTAGTACAATCACGAAACACGCAATGTTATGCTGGGATACTTAAAGCAACTGTAAACATTTTAATTTTTACATTATATAACAAAATGTATCAAAAACCTGCCAATGTTCCCCCATTTTACGGTATGTCACGAAAAGCTATGAATTTTTAACTACTACGATAGCAAAAATAAACTCTACGTATAACTATGGAGGCAAAGTGCTGTAGGCTTGCCTCGAAAAATAGCAAAATCTTTAAAAGTAATAATGCAAACACGTTCTCGCTTATTAATCTAACCTAAACGAGCAGCCTAAGGCAAATAAAATCGTTGTATTTTATTACCGACAACCCTGAAATACCGAAGGTGCGGCGTCTCTCTCACAATTACCCTAATGTCGGTACGCTTTCATAGACAGCTATCCTGATGTATCGTCATGAATATTCGTGTCTGGAAACTCTAGTCGATCGAGCTCAAGTTCAGTGAAAAATATCGCAGAACTATCTGCGGGGGACGCGCGAGCTCTTTCCCTTTGGCGTGACGTCGCTGAAATTCAGGGATCACCGGAAGTGAAAGGCAAACCCGAAGACGCGGCTACTGTGAAAGCACTTTTCGCGGCAAATGTTCCGTGACGGTGAACGGTCGCCGCTACTCGTCCCTTACATGTCCACCCCTAAACAAATTTACGTTCGGCTGGCAAATAAATGTTCGCCAATAGCCAAGCCCTTAACGTATTCCTTCGCCGGGGCGCTCGAAAGTCGCCTACGTTGTATTTTCCTCCGACACGAGGGCATTATGCTTTCCGCCCCGTTAGCTGTACCTGGTCTCCATCTACACTTCGTTTCGTATTCTGATTTTCACGAAGTAACCTTCTTTGGCTGGGAGTGGAAGTTTCGCGCCGGTAACTTCTGTCACGAGGAAAGTAGAAATAGAAGGGAGAACGAGTAACCTTTTTCTAGGAAGTTACCATTTGTTAGCTGATAGTGACGGAGTATCGAAGTGTGTAAATTGTTGGTGTCACACGAGGGAATACGGAGTGCGACGGAACAGGTGGCAGGGAAGCAACGAACTCGCAGCAGGGTTGTGTCACCTGATTAAGAACGCTGATACAGGAGTTTTAGGAGATCGTCGATTTCGTAACTTCTGACAAGACGGCATTCCGGTTCCAATGTGTAGATTTAAAGCCTGCAGGTCGGAGGAACCCAATCCCCGTGAGACAGCATCCTCCGAGACGAAGGTGATTCATCTAATCTTAAATCTCGTCGTCCATATAGGATTTCCTCGGATGTATCGAATAATTTCTACCTGTCCGTTGGAGAACCCGTGTTTCTCTGCGTGATCACAGTAAACTATCGTCTTTGTACCATTCAACGGTGCCCGGTGTTCGGTATAAATCGAGGGGATCTTAAAATTTACGGGCCCCCGGGCTAATTACGACATTCCGAACCTAAATGCGATGCTAGCAAGTTGTTCCACGCTCCGAGGGGAACATTAGACGATAATTCTGTCATCCGGGATTATGTGACAAAATATTAGAGAAAGATTCTAATTCCCTTGGATGCCGAAGGAGAGCTGGCGTTTGGAAACGTGATGGATGTAGCCATTGACTGCGCTGTGAATACCTGAAGGCTGTCCTTAAAAGTTTCACAAAAGGTCGACGACTTTTCTACATCCATTTTCTAACATTGTCCAGATGCGATTAATAATTTCCTCGCATTCGGACGAACTGTCAACCGGTACCGTCGACTTGCGGGCACAACGGTGAAAAAGACTCATGGTCAGATATCTGTTGGCGATTAATATATAATACACCTATCTAGGGAGATTGAATGGCAGAAAGATTCACGCTAGTATAACCACCCACGAAGACAATATATATATATATATATTCTTGAAAGAACGTCGGGAATGTTTCCAAAGCAATTATACGCTTCGACATCCTGCTCCATCGATTCTAATATGGAACGAAGTCGATTCTATTATTCTGGTGCATACCATGCTAATTGAATTAAATCGTTTGATTGAGTGAGGTTTTATATAATCTTAAACTGACGTTAATAGTGGAATTGATCGCGAGCAAAGTCAGCTACAGTATTTCCAGCGAAAGCTATGAATTCTATAATATTCCATTCAACTAACATGCCACAGTGAAAGTCGGTAAACGATAGACAGCAGAACGCTCCGGAGAACGCAGTCCACAAGTTTTGCCACCGTCTCCTTCCCTCTAAGAGGATCGAACAGTGATATCCGCGCAAAAATCGAGAAGAGGAGCCCCGTCCACCCGAAAAACGAGAAATACCAGCACGAAGCCATTAAAAACGCGACGTCTGCTAAAAAATGTACAAAGGGTCGTGGGACAGGGTGACAACCAATCACAAGTGTCGTCGGTGTAACGCAATCGGCCCGTGAAATATCGGGGAAACCGTGGCCAATAGGGATTTTAATTTGCCTGCCTACCTGGGAAACACACCGGTACGCACCGCAGCCGCAAAGAATCGCCGAACGAGGGACGTGATAATTATTATATCCTCGAGACAAAGAACGGCCCCCATCGACACCGATCGGCGAGCAGGGTCACACACGTCCACCCACACCGCGGCCGATCGCACGAACACAGGGCAGAGGACTTTCGACGAACGGGGCCGGACTTCTTTTGATGTTACACGCAGCGATGCTAGGCTCCTGACAAACTAATTTTCTGAAGCCTGTCCTCGGCTGTCCGCGGACCGTCGGCCCGCGATTACGTATTTTCCATTTACCGAATCGACTGGCCTTTCCTCCCTGTCTAGCGTTCAGCCGGTTGACGTACGTAGGTACGTTCGGTTACTTTCATAAGCGGACAAAAACGATCCCCGACGCGAGGCACGAATGGCTGGTGGACGGGTCCCTTGTCAGGAACTAATTAAAGGCAGACGTCGACGTTCTCTATCGGCGGAAAGGAAAATGTCACGGTTTATATTCGATCCGCTAACGAATCCAGCTGGCTGGAAGATTCCTATCACCGGTATAGATTTATCGAGGCAATTGTTGTGTCTCTCATAAACGCTGACGGGAACGAATTCTGCCGCTTTGGATTGTCCTTACTTTGTCGTTCGCCTCGCAGAGGACATGACGCGGGGGCCCGAGAACGCATCGAATGGAAACGAAAGTGCAATGAAACAGGAACTCTGGGCCAGGCACGTTAGCGTGACACGTGGATCAATGGTGACTATGATTGGCAATGGATCTAGAGACGCGGTAGCGTCTCCACGCCAAGTACAGGAAAGAAAGTACAGGAAAGACACTCTGTATATGTCGACTGTCGCTACCGCTATCATTTACTCGTCGCCGGGATATTCCAACTTAACCTGAAACTTATTTCATTAATATCTCATCAGGCCTGCAATATTTCCTAAATTTAAAGGCATTTTTCTTATGTAAACCGCATGTAAGCTTTCGAATAAGACCAATTTCAATAAAATCGGTCCGCGCATAACAGAGATATCGTAATATCGTCTCATGGATCAGTCGGAGATTTTAAGATTTTTCTTCGTCTTCTCCAAGAAATTTTTTTGTCAATATAATACGTATACGCGTTACACGCACACCTTCAGTCAAAACGGAACTAACACACGTTTCATTCGTCAATCGCTATCTTCACTATGCAATCTACTCCAAATTTTGACAGCTTACCGTCAAGTTATAACCAAGTTATAACCGTGTTTTTACAAATATATACATAAATGAATTTCTTTTCAATTTAAATGATAAAAACCAATTTAAACCAATTCCACCAATCCAATTGTCTTGAAGCTTTGCAGGCGTGCGTAGTTTGGATGACAATACAATATATTTAAAAAAAAATAACCCCGAGTGGATGAAAAAAATATCCAGTCATCAATTAATAATATAATAATAATTTATAATATTGAAAATTATCTGAAGTCGTTCTCTATGCAAATTATCTTTGTAAATAGAAGTGAGATCTCCATAAAAAACTACAGAAAAGTAAAAAAATTACGCCAAGTACATGAAATCAAATAAATCACAAAAAAGTAGAAGATAATAATAATTATAAAATAAAAAAAGATGTGAAATCAAAATGAGCTGCACGTACATAAAGGTAATGATAAATACAAATAAATATTTTAATACGAATAAATGTTTTATTCAAAATACTTTGAATAAAATATTTTTTCCTGAACTTTTTTATTCAATTTAACATGGGAAGATCCCGAACCCAAAAATTCAAAAAATTCTGAAACTTTGTAAATATGTAGGGGATTTCCTCCTGATTACAACGCAACTTTTTGCTTGCTGCCCAAATTCACTCGAAGGGGGTGAATTAACCCCTGGAAATTCGGCTATTTTCCGATTTTGTGTTATAACTCGCGAACTGTAAGAGATAGACAAAAAGTTTCCAGACAAAAGTTACTTATTTTAATTAGATCTATCATTTGGTAAACAAATTATTTTACAGTTCCCGAGTTATAACAGAAAATCGGAAAATAACCGGATTTTCAAGGGTTAATTTACACTCCCTTAGAGTGAATTTGGGCAGCAAACAAAAATTGCGTTGTAATCGAAAGGTAATTCCCCACGTATTCACAAAGTTTTAAAATATTTTGAATTTCCGGGTTCGGGATGTTCCCTTGTAAGCTCAGTTCCAGCTTATTGTCAGGTGCAGCTCCGAATATCATACTCCATTTTTCACCATCGTATTAGGATTCCTGCTCGATCTAATCCACGAAACATGGGCCCAGGTGGACCCGTAGCGTTCAACGAAAGATTGAATGGCCAGCGCAATCACGCCCCCCCCCCCCTTTCTTGCACGGTGAAACTCACCGAGGATATCGAATGATATTCGCCTCGCGTCCGGCCGTTTTTCCCACCGCATCGATTAACGCCTATTTATAGTAATTTGGCGCGGAGCCTCGGGGTTCCTGGAAAAGGAGCCATCCGAAGATAAGGAATCGTCCTTGCCTCGGCGCAGACGGACCGTCCACGCATTCTCAATCGCCGAGAACTCACGCTCCTCTTCTCTCGTTCTTCGACCCTCCTCGTTGCACTCTGCACCCACGACACCCGTCTCTCCTCCACTCGCCGGCACATCTTTCGCCCTCCCCCTCTCTCTGCCTCTCTGTTCTGGCCACGCACAGACGCAGCAAAACTTGCGGATTCGCGTCATGCGGCTACCGGGAAGCCAGGCGACGTCCTGCATTGCGATGCGACGTGGTGCACCGTCGTCCGTCAATCATCCAGAGACACGTCCCCGTCATCGCGCACTCTGCATGTAATATAACCAAACACCGACGATACGCTCGATCGTGTAAACAATCCGTGTTCCGCTGCTCTTTCGGAGTTTTGTATTTTATTGGGGGGAGAAGGGTGCACGGCTCTGTCAGTGGTTCGCAAACTGGCTGCCACCGTCGTGGGTGGTGCAGGGGTTGATCCAGGAAATTCGGTTTTCATCCTCCACTGAACACTGACTTCTTGGAGTGTCCGATAATTCACGATACCGTGAGAATTCTTAGACGCAGAGTGAAATTTTAATTTAACGAATATCTGGGTAAGAACCGATGAGTCTGGGGAGTTAAAGTGACCCGTAGGTTTTCTCATTAATCTTTTCATCGATGGCACTTGCAGCTGCGCGACAAACGGAACGGGTGAAAGCAGAAAATTGGAATGAGTTTTGAGAACACGCGAGAGTCTATTGGACGGACAGGTCCGGTTTGGCGCGAATGGAAAAAGGACGAGGCGGGTGATGTACCTGCGTACAACGCTCCCAGGTAATTTTCCATCGCGACGGGGGAAACGGCATTCGGCGAACGACGCCGGGGCCATGTGTAGCCAAATATTGTGTCATAAACGATCGAGCCCGGCCCGGGGAGGCGTTTCACCCTTTTCATCATCCGCTCGTCTTTTTTCGCCCGCGCTTCTGGGATACGTAACCGTCGCGCTCCGAGGAATCGAAGACTGTCGAGCCGATTGGAACACGGGTGACATGAATCGCTGCAGGCAACCGTACGGTAAATTCGTGCAACGTTGCTTGAACAGGCATCGCGCCTGACACGATCGACGCGCATTTAATTCGCTACCTGTCGCATTTATACGCGTGTAATCGGATATTATCCCACGTAGCGAGCGCGACGCCCGGTAAGCTTCGATGTTCTGTCAATCTTATTTAGGTGCTGCGTGTTTTATATCGTACGGCTGGATAAGTATTGTTCCAGCCTCACTTTTACACTGGTCCTGCCCGAGTGTCCTGCGCGTTCTTTAGAAATCACTACCCGTGGATTCCATTCGATTCAGCAAAGCTGAATGTACTTTCTGCGAAGCACAAAAAAAACCTGACGCTTCCACGACATCGTTTCTTCTAAGAAGCAACAACTTTCATTGTCTGACTTCGAAATGCCTGCCAAAAAGTGAAGCCTCAAACGTTGAAACCACGCGAGCGCATTAGCCACTTCGCCGAGCAACTAGAGGGGATTAAGACAGTCACTGGTCAGACGCCGAACTCCACACTCTTCCTCGTTGCGAAACTAAATTCTTAGCTGTGTACGATATTTAATGTTCGCGACAACACCTGCAAAAGTGCCCACCGTATCCTCTCCTCACAGCGATGAATCTCTACAGAGATCATCCCCAACCTATCTCCGCGACGCGGACGGCAGGAAACAATCGCCGTGTTCGGTATCGAGAACTCCTAGCCCCAGGATCATCGCTCCGGTAATGATACCCTTTGTCCAAGATCCTGGCGGCAACGACAAGAAGGGGACACACCGCGATCGAGGGGGTGCAGAGGGGAAAGAAACGCGGCAGAGGAACAGGGCTCCCTCGAAGAGAGAGAGAGAGGGAGCTCGGAGATGGTATCGGGTTGCGGGCGAACGGAACGTTGTTACATTCAAATTAGAGTGGAGGACGGTATGCGTGGCGGAGAGTCGCGTCGGGTCGTTGTCGTCTTCTCTGCTGGCCAGAGGACGGACCCGGTGTGTATACGGGCGGTTTCGTTTCTACACACCGCGGCAAACACGAGGACTTACGGACGGTGGATCGTATTCAAAACAGCGGGAGGCTCCCAAGCCCTCGAGCCGTCATGCGATCTTGTCCTTCCACAACGACCGGGTCCCATCGCGCTCCGTCTCCAGGCGGAATTTCAATACACTCGTATATTTAACGAACGTTCCCCTCCCTCGCCCCCGTTTGGCCCCGTTCTCCAGCATGTTCCTTATCCCCGATGGCCTGGGTCCTCTCTTCCCTCCTCCCGTCCACCGCGCTGTCCCCTTTCTGATCGTCTTCTGCCTCCCGCCGCCCTCTCCGGTCCCTCTCTTCACGTCGCCGCCACCGCGGTCTCCTCCTTTTTCCTCGCTCACGGGGTTTCTACGGGCTGGCTCCCCCGATACCAGGAGAACTCGTTCGCTCCGCCGCGGAATCGGCTTTTTATATTTCCCCGCCGCGAATCGGCCGCTCGAGGGTGTGCTCGAGAGCTGGACACGGGAATTTATCGCCGGTTAAACGGCCCTGGCCCTTGGCCACCTTATCCCCCGCTGGAGCTTTCGACGTCCACCACTGTCGAAGATCGCTCTCGGGAAGACGTACTGGCGATCGAGTTTCAGACGGGTTTCGGGGGAGCCTCGCTCCACGGGGGTGGCTTTAAGAGCGTGACGATACCTCTGCAGGGATAATTGGCCCTTGATCGTGGAAGCCAGTGGTCCTGTCGGCTGCCACGATGCTCCGCGATCTTATTATATACTCGTGCGATATATCTCCCCGGGGCTGATGCTTAGCGTAAGTGTATCGCGGACTTGTCCGTAATCGTACGCAGGACACTCGACGCTGCTTCCAAGAAAGGACGTTACATAATACTCCCGCAAAATTCTCCCATTCTGAGATGAAAATCTATTCGAAGCACGGGAGGAACGTGATCGCAATGCGACGGCACCCTCGGTGAGTGTTCTTCCGTCGCGCTGCAGCGTCCTGCTATTCGGCCATTATCCGTGCGTTGCCCTTATCGGCAATTAACCCGCGCGCGTTACACCGTCCGTCTCGTAAAATCCGTCTCCTCGCGTGCCAGAAGTTTCCGCGAAAGGTAGAACGCGGTCTGCATGTCGTCGATCGACAAGGTCGTCCCTACGATCGACAGTCTCGTCTGGCTCTAGACGTGTTCGCGATGTCTCGCCGTCTGCGAAACTTCCGTTCCGTGGCATATTTCTCCGTTTCCGCGCGTACTACGTCACCCGACGGCGCGTGCTCCTTCGTGAACGAGACTCGCGCGGAATTTTTGTCCTTCCCTCGGACAAAGGGGGATTAATGATTGAGAATGGAGGCTCTCGAGCGGCCGAGCTACGCGTCAGGGGGTGGCAAGGCTACCAAGCTAGTTGCACCGCTAAGTATCGTTACGAAATATCGTGGGACACGGCGAAATCCAGGCTGACGCGGTGCAACCTGATCCAGATCGAATTTGTAGCAATTAAAATGGGATTATATTGCGAAGTAGTAATCTCCATTCGGGGTTGATGTTCCGAATCAATTTTCTTTGCATTAATTACTAGGAAAGTCGAATATCTCTGGTCTTATGGCCACGACGGAACGTTCTGCGCCCAGCAGGAGAACAACGAGGAATCGACGTGGCTTCAATCTTCTACCCTCCGCAGCAGCGAGGTAACCCCTCGCACGGATGACGTTAATTGGCCCACTTGGGGATTTTCTGGTGTTACACGTGGCGCTTTCTCTTCTCGTGGATTCGCGCCACGCGCCACCTTTCTCGCATTACATTTTCCTTAATAAAACACGATCGCTCCTCGTTTCATCCCTTGAAATGGCGCGCTCCTCTGTTCGGAAGCGGATCGAAGAGCAGGCCTAAATCGCACGGTCGCAAGAAGAGTAAACGCGGCGAGAAATGAATGTTCGATCGGCGAAGAGGAGAGATATATCTTGGTGGATGATAGAGAGGAACGGGAACGAGGATTTTTTGCGCTCGAACGCGAAAACGAACACCGCGGCCGTCCCGACCTCGAACGTATTTCTGACAGAGAACATTACGAGTTTCGGGGGGCAAAAAGAAGCGGAACTGCGTTGGAGGAAGAGTGACGCCCCTCGAATAAAGTATGGCTCTGTTTACCCGGAGCTAATGGCCGTCGGATCGACCATCGTCTACCACGTAACTCGACTCGCTGCTGCGGTTCCTGCACATTTTATACGTCTACCCTGTAACGAACAGCGGGAGAACAACATTTCTCGAAATCGATGGAAAATTCCTGCCGGAATCTTCCATGGAAAGATTAAGGGTGTTTGAGAGAATAGGGTAAAGGACCCAATTACTGTCACCTTAAGCTATTTTTCTTAAAATAACGAATAAATAAACTATAGTATATAATCTATAGTATAGATTATAGGTTGAATTACATAATTATTTTTGTGTATGACTTTACAACGTTTATTTATTCGTTATTTTAAGTAAAATAGCTTAAGGTGGCAGTAATTGGTTAGGTGTCAGTAATTGAGCCCTTTGGTTAGGTGTCAGTAATTGGGTCTGTCTATGATGCTCAGTGCTGAGAGGAAAACACGACCCCTTAAAAAATTGTTCCTCAATGGAGGACAATGACTTCCACAATTCAGAAAATTTTAAACACTCTTCCCTTTTGTTCTTTAAGGATTATTTAATTAGGCATCTCTTTTTGTAATCATTTTACAGACATGTAGCATTTCGAGTGACACCCTTATTTGCATTCTCGAATTTATAGAGTAACGAGGAGTAACAGGAGTATTTCCTACAGAAGATGCCACTATTGTCATTGCGGTGTTGCGAACAGTATTGGATCACGTCCTGGTCGGGGACAATAAATTGTGATTGACAAAGGCACCTCGTGGGCCGGAATCATCCGCAAAAGGAAACTCACGTTCTGGGCGTTGTGATGTCTCTGTCCAGCGGTGCCAGGGACGTACATTGTCTTCGCCTTCATCTGGTCACCTCTTGACCCACGTTTCCATACGATCACGTTCGTATTTCGCTGGTAGCTAGCGAAGGATACGAGCGGAAGTGCGATCGGAAATAAAAAATTGCCGTTCGATGACCGAGGACAGGAAGCTTCTTGAATCTACTAATTCTAATACGTCTAAGTATTTATGAATTACAGAAAGAAACGACAGATATAAATTAAAAGCTACAATCTTGATTCAAACAGCAAATTTTAGGCATAATTCATGAACCAGGAAATAAATAAAAAGATTCAAGAATTCAATATCACTGAAAGCACAAGCTTTGTCCGCGTTAGATCTTCCCGTACAAATCTCCAGAAGGACAGAATAATTCTCCAGTATTCATGCATCTGAGGAATGAAAGTTGACCTTGCCTTTATAGTGTACCCCGCCAGCCGCGAGAAGGGAAACGGAGGAGCGTAGTTTGTTTATAACTTTCACTACCAACACGGAGCGAGTCACCGAACAGGCAGAAAGCTCTTTGCATAACACCGGCCGGGAGGAGACAAATGGCGATCGTTTGGACGCGAAACGTCGGAAGTAATGGCTGCCCTTCTGGCCCTCTTTTTCAGCTTTTCCAGGCCAGCATTATTGCGCGCGGCCCGCCTGCCTTCCCTGCCCCTTCTTCCGCCGTGCTACCGGCATTTTCCAAGTACGAAATAACGAGTGTATACGCGACCCTCTCCCCCAACCCCGGAGCCAACCGACCACCAAACAAACCATTTGTTATCTATAATTGCGAAGGTAACGTTTTTCTCGTTACACCAGCGGGAGAATTAAAAATATGGAAATACGGTGTAGGATGTAACGCGACGTAATGCCGCCCCGCGTAATTTCTGCGTTCAACGAGCCCGCCAGCGTGCACCGTTGGCAATTCATTTCTTCGCGGGAAGTCGCGGTAAGAGGGAAACCCTCCCGCACTTCAACGTTCGCGTTCATCATCGACACGTGGCGCTGTTTTCCGCTGAAGTCAAGTGTCCGAATGACCCATCACTCGTGGAGCCCATCGGGAAGCGGGAGGCGTCGACGGAGCGCACAGTGCGCCGGATTTAAAATTTGGCGCCTTTTGGGTCTATTTTTAAGGTATCGGAATAAGATTTGCGCTAAAAAAAATAGGAAAAAATTATTCCTTTCTAATGATTTATAATTTAATAAACAACTTCTAATCAACTGGAATATTTTCAGTACACCCTCCTCTATACGATTATGTAAAAACCACATCCTACTTCGTCCAACTTTACAAATTATTACTGTTTAAAGCGCGTCGTGCGACGCGCTCGCGTCCGATATCGGGACTCCGCAAGAAACTCAGAAACTCTTCTACGGATTTGTTTACATTGTAGGCACATGAAAACAATACTCGGAAACATTCCAGAATTGCCACAAATGAAGACGTATTTCACATATTGTTATTAACGTCCAACGCATACATATCGACCTTGATAATAAAATCATATAAAAAGAAAATTAAACCTGAAACTACAGAGCTGATACTGAAATAAAATCAAGAAACTCAACTTACAGCCTGTTACTTACGACACGAAATGGTAAGATTAGTAAAATTATTTTCTATGTTTAATAGTACCTATTGGGAGTGAGAATACATTTTTAATCGAAGGCTTATCTGCACCATGGCATAAAAAATTTCATGTGCCTAAAATCTAAATAAATCCTTAGAAGAGTTTCTGAGTGTTAATTTAAACAAAACGATATTTGGCTGCATTCATTTATTATTCGACTTTTGCTTATAACTTGGAAACGAAAAGTTTCCCGAACATTCCACTTAAACTACTGAAAAGGGCATAAAACAAGTTACCAAATAAACAGAATTAATTTTTTTCTATCATAAATAAGTTAAAAAAAATTGAAAAATAAATAAATAAATAAATGTAAAAAATATTAAATTATACATCATTAGAAAGGAACAATTTTCTCCTATTTTTTGGCGCAAATTTTCTTCCGATATCTTAAAAAAAGACCCAAAAGGCGCCAAATTTTAAATCCGGCCCACTGTGGGGCGATTAGAATCTACGTACGTATCGAAATCGTCGTGGCCTGACGGGACTCGCGATTTTCGGGGGTCGGTTTTCTGGGAAACGCGCGGGTGCCCCTTGGTTTTGACAGTTCGATCAGGCCTGCCCCCGAGGCGGTGCGAACAAATCGTTATAATCGGCGGGACGCGTTAAGTACGTCGGGTCTGTGACAAGATGTGGCAGGATAAGGATGATACGTGTCTCATTGTGCGACGACGCCGGCGCAGGGGGGCCGGATGAACGGGCGATCGGCACCATCAGAATGCACGCCGCTTCTTCAGCTGGCCGATTCCCACCGCGGACAGCCAGGGCTGTTTGAAGCGCGTGATACCTGGCCAGGTCCAGCGCGGACACCTGCACGTCGTTGCATTAAATCACCACCGAAACACGCTCGAGAGTTTCGAGCACGCCTCGCCGTGGAGGTGGTCCTCATCTCCATGCTCCCTCGCCGCGAAAAACAGAGGGACACGCGCGCTCCAGCCGTAAGATTTATCGCGATACCGACGGGACCGATCCCCGGGGGGATGAATTCGACGAGGAAGCATTTGCGTCCACCGGTTCCCGGGGTTGGATCGCGTTACTATCGAGAGCTTGCTGTTCGATGGGCGGCGTAGCTTCTTAGGGGATGGGATCGCACAGTTTTTGTTGGGAGATTACAGTTGGGGTAACTGCTGGGACTATTTTCGGCGACCTTCTTGGGTTTTCGAGGACTGTATTGTAATTAGTGCTGGCGACTGACGATCAGTAATCTTTTGTTGCAATGAGAGAGCAGTGGGTACTATTACGTCCAATATAATAAAGAAATGGGGCTACGTATTATGGTCGGTAGCCCTCTAATATAACGTCGACAGGGCGTGTGCGATGGAGATATCGGAGTCGCAAAGGCGGGTTTCCAGAGCGGGCCCCGGTCTCCCACAAGGTGGAGAGAGAGAGTGGGAGTAACGTCGGCCGAAGGGAAGCGTGGAAGAGTTAAGGAGATGCGGTGCATGTAAGACGCGGCCGTTATCTTGTCGATCAAACAATTAACAATGCCAGTCGGTGGAGGCGAAGCGGCAAGGAAGAAGGACCGGCACGCAGGAGGTGCACCTTGATCAAGGGGATCCTCCGAGTCGGGAGATACCGGCACAAAGAGATGGAGGGGACACAGAGCGGCCTGGCCAGGCTACAGGGGAGCCAGACCTCTCCCGTCGACGTCTCCTTCTCGCAGTGTTACCGTTAATTACCCATTAATTAGCCGTCCCTTAATTGCCACTGGCCGTGCATGGCCGCGTACTAGTCGAAGGACGAGGTCGGGCCTATGTCTGCTCCTCTTTGTGATCGGCCGTCGTGGTTGCAGATAGCGTGTTGCGGGCCTCTCGATGCCGCGATCCGATTGGGAAGCTCCATCTTCGGGCTGAATTTTGGGACGTGGGATCTCCTTAGCCGAGGAATTCCACCGGCTGACTCCGACTGTCTCCAAAAGCAACGAATTTCCATCGATATGATCTATCCGACGAAGCATCAACCCTTCGAAGGTCAAGCAGAACTCTCGTCTAAGCGAGGAACCCGGGAATGCAACGATCTACCGTAGAATCGGGACACCATCACGTGATCATCGAGAATATCCTGAGCGCGATCATCGTCCCACGAATCCCACGATACTCCGAACAGAGGCCGCGGGCGCACCGGTGCGGACTCAAACGGCGAAAAGCGATCGCTTCATAAGTCAACGCCAATCAGGGAAACGGTTGCAGCCTCGGCTGGACGCCGCGCTGGTTCGGCTCGGTGGCGCGGATAGAGGAGGCCGAAGGAACAGAAACGGGTACGCAACAAGAAATATAGCACGGGGCCGCTATTTCACTCGCTAAAAGAGAACTGGCAGGACGCCCGGTTGTCGAAAGTGGCGGAGGGAGACGGCAGGGGGGAATCGGGAGGGGAATCGGATATAATGGCACAAAGCTTCTTTGAATCTTAGAGGCACGCCGCCCAAGCGCTGGGCTTCGCTATCGGCGATCTGCTGCATCGTATGCAAATCCTCCTCCTTATAAATACATCAGCCTCCGCGGATCTTAGGTGCCCCCGAGGCAACCTCCTTTCTCTGGATCCGTTCTGTCCACCTTAACCCGCCTTCCCGCTGTCCGCGCATTGACAGTTGACTGGGGGACCTTCGGTGGCGACGAGAATGAATATTCGGATGGGACATTGCGGTCGGAGAACGGGCGAGATTGATGGTCCTCCGGAAAATTGCACGGAGGCTTGAAAGAAGAGCAAGTTTCGAAACAAGAAACGTCTCTGTTAGTGGTTGCCAGTTGGTAAGAGAGTAGTTGAACTATGAGAAATCCTGCCAACCCTCCAAGCTCTTGGGTATCAGTCACCCAAGCAGGAATTCAGAAGAAGGCTTTGCATCGGTAGATTCCGTTTCCGTTCTTTTCCGCGCCATCGAGTTCGCTGTAAACTATATTTACAGTCTACCACTTCGACCGAGCAGCGCCGCATCTTCGTCCACGACCGCGCGCCACTCTTCTCCAGCATCCATTCACAATTCACGCCCGCGTCAACCCTTTTCCTTCATTAAACGCCGCGCCTCGTGGAAACGGGCGGCACCGTCCGTCCAACTTCAACCGATTGTCGCTCGATTTCTAGATTAATTAACACGCGACCGCCTTTAATTGTCGATCGACGCAGTCCGTTCTCCGTCAGATGCTTCGGTCCGCTTGCCGTTTTCACCGGTGGCAAAAAGCAGTCCGCGCGACGTACGATAAGAGACGCCGAGAGCGGTGAACGCGAAAGATCGATTGGCCAGCGTTAATTGGCAGTATCTCCGTCACCGGCGGTGACGTTAGTCTGCGACGTCAATCGGGAGACCGATACCCTGCGGTGTAAATAGATCCTGGCCGGTTAATTAGCCGCGTAAAACGCACGAGGCCCGTTCACCGGAGTCGGCCGCGCTTCTCTACGGGGCGACTCTCATTAAGATATTCGCCGACCCGTTTCTTATCGGCCCGGTGACAGCGGTCAATCAAAGAATCAGGCCGGGCCCGGTCTCTGGCAGCCTCGTTGTCAATCACCATCGGGCAGGGACCCCTCCTCGCCGCGAGGGTCCTCCTGTCTCTGGGCGCTGGGCTTCTTCTCTCAGCAGCCGGTGACGTTCCCTGGCATACGTATCTTCATCCATCTAATCGCAGAGTAATTGATATGGATGAAGATATCCCGATCTTCCTTCCCGTCTCGTCGACCGTCGTTGGCTTTGTTCGCCGCGCCGCCCGCCGGCAGATTAGCCGCGACGTTTCCTTCTTTATGCGAGATCGCGTGGAAAGGGCGGAACGGTCTAAAGCGTTAAGGGAATGGATCCGGCCGATTGATAGGTCTCATGTGGTAATTAGGTGGCTGGATTGATCGGTGAATCGCGTGCGACGCGTGGAAGGTTTTATGTATGTTCCCCGGGCTTTGGGAATTGCCCAACCACGTGGACTGGGTTTGCGATACGAACGCTAGCTTCCGCGCTATTCTGTAGATTGCGATTTCCATGTGTCTGTGCTGCACTGCAGAGATGACGATATAACGGACGTGCTTTCTAATATTTACGCGATAACTTATGTCGTGAGCGGCATAATATATCGGAGCAAGTTTCGTAATAATTGGAGAATAAATAACGAAGGGATTAAGGGGTTATACCTAGTCAGGCGGCCGAAAAGAGGCGAATGTTTATGAATTTTTTTTGAAAAAGCGGAAGCATATATGCTTACAGAACATTTTGCACTTAAAAGAGCAACATTTAAAGAACCTTTGGTAATTTTTTTGTAGAAAAATATTTACGTTTATAATAAAATAACACGCGACATCCAAGAAGCATTTTTAAAAATTTGCTTTCGCGGTGAGCACTGCCATTTCGAACCAGATTATCTAAAATCAAAAAACAAAAAAGATTTCGTTAGTATATTAATGTATCGTCAAGTTGACGGAGAGAATTTTCCGAAATTTTAATTTAAAAGAAAATGGCGGCTATTTAAAGTTGAAGTCCTGATTTTTTCGTGCAAAAATCAAGCGAATTAATAAACAGTAATTATTAAACAGTCTCAAGAACTTTTTAAACGAGCTGACATTCAATGAGAATCATTAATAATCCAACGAGATGAATAATACGAAGAAATGCGTCACTGATTATCACCTGAAATAAAATCGCCGGGCGGAAGTTTGCCAGATATTTCTAGAACGGCAATAAGGGGTCGACCGAGACGTGATCACAGCCCCACCACTCCAGCACTCGTTAATTAGACGAAATTTAATTTCGGTCTTTGCAATCCCTTAGCTTCCTCCCCATAACGAAGGACTGGAAGTTATAGAGGCGAGTTAGGGGGAGGGTGTGGGGAGGGGGCGGAGAGGGCGGAAGGCTTGTTAAACAAATTTAATATTCCCGCCCCGCGTTAAAATTTTCCCCGTTCCACGCTACCAGGAGGAAAACTTCCCGGAAACTTGCCTCAGCCCGGAAGGCACATCAAGTCCGTCGGTTCCCCGACGACCGGGTATGCAGGTGCTCCGACTTGGCGAGTCAGCCCCGAAGTCGTACAAGTCGTCTCGCCTCTGCAACCCCGTAGGCTCAATGGAGGCCTAGCGGAGACGCGACAGCAACGGCGGAGTAGCTTTAACCAGTTGGAAAGCAACACCTGGGCCTCCAACAGAGTCTGAGGGGGCGGGCTGAGAACTGAAGGGGGATAGCTGGAGGCAGAGAGCCACGGAGGCCGGGATGCCGGGTTAGACACGGTAAGGTAATACTGGAGAGCAGACTTAGGAAGTGGCGTCGTCGAGACGCCGTAACTTCTGCCACCCTTGTGCCAACCTGACGCCGCTCCGCGGCCTCCCTCAGGATATGCATGTAAGTTTCCCCGCGGCGACATGTACCTTCCCCGCCGCTCCATCCCCCTCTGCACCGACCCTGTCCTATCCTATCATATCCTTATCCCACCCGCCCTCCACCGGTCCTTCCCAACCTTTGATTCCCGACCGCGGCAAAGTTGCGCGTCTCACTTCGAGCGCAGAGGGAGGACCTTTGCCACGACGCTCGGGCCCTTGAACAAAGTACTGGAATTCCGATGGCCAGCGAGATACCTGGCAAGTTATTACGCCTGGAAACGGAATTTTGTGGGACCAGTCCGTGATAAGGGAGAATTCTTTCAGGGACACGAATTGTTGCACGGTGGGGGCGAATGAACGTGGGAAATGCGCGCTGGTGTGGGCTGATCATTTCTGTTTGGATACTGATTATAATGCGTGGTGTGTGAGTTGGGCAAAAGAGTCCATGAAAATGTGTGGAAGAGCTGGGGTAATGTATCAAAGGCTTCCTGTTGTGAAGAGACTTTTTGGACGGGCTGTATATGGCTCTAGAGGTTTAAGTAGAATAGGTCGACCGGAGAGTGAGGAGTCAGACCACAGTAGTTTCCGTCGTTGCTTCAATGCCGCGTATCTAGAGCGACTGTACCTAATATCGCCCATCCTTATATCTCGCAAAGCAAGCACTGAAATTTATCGGTTATGCATTGAATTAGTACCTAACCATATGTAGGAAGACGTACTGTAATTACAGCGTCATGTGATCTAGAGACGCGGTAGCGTCTCGACGCCAAGTACATGAGACACCCTGTATGTATGTCGACTGTCGCTACGGCTATCATTTACTCGTCGCACGGCTATTCCAACCTAACCTGAAACTTATTTCATTAATATCTCATCACGCCTGCAATATTTTCTAAAGTTAAAGGCATTTTTCTCATGTAAACCGCATATAAGCTTTTGAATAAGACCAAATTCAATAAAATCGGTTCACGCATGACAGAGATATCGTAATATCGTCTCATGGATCAGTCAGAAACGGTGATTCTTTTAGCAGTATGCGAGTCCTCAATACCACCTACCGGAGAACAATCGTTTCGATGTAATGTTTGTTACAGGTGGGGTCACAAAATTTGCGGAGCCACCGAAATAATCTTGATTTGTCCAATATGTACATCCGCACGTAAAAAATAAAATATTTTAAAAATCCTATTTTTATATTTCTGTAATAAAAATAAAATCAAAGATTGATAAAAAAACATCCATAGAGCAAGAAATAATGACTTTAAAAACTCATATATACATGAATTAATCAATATTTCTTGAGTAGACGATATTAGGTACACATTTTTCAGGACCAGATTTGTTCATGCCTTACGTTTTTTAATTCCTAATTAAAAAAATTTTACGTTCCAACGATTTTAACTTATGCTACATAAAAGATGAATAATTTCTCTTTACTTTGAAACGAATTGCGTGGAAAAATATCAATTAATATTCAATTGACAGCGATTTAACTTTTGCTAGGCGATATTAGGTACGATCACCCTATGTAGTTCGTATTATGAGGAGCAGAGTGATCACCCCCTGTACCTTTGGAACAGAAACTACAACCCTCCGCTTGAAAATTCCTCTCTGCAACCTCCTCTTTTACAAGATTCCTCCGAAAATGCGTTTCGATGATGAACCCCCATCAAGACCGCCTCGCGTTTCGTCGGCCACCCGCTTAAATATCATCCGCGGACATGTTAAATAAACACTGAATCGTTAAGGAATCATTAATTTCCCCGTGGACGTTCACGAAGAGGAGGAGGGAAGCTCGGATTCACGGTCGGTCGGAAGAAGCCGCGCGAAAAGGAACAGGTCTCTGGCGGCGCGATCGTGCTTCCGTGCCGTCGACCGATCCAATTCGTAAATAAAGTTGGCAACCGGCGAATTGCGATCGTGCACGCCCACATAACTTCCATAATGGCGCAACGATTCCGTTGGCGTGGCCGTCGGCGAGGGTATCGCGGGGGCCAGCTTGTAATGATTGCGTGCCGAGCGGTAGTGAGGTGTTCCCGTGGATGACGATGCCGAGTGGATAAGGCCAGGGAACGGTGCGGAGGGACGAAAAGAGACGGTTCGGTGTGAGACGGTGACTCGGTGTTGACGTGGGGGCGGCGAGGGGTGGCACCCGACGCGAGCGACCTCGCGACCCCCCAGGTAATTCTGACAGTGGGATCGCCCGATCGTGCTTGTAACTTACCCTTTACACCGCTCGGGCGAGAACAATCGTGGCTATCATCTAGGTGGTAAAAATATATACGGGAAATTAATGAATCTAGGGGGATAGATTTAAGTGCTTTCTGCGCTAAATGTTTTCAGCAGCTTGGTCAATTACGAACATATGCTTCAGCATACACATTCGTCCAACCACCGTGTCTGACAAGTGTCGCTTCACCCACCCACCACTCCCGTCTACCGTTTATCCCAAGAACCAGGTCAATGAATCTCGCAAGCAGTAACGTGCACCAAGTAGAAGAGCACTTAACTACGCCAGCCTGTTGGCTACGTTCAGAATATCTATATAGTAGGTCGGACTAGGTCTGACTATGCGAGGCACGCGAGGGGGCGGCTTGTAAATTCTGTCCGAAATGAGAGTGTCACCGCGCTAGACCTCCCTCTGCACAGCCCCCGTCACCCTGCCCCGCCGCCCATCCTCGTTTCCCTTCTTCTCCCGGCCGAGGATCTTTCCCCGACACCGGGAACCACCCCCTCCGGGCCCAATAGGACGATCCTCCTGGAGTCCTGGTTGTATGTACCTACTGCATGAATTCTCAATGAGATTCCTGCATCCGTGAGCTTCTTTCTCGCCGCTCCGTTCACACGGCCCCGCGAAATCTTCGCTGCGTTTCACGCGCAATAAATTCGTCAGTCGTCCAGCATGGAGCAGCTTGGTGGAAACGAGAGATCCGTCGATGAATGCAGAACGGACCGTCGAGATGGTCGGCGGACGACAGAAAATCGTGAGAATGTAAAGTGCTTTCGGCGACGCTCCTAGCATTGGTAAGAACATTGTTGCGAGTCGATGAAAACGTGGCCGAAGATTCTTTCGCAAGTCTAACCGCTGCGCTCGGATTAGATATTAGACTAAAGCACGCTGTAAACCTAAACCAAACTCGTTCCGACAGAACAGCGGATAAAATGTAGGAGGAAGGTGTCTAAAACGATCCATCGGGGTAAAGTCCTGCTATTTCTTAATATCGATGTGCAATAGCTCAGCTTGTACGTCGTTAAGTGTCGCACGAAGTACGATGTAAATATTAGGGTTGCGTGTGTTATGAACTTTTTCAACGTTGTGTAACTTTTGTCATAAACGGCTTAGTGTGACAGCTGTTCTTTTCGCGAATTTAATGACAATTCAATAATAATTTAATGTATGTTTCGATACCGGATGGAATAATTTGACGTTATATTCAACCACTGAATGTGAGTTGGATGTTTGGGGTCATATGATCTCTTTCTAGTAGAGTAAAATGATCCCAGGAATCCCAGGGGGTGCGCGAAAAAATTGGAGTCTGTGATGGTGATTTCATTTTCTTATGTTTTTTAGTTGATTTTGAGTATCTCTTTTCACTGATTACCTATTAGGGTTGTGCGGAAAAATTAAATTTGAATTTTCAGCTGGCCTGGGTGCGGGATAGTTGTGTTTTGATTAAAATATTTATGTCTGCAGGTTCCTTTTTCTCCTAAAAATGATTATTTGATTATACAATTATATGATCACTTTTAGGAGAAAAAGGTACGTGAAGACGTGAATATTTTTCCAAAAATTTTTTACAGTTGTGTTTGGTTAATCAAAAGATTAATTATCCCGTACCCAGGCCAACTAAAAATTCAAATTTAAATTTTCGCCTATATATAGTATCGCTCCGCCCTATTACCTATATACCAACAATTATCTAAGATTTGAGTATTTTTAAAAAATTGTTTTAATTTATTATATCCGCATATTTCGTGTTCGAGTCCAATTTCTGCTTTTATTTAAATAAATCAATGCTTTTTAATGTTCGTCTAATTTACTATCAGTAGATATAAAATGATTCTAGAGGTCATTTTGCTTGGGATCCCTCGTAGGGATCATTTTATACACATAGGTGTACAAAATGATCCTTTAACATGCCTTCACAAAAATGCGAATAAAAAATATAATTGATCGGGTAGCTAATTTTGATCTAAGCCAATAAAAAGCTAGATAAACTAACTTACAAAACCTGCTTTACTTTCATTTAAATAATGTGCATTTGTATTTTTTATATGAATTACGCTTTAAGTGGATCGTTTTAGACACCTTTCCCCTACTATTGACTTATGATTGACCAACCACCCCCACCATGCTTGCAACATCAATAACAGACCCTTGTGAAAGGGGAATCGCAGAGAATGAAACTACTCTGGACTTAAAAACTGATGATCCCCCCACGCAATTTCACCACCTCCTGTTTCGTGATTCCGTATTCCCGCCAAGAAGCCGGACGCTCTGGGACGGAGCAAACAAGTTCCCAAACCTATTTCCCTAACTCTGGCTCTCCGTTGCTTCGCGATGCTCTCGGAGGAGTCATGGATCACCGCTGGTGGCACTCGGTGCCGTATGATAAACGTCGCGTAGCCCCTCTTTCCTGCGAGGAACGTCTCCCCGTAGACGCTGGCTCGCTCGTTGACTCTTGACACTGGCGCTCGCCGTGCCACCGTGCACGTTGCCATGCATAATTGTGTATCAACACGCTGCGTGTGCGGTCGACTTGATAACGTGATGAATGCTGGTCGGCTCTCTGCTGTGGTGAACAAGCCCCTTGCACCCCTCCCCTTTCGATCCGTTCTATCATCGAGGCAGACGATGAACGACGGTATCGAGTATCGAGTAACCGTGTCGCGAGATTGACGAGGAATGATCGATTGCTGAACTCGAGGGACACGAGAGTCGTTGTGGTGGTGCGGGAACAAAAAAAAATCCATTGGAACGACCTCTTTTCTGTAGGTTAGTGTGTTACGGATCGTTGGCTGAGAGTGGATCGAGGTGAAGATGATTGTATGGAGACGAAAGAAGTCGCTTGGAAACTGCGAGTTTTTTTCTTTTATTGCCCGCGGTGATCGATGCAGAAAACTCGCAGACGCGCCAATAAACCGTGCCGCGACGCCGGCCTGGCGTATTTTCATGAAAATCAGGCGCAGGAATGAAACGAGTATCAAACAACATTAAATCATCGGCAACATAAATTACCATCCACCTGCCTATATCATTATCGCAACCCCTTTGACGCTCGCCATTATTTAGAATATCTCACGCCGCGAAACAATAATTTCACCTCGCCTCATTAACATTACGCCGGCTAATAATACGATACGCCCGATAACAAAACGCGACAATAATTCAGCCCCGGTCAAACGATAACGAATCCCGCCTGCCCTCACCCCCCCCCAGACCTCTGCATCGCGGAATCGTTCCGCCGCCGACTCCTCCGGAATTCCCACGATAAATCCCCTAGAATAACCTAAACAATTTAGCGCGATATCGAAAAGAGCACGTAACGGCGTCGCCATAAGGGTGCTCGAGAGTACGCATACGTGATAGGTGGAGGGTCGGGATCGAGTGGTTCCTATTTTCGATCCTTCGTTTCTTAAGGGATCGGGAGAGCCTCGAAGAAAGCCTCGACGACGCCTCGTCGGGGGTTGCAGCTACCCCCGTAAAAGGAGAACGAGGGAGAGGGAGAGAGAGACAGAGATAGAGAGAGAGAGAGAGAGAGAGAGAGAGAGAGGGGCGAGCACGTTTTCCATCCGTGCACGGTTTCTGCGGGGAACGTGGCGCGGCATGCGGCCCACGTTTCCCTTATTTATCGTTTCCCGATGCTTATGTTTTACTAGGCCGGTCCGTGGCGCGGTACACGATAAGGCTGGCAAGGGTGGAATCACTGAGAGAACCAATAACGTGATGTATTATACATAATGCATGGACCCGCTACCTGTGTACACGCGCGCGAGCACCGCTTTTGCTCCTGGCGAGGGGTGGTTCGAGAAGAAGGGCGAAGGGGCGGCTCGATAATGGATCGTCGCGAGAGATAAATTCGATTTCGGTACTGACTGCTTCCTCCTGCCGCGACGTGTTGCGTTCCTCGGGACCGTCGCCCCGGCGACGATCGGACAAACGAGCCTGGATGTCCGCCTCTCTGTTCTCGTCATCCGGGCTTGATTGATTTTCGTCGATGAGCCTTCGACGCGCGAAGAACCGTCAGACGCGAGGAGCATGTTTCAGCGCGCGTAGGTGTGTTGGTCCACTGGCAATGAAGGGTTTTACGAGAGAACAGTTGGATCGCGGCGTGAGTATTAAGGGGGAACACCACTGTGACGGCCGGAAAAGCAAGCCATTCTTAAGAATTTTTTTTCAGGAATAATATACAGTTCTCATAGAAAAGCTTGATTACCTACCTTTAGTACGCTGTCTTAAGAGAATATACAGAAAAAATATATAGGAAAACACCCATAAATTTTAATGTATTAATTAATCTTCTAGACCCCCTCACGCGGGCTGGTCGAAGGTGTAACTATGGAACAGCAAGTCCGAAATCAAATTTATTTTTTTTTTTATAAACTATATGAGTGTAGTTTCCGTTGCACGTACCGATTTCTTAAACAAATTATTTTTGTAAAAATGGTGCGCCTTAGAAGAAAAGTTTCGAAAATCCGCGAATAAGATAGACAGCTCTTCGAGCGTATTTTAAAAAATTTGTTTTCAATCAAAGAATCCGTACGTACAACGGAAACTACACTCATGTAGTTTATAAAAAAAAAATGAAATTTAATTTCGGACCTGCTGTTGCATAGTTACACCTTCGACAACCTCGCGTGGGGGGATCTAGAGGATTAATTAATATATTAAAATTTATGGATATATTTGTATTTATTTTTTTTGTATAGTTTCTTAAGACAGCGTACTAAAGGTAGGTAATAACAATTTTTTTATGAAATCCGTAAATTAATCCTGAAAAAAATTCTGAAAAATGGCTTACTTTTCCGGCCGTCACAGTGGTGTTCCCCCTTAAGTTTTCTAGGGAAGAAATGTGAAAACGATACCTATTCTTCGTTCGCGTGAAGAATATCATTGATCCTTTCTGGGATCAAGGCCCAGGCTTTAATTGGACCCAGCGCACGTTTTCATTATCTCGGCGCAGTCTTGCAATATTTGATGCACCTGCCAAAGTCGATATCTAACGTGAAATACGGCGAATCCACGAAGAAGCTTCAAGTATCGCGTTCCCTCCACTTTTTCCTAAATCATAAATCAGAATTCGCTGCTCGATCAATTTTCATTTGACCGATCAGGTGCGAGTGTTTTAGACCCAGAAACAAGAGACGCCCGAGATTGACGCGTTCTGAATCATTGATGGATTTGTATCGATTACCGTGTTCGATACATTAATATTCCTAGACGTCCCCTGAAAAATTCACGCGGCAACGTGGTCCAAATTCGATCCGCAAAGATCGCCGTGATTTTTGCCGCTCCAGTGGACGGCGGCCCTTAATAATTCACGCGGTACATTCTCGAGAAGCGTGTCAAGGAATAGCGTCGAATAGCCGTTTTCCCCAAAAAAGAATAAAGAAACGACGGAAACCGGAAGCGATGGCGTTACGTAGGGCAGCGCGGCGAAATAGCTTTGCATTCGAAATACTTTAATATAGGAGAACGCATAACTCAAAACCGTTCCCTAAATCATGGCCACGGTTCGCCTCGAGGCGGTGGATGTTTCAATTTCCTTGAGGCGCAATCTGATGGTCCCTATACCGACCGCGGGGAACGCGGTGGGGAAGGGTGGGAAAACAGAAAAGGGAAAAGAAGAAGGAGATCGTTGGAGAGGACAGGAAAATGTGCAAGGTTAATTTCTATCAGCTGCTGTGACGCCTTTCTGCAGAGTGTCCCAAAGCACCGAGTGAAGAATGTGGAATAAATGTGTTTTTAATTGGTCACGTTTCGAAGTGAAGCACCATTCTTCATTAATTATCACGTGGCGAATTGATTTCTAACAGCGATTAGCAAAGCGTGACTCCCTTGACGGTCTTTCCTGCAGGTAAGACCAGGTGAAGCAATCGCGATGGCAGACTCGTTATCACCGAGGCAGGCGGGTTTCATTTGCGTTATTTATTCGAAAGCGTGGCGGCGGCGCCCGCGAGTGCTCAGTCGCTGCGTAATTATGGTAGGCGATGGGGGCGAGGGCAGCAGAAACAAAAAGAGTTCGCAACAGTAGGAACGAGGGAGAGCCGTGCCTTCCATTAGCGCACCCTTGATTACTTTTTCTCATCTCGGCATCTAAATAAATAAAATATCGGGCCAGCGCCTCGGTCGGGCGTCGCGGCGGTCGGCATCACCACGGCTAGATAAGAGATAATGGAGAACGGAAGAAAGTGACTTTATTTAATTACGGCTCCTTCCAACCTCCGCCCACGTGTCGCCCAAAGAAACAGACGTGCAGTTGTCCCGTCTCTCTTCATTATTTAACATCGAATTCGACGATGGCGGTTCAGGGTGGTTGACTCGAAACACCCAGGCGAAATATACATCAACGGCACGAGAATCGCGCTCGCGTTGAGTGAGGCAGCTTCATTATACTCGTTTAGAAAAGTTCGTTCTTCGACTAAGAAGTCGATTATGAGCAGAGCCGTGAAGATACAACAAAAACCCTGTTCCTTTCGCGTCACACGAGCGATATCTACTCCTCGAGAGGTGGACGAAATACGGAAAAAGCTCCATCGATCCTCCCCGTTTAATTGGCGCCGAAATTATCTACGATCACGCTCCCTAAGAGTGTGCAATTTTTTACACGTAATACATGAATCATCCAGGCCTCTCATTGGCCCTCCAGTAATGGCCGGGCGCGATTTCGTCGATCGGTATGCAAAGTAGCGCGAGCCTACCCCGTAAATCACCAACCGTTGGCCATACCGATTCAGCATTCTTTCGGTCTGCCCCCGCTCCGCCTTTTCCCGCCCGCTCCTCCTCACCCCCAGCAACCCCCATTATCACGCCTGGCAAAAATAAGGCGGCGAGAGCCTTTTCCTCTGCCCGGTTTTAACGAGGCCCGGGCGATCAGTGTAGACTCTTAAACACCCCGATTAGCTGGCTGTCACGAACAGCCCACCCTCGGTCCCACCTCATTCTTTTCTTTAATTCGTTTTTTTTTTATCGAGCCAGAGGTAATTAGGGTGGCATCCCTGCAGTCAGTGCTCCCTCGGAACGTCGTCAACCACCCTGTGAATATTCTCTCTCTCCTCCTTCCTCCCTCTCCCCATTTCTTTTCTTCCTTCCAACGTATATACCCCATCGACCACCCCCCGAGAGGCGAGCTCCGCGTTTTAATGAGATTTAAGACTCTCTGTTGCTAGAGAAATTTTCATAAGGTCCCGCGGGAACGGCCGATCTTTTCCTTTCGTCGTTCACCATTTCGTCCGCTCGGCGCGCCTCTGTGTGCGTTTAACGGCAGCGCGTCTACCTGATTGCGGTGCAAGTTAATGCCCACGCGAAGTTGCGATATCAGTACCCCCAAGCGCCAGTATCCGTGGATAGCGAAGTTCCAGTCAAATGCCTGTTTCATCCTAACACCAAGCTTCACTATTTCCTCCTGTCAGCCCTGATTAACATCTCGCAGCTGTTAGTAGCTACCTATCAAACCTACGGAGAGCCTAATTCAAGTGCACTCGATCAAGTAGCCCGCCAAACCTGAAACAGAGACCTCAGGTGTTCGGCACTCAATCCAAAATTCGAAATTTCAAGTCGACAGGCTCGCAAGCCCCCCGGAACAGCCAGTAAGTGGCGCGGATAGTGAGTGGCTGCTCCATGCTAATGCACGGAAAGAGCTTTTCGCCGTACGCCGACTAAGGAGACCGAACGAGCTGTGCAGCGGGAATGGATGAAGGAAAGGCGAAAGGCAGATTAGGTACGGCGTTGGCATTAGCAAGAAACGCTGCCGTCCAGGGGAATTCGTCTCGCGGCTTAACAACCGGCAGACTTAAGGCAACCACGGCCGAGGCAACGGAATTCTCTCCCTCTCGGCTCGTCTCTCTTTCACGCGGCCGAGCGTAGAACGGCTACAGCGTCTCCTTCTCCGGCTGAACTGTTCGCCGAAACACAGAGAGCCATGACAATCGGCTGCAAATGCATCTCCCTCGCCGTCTCCGCGTCCCTCCAGGCGGCGGCGCGGCGTTCAGCTCGATGCATCAGCGATGTGTCACGCCGGATTACCGGGAGGACGAAGCTCAGCGCGACTGCTTCGAGAACCGCAGCATTACTCCGGCTCCCGCGTGTTTATCCCAGAAAATCTCCCGATGAAAATGTCACTGGGCGTCGCAGACGCGGCTAAGTGGCCCCGCCATGCTTTAATGTCCATTAGGAAAATTAAGGGGCGATGGAATCGACGCGTGCATCGCGCTTAATTCCGCTCGCCGCGGGCACGAAGCACTCGAATGGGATCTTCGACTCGGCACGACGGGAATAGAACCGTGGTTCGTCGACTTTCATAACCGAGGGGAAAATCGGGGAAATCGGTTCGACGCCTCGGCGGCACAGCTGTTTTCGACTTTCCGCCCGCGCCGGCCTCCCCCGTATCGCTGTTAACCTATCCCAAGTACGTAGCGCGGCAGCAACGTGAGACAATGCTCATCGGCAGAGGCAGACAGCAGACAGAGCTTGCGCTATCGGAATTTACAGCGTCGAATTTCACGGTGCATCGCTCGCCGGAATCGTCCGGGAAAGCTTTCCTTTCCTTGGCCCCCGGTGTTTCCCCATTCTACGCCGTCTCCACCCTCCCGGCTCTCTGTGTATTCCTTTTTCGCAGAAAGAGTTTCGCGGGGCCGACAGTTTAAAGTGCAAAGTAGAACCGTGCCGCTGTACATTAGCATTCCGCAGCTGCGACGACGTTTTTCACCGGGGGCTTGACAAAAAGGGAAAGGCACGCTCATCCGCGACGATCAGCCGCGCGAAACTGTTGCTGGAAAAGAGGGATAACGGCGGGTGCAGAGGGCGGCTCGGGGTACGAAAGGCGCCATCGCTGGAACCCGTGGAATTCTGCACTTCCCAAGAGTGCACGCGTGCCGATTCCGCACGTTTTTCGCTCGCGTTTTATTTCGGCTCCGGACGCGAAGATTTGGCACATGGAATTTATTCGGACCACACTGCTCGCGGGTGTCGCGCCAATCTGTATATTCCTACTTTTAACGCGACCGTCTGAACGTTCGGCGTCTCGACTCTGCGACTAATTTAGATTAGGGGAGAGTGGGGTAATTGGGAGCACCTAAGCCAAAAAGCAAACGAAACGAAAACTGTGTGAGACACGAATTTGTTTATTATTTACAAACATACTTAAACTATTTCTCTATAAAGTACTCTGAAGAATTTTTCAAAAATTATAACAAAAATCATGTTTATAGGGAAAAAGTAAAAGCCTTGGTGTTCGTGATTACCCGTAATCACGAACAGAGTGCTAAATATCGCAGAAGTCGCGCAGAAAGTGCGACTTCAGTGGTGAACCCATAAAAAACGTTGCTACAATCTATACATAAAGTATTTTTCAAATTCCTCTTGTTGTACGTAGGAAAAAATTGCAGTTGGTCGGAATATTGAAACAAATAGTAAAGGCCGTTTTTTAAACTTTTTTCTGAGCGTGTCATGAAAATTCAAAAATCCCTTTTGTAGATTTCAGTAAGTTTTGTACGTGCTGAAAATTTCATCAAAATCGGTTAAAGTTGCTCTGAGCTACAATCGCTTAAAGATCGCAGAATAAGGTCGGAAATCGCGAAATTCCCGAAATCAGCGATTTAAAAAAACGACCTTTACTATTATTTTCGGTATTCGAAAATTTCGGTATTAGAAAAAAGCTATTGGAATTGACGAGGGGTAATCTCGAACGTTCGATTTGTTCGCCAATACCCCACGACATAAAAAAATATAAAAGAATTTATTTCAGAGGTTCGAATCATGATTCAAGCAACGCCTTGGTCACAAAATGTAGATAAAAAAGTGCTTTATTTCAACTTAAAAAATCCCAATTGTATGATTAATTCCACAGTAATTACATGCAAGTGAAAGTGGACAAAATATTACTTGAAACACGATGAAAATAATAAATTGTGTTTACCTTGAATAGCGAGAACGTTCTGTATTTATTACTTTCTGCCCGGTGTTGGATACGACCTAAACTATTAGCTAGTGGAGAGTAAACATCAGTTTTTATTTATTAAAACGCCGTAACCATCGCCTTCGCGATTACCCCGCGTTCGTGTTTACCCCACTCTCCCCTACGGTGGAAAATACGCGAGCTGCCCTTTTGGAGCGGGCAAATAGGGACACAGCAGCGGTGCTTAGAATTCAATCATAGACCGAAGAAGCCAAGTAGGCTATTATAAAATTCCACAAGATATTGGTTAAGTCCTAGCGAGCAAGTGGAAGAGAAACGAGCTCACGAGAAAAGACGGGAGCTGGGCCGAATTTAAATTCGAATTTCAGCTACGATCAGGCGACCGTGGGACCGTCAGTTTCCCCGGGCGTCATACGTGCACCGTCGGCCTCAAGAATCGGAATCGCGTACCGCAAACAATACACGTTGTAGGCAACCCGTGTCCATGCATAATTCAAATAGTCGCACAGCCGTCGGTGGAGCCGCGGAACCAAGCGAATTTTCCCTTCCGTTTCTGCCTCCGTTCCTAGTAAATACGTAATCAGACCTCGCTATCATCCCTCGCCCTCCCCCCTGGTCCCGTTTCACCCTGCCAGCAACCCGTCGTGTTTCTCGTTTCAGGTTGTCCCCGTAGCATCGCGGGAAGCGCGGGCCCGCTCCATCGTCGTAGACGCGGTTTCATCCCCCGTCGGCCCACCCGTGCCCTCACTACGCGAAAGGCGCGCTCGTACCGGTACACGGGGGTTTACACAACGACCACCATAAAACACGTATGAGATCTTCTGTACCGCATTGCGACACTTTGACGCCAATGGATGGGGATGCTCGAGTGGCGTTTTGCAACGGTTCCGTCTGACGTTTCAGCGTGAAATGGAAAAGTTTAGGGGTTGGCGATACGCAGAATCGCGCGGGCATCGTTGGAAGCGCTTCACTCGCGTTTCGAGGTAATTAGGGGTGAGCTGGAGGGATTAAGAAAAATTGGTAGAAGAACGCCAGCAATACGCTTCTGCTTACGTTTCGTCTTCGAGTTTGAGGAGACGATCTATTACGAATACAGATCTTTTCCTCTGAAATGCGTTCTCCAAAGATTACATCGACAGAATGGTTTGCAAGATTATTGCTTCCCCTGCGATAGCTTCGTACGAGCCATCTGTTAAATTTCCGAAACAGGTATTCGTTGCTCTGCTCGAACAATTTCGTTTCAATCGCTCGTTAGTAGAGGGTCCTGCGCATCCTTCTGCTGTCGTTACCGGGACGCTTGATCGTTTGAGGGATCGAGGAACACCGCGAGAGATCCACGCGGCGCGGCTACCGGATCCATAACTCGTGGCCTCGCATCGGGACGTTTATCCGGTCTGCCGGTTTCGATGCAGAGGTATTAAAGTGCCGGTAGGTGGTCTCCTGGCACGGGGAGGATAAAAATGTAGACGGTCTTCAGGGTTATTGGCAAACGTATATCTGAATGAGTGAACGTCTTTTGACGCGGGGGCTTGGCCGGTCGATGCGTGGTACCATCCAATAGATTCTCAAGATGAAAAGGACCCCGAAGAAAGACTCAATCTGCTGAACAACGCGTGGACTCGTCCTTTGAATCTTTTAGGATCAGGTGGCTAAGTCTTGACGCGAATCTAACGCATAAATTATTGCCGCAGACTTATCTGTACCGGAAAAGTGTCGAGACTCCTAATTGGCTTGATATTGCTGATCGTATTAAGTAGATACGAATGATACGTCCCATAAGAACGCTCGACGATGCTCATCTTCTCGAAGTAAGTATTCGAAGGATCACTGCCGGTCCACTTGCGTAGCCTATTGTAAACGTCAATGAATGATGCGCGAACAGCCAGAGAAACAGTGAGCCGAGCCATCGAAGAAGACCAAGAGGATAAAGAGCGAAGATTCCCGCCCCCGCGGGCTTATCATCGGGGGTTAATGGTACGGGCTCGCGTATTTCACGAGCACCTTTCCTGCCGCGCCAGGAAGGCTCCGCGTGGAAGGTTATCCAGGCGTATATATGCGCCGCGAGTATCTGGACTTATGATGGAAACAATTTAGAGGCTTTGGCTGCGAGGCGGACGTGTGCGGCCAGGTCTGTGCGCCCGTGGTCGGGGATGTGTTCAGGGTGAGACCAGGCGACCACAGGGACGAACACACGACGCCGTGTGTGCCACCGTTGGAGGGAGCTAAGCCGCAATAAGTCGAGGGATGAGCGCGAGATGTGGCCGAATCGTAGCTCGCATACTGATACCGTTTTCCCGTGGATGCCGCGCCAAGAGAAACGGATATCCAGGAGACCCTTTCGCTGCTCCCTCCCGCACACCGCCCGCCCTTCCCAACGGGCGTTCCGCGGTCAGAATTTTCAAGTAATTTCAGCCCGACCATCCTGAGTGTCAACGGTCCCGTTGTAACCCTCCCCGTTCAAGGGGAATCCCCGCTTTCGAGGAGGCGGCGAGTAATGCGCGCTGAAAGCAAACGTTTTCGCCGAGGGAAGAGCTACGATACGGCCTCCTTAAATCCTCGGAGCGCATTCCTCAGGAATTTTCGAGTAATTTCGCGATTGAGCGTGTTCGGTGTCGACGACGCGGCTTATCCTGTTCGGAGTGAGCCTTCTCACGGCGAACGGAGCCGATGCCTGCCCGCGCGAACCGAATGGCGGTTCGCGAAGCTTTGGGGCGCTTGTTCGAAGCTTGATCGTGACCAAATGTGCGAGCCGCCGTATGAAATCACGGCATTAAAGAACGCAGCGTGCAATGGAGGTTCATTCTCCCTTATTAAGCGGAAAGCCGCAAGCGGGAGTAACGCCGGTTCGCGTGTTGTTTACGTGTATCCTTCCAGGACACGTTATCCCCATTCCGCGTAGGAAGGGAGCCGAAGTAGAAAGACGTTGGCGGTGGCCGTTTCCCGTGGTGCTCTCGCCTTGGACTTTTCGAGTGGTGGAAGGGCGTCACGGCGAGTGAAGACGGACGTCGCGACGCTACCATAAATCCTGAGCTTACCCGCCGACGGAGAGCGTCCTTCGTTCTCCTCGGGGCTCCCTTACTCCTCTCGGCCGTTCCTCTATCTCCTCGTCACCCTGGAACGACTGCTGCTCTGTCTGCCCGCTTTTCCTCGGGACCACGACCAAACTACGAGCGGGCAACTCTCTGCTCGTCGCGGGAGGTTAACTCCTGGTCAGCCAGAAAGTTCGACCTCACTGTCGGGATTTTACGAGGCTGCGTTCCCGCGTCCATCTACCGAGACAGACCTTCCTTTTTTGTGCCATTGTCTGAGGTTCTTTAGGAGTATTGCACCGATAGAGGGACGACGGAAGATGAAATTGTGAAGAGCTTAACGGAACCTACTTTCGAAACTGTCCCCAAACCGGGCAGTGAAATGTACCTAATTTCATAAGTGCGTAAAGTTCTGCTTGAAGGTTGGAATCGACATTTCTTTTTACAGAATATTCGATCAGAAATGTAATTTCACGATAATTCCCGATAAAATCAGTTTTTATCGGGGATTTTATTATCCTCGAATAACCCCGATATAATTTACCTACCATTATTGCGATCGAAAAACTTCATCGACGCGATTCGACGGAAAATTTAAACCAGAAACGCAACAATTAAAATCACGGCCACTTTTTATCGACGATCGTTCCCCCACAATAAAAGCCACCACTTCCTGCCTGCCGTTCGCGCGGAAAATTCATTTTGCTATCTAACTTATTACAATCCCGTGCGCGATTAAATCGCACCGTTCCCCGGCACATCGCTTTCGAAATTTAAGGGGTCGCAAATAAGGGTAGCCGGGGAGGATAGTCCGGGCACGTCGACGGACGCGTTAAAAAACGAGTAAATTTAATCAACCCCCGCTTGTTTCTTTTTTAACCGCGAGCACGAGATAAGTAGCCGGAGGGATGAAAAGCGGTGGGAATGCGGAGGATAAGGATGCGTTTTTAAGTGTAAAGTAATTCTCTCGGGTTAGCGGACCACCACCCCTCTTCGCAGAAAGTTCTCGGTGATCTACTCGTCCCTGGAGCCCTGAAGCCCAGCGACCGTTCGCGGTCTGAATATTATTCAGGGCGAGCACAGATACGGGCGCGAGCCGGCCACGGTGAAAAGGGGGTGGTGCTCCCGGTAAAAATGCCTCGAGTTATGAAGGCACGCCCAGCCATTACGAAACAAATTAAAAACTAATTAAAACAACTGCGGCCTCTTCGACCGCGCTGTTCCGCGAATACGAGGGTGCAATGATCTTTCTTACCATCGTGATACGGATGAATGGTCGAGAGACGAAAGTTGAGGGTGCAAATGCTTGATGTCCACTAAGAGGGTGCTAGGTCGTGAAAGAATCGCTCGGAGGTTTGCTGGAGATCCAGAAAGAAAACAGAACTACTGATACGCGCGTGATAATTGGTACGTAACTATTTGGGTGCTTTGCATTACTAAAATAATGCAACTGGAATCCTCTCTGGAACCAGTAAAAAGTGACACGTATAGACGCCGGGAACATAAATGTAATTTTATCGCCTCTTTGCATATTACATACCGAAGCGTTTCCATTTGATCGTCCATAAATCCCGTCCACACTTTTACTCTCCCCCTGACGTTTCGAATGCCTCCGCGCAATGGCCGCAATTCCCGTGATAATAATTCCTGAAGCGAAACAACAGAACGTCACCTCGGAAAGCGATGAAGAGTGACCAGAAAAATAATCTACACATATATACGTCTATCGAGCCTAACTTTCGCAACCCTCCCCGTTTATCGGGTGCGCGGGTCGGAGGGGTAAGAGGCGAGTGTTTTCCCTACAGCGTGCAGTCTGTGGCGAGTGTTCCTCGCGTCGGGTAGGGACGATTTAATAACGACGCGGTAAATTAAAATGATAGACGTCATCCCCCGACTGGCGGCCACTGAGAGCCCATCAATTAATGGGAGCCTCTACTTCATTTGCCTATAAATAAATAATCGTCGAGTGCCTTCACTCGTACGAGAGGTGTCACTCGTCATCGGGGGCGGAGGGGCGGGGGAGGGACGGAGAACGTGGGGGGAAGAGATGGAGGAGTAGGGTGAGAAGCCACCAGGAAGATGGCTTTCAAATATTAACGCCGTCTCGTGGACGTCACATACGTTACCCTTGCCCTGACGTTCCCCGTTCGAGCGGTTGCGTGTTGCGTTTTTCCGCGCGACAACGTCCAACAAGTCATCGAGTGAAATTGATGGAATAGAGACGATAACTGTTTCCAGTAAATAACGAAGCAGGCGGAGCATGCATCTACAGGAATCTTTCTAGGGGATGCCTACGATAGATTCAACTCAATATAGACTGCAGATCGACGTTCCTACCCCTCCGATGACCAACTCCATTCTATCTTCCAAAAGGAAGGCCTGCCCGGTGCGTCGGAAAATCGCAGAAATTCCAACTAATTTACTAAATTCGTCACCGTGGAGGACTGGAGAGTTAGTGCGGTTAAAGGGGTGGCGGTGGATAGGCGCACGGGGGTGGAGAGGCATCCAATGACACGCCGGAAATATTTGGCAGCTGATGGCGAGTTGTTGGCGCGAGGGAGGCCGTTACCTCCGGCTTGTAATTAAAAATGTCTCCCTTCCGCCTCTCCTTTCACCCTCTCGCCCCTCCAACCCTGCGGAACGGCCTTGTGCGTCGAGGCGGCAGCACGAGCCTGTCTAATAGGAATGCATCGCGAGGGGACTAATGAAAAACCTCATCGGCGTGTGTGACGCTAATGAGAAAGACTGCCAGCTAGAGCGACAGTGGCGATTGGAATTCGCGAAGAAACGCTGCCGCGGATAAATATCGGCACATAGACGGCTCGCTTTTCACCAGGGACAGTTTTCATGGCACGGGCGGAGAGCGCATCACGGGATTTTCTTTCCTTTCCCATTCGCGAACTAGCAATGATTCAGCTACGAATATTTATCGGGGGCTCGCGTCGCAACGGGGACGCTGGGATTTGTAAGATCTAGACGAGAGGGATGGGATCGTAAATCCCCTGCGCCTCGATGCGTGCGTGACAATTGAGCTTTGTTCGACCAGTGAACTTTGCTTTGTTTCGAGACGATGGGGCTGGGCTACTTCGGGACATTAATCTGTTAATTTCGGAGCGGCGCGACGGACTTTAGTGGAATTTATGTAGTTCCATAAAGCAAGGATCTTTGTTCCACGGAATTTAGAGAAACAGGAAAGTATATCTACTCTTTTCATTGTCAGCGAGCTGTGTTTCAGTTGCTGTTGTCACTCGTACTCTATTAGGTACATAGCAAGTCTTTAGTGCCTTCGGGTAAAGTCTCAGACTAACTTCAAGTTAGTCACACACCGTCATGCATCAATAGGGGAGACTGGTGCTGGTTGTCTCAAGGGGTAGATTGACTAATTGTTAATAACTTTGCACCGATATATGCTCTACTGCGGAAAGATTTACTGTAGAAAGAAATCACTTCTACTATGGCATGCATTTAAGTCTGACCCCGCGATTGCACGTTTTTTTTTAACAGTTATCAGCGTTTGTCGAAAAATTGACTACGTAAGTAAATATTTTTTCTTGAAGATTTTATTTTTTCACGCTCTATATACTTACAATAGAATAAATGTTAAGGGACTATTTTAGAGTTTGTTTATTAGTCGATCTATTGACATAGTATTTTTGTTTATACAGAAATAATTGAAGCTTATATATATTATTGCAGTCAAAATGATTGGTCAGGGCTGGTTGACTAAGAACGTTATTAAGGATTAAATTGTTATTTTGTTATTCAGGCAGCGATTTTTATTTTTTGTTTAAATTTCACTATATTATAAATACATTATAATTTATGTTAAGTTGAAATTTTTTTCTATTTATTATTAAAATATGAAAGAAATTATTATTATTTATTATTTATTAGACACAAAATTCGTCCATTGACACTGTTCCCCTATCTCTAATAGTTCTCGAGATATTCCACAAAAATGATTTTTCAACCCTAACTTTGAACGCAGTGTTCACCCCCCAAATATAAAAAAACAGGGAAAAATAAAAAAACACGTATTTCTTATTTTTCGGTCCTCTATAACATATCCAAAAATCAAAATGATCGGAGGCGGGCACCTAAAATACTCTCCTTGTGATATAAGTTACTAATAACATTTTCTTAACTCATTGTACCTATAGTCAACCTACCCCATACTGTAAGTCAACCAACCCCAATGATGGGGCTGGTCGACCAGCATGGAAGGTGTTAGAAAAGCATTAAAATACCTCAATTGTTGTCACATCGAATCCACTTTAACAATTTAATCAGATAGCCTGAAATGTGTTTAATGATATTTCGTCCGCATAATTGATTAAAAATCGAAAACTGAAAAACTGGCCTACCAGCCCCGGTCTCCCCTACACTTTCCCATTCTCATCTTCTCGCACCCCAAGTCACATCACCTTTTGCCCACCCGCGGCCAGACCTTCGAGTCACCAAAATACAAAGACGAGGAGGGAATGTCCCCGTCCAACGCGGGGCAACTTGGCGTCGCCTCGTGCTTCGGTGAATGATGCGGAGAGGAGGTAGTGACGTCATTAGCAATTCCGATCTCGTCGAGCGGAAATTATGTCCAGCGCGATGCGAGTCGCTCTCAATATCCTCCTGCTCTGGCGCACGTTGCGCGGGGGAGGCAGAAGCCAGGCGAAACAGCCTCGCAGCCGGCCGCGTACGTACGTACGCGTTCGTCGCCACGTACACCGCGTCAACCGAGATTCCTTCGCTTCCGGTTTCCGGCACGAGAACGGCTCTGCTGTGATTGGCTCCCTGACGGACCCTGCGAAGCAGCCCAGGAACCATCGGCGATATCGTTGCCCCGATATAGACCCGCGATTGTCACCTCGCGGCCCCCGTTCCCTCACGAACACTATCTCAGGATAATTGGATCGGTCCTACGTACGTACATAAGGCACGGATCGATAGGTAGAACGATCGAGGCGTAGAAACGGTAGCGCTGACGATGACGTCCAACCGACATAGGATTCTTGTGGAATTAGTTCCGGTGATCTACTTGCGTCCTTCATTTACGCGCTCCAATTTGGGGGATGCCTCTGCCGTCGGTGTATTTAGATGCGAATAAACCCAAGGAGGCACTAGGAATTACATTTGATGCTCGTCGAACTGTTATCACAGTGGATGAACGTGCCGCGTGGCTATAATGGAGAATTGGAGCTCCTAAGGGAAAGCTGAGATGGGTGTAGCCTCGAAGGTGCTGCATTCTTTATTTTTACAGGTATTGAAGATGAAGATGTATGCGGTTCTGTGCCCATTGAAACCTTCGCGCTAAATACTTACGCTATTTTCATCGAGCGCGATATTCACGAAGCACAGCGAAGCATAGAATTGAAAGCGTGTGCAATTCGATCGGAACCGATGAGGCAAAGGCAACGTCCACGTCGCCGTTCCCAGATAGAAACGTGATTGTCAGCCTGTGTTCCGCCTACAGGATGCGGCGCGAGACATTGTCGCTAGATAATTGGATCGGCGAATCGTAGCCATCGGGCCACTTCCAAGCTGGACAATGGTGCAACAAAAGAGCTAGTTTCAGGCTCGTGTGTCACCGAGGGAAAGATGAGGGACGTTCTATCAGTTTTCAGACGCCCGATTGTCCGGAGACGAAAGGAAAGTCATTAAATCTTCCTCAGCTGCTTCCGCCTCCATCGATTGTTTAACCAAGCGTTCTATTTTGCAAATAATACCACGCTATCGGGCCCAGTTCGGCGCGCCACCGGTAATAGCTGTTTTCGGTTCTCGTTAATGACCGCGATTGAGCTAGCTAAAATTTTAATAGCCTTCTCGATACGTTGTATCAGAATTCGCATTATCGGGAGAATTACAGCGCAGGAAGCAACTTGGAACGTAAATCATGCAAAGCCGGGCACACGCGTGCATCGGGGCCCATCGATAGTCACAGGGTCGATGTCGAACTGTCGATCCCTCCTATCGTGATCGCACATCCCTCGGGAGGGGACTCGGGATTTCGCGGGGAATATCTTTTCCTCTTTGCATCCTACGATTTTAGAACGTCGGACATATATTATATTCGGCGTTCAGGTTTCCGCGCGAAAATATCATTCCTCCCCCGAGTCCAATACGATAACTCACCGCTGCCACTGAAACAATGTTACACTCGCCAGTCGGTCCCTAACAACTGCGAAGCGCGGCGCGACAAATCAAACGTCCGTTACGTATCTCTCACCCTCGGAGGGGTGTCCACCGATTTTCCATTAAAATCGAGACCTGGAGACGCGCAAATCTTACGACATCCGCGCCCGTCTAATCGCACTCTGTGATATTTCAACATCCCCTTTAGAAATCTGGATCCCATCGCTCTTCACCGTCGTTTCTTCAACCTGTCCCTCTGAAGCACGCACGGCTCGCAGGTCGTAATCGCAGGGCAGCCATCAATGTTCCTGCGTTTGAACACCTTCGACCGCATAAATTACGGCGAGCAATGTATCACATCCATCGAATTTTCTGCCGATAGGGGCGCGCTCGTTAACAGCTCTCGGTACGTGTGCCCGGCGCGGCGCGAAAAAAACAGTGGAACTCGAGCAGAGAGCAAAGGTGCGTTCACCGGTCCTCGATCCAGTCGGATAAGGATTCCGAGTTTTAACGACCCCTGGCCACTCCTCGAGGGCCCGGCGCGGCGGCCGTGCAACTCGCACGAACGACTCGGGTTTTCGCACCTTGCGAGGCCAGGTTATTTCCGGTAATGACGTAAGAGCGAGGACGAAAGTCGTACGGGGAGAACGGCGAGGGAGGAGAAAGAGCGGGGTGGCGGCTCGGCGGTTCGCACAGGGCACGATGCTAATTTTCACGCGGCTCGAGCATTAATTCTAATTAAATATGTGCGCACGAGGGGCCACGGCGAGATAAGCGGGACGAAAGGCAATTTGTACGGGGACGCGGTCGGTTCCCGAGATAAAAATAAAGGAGCGACGAGAAGAAAAAGTTTCGGAGAGGAATACCCCGGCCTTTCTGGCTGTCTCATCCCGGCCACCCAACCCCCTTAACCGTCCCCTGCCCTCGCTGTTTCTCTCTTGTTCCATCCCGGTCGCCCCGCGTTGCTCTGTTACCGTTTTTCTCCGCCGGGTCTGGCACGCCACGCTCGGGGCTGATCTCCAGAGTGAGATGTTTAATCATTCGGTAGATTGAATTCATGGATCTCGCCCGGCCGCAGCTCTCCCGACGGTGAATATTTTTGCATACGGTGTTCCAGAAACACGAGCGATGTCTCGGCGCCTTCTTGATAACGCCTGATATCTTCCTTCCTTCCAACGGCCGGCCGCTGGGGTAAAAAATCGCCCTCCGCGGTACGCGGTTATCGCTGTCATCGATTCTCGTCGCCCTCAACCGGCTGCGGAGCGCCCGAGCGGGCGCATTTAATCGCGCGAGCGAAGATTTACGAGACGACCGGGCCGCTAATTCGGGGACTTAAATTCGCGATTAAACGCGACAATCGCCGCGACCGCGGCCAAGATGGAGCGGAGGGCGGGGTGCCTGGCGGTCGATTAACCGAGAACGAAACCGGAGAATTCGAATTAACGTTCTTAATAAATATTCAGACTCCATTAACGCGCGCGCACGGTCACCGTTCCTTTCGTCGGGGCTGCGTGGAAATACTCGCCCATCGCGAAGGTATTTCCCCTGCTGCGCCAGCAGCAGGGACACTTAAGCTTCTTTTCATTGCAGGCAATTTTCGGTGACTTTCGATTCGCCGTTTAATTTCGCTCACCTCCCGACAACCGATGGTCACTTCTGCATCGCTATGTGCCGCATGAATTTCATATAAACCTGGAAGTGTGGTGCTTTCTGGAAGATGGAAGAATTGCGGAGCTTCAAGGGGGTATTCTCGTCTAGAAGGACAATTTTTTGCCTTTCCTTAGGGGCGATGTACAAAAAAAAACTACACAGATTTCACCGATGAGCATTATCCACACGTATATATTAACATTTCACTTAGTTGTAAAAAAATTCCAGCCATATATAATAATAATTAATAGAGATATGGGTTATCTCGTAAAGCGTGTGTAAAATAAAGTTGCCTCATGGTACACACGATTCCGGCTCTTCCCCTGATCCAAAACAAAAAAACTAAAAAAAATGCTTAATTAGTAAGAGTGTGGCTATAGCCGGTAGCGGATTTATAAAAATAAATTAAAAATTCACAAAATGACGGGACTTTTCCGTGTTATTTTTTTCGTCTTTAAACGGCCTCAAACTTGTGAAAAAAAAACTATTTCGCCTTGAATCTGCTGCCGGCTAGAATTATGTTTTCTGAAGGTGTGCGAGAAAGATGGACCAGATTGGCCTATTAGAAGTTGAGATATCGTGTGTACCATGATGAAAAACACCGTTTTGAAAAAACCCATATCTCCATTAATTATTATTATATATGACTGAAATTTATTTAAAAAAATCCGGTGACTTCTTAATTTTTTTTATGAAAGTCTCGAATTTTTACGGACCATATCAGAGGTTTGCGCCGAAATGACACATGTTCTACAGATCCTGTAATTTTTTCCAAGTCGATTTGAACCTCAATTCGCTCGCAATCAGGAAAAAATGAAGAGAAAAAAATATTCGAGAAAAACGCATTTAAAGTTTCTGGGCAAAGGCGACGCTATAGGTTGCCGCTTGACGTTTTTAGCTGCCAAATCTGCAATTTTGCGAATTTTACTATAAACCAAGCGGCATTGTATTCAGAAAAGATAGCACTTTCTGAAAATGTATTAAAAAATCGTTTTTTCGACTGCCTAGTCCCCTTAAGTGGTCCTGAGAGAACACCGCAAAACCGAACCTACACCATTCTCCAAAACCTTGCTTCGCAGACCTAAAGCGCCAACTTCTACTTCCTAGCCTTCCAGAACGAACGGAGTCACTGAAAGAGCAAAAACTTGGACGAGGTATCGATCGTCAGGGGGGGAGCAATATCCGAGCGATCCAGACGAGAGCGATATATTAATCCGTGGCTTGTTATCGCGCGGATTTCGTTTCCCAGAGGCCGGTGCGCCGAGTGGCCACACTGTTTACCAGAAAACCACATCCGCCGAGACGCTAAAATATATATATTTGTTGGCGTGGGGCAGTTGGTTCACGGTCGGTAGGTCGACAGAGCATTGAGTTACAACTTCAGCTCGTACAGCCACCGTGTACTGCCTCTCTTCAGCAACGTGAAGCAATAACAGCCCTCCCTAGTTTCGCTGCAACGTTCGGCCAGCAGATTGTTGACCCTCCAGCCCCATTCCTCCATGAAAAACCGCGAGCAACGGAGTGGATTATTCGTTCCATTCCGGGAGCACCTAATCGCGAAAAGGAAACGTGGATCGGCGTACGTTTCTTGCTTCCCCGAGGAAAAACGCTGCCCGCCCGGGCCAGAAGGCGGGGAATTTGTTTGAAAGGCTGTTTGTGGCAATTCTTTTAATTCGCGTTCCTCGGTGCTCGGAATTTCTTCACCCGCGGTCCTCTATGTCGGAGTTAGTTTAATTAAAGCCGTGGATTATTCATTCCCGCGCTTCTCTCCGTGGGGAGTGATTTGCGTGTTTAATCGAAATCTATCACGATATGATCTGAGATACAAGATCCCGAATAACGTTCCAGCAAAAGCAACCTCTTAATTGACACGCGTCCGCGTTGAATCTTTGAGAAGCTTATGTAAATGAAACTGGTCGACGTTGTTGGTCGGACCGTTAAATAGTAAATCGATAAATCACCGGGAGAGATCACCGGCGCGGATCAACTTAATCCAGAGGGCCCTCGGCGCGCTTCATTTTCGAGCGGCTGGTACACGATAAGGGACAAGATAAGACGCTAGATTTCGCCGCTCGGAAATTTATGGATCGCGGATTTTATCGATCCCGACGGCTCGTAACTTTTAAATCCGTCCAGGCACGAAGCATTTCGAGTATTTAAAGCGTTCTGTAATTACATGGTGGGGTGGCGGCGGAGGAGAGGGAGAGAGAAGCAGAGGGGGGGGCAGGCGAAACGAGGAGAGAATTCAGACGCGAAGGGAGCAGAGCGGAGTTAATTTACCGGGATGTCGCGAATGCCCCCCTCCGGCCCGTCCCCCTTTTCCACCCTTTCCTTTTCCTTTTTATCTTTCTACTACGTCGAACCGGCTGCGTTTCCCGCGATAAGATCACCGAGCTCTTTCTCTCCGGAGATCGAGTTGCAGGAGGTCGGAGCAACGAATGCACCGAACTGCAGCGACAGGATGCAGCTTGCTCTCTCTCCTCCTCCGTCCCGAGCCACGTTTGCGGCTAGCAGCAGGAACTCCTGCGGTAGCCGAAACGCGAGTTCATTCCGAGGATGCTTCCCATTTTCTCAAAGTCCGCGGGGAGCGTGCCGTTCGATCTTGGGCGCGCTGCTTGTTCCAAATGGAAGTCCATTCCGCGTGGGTATGATTACTTTTTCGAACGACGGCTTCAGATGACTGCGGAGATTGGGCCAAAGGTGGGCCTTGTTTCTTTGAAGGATGACGTCGAGCCACCTGGGCATCCATCAATTTTCAAGCGAATGCACTCAGCGCCGAACATCCCCCGAAACTTACGCACCCCTCGCTCCTATTTACCTGACAGGGTCGCTGAGATATTCGTGGCATTCGTCCGAAGCGCGTTTCACACGGCTCGCCAGTATCGCACGCGTATCCGTACTCCATCCAGGGATTGTATCGCTACTCAAGCTTCGACGATTACCATTTAAATGTATTCACGTTTAGTTGGCTGCTGCGGCCGAGGACTGCCTGCCTGCCCGCGGCGTCAAGAGTTCGAGGGAGGAGCGAAACTCGGCGACTTTTGCGGAGGAGTCCTCTCCACGGCCTCGCCGGCACGCTCTATCTCTTTACTTTATTTTTCTCCCCTCGCCAACCCACAGTCGCCAGCCCCCGTCTCCTTCTCATTCGGTCGGCATCGTTACGCTGACTTATGAAGACCGTGGAATACGATTCTTATACGGACCCTTACTGGCTTTTATTTCTCCTGTTCGGCGGGCGACCTTCTCCATGGTCGCGCCACTCCACGATGACGGCGACGTACGCGTTTCTCCGTCGATATCACGTCCACGGTTGTAATACGAGGGATTTGTCGGCACCGATGTTGATTACCGCATGCCCGCGCCGAGCAATCATTTCCCCTTTGTGTCCTCGTCAGTCCGACTCCTCTTCCTGCGATCTGAAAGAGTTCTGCGAGATTTGAAGAGGAGAGCAGGAAAATTGGAAATAGGCAGCGAAGTAACAGCGTGGATGTAACAGTCGTTCCGCCTTGGTAGTGGATCCCCTCCAAGAGAGCCCGCTCCGTCAGTCTCCCCGCGGTTTTGAAACTCTAAAAATATTTCATCCCCCGGAAAGCTAGGTGAGCGTGCGGCGGGAGGGAGGCGCGGGGTTAGAGGAGTTGAGAAGAAATTCTTCGGGAACGTATTTCGTATGAATAAAATTCACCGAAGTGGATGTAGCGAAGCGGAGAACGCGACGGACGCAGGGAGGGTGTTTTAAGAATGAAAAGAAAGGGGAATATCACCTTCGTTTTCTCTGACACACGAGCATCAAGCATATGCAAAGCTTGGTATCGTTCCACCGTGCATTGCATCGATAGCAATACCTATGCGATCCCGCGATTTTTAAGTGAAATCTAATTTCCCACTTGACGCTAAGAAGACACATCCTCCGGCGATACCTGCTCGATGCATGCCGCGGCTGGCTTAATCAGAGGATAATACCGCGCGGCTTGAGGAGATCCGCGTGGAAAGGTCGTCGCGAATTCCTCGACGGTGGAAAAACGAAGAAGCATCTCGTCCCTCCGCGATACGCGCTACCGTAAATTCGAATCATCTCATCGCGGATCCGGCTGCTGCTTTATAATGAGGTGCACGCACCTCTCGAACGTCCGACGGACTAGTTGGTATTTGTTTCTCGTCAGAACTTTGCATACGGCCGTGTGTGTCACCGGGCGTATGCAAATAACGGTGTGGTGCATCGAGAAGTCAGCGCCGGTCTTACCGTCGTCCTTCTGCCAAGATACACCCAGGATTACCGATCCAAGGCGCGTCAACTTATAAGGATTTCTCCCTCCGTTGAATCGAAAATCCTTCTTTATACGACTGCCCGCCGAGCTTTTCATTCTTCAATGTCTTCTTCCCTCCTCCCTGGCTGGGACGCTCGGCCGGAGAGTAAGGCGGTTAATTATCGCGCCGCGCTTCTGCCAGATCCGCCGTCGTGATCGACAAACCGGCGGGATTTCTGTATCGCGCACGGGATCGACTCGCGTATTCCATTACAGGAATGATTCTGTGCGTAGGTATTCTGTATGGAAATCTGAAGCGCGGTACTTCCAGGGACTGCCGTCCGCGAATGTCTTCTGTGATCACGCGTCGAGTGATGGACCAAGAGTTCTGGAAGACAGTATTTTCGAACTTCCGAGAGAATTGAACGGGGGAGTTTAAAAGCTCCGTATAAATCTCGTTCAACGGTTAAACTTTCAGCTGTCACGTGTAGGATGAATAAACTTCACACTCTCGCAGGAGGTAATGTTATTCGGTGAATTTCACAGGAGCAACTTAAGGGGTAGGTTCTTCGACCGAAGAGCGCCTTATACCGCTGCCTTTGCCGCAAAATTGAAAACACATGGAACGAAGTTTATCGAGAGTAATGAGCGCAACCAACCCACTTGATTGGAACCTAACAGAAACTAAATCCAGCCAACCAGCTTGGTACGAAGAGCATGAGACACCAGGTAGCGGGTCGCTTATGACGTGTCTTCGTCGTCGTAGAAAGAAGAATGGAGGTGGACTGGATCGGTGGGACCGCGTGCAACATCTATCAACCGTTAAATTGTCTGCGGTACACCTCGCGGGCCAGCGGCGTGCAAGAGAACGGCGAACAGGGGCCGGTGTCGCGTGAGATTTACAGCGATTAATTCAAGCACGCCAGCTGTGTTTCCTGATCGCGTTGACGCCACCTTTGGCGCGGCGGTGGCTCGTCGCCCCGCGAAGATCGGGGCCAACTTCAATATTTGAGGAAAGCCTGGAATCCCGGGCGCACACGTTATCGTGTTCTCGTGGCAGCGGGCACACGGAAACCGAGTCCGCGTGCCGTCCGCGTTCGCTCCTCCTCGCTGACTACCGAGATTTACAATGAGTTTCCGGTACAACCTGGAAGGAAGTTTGCTCGCGCCAGACCGCTCGTACCAACCTCGCTACATAAACGTTATCGCCGACGTATCGCTCATTCGGATCTCAAACAGCCGTTCCGCCAATGCGGAGACGGTGCCTCGTCTGCGGTTGCACGCGAGAGACGGGAACCTTTCCACCGGGGAAAAAACAACACAGTGTGTCCTGGGCGGTCTGAATCTTTTGGGAAGCGTGCTCTAGCCATCTTGGGGATGAGAATGGATCACACGGGTCACACTCCCAAATATGCCACCCCTGTGTATTTCGAGAATCTTCCGCTCGCGATACAGTTTCCCGCGGATGCCTGAATATAGTGCGCTCCTGCATATTGCAACGCGACGGGCGTAACCTTCGGTGGTATCAAACGGTACTACTTGCAATTCCGAGAAACGTTGGCGGGGGTCAGGTGAAATGTCAGATAGGAAGGTTAAACGTGGATGTCGTTAAGAATGTAACATCGGATGATTGCGCTTGCATCGCACGAAAGGTTGCATGCGGCCAGCAATGTTGCAGCGATCAATCCTTCTGCTTCGTGTCTGTTAACCCGAAGTGACACCTGTTCCGATGGTTTATCGCAGAGGTAAAAACTGCAATCCAGTCGCTGGAGTTCCGTAGGTGAAAGGTAGTTGACGACGAAGCTCTCGTTGCGCGGTGGTGTTCCCTGTGCTACGCGGCGTTCGGAGCACTTTGTTATCGGGACATAAGGAAGAGCAGTTTATCATCTACTTCCACCAGTTTCTGCGCCGCAGCAGGGAAAAGGAATCGCGAGGCAACGTAAACAGAGGTTTCCCGAACAAGTAGATATCAAACGCACCGAAAAGAAAGCTTGCCGGGTTCGTGCGTGTAGATTTATCACGGCGCGGGAACAATGATCGCGCAGAAGGAATAAATCTCGGCCAGCCTGTCGGCTACCTAGTCAACGTTTGTCATTGACACAGTACTTACGCTCCGCGATCCGATATCCTTGCCCGTTTTATTTATCGCGCCGGTGAAAGCGAACGTCCACGTGTCGCGGCGGGAGTCAGTGAATTATGAATTCTGGAAATAAGCAGGCTGTCCAGGAAATATATAGATCGATCACTGTCGAATCCCCCATGGTCAATGCCCAAACCGCGCCTCTTGATCCGCGGACACGCGTCTCCACTTGCACCCCCGAATTAATCCGATCCCTTTCCCGTTTCCTTAACTCGGCCCCGTCTCTCTTCGCCTTCCTTCTTCGCCGACTTCGCGCCCTCCCGCGTCCCCGGGCGTATCCAGCGCCGTAGAGTTCGCAGAAACACGATCCACGCAGTTCGAGGGCCGCTCGAAATCGCGGAAGAGTTAATTAAAGCCTGCCAAGGCGAGCAACGTATCCCCGCCGATCTCGGCCGCGTATCTAATCTAGAAATCTCGAAATAAGCTCCGACGACGAAACGAAACCTCAGGATTAGCGGCCAGGCAGACGCGGGGTCGACAGTAAAGAAGAATAACGACCCGGCCGGTGTCCTCTCGCCAGCCAGTCAACGTCGTCGCGGGTATCGGCCCGCGGAACAGGGCCGGAGGGAAAATCGCGGCCGAATGTCACGGTGCAGGGTAAACGAAGGGCGCGTGTCGTCGATGAGAGGAGGATGAACACGGAACGGAGGGAGCGGGACGAGCTTTTTACGAGTCATAAAGCCGTTCGTGCTTCTCACGAGTCGCTTCCGAGGAGCCAGACCCTCTTCTATTCTTTCATCCCGTGGCCCTCGACCTTGCGCCGGCTAACTGATAATAATGCCGCTTTTATTGTACAATAACCCTTAAACGCGCCGATAAAACGTCTCTTTATGACGTCAAAAATGAAGGAGGCCGCGATATGCGCGGCTGGTTTGGAGGAAAGAAGCTGGGAAAGCTAGGAAGGCTAGGATTTCGTGGTGACGAGTCTTCTCGCGATACACTTGTAAAGCGCGCAGCTCTCGTTAACTCTGACGAAGATCCGTGATTTATTCTCAAGTTTGTTCTCTGGCATTGATGTTGTGGGTGTGGGCCTGTGAAAGGGTTGCTCTGTCAGCTGGATTTCCTGTGATTATGAAGGCAGTTATAGGTAATTATTGCAAGCAGAATATGTGGAGATGTAAATTAGAGGACTTAGAGTTTGTGTGTTTAAATGAAACTTCAGGATCTAGGGCGTGATTTAAAGGGTGCAAAACGCGGCCACCGAGGATATTCAACATATGTATATCGATTTTTTCAAAAATAAATCCTTGTTCGAAAAGAAGTTACTCTCGACTCCTCAGCTTCTCCAGCTTCAGCGGAAATACTGAAGAATTGAGGAAATCAGAGGTCGAAACTTCTCGCCTTCCGGATCCTCTTCATCGTCCTCTTCAGAGCGATACTGCTCGCTACATCTCCCGGCATGCAATGGAACTATGCCGTTCGTTCCCCATCGAAACGCTCGCCCGGCTATCCGTGGCAGCATTTTTGCCGCTGGTGCCGCGATTTATGCGATAGCTTCGTTAATACGTAATGAATATTAATTATTTGCCGACGGAGACGACCGGGACGACGACAATGCGAGAGGGGGTTGGAGGAAGCGTGCAGGTATCGTAATTTGTAATCTACCAGCGTTGAAGCCATCCGCGTATCCACGCGGTCCGCAGGCGTGCTGCTCGCATCGATACGAGCCATCCCTTCGTTATGTGTAACGAGCCAACGTGCCGGCAGCACGATAGTGACGATGAAAAATCTTTGGCGCAGGCGTGGAGCGCAACTAGCCACTTTATTCCCACCCTTTCCTCTTCATCAGCTTCGACGAAGGAGCTAGCAGAAGAAACGCTGTGTCCAACGAGCAATTCCAAGGTTCTCCATGATTAAATTCGATTAGAATGGCTCTTCTTAACGAAATACCGCCACCCAACATCTTTTTGTCCGACCCGACTACTCCAAATCGAGAGCAAATTACTCGAAACGAAGCGTGCCGCGTAGAACGGATAGTACAGCACTTACAACCGCGAGGCGAAGCAAGAAATTCACGGAAGAGGATGGCGAGGAACAGAAGAGGAAAATGAAGCCCAAGGAACGGCAAGGGAGGAGAGGAAAGCGAGATGATGGAGGAGGAGGAGAAGAGAAGGCTGCAACAACAGCAGCAGCACGGGGCCAGCAGTTGGTGCTCGGCTGTATTTTAATTATACCGCAGGCTGCGCGAGTGCCTCGTCCAATCTCGTTGGCCCTCTCTTTCTATCGTTCTCCACCTCTGCGCTTCTTCTGGTTCACGCAGGCCAGCGGTGGTGCACCACCGAAACGCGAGGCAACAAAAGCAGAAGGAACCGAGGACAGCCCACCGCTCCAGCCCCGTTGAAACGAACTTCGCCTTGCCGCGGTATCCGATCATCTCTACCGTTTCCCTGGTTTCCCTTCCCTGGCAAATCCGTTTTTCTACGAGAAGAGGCATCGCGCGCCTTCAGAGGCGAACGTGGGAATGTCAAGAAGGGAAGGGAAAGTTTCGTATCGAAAGTCAATTGTGCAGAAACAAAGGTTCTTTGCTCAGCTGGCTGCCTGGCGTTAAACTGTTTCTAGGCGTAGCAGCATTTAGTGACCAAGAAGATAGCTCGAGGAAGAGTAGCTGAAACGTATCAACACTCAGGGAAATTCCTTATAGAACATCGCACGCCACTCATCCCCAAATGAAGGCAGAATCGATTATGATAATTCGTGGAGCCAGTAACGAAAATTCAAATAAGACAGCGAAGTAGCCGCGACGTCGGTGAAACGTGTCCCAGGCAGCCGGATATCGAACAAATTGTACCGAGAGATCGTATCGAGCTCCATAATCGCGTCACGTTCATCGTTCTGTTTTGATCGCTGATTGGAACTGGAGATCGATGTAAGCGAAGGCCTGTTAAGCAAACGTACCAACCCGATGGATTATTAATCGCGTTGGATAATTAGACCGGGTGGATGAATGATCCGGCCGCTACACCGAGATTCTACAACGAATCCCCGTTTATTCCCGTACCACGTAGAAGACGCGACCTCCATTAGCCTCTTCCATGCTCGAATTCGTCTTGGCTGACATCTGCGGCCTTGGCTTAGACGAAACTGCACCAGACTGGCATATCAAGCTGCTCTTCCGAAGAAAACGTCGGATGCTCCAATTTGGAACGCTTCTCCTATGACGAATCTGACCCCTTTCTTCTTCCAGCCGGTGATGAAGTTTAGCTCGTACCGATTACCGTTCCGCAGCGTTTCATTTTTACCTACAATTAATTCGTATACGGTGGAAGATGAATCGCAGTTGCAAAACTGTTCAACTTTGCGAAGTTTCGTTTGCGTTCGTACGGATGTAACAGCCGTCCGCTTCCGCTTCCGCCAAGTACTCATTCGCGAGCCTCCTCCTTGCTTCTTCAATTCCCTTCGAGCGAAGACGTACAGCCCGGCGGAGTGATTTAGCTCCGCTCGCGATCCACCTCGCTGTTAATCTTTCAGCCGGTTTACAAGTTCCTCCGGGCAGAAAAGTGGCCAGGGACGCGCGAACACAGCGCTCGATCAGGGATCCAATGATCCAATTGATAGGCGAGTCGATCCGAATCCAGTCTCGCCGCCGCCGTTCCTCTTCTACGCCCAGCGTGAGCCGTGTTACCGCAGAGGCCATCGTCGACGAAGCATTTCGATGCAAGATCCAGGAGTCGGTGGCCAAACGAGCCACTGCAGAAGTTCGCGGGCCCGCGCCGTTCCCGTGATTTATCTTTTTTTTTCGCGAGCCTGCCGAGTTTGATACGACCGCTCGATCGAAATTCGGATCGAGACATCCCTGCCTACACCCTGCGCTGGCATTCGCGAGCGTCGGGTATGAATCTTCGTTGAATTCCGGGTACAGGCGCAGCGACGTTCGCGCGGCGTAAAAGTTAACGTGCACACGCGGGAACGCGACGTTCCCCCCCGGTTTGTTTGACCGTGTGTACGACGGGCTTATTATTTCACGGACCGTGCATACTCATTATACGCGCTTTACACGGGGGCCCCGTTACGTTTACTGGCCAATTTGGCGGCGAGTGGCCTCGTCTTCTGCCATCTGTTCCTAGCCGTGCAGACAGTTTCGTCCGCGGCGCGATGCTTTAATCCGCGGAACGAGCTCGTTTCGGATAAACTCCTCGTTTAAGTGAAACTCTAGCCGTGCCCGCCTTAAGTACTTACCCCGGATTTCTCTGTACGCCGCCTCGGGAACGGCATTACCGTCTATGGATCGGAATTTCGCGTCTTCCCCCGTTGCTCGCCCGGATTAGTCGATTGTCAATTGAACGATTGTCCGGAGGTTGAGGGGAGAAGTTGGCTCGATGGCAGCTGGGTGAGTTCAGGGTTAAAAAGTTGAGTGATTTCGTGGAGGATGGTGGATTCCCACCGTGATTCGCGAAGTTTCAGTGTTCGAGTGATCAGCGAGTCTGGCGGAGTTAGTTAAACCCGCTGAAATTAGTTACTTTGGAGACCTCTGTGTGGATGTAGCAAAGTGGAAGGCAGGCCTACGCGAATTAGTAGGGAAACAGCCTGTCTTTTTTTCTTCCCCTGTCTGAAAGTGATATACAGCTGTTTGGCAAGGCAATAGGAGGATTCCTTTTCAGCTTGTCGTCGCTGGTTGTCGTGGAGGTCTCTTTATAACGCTTCTATAACATGGACGACATCAATCTCGTCATTAGTCTTCCCCTTTTCACCTCCTCTTCGCCGCTGGAGAGCGTCTTGCTAGATTCAGGCTCAAGTTATTGATAATTTGTCACGGAATCTCCAACCGCGAGCCATCCATCGTTATTTCAGGATAACTTCTGCTGAATGGACGTTTACTTTTCGGTGACCTATTATGATGAACGATCCAGCCATCCGCGAATGATCGATTCCGATCCTCCGCGATTTCTCTTTCCATGGAAATTGCAATCCTAGCGTTCCTCTCGTCGTAAACACGTGGTTCGTTGATCTATTGACGTAAAATCACGAAGAAAAAAGAGGAGAGTAAATCATCGATTTGAGATTCCTTTTCACAACCCCGCGCGGAATAGAATTTCTGATGTAACAGCCCTCAAAGGAACCGTCGCTTCGACTACACCATTTAGACAGTATAATTCGGCCTTCTATTCCTCGTTCACCACCCATTAATTATTCCCTTTCTTCACGAAAAGTCAAGTTCGAGGTGTTCCCGATAAATTAAGAAAAAAGGAAGCAGAACAACAGCCGGTGAACGAGCGAACCACCAGGGGAAACGCCTTCTCCGCCCTGAGACGCCTCCTGTCCGTCATGCCGTCATCCCCCTTCTTCCCATTCGATTTCCCAGCGTGAACCCCGAAGTCTTTCGCCCCGTTCCCTTCTAGCCACCTACCTGGGCGTAATTACAATTGACGATATTCAAGGATGAATCTCTTTCTGCCCTGCGACGCAAGCTGGACGAGTTCTCGACCCGACGCTACTTATATTCCTCTGCTTTGGACGTTTTCTTCTGTTCCTTTCGCTATCGTCGGCCGCGATTTTAGTCTGACCTACAGGGAGAAGGAAACGAAATAACGGGCGATCTCGTTTCACGATAAACTGGTTGCGCTGCTCCCCTCTCGAGATTCCATGATTTAGGGGATCGTCTCGAAAGTACCACTTTTCTGCCATTCCGTTGCCAGCCGATCCCACAAGTCATTTCCTCACCTAGGCATTAGGAGGCAGCAGGAGAAACGGACCGATGTAGAGGGAGAAGGAGAGAGGGACGGAGGCAGGCACGAGCAGTCTGAGCCGTGAACGGATCACAGCTGCGCCCCACGAAACTGCAGCTCACGAACAGCCGCGAACGGTTTCCAACCATTTAATCGCGATAATGGTAGGCCACGCGACGGAACAAATTTTCCGGCAGCGAAGATTACGATGCTCTCAGGCCGGATGAAAAGTTACCGATCGGTTTCCACGCCGTCGGTGCCACTTGGGAACGCGCGGCTACGATTCGGGGGTTGCGACCAGGCCTCGTTTGTTCCTCGCCGCTACTGTGGCACGATCTGCTCGTTCATTAATGTAATTTTAAGTTGTCGACTGCTCGGAGAACAGTTATAATACCGCAGGTATTTCCGACAACCCTGACGCGACAGTAATCCCCGAGTGGTTCGCCCCGTAATTTTCCCGAAGCCACGATTACACGTCCACGCCCAGATTCTAACGTTGGATCACTCGTTGACCGTGTAAACAGACCGGATAGAAAGCTGAGAAGTCGCCAAGCTTTCTGACGAAGCAGAATGCCCGACTAATGATCCGATGCCTCCATCGGGTTGCACGAGGGCCCACGGCGCAGCGACGAGGGGGAGGGCGAGAGAAAGAAGAGGAGAAAAGGAAGAATACGCGCCGAGGGATCGGTTTCTTTTCGACGCGGGACCGCGGATGATCAGGTCGCTCTCGATGGTCGGCGGGGTGATCAAAGATCCGGCGCTGCGCCCTTACGAACTGGTTGGGAGACGAGCCAGGGGAACGAAAAGAAAGAAAAGTATTGCGGGTGTCGGGCCTAGAAGATGGAGGGAGAGACGTGGGGCGGGAAAGGAAGAAGAGAAACCGAGGATCGTGGGGTGAGGCGACAAACCGTGACCAATCTGACGCTAAATCAACTGACGCGCGCGCTTCGCGCTCGATCAGGCGCGCGCGTACGAGGCGTGGGCCTGTGTAAACGTTGGTAACACGAGCAACGTGTTACCATCGATAAGACGAATAATTTTAAAAGAATTTCCGGCGCAGGAAGTGTAATAAGCGGCTAATTGGGATTCGTAACCGTCCGGGGCTGATATTTGGGTCGATGGCGACACGAGACACGAATCCTCGTCATACGAATTTCCGAGCAGATCGCCTCGATCTCACTCAAACTTCAGCCGGCTACATCGCTAACGAGTGTGTATACAGATGTTCCCGACAGAGCCGCACGTCCCTTTTTGTTATTCATCCTACGATTCCGGTGCGCGCGGAATATTACCGCGCTTTAAATATTTGCCCGCACGTTCTTGCGGAATTCGCGTTCCTCAGGCGGAATAATAACCGAGCGTGCGACGCGAATGCGAGGATATCTCAGCTACTCTTCCATTCTCGCTCTTAACCGTGCGATCATTAATAGGTACGTTAATTAATTTACGACGACTGGCGGTGGTCTAATGCCTCGAACAGTTATCGAGGAGCTGTCCCGAAAACTGTGCGGCAGGGTCGACCGCGGCGAATTGGATCGCAGGGCGAATCGGGTCAAAAGAAAGATTTAGTCCGTATTTCTTATCATCGGGATAGAAATGAGCATTCCGTTTGTTCGTAGTACCTCGTCCCTCTCCTTCGCACCTATCGCAATAGCCCGTCAATTGTTTTAAGTCATTAAAACGCGTACGAACGTTACAATTTTGGTCTGACTCTATCCTACGTACCTAATCTGCAATTTCGTATTTAAAATAAAAAATACACTGGAAAATCCAAATATGTTTAGTATTATTAGTTTGCACGGTGTCCAAGTTTAGTATTTGATATATTTTAGACTATTATATCATAATATGTTTATGTAATCTACCGCGTTTGAAATCCTTATATATGGGGCTAATCGGATCACGTCATTTTGAACGAATCGGAGCACTCTTCCTTTTCATTCGAGTATTCAAGAAAATAAAGCAAGCTGTGGTGAAAATTGAATCTAAATAAGTGACGAAAAAAATAAATAAATAAACGGTCTTAAGAACCTGTGGTGCTAAATAGTGTCACTTGACTTCACTGTCATTAAATTAGATTTGTTTAAGTTGATTCTAAAGATTTTCTTAAGAAAATTCCTGCGAAAATTTGCAGTTCGCAGAGAAACAGTCCCAAGTTTTGGGGCGGATCGGATGTTTCTCACTTTTTGGGGTTTTGCGTGCAGAAGAAACATTTTTAAGTTTGATTTTATTTTTTGTTATCATTAATGTTCGAGCCAAAGAAGTACTAGTCACGAATATATAATAAAATTTAGTTTTTTTAATGTCTGACTATTCTTTTTTCACCATCAAACACAAAGTGATCCGATTCGCCTCGGTCGACCCTATAATACACGGTCCCCATATGCATTTCCATTATTCTGTTACCGAACGCGGCACGCTCCCGCGCCTGCAGCAGTTCGGCTGGTGAAAGACAAGCGACAACGTCGATACTCGAGCAGAAAAGCTCTCGAGGCTATTCCGCCAAAGGATGATTACTTTTCATGAACCACTGAGCGCAGCGTTTATTAACTAGCCCATATATGCATCATCGCACGGAGGCAAACCGTGGCGCATTAAAGCTAAAGTTCGACGGTAAATCAAAGCCCGAGCGCGATGTATGCCGACAATCTCGAGCCCCGTATAAACCGTAATCGACGTTTATTAATCAGAGTCCCGGGGGCTATTAAAAATCGCTCGCGTTCGAGGGCACGCCGCGCGGCGATCGTTCCGCTCCGCGAGGCAGAATCGCCCCAGGACGCGGAACGCGACGCTTCATCGCGACCCAGAATTATCCCCGTCGCGGTGGCGACGCGCCTAAAAAATCGACACCCCTCCCGGGGCAATCTGAAATGTAAATAAGTTCCTCTCGATTCTGCTGCGCCGGTCTCGCGGCCTACTCTTTTTCTCGAGCTTCGGCTCGGGAAATTATAAGCGTCTCCCGTGGCGCTGCGCGTCGACGCGTGGATTCGCCTCGGCCAGGAACCGTCGCGGATTATTGCTGGGGGATGAAGGCGAGGATGAGGTACGGCGAACGCTTAAACGGCCAGACAGCGGTCATGGGTTACGCGCGAAATCGCGGAATTCGAGCGGGCAAGGAACGCAGAAGCGTTTCGCGTGATCGTTCGATAAATTAAGCTCCCCTGTGTCTTTATGGACTCCTGCGTTCCGAGTATCGCTGCGGGAGGAATTATCGTAATGCTGCCCGTTGCAATTTGTACTCGTCGTTAGCGGGCAAGAAGCTTCTTCGTTCATGTCGGAAGAAATGGAAACGGAAGATAAAGTTCTTTTACGTGGCGCGAGTGGTGAAATCTGCTCGGCCTGGGCTTCGGAGAACTTCGCGTTAACACGCTTGCAATCGCACACTCGCAGGGTGTGTAGGTAAGCTTGCAGCCCGGTTCTATTCCTCGGTTTTATAAGACGCTTCGTTCAGCAGATTCTTCAGCTAAATTCGACTGACTCGTGGCTGATTTAGCGGACTCCGAACGTGCTAAGAATAAGCACTAACCAACCCGTGATGCAGGGAATTAGATTAATCTTCTCTGGGATGGATTAGGTAAGGAGATTCCATTCAGGGGAGATAATGACGCGAGGCGACGTGATCGCAGGTGTACGTTGGTTGATCGCAGGAAGATCGAAGGCAGGAGGGTAGGGGGAAGGCAAGATTTGTCAAGCGAGCTCTCACTAATTTCAGGTGACGCGCAATAAAAGCGTCGTCGAGTGTATCTCGCGAAGTAAGGAGGGTTATTTATCGTTCTGGAAATTGCGAAGAGCTTCTGCGCGAAGTTAATATCGTCAGAGTATAATTCTATCTTTATAATGACGACGATCTTTTCTCGCGGGCGAGTCCCGGCATATTACCGGTAGTTTATTTTCTACCCGGGGAAAATTTACGCGCCCCAGGGCCCCTGCGCTTCGTCTTCGTTGGGAATTTTCGGTAAACAGCTTCTCGTTACGTTTTAATTACTCCCTTCTTTATCGCTGAATCCTGTCCTACGTTGAACAAAAATCTGCCGCGTTCTTTTTTCCACTCCAGTGAAATAACCATATTATTCTATGCTTAAGCAAGTTTCAGGGAGATGTTCATGTTTTTGGATTCAGAAGAATTGCAGGAAAAGGACAAAGCATCCAAGTTCCATCGACAATCTGAATTTACTGAAAAGGAACTCTGTGAAGTATCGAGAAGCACCAGCAACCCCTGCCAAATTAAAAGAAAAAAAACGGATACACGGGAGTAACTCTCGAGCATCCCCAAAGACAATGCCACCACCCAACAAACGAGCATCCTTCGACGCGGCTAAACAAGCATGTTAGCGGTTCTTTAACGAGAGGAACAAGTCCGAGTCTCATCCCTCCTGGCACACCCTTAGCCAGCGGCTACACGGTTCCACGATTTTATCTTCGAATTCCGTAACTCGATAAACAACGCCAAGACGTCACGGCAGGTCCCGCGTGCTTCCTCTCTTTGAGACCTGGAACCTCAGCAGCCCCGTGTCTCGTAAAGATCCCTCTTTATAGCCGCCCCTCTCGTTTCCAGTCCGCTTTTATAATTTCCTTTTTGAAAAATCTGCTCGAACGGAACGGTGCCACGGCGTCCCTCTTTCTCCTCTCCTTCTTTTTCGCCTGCCCACTCTCGATCCGCGATCGAGCATCTCCGCCTTTCTTTCTCTCACCTTTTTTCGCCCCCCCTTCAACCGGGGAACAAGAAAGAGAAATCGTAGACGCGCTCTTTCATTCGAAGATTGCCCTCCATTCAGAAGATGCTCGCCCCGGATAGCCTGGCCCGACCGTGCACAGTGTTGCGATCGTATTAAGATGCGAGCTCTGGAGACGACCAGCTTTAGAGACTGCAGCCACGTTGATCCGAATTTATCGCGACCGATGCGCGTGGATAAATTTCAGCCTTATCGGTCGTAGTTTCGATACGAGCAGCTGATTTCGGCCGCGTCCTTTCCCCTTTTCTCCGCAATTCTTCGGCGTGATTTGCTTGCTTCTTCACCTGTGGCATTTCCTCCGTTGCTGATCATCGGTATCATCATCTTCTCCCGCTTCTGCTTCCTTTGATGCCCCTTGCGAAAATATTCTTTCGTCTGCTGATAGGAATTTCGTGCATCTTAGGTACCCTCTGTTTCTTCCTCTTCTTCCGCTTTTCCTAAACATGGCAAATCCTTTTCCTGTGCAGTATTTCTTCCGCCGCTTCGCCTATCTATTTCTTCCACTTCAGCAGCTGCCTCTGTTGTTCCTTTCCTCGAAGCTTTCAGATTCTTAACGCACGTTAATTTGTTACGAACTTTTTTTCCCCGCACATTCTGCAGCATAATTCTTCCCGCACTTCGCTTTCCACTTTTCTCTTTTCACTACCACTGGCTACTCCTGTTCGTCCTTTTCGAAATTCCAAATACATTCAGCTTTTTAATCGATCGCTTCTTCTCCCTCTGTCGCGGTCGCTTCCACTTCTTCTTGCTACAAGTTTGGAATTCTTGCCGTACTTTAATTTATTACAATCTTCCCCGTACTTCTTGCAATTCTTTCTGCACTGCATCTTCAACCTCCTCTCCATCCGATACCCCTTTCACTTCTTTCGTTGCCCCTTTATCTTGATTTCAGTCTTCGGTACTTCCCCTTTATTTCGCTCTCCTTTTTTTTTCCCCACTCGTGTCTTCGTCTCCTCCATCCTCCACTTGTATTCCCGCTCCCTCTTCCACTTTTTCTGATCATCGCCTTCCGAGGGAAGGGAGGAATGGCGCAATTACATCGGGCAGAATTTATCGCGATCGATGCGCGAAATGGCCAGATATCGCGAGTTTCGTTCTTGTTTAATCCCCGATTACGATCGTGAATGGACAGAAGAACGCGCGGGAAATACTGCCGCTAATGGCGCACATTTAATTCGGCCCGGTTTCTACTCGGATCTCCAGAAACCCACCGTGATCTAAGGCTTCGTTTATGTCGCGCCGTATCACTTAGCGTTTGGAAAACGACAATGCAGTTCGATCACACGTTCCTCCTCGGAACAGATCAATAGCCAGGGGAAATTTAAATCTAGGACAACGTGATCGCGTACAGTTCAGATCTAATAATAAATAAAAACCGATGATAATCTCAACTCCACCGTTTTAATCGCCGATCTAATACAAGTCACGCGGACCCAGACAAACGCATTACCTGAGCAAACAGAGACCGCCAACCGCGACGCAGGACTGCGCCAGGATTAACGAGGACAAAAGTTGGAGTTGCAGGCGATCGCGGAGCGGCAAAAAAGGCGAAGAGGACGTTATTTCCGTCCCGACGGTAATTCCGTGGAAGCATAGAGAATCCGCTCGAGCGGGGTCCCACGCCTCGCTAGTCGGAGAGCTCGTTCTCTCGTAAAATCGCCGAAAGGAAGATTTTTAATTGGCATAGGAGTCGAATGGAAGGAAGCCTGTGCAGCGAGGGGAGCGTACGGGGTGCAGAGAGGCTAAACGTTCGTTCCCCGGAACGAAAGGAGGTGGAGACGTTAGAAACGATCATCGTCGCCCTGGCGATTCGTGGCCGGACGAAACCGACGATACGTGGATCTGGGCTTCGATATTTCATATTTACGACGACGTGCGCCGGTATAACGCGCTCGTGGGACGAGGACAGGGCCGTCGGGAGCTTTAATAACCTCGGTCCCTCTTCGTATCGAGGGGATTATATTCCGTGGATTAACATATTGACGCGGTGTTCGTGGGGCCTCGGGCCCCCTGGTCCACCCGGTGGAAAAAGGAACAAGTTAACAGTCGAGTTACTAAATCACCCGTGGGCCCGCCGTGGAACCGTTCCCGAGAAGGAATTGTTATTAATACCGGTAACCCGGCCACTCTCGGAAAGCTGACAGCCGCGGCGACTCAGGTGCGTCTCTTCCTCGAGAAAGGGACCCTGGGCCTCGTTAAGAGAGCTAAGAGACTAGCTGTTGATTGGATCGATTCAGAGGGTCGGCTTAGGGGGCGTTAATTTTTCAGAATTCTGCTTCCACTGGCATCGGGAACACCGTGCAGCGACGCAGCTGCGTACGCGTCTCTTGATCGAGGTGAAAGGGAACGAGAACTGATATTAATCAGGGAGCCGCGAATTAGGATCCCGGCTGCGCGTTCGCGATTCCTCGATACGCAGAGAGCACCGTGAATCGAACGGAAGGATCGGGCACGACGCGTTTTTCCGCTCGCGAGATGTGGTAGCGGCGTGACAGCGGAGAATTTCTTGCGATTCATTGCGGGCATCGCAATAAAAATACGAGACAACCATATCCCGGCCGCGACAGGCTACTTGCGGTAATAATGAATGATGCTCGAAATCCTCGTGTCATCCAGCCAGACAGTTTCTGACGTGTTCGCGATACCCCCGTCACTTCCGGGGGCCGGGTTACTCGGCTGTTATTGTAACATCGTTATCGGAATGTCGGTTATTGGATTCCGCGGAAGTTCGGCCCATTAAAAGCAGGCGGATAGGTACTTTTTATTCAACATGAAGCTCGTAGACCGATAATTCCTCTTCAGACTTATAGCCGTGGGGCAAATGAAGGCTAGGTAAGTGGTGCATGGAAATGAAAGTTCGATGAGAGCAGTCTCGATCCCGCAATTAAACACTGGTCAGTTCTACTGGGATCCATCTTAGATCCAGCTTATTTTACAGGTGCCATAGAAGCATCGATCTGCCCCATAAATCAGGAAAGAGTGACCAGAAGCTGACAGTACTTGTTCCAACAAGTCGTCCTCATCCGGATTGTAACCGTCTCGGATGAACTGGCGAGATGAGTTTAGCGATCCTCTCAGAACCAGCGCGGATTACCTGATCGGGAACAAGAAGGCTGCTCGACATATGAGGGCTCTATCGCCCGAAATTAATACTCGTCGAGCGGCCGCGCCAACGAGAGTGTCCGACTCGAGAGGCTGGAATTCCAGGGTGGCTGGGGAGGAGTGAAGAGGGTAGACATCAGAGCGAAGCGTCGCTCGTTTATTCGTATTCCAAAGCGGCCGAGTTGGTGACTAACGGTCCCTCTGTGGCGGGCAGCGAGGGGGAGGGCAGGGCGAAAAGTGTGCGTGAAAGCCCGGTGATAAATGATAGGACGTACCGGGAGGCCCTAGACCCGCAGACCCAGAGACCCACTGAGCGCCCCGGACGAGCGGATAAAGGACCAAGCTGCCTTGTCTCGGCGCATATTAATGGACAAACATAATCGCCGCATCTCAGCAGGAGCCGGCAGCTGAAATATCCGCTCTTTGCCCGTTGCTCTGCCTGTTCTGGCTCACGCGGCCTGCGGGCCGCCGCAGTTCCTCGCACGATGCCAGGAGGCGACGTTCCTCGCCACGGAAGTGCCGTCTCCCCGGTTTTCCTAGCTGACAGGGATCCGGAGGATTCGCGGGATCCCGCGTCTGCATCACCGCGTGTGTTCTCCGAGTGAAAGTGAGGTGCTGCGTTTCTGGAGTTTTCAACTGTGCGGCTGCCTGGCTGTACATACACGGGTCGATACCACTAGGCGGTTCGGCGAGAACCGCTTCGCGCGACACGTTTGTCGAGAAGAGAAGCGAAGAAGCGGGGAGACATCGAAGGTAGCCGAGGAGGACCATGTACGCGTGCCCTACTTCCTTTCCGCGCCGAGAAGTTGCTGGAGAGACATGCAAAAAGAAGTCACGCCCCGAGACGATCATCGAGATCGTAAAAGCCCGCGAACGCTCGATACGCCAATATCGCGCGTTTATCGCGCGATACGAGACGGAATTACGAGGTTCCCGTGCGCGGGGCAACTTAACATCGTCCGTAAAACAGCGGTGAGCAGAGCCGCGCGATCCCGGCCGCAGTTTCGGCCATTATTATGCCCATTTTACACGTCGACGGGCCGGCGTTCGCCATCCAACGGGGTACGAGGCGCGTCACGATAACGCTCGACGTCGCGGCAAGTGCCGTTTGATTACGCTGCCCGCTATCAGCCGCTATAAAGTCGATGGAAGGCGGGCGTTAAAGCCGCCTCTCGGGCCCGCCTCTACCTCCTGTTCACGATCCCCCACCGTTTTCGCCGTCTCTCTCACCGGGAGACGCTACCAGGCCTGCTGGCCGAGTCGCGTTTCGCTTGGCCAGGACTGGCGAACCACGAACATTGAACGAGCTGGAACGGAGGACCATCCTTAACCGTCGCCCTAACGACGTGTCCTCCGCATTTCGGAGCCAATTTTTCCCCTTTTTCGGCGATCCATGGGACCTCCTTTATGGCTACTTTCCCTTCGCTCTTACCTGTAGGTGGTCGGTCTTGGGATCCTCTAATGCCAGGATGGGCGGATCGAATCGATTAATTCTTTTTTCTAGGACAGAGTCCTGGCAAGTCAGGACTCCTTAGGTTCTGCAACTATCCTTGGATATTGTGTTCACTTCAGATTCGAGCCTTCTGATCGTTCAAGCTTGTTTCCTCGAGCTTCTTGCTAGGATCTTCTTCTTCGTTTTGACTTCTTCTTTCACCACGCCACTTTCCCTCTCTTCCAGTTCCACCAGGTCTCCTCTTCCTCCTTCCTCAAGTTCCCTCTCTTCCTCTACCTCGTTTCTACCCTTTCAGCACCCCTCTCGCCCCTCGATCCTTATTCCCCTCCTTGCAGCCGGTTTCGAACCCTTTCCTCTACGCTCAGCCCTTTCCCGAACGTCCCTCTCTCTCGCAGGTGCTGATCGTAGCTCTGTCTTCGTCCTTCTTCCTCGAAACCGCCTTCGTGGCCCGAGTCCTTAGCCGCGTGCAAACGCGCGTACCCGCTCACGGAGTGCGTGAGTGCGTGCGTGCACGTCCGGGGGTTTAATGGGCCCAGCTAATGACTATTGGCCCACGGACCTGGGCGGGACCTGGAGAACTCGTCTGGTGCACACACTCGCGCGTATGTGGGGCAGGCACGGTTCCTCAGCCCGGTGGTGTGCATACGTGCGCGCTCCGTTCCCTCTGGGCGAACTTTCTGGGGGATGAACGCGGAGGCTAGACGCGAGGCTAGATATAGGGCCTCGATAGCCAGGCGTTTTCGTTCTGTTTCCTCGAGAGGAAACACGTGTCCTGCCGAGACCGGAATGACGAACGGAGTTCGGTGTTGATTTTCTGGTAAACTCGGCCTTCGACATGATTTAGGTACGCTCGGCGTCTTGACACGGTAATGGGGATCGCAGATGGATGCGTTTGATGCGTGCAGTTTCACACTTTTTTCTCCAAAGTGTTTTTCTCAATCGGGGAATAATTTGCCTGACTTGCTACTTACATATGCGGTGAACTCGTTGTAAGTACGTGACAAAATCTTGGACACTTAGACATCTAGCTTCATCTTAAACAAATCTGAACCTTTGTTACAATGTGCCCCAGTCCGGGGTAAATTGTAACACATCTGTTTCACTCATTTAAATAGAAATATGAGCACAAATAAACATTTCTAAAAGATGCAAATGAAAACAACAGATCATTATTAAACATTCGATATACACGAGTTAAACAGTCGTTGCTTATTCATCTGATTCTATCAAAGTCTTCTTATTCGCTTTCTTTACTTTTGCCTTCATACTTTTTTCTACTCTCTGGACTCTCGATTGTTCTGTTGTTCGTCTAGAGCGTCCTTTTCCGGCGTGTCAGCAAATAGCAGGTTTGTTTTATCACCATTTAGAGCGCAGTGAGTAGTAAAATGTTACATTTTGCCCCAAGCAGCTTGTTACAATTTACCCCGAGTTTGAATTGCTGCGCTTTATCTCAGCAAACGAGAAACTAAACATCAAATTATTAAAATGCGTTCACATTATAATAAGCCAATGTGTGAGAAAATTCAAATGGCTTTTAATGACGGTTAATTGAAATAAAAGTGCTAAGACAAACTTTACTTACGTGCTCTGCGTACTGAAATTCTGGGCTATACCCACAAAATGAATATATAACGCTTGATTGCGTCACTAAAGCCGACGGTGCTGACATCGTCAAGCAGCTCTCGCATGCTGTGGGTTGCCAGGTTTGTCGTTCAGACGATTTTGCTTATGTTAAAATTTACACCGGTGTTACAACCTACCCCGGTCTCCCCTACCTAAATAGGTGACTGTGTAGGAAGCACTCGACCACCAGCAGTCATTCAACAAGTACCAATATTCCCTCCTCAAAATTCCGCGGTCGTTCGAGAGGCAACGAACCCCTTGACGCAACATTAATATCCAATTTCCATAAATCTTCCGCCGCGCTCGCCAAGCGAGCGCTCAGCCTTATCAATAACAGCCCGTTTTCACCTCGCGCTCATGCTCCGACTGCAATATCAATACCATCGAACGGGCCCGACAATGCCAGCGGGGAGGGACGGGGGCGAATAAAGCAAAGACAGAGAGGGAATAGAAGAGGAGAGGATGCGACCGAAGGGAAAAAAAGAATAGAAGAAGAAATCGATATTCAAAGTACACATCCCGCCATCGAACGGCGGCACTCTAATTTCCTCCGCGATCAAAGCGGTCGCCCGTTTTAATGTCGTGCCACGACGTCGTCCTTTGGAGGAGGACCGTAGGACGTGTAGGGCCTCCTCAAGGTCCGGCGGTGGTGTCGGGTCTTTTACGACGTGATTTACATAGAATGGCCGACTGCTGGGGCGTATATCGGCGGCATTAGAGTCCGTAAGGAAGGGACGAAGAGGCAGCAGCAGAAGAAGAAGAAGAAGAAGCAGAAGAAGAAGAGCAGGAAGAAGCAGATGAAGGAGAATAAGAAGAAAAGGAGCAGCAAGAAGGTGGAGAAGGAGGAAAAGGACGACGTGTCTATAGTTGCGAGCTCGTAAGTCAGTAATGCGGAGCAGACGCGGAGCAGACGCTGAAAACATCCATCACGCTCGCGGGGCCTTATCTCCTCCCGTAGATCTCCGCTTCATAATTACATTCTCGCCGGCTCCAGGAGACCCACCCCCTCACGGCTCCTCTCGCGCCACCGGTATCAACGCCGAGATACGCTGGATCGCGACCCCATCGTGAACCCACTTCGCCGCGTACGTGCCGCGATTAAGCGGAAAAATGTGACATACGTGCGCGTCCAGGCTTACTTTTCGTGGACGTTATTAGAGAAGCGGCCGCTTTTATTCGCCCGGGAGAGGGATTCGCGACGGACGTGACTCCACGCGCTTCTCCCTTCGTATTCTCCTCTACGCTGAAACGCGCCGACTACCCGCTGGATGGTCTTCCCGCTGATTCGGTGATATTCGTTGTGGGAACGCGGAAGCGATCCAAGTTTGGCATAGTAGCTACGTAAAGGCCTCGAGAATGTCTCATTCGATAAAGCTGTAACAAGTATGAACCAATCGTTAGAGACTCTCGGGTTTGCCCATCGGGAGAGTAACTATTAATCACAGCGTGGAAAGGAAAGAACCATCGCGGGGACGATAGTCGAATAGCGGAGTCCATCCGCCGCGATGGACCCGCGCCGATAAGCACCGCGGATGATTGCATCGCGCGTAGGTTCCTTGGCGATCGAGATAAATGATACCGCCGCGTTGTCTTATTATGCAGAAGGCTAATTTAAGCGCTACGTCTGAGACCTTGTCGATAAATTGACGATACCGCGGCCAGTAATTACCGGCTAATACGCGTGATTACTTAACGGGGAACGGAGCGCCGCGATTGTCGACTGTCGGGTAATTGGATTGGAATGCGCGACATCCCGGCGAATAATTAGCGTCTCTGACGTGCGTTCCCTTAGATCCATTACGCGATTACCGGCGGAAGATTGAGAAACAAAGCGGACGTAACGGATCAGGGATTGAAAGTTTAAAACGGCAAATGAAATTCAGCCGGGGCTTCCACGTCGGAGATCTGATAACCGTAAGGCGCCTTTGAATCGGATCGCAATCTGCTGAGATTTTACAGGTAGTTTATGGGTCCATTGTGACTCCGAGCGAATTCGTAATGGCGGGGCAATATAATTTGAATAATGCACTCGAATCTTTTAATGCACCGAAGATGCTCCGCACGGTGGCTCCTTCTTTCCTGAGCGTCTCCTTTAAACTGTAATTATGCGGAGGTGACTACTGGAACGTGGAAGCTTTCAGGGAAATGAGAAGGCGGTTACAACCAGGAACAGTAAGTCAAATGCAGTTCCTTTTGATTGCACAGCCAAGTGACTCTAGCGTGCTCCGTTTTAATAATAGCAAGTGTAACGTAGCTCGTGCGAGTCTGCTCCGAAATGCTGTCGCCCTGAGGGAACCTCAAACCGCGGGACTCGGGAAGAACATACGTAGGGATGTTAGGTGATCGGGGCAGGAGTAAACTGCACACTCGTGGAAAAGTAAAAAGAGCTTATTTATTGCAAAGAACAGGTAGGCGACGATGCCTCTCGTTCGACGGACTCTGCAGGACTGACTTCATCCGTTCTGATCTTGCGCTCCCCGAGATTCGCACTTACAACGCACACTCTTGACCCGCGCTCGGGTCACCCAAACTCTCAACGTGCATTCGACGAAACCATTCGAACCTCACACCCCTGACGTGTTCGAAACTCTACTATAAACATCCGCTCTCGATCCCAATCGCTCTGGCCCAAACATACTTTGTCGATCGAACAGTCTTCGCACCCCCACACGTATGACTATAGTCGCGAATGAATTCATTCGCGTAACTAAGGACGGAGTAGGAAATCAATCTCACCCCAGGATCTATCAACCGATGTAGGGTAGACCGGGTCGAATCGGATCACAGGGCGAATCGGATGAAAATAAGAATTTAGTCCATGTTTCTTACATCCCGATAGAAATGAGCATTCGTTAATTGTTGCAAGTCATTGTTTAGAGCTGGCATACGTTTTCAGTGACATGGACGCTTGCGAACGTTACAATTCTGGTCCGAATCTAACCTACGTAATCTGCAATTTCGTATTTAAAATGAAAAGTAAGCTTGAAAATTCCAATGTGTTTATTGTTATTAGTTTGCACGATGTCCGAGTTTAGTATTTTATGTATTTTAGACTATTATATCATAATATGTTTATGTAATCTATACACTTTGAAATACTTATACATGGGGCTAGTCGGATCATGTTATTTGGGGTGAATCGGGTCACTCTTTATTTCCATTTGAGTATTTTTATGATTATAAATATGATAATTGTTTATATGCAGATGATTAGTACGTACATAAAAAATAGTAATCAGGGATCACGGTGTTCAAAAAAAATATAGGAATCTGTGATAAAAATTAAATTTAGAGAAATGACGAAAAATAAATGAATTAATGGTCTTAAGAAGATGGCATTGTATTTATTCTGGTGAAAAATTAATTCGTCCACTTTCAGAAGATTATTTATTCTTCAATATTCTTCCGATCTGTGTGCTGAATAGAGTCACTTGACTTCACTGTCATTAAATTAGATTCGTTTAAGTTGATTCTAAAGATACTGTTATGAAAATTTCATTTTTTTTTCAGAAATTTATGGGTTATCCGATTCGCCCCAAGTTTCGGGGCCAATCGGATATTTCTCACTTTTTGTTTGCAGAAGAAACATTTTTATGTTTAATTTTATTTTCTCTTATTAATCTTAAAGCCAAAGGTGTACTGGTCACGAATATATAATAAAAAATTAGTTTTTTAATGTTTGACTAATATTTCTATACCGTCAAACACAAAGTGATCCGATTCGCCCCGGTCTACCCTATCTGAAATATCCGTATTCCACATTCCCCTGTACCGAAAACTGTGAGCTACGGAATACAACGCTTCCTTCAAGCAGTACCGAGGTCCCTCGATCCTATTCACCTCGAACAAACATCGAAACATCAACTTCCCATTTCTCCGAAGGAAATGGGCGATGGGCAGCCAGGTGAAGAAGCCGATTAAAGTTTCAGCGACTCGTGACAATAACTACAACGCGAGCACCAGGTGCCCCCGCTCGTCTAACATTAACATTGCTGGTCGATAACGGCCGGCGCGGCGCGGCGCGGCTTGGCGGCGAAATAGGAAGCGAAAGAGAGCACAGAAATCAAGGGACACGCACACACAGAGAGAGAGAGAGAGAGAGAGAGAGAGAGAGCGAAAGAGAGGCGAATCGTGCCCACGGCGTGGGCGGGGACAATAATCGACTGGATAACTCGTTTGTCTTCTCGGCCGGCTGTTCGTTAGGGACTGTCTATCGCAAATATCGTGCGAGCACGAACGTATTTACCGACGTCTCGGATTGGAGTCGTGAGCTCGAATCCGCCGGGGCGAAATGGGAAAGCGAAAATGACGATCGGTGCCTGGAACGAATGAAAGGAGAGGATTGCAATTTGCATTGCCCGCGCGCGAACCACTCGCCCCTCCGCGCTCGTCCCTTTCTGATTAATTTAAGAGTCACGCGTCTGGCTACGGTCTGGATTACTGTCTGAACAGAATCGTTTCATTCCGAGGATTTCTGGCCGCGGAAGGGAAAATTGCACGGCGCTCCTTTCCAAATAATTGCCGGCGGAAAGTATTCGGGCGCGAGGGCGCAAGGGTATCGTGGAACGGAGGCACGTCCAGCCTGAAATTGTATTCCCAGGCGATGATACGATGTCACGAGACGCCCACGTAACGTAAGAATAGACGCGAGAAACTCTTAACAACTGCTTGCCGAAAAATATATCACCGGCAACGAAGGCCGCAGCCGCGCTCCTCGCAGCCGAGTTTCGTCGGGCTCGCTCTCTTTTATTTCTTGTTTTTTCTTTTCTCCTCGCCACCGTCCACAGGTGATTTCCGCTGGCGTGAGCGGCAGCCATCGCGCGATCGTGGCCGCGCGGGCGAGGGTTGCAATTTTTGTATTTGCAGGAATATTTATAGCGGCACCGGCGGATTACCATAAACAACGCGGCGAGGAAACTCAAAGATTACTGTATTTAAAGCGCGGGGGGGAATAATCACCGTTACCAGCAGGCCATCCGCGTCGTCGGCGCAAGAGGGTGCCCCCCGAACGTCATAGAACGATTCGCGGTACCTGCGACTCCTTCGAATAAAACGGGCCCGCCTCGCTCCTACCGTTCGACCGACCCAACCGAACGCGGATGCCTAATTGCGGGATAACTGTACAAACCTCTGTTACAAGATAAGCAAGATATAATTGTTATAATGCGGACGTGACGTTCAAGCTCCGAGGCTCGTCAGAGGGCTGTTTTCCGGGGAATAATAATAATTTGTCACATGCAAAAGACAGGTTGTCGTTAAAGTTGCCCGACGTTCTGGATGCAATTTAATAAATCCCTGTCGGAGATACGACTCAATGGTAGAGGCAAGGGAATTCGAGAGCCATTACAGTTACCGCGAATCGATACATCAAAATTAGAGACGCCCAGATCGGTTCTTGCAATTCATTAAGGGAGATCTGCGAAGTATTAAATCCCAGCGACTTAAAAATGCTAATAGGAGAGGCTCCTGCGTCGAGGGTAGTGGGGGTTTGTAGGAGAAACGGGGGAGCAAAGGTCATTGAATCGCGAACCTAACGAGCGGTAGCCGTAAAAGGTATAAATTCGCTTTAGGTTCGAAAGCAGGGCTCCGGTCACGCAGCGCACTTTCGCGACTTGATGATGATGAACTTCCCTCGGCCCGCGGTTCTCCCCGTAAGCTCGCTCATAAAGTCGACTTTAATCCGGCGACCGGCAAAAACCACGCCGGCCAATTGTTCGCGTTATTCCGCGTAGTTATGAGCGGAATTTTTTAATAACGCTCCCCCCGCAGATAAGTAAAAGAAACATGCCGCGTGAATCTCTGCAATATGGTTTGTCCCGTATGTGGACGGAATTCTCCACGATTCTCTTCGTGTTCCTCAGACGCAGAGTGCCTACTATCGAGCATCTGAACTCTAGCGAGCGAGCACGCGCGAGTGATTAATACAGTCGATGATATTTCCATGATTTAGTGCCGGGCGTACATTAACGACAGCAAATCTCCGGTAATGGTGTCACTGTCAGCTCGGGGGCCGCGGTTAACGACGGCCATACAACATTTTCCCCACGGGGGCCGGTGCCTAAAATTACGAAAGACGACGAAACAGCTTCACGATCGTGTACCCGTTCCGATCCCAATGAATTAACGTCAACCTTATCACCTCTCCGCTCTCAGTCAGCGGCCGCGTAGGGACACCGCGTGGCCATTGTTATTACCGCCACGATTATCCTCGCCTTCACTTCCGCCATTAGCATGATCGACAGCATTATTATTCCTGGCGTGCATTTTTCCAGTCAGTTCCTTTCTCGTTTGCATAATTAGTTGTTGCGTAAAACGCCCGGGACTGTTCGGCCGTCTGGCGTGCAACCGATGGACTGTTCCTTGCGCAACTGATTTTTACATTAATTGGTTCGCGGGAACTGAGACCCGTTGATGTAACGCTGCGAGTCTTGATCGGCGGAGATTCGAGAGCGCTGTTGGGACTAGCTGTGCCTCTTCGTTTGTAAAAGTATGCTGAGATATAGGTGGTATTATTTTCTTCAGGTGCTTTGTGCTTTCATAGCAGGTACTGTAGTCTTCAATAAGTTAGAGACCTCAATTTGATTCAGATTCGAGGATGGGCTGACTTCGATGATTTGATAATTACCGGCTGCACGCGATGACAATGCGAGAATATGTCTTTCTCCGACGATGTACGAACTGGAAGTTCGCCGAGGATGTATGAAGTAATGAATGCAGGGTAGAGTATATAAATACTTTCGTGAGTATCGTTACTTGCAGAAATAGATAAGCAAAAAGAATGGCGCCTTAATTGGAATAAGAAATATCTCATTAAATATGTACGGCACCTGCTAACCGCAGAATAATGGAGTTATGCAAATGCACCGTTGACATGATATTTATCGTTGCAGGTTGGAGCATTTCGATAAAATATACATTCTATAGCGAGGCGTGCAGAAACAAAGCCGCAACGAAATTGACTTTCGCATTTAATTGTAAAAGGAAAAAGCTGGACCAACGCTTTCCGGTTTTAATTAAATTATGCGGAATCGATTTGTATTAAACTCTCGATGTTGCGATTTCGATTCAGACGCTCATATATCTTCCCAGATACGAAAATTTCGCTTCAAAGTAGATGACAAGCCAAACGAAGCGCGTCGAGCGTTCAGAAGTTGTTAAAAGAGACGCAGAAGGGGCGCTCGAAGGAGGATCCTCCAGCCGATTCGAGATCGGGACCGGCCGATCGATAAATTTCGAGCCGCTTTCGACGGTTCCCGCTTTCGTTACGGGCCCAGCGTTATCGATGAATATTTATGAACGCAATTTGCAAAGTGGTGCGTCGATACGCGCGCGATTATAATGAGTAATGCTTTTTTCTTTTTTTTTTTTTACTCGACCGCAGTTTTCCTTCCTCTGCTTTTTTAATCGATACGAAATATTTATGGTTGCGTTATCTGTTGAGTGAAATTGAAAAGCTTCATCACGCGCGACAGTTGCCGCGGCGAAGCCGCGACACGGGGCGATATTTATTATTATACATGTAAAATTAAATATCGACGCTTTGAGCGCTACTCGAAACTTGCTGATCGAACGTAATCCTCTGCCACGAACCTCATTTCCGCGAAGTTATCGGTGGAACTTCGATGCTGAATAATTTACCGAACTCCGCCGGGAGCATCCTTGCGCACCCTTAAACGGGTGAAGAAGGAACCGTCGGATTGAGACGTCACTGTCACGATTTTAGGTAACACGAACGTAACAGCCCGTGAAAATATAAATAAACCAATAATTGAATCGTCGGGCAGAGTTTCCAAGCGATTCCCATCAGACTGTAATTACCCTGTTGACGCGTAATTCCGAGCATCGAATATATTTTTCCATTACAGATGTAATCGATCGGCTGCGTATAAACAACGTCCTGCTTTCGTGGACTTCGCCCGACCAGGGGAAAAAAAAAAAGTCAGCGAGCCTGTCGATTCCGAGGCTCGTTATTGACAGTTTATTAAATTAAATCTTACGCGGCGCGGGATCGGCGCGGTGTCAATAAAAGCGAAATAGATTCGACTTAAATGATGTAACGACGGTGTTTCTTATGACGCGCGCCCGATGGAAAATTGAAATCGATAACTTCGTTACGGAGAAAATACGGGCGCGACTGTCGGGGCACCCTCTATGCAGTTTAATAAACTATTGTGCCGGCTTCGTAGTTTACGCCGTTGAAGAGCTAATAATTTTTGGCCGATCGAACTGCTGCAACCACATATTTCCAGCGGCACGAAGAAAGCTTCGCCGCGTGATAATTTTATGTTAACACACGATTATCTTTATCGCCCTCACGTGACCGCTTATCTATCCGGCCCCGCGATCGCGTCGTTTTTAGAGTCGCGGGCATTCCGTCACTTGGGCAAATATATGAACTCGCGAGCCTAATTGCGGTCGCGTAACCGTCGCGTTCAATAGCGCATGAAAGTTTATCAAGCGGCCCCGAAGAGTTGCTCGTTAGCATTCGGCTGATAGCTAGCGAACGCACAGGCGCTCGTGATTAATATTTTTCCCGTACATACAACTCGAAATTGAAGAAGCTTGGAGGATTGAAGCAGGAAGATTGCGCGTTGCTTTTGTGCACGAAATTGCGCAACCCCTGCAGAATATAGAACTAAGTAGAATTTTCTACCGTACGCCGGGACCATTATAAGTCCCACGGTCAACCGAGTCGAATCGCTTGGAAATTATGAGGGGAACAGGATCGACGAGAGTCGCGGTGGAGTAAGGTGCAAGAGGATAAATTATTCTGCGCGCTGGTGTATATAACGTGGGACGGAAACGTCCAAATGATCGTAATGCCGCGATGATCGATGGATCCTTGAATACCGACACCGCCACGTACTTCGTGCACAAGGTTTCTATCGCGAGCGCACGATCAGTCGCGAACAGCTGTGACAGTGCAATAATTCGATGTAACCGTAGAACGAAAGTGGGCCGTGGAACGGGCGAGCCGTATGGCGAAGGAAATATTACAAACAAAAAGATGTTTCGATTCTCGTAAATATTTGGAGAACACGTGCCCCGATCTTGCTGCGCACCCAGCGGTTCGATCCCAAAGAGAAGACTCGCCAATCGTCTTGGGTATCGAGAGAACCAGCAGCGCTGCTGCTATCTAAAAGCAGAAGCGGACCAAAATACGGAACTACCCCGCTGAGAATGTGGTTGGCTCGCCGGTTCGTAAAATCACCACCCAACGTTATTAAATACCGCCCTCAAAAGCCAAGTCGTTCGCCCGTCACTCGGGGATGTTCTAAAACTATTCAAGACACGCCGGAGGCTTCCTTGAAATAACGTAGCGAGGAGATCCGGCAGAAGGAGGGTGGTTCGAACGAGGAGCTCTCGGGGTCGGCGAGAGCGGGACGGAGGCAGGAATGTAATCACAGGATTCCCTCGCGATCCTTCGGGATGCAGGTGGCCATGCTGGATTCTTAGCCGGCTGTTCTCCTCCTTATATATATTGTTCATTAGGCGTTGACAGTGACAGCAGCGGCGGCGGTGGCGGCTTCTATTTCTCAGCACTCACGTGGCCCCGTGGAGGCTGGCGCCCCCGCGTATATACCTTCCGGTAGCCCCTCGAAATCGCCCGCTGTACAGCCGGGGCCATGAAAACGGCTGCGGCCACGAAATAAGTGTGGCAGGGTGAAGAGGTTAAGGTAAGTTTCCTGTTACACGTGCCGGCTCGTATATGACCAGAGCGTAAACTTGCATCGTGTTCCGTGCAGCGGACGCGGCCGGATATTTAGTGGCCCTTAACCGTCTGCCGGACGTGGTCGGCTTTCGTCGCGAGGATTTTTCTGTATTTTTGTGGCCCCCTTCGGTAACGAGCTCCGAGACCCGGCTCTGTGTATCGATCTGGACCCGTACAGTCCGCGTTCTTATGGCCTGCCGCGATATCGATGCTTTCGAAAGCCGGCACCGCCGAAAGCCTGATGTTTCGCAGGGGGAACTCCGGGCTCAAACTTTGTGTTCTTTCGGGGAGTTGATATTTGCCAATGGAGGTATCGGTAGTTACGATTTTGCACAGATAGGTGCTTCTCGAGATGCTTGCCTTCCATACTTGCGTTTATTGTATGAGACGCTTCATCGTTGGTGGCTGTGGATTCAGGGACGAATTTAATGCGGTACCGTAAACTGGGGAACATTGGCATGTTTTTGGAGCACTTTGCTATATAGGTACTATAAAAATTAATGTTTTTACATTTGCTTTAAGTATCCAATTATAACATTGCATCTTTTGTGGGTGCACTACGAGTGTCAAAATGCATAAAAGTTGTGTCCTTATGCTTCTTTAATACATGTTAAATACCTGCCAATGTTACCCCGTAACCGGGTAACATTGGCACATCATATATTCTATAAATAGTACTAAAAAGTTAAAGTTTTACCACATCTGAACTTACGTTAGCACTTAACTTTGCTTCTTTTTATGTTCAATCCACTCGATTTTATATTATTATTATTCTTTTTTAAATTAGCACTAAAAAGTTAAAGTTTTACCGCATCTGAACTTACGTTAGCACTTAAGTTTGTTTCTTTTTATGTTCAATGCACTCTATTTTATATATTCTTCTTATTTTTTAATTAACACTTTTAAATTTGGTTTAGGTATCCTATTATAACATTGCATCGTTTGTGATTGTACTACAAGTGTGAAAATGCATAAAATTTGTTTCCTTTTCATTTTTAATAGACGTTAAGTATATGCCAATGTTACCCCGTACTGTCAACGTTACCCCAGCGGTGTAACTACAAAAAAGACTTGCCCTCTACTTTACTCAATACCACCTAAGGTTGGAGGCACACGAGCGTTTTGTTTGACGGACATTACGACAATACATTGCAGTCTATTAGACTTACGCTAGTGTGCGGTGTCTACGCACGTCCGTCAAAATTGTCGTCTGTCGCGGATGTCGAAAAAAAGACGTTCATATACCTCCAGCCTGAGAAATACGGTCGATTTCGTTCCAACTGCTGCTCCATTTCCCCACAAACCTCTATCTCGAAAGTCGAATGGAAAAATTCCGCCGCTGAGGCGCGGCAATGACGTCGCGCAGCGTAATCGCGTTGTTTATTGCGTACACGACAAACCGTGCGGTTGTAAATGAGGCCCATTAACGTCTACAGGAGTGCGATAATCATATCGAAAGTATAGACTGGCGACGTGGCAGCGAGTGAAAAATCAATGTCCACCTAGCCAGACGTTTCCTCGTTTATACTGTCCGCAGCGCTGCTGAATCACGGGTCCGCGGGATCTCGGTTAATCCGTTTTTAATTAATCCCTTCCACGAGGCCGGATTACGGTGTAACCGTTCGATATCTCGATAAAATTGTTTATTTCAATGGTCCGCGCTCTCGCGATCCGTCGCCGACGCGCCGCCGCTCGCCCCCTCGCCCACCCCTTGCGGCAACTGGACCTCGGCGATTTTCAACGGATCCGACGGTTTTTATTAATTAAAGGGAGCAGGCAATCGGCAACAAATCGCGGCGATTAAAAGGCCGTTTCGCGCGGTAACGATCGTGGAAGCACGGCCCAGCCGAAGAATAATCGTTCCTTCGGTAGCGAACAGATTTGTTTATCAGCTTATCGACCGTTCGTTTCTACCGTCGTAAGTTATATTGTAAAGCGAAACCGGTTCGGAACGCGGCACGGAATGCTCGGCTGCCAGCCAGCCGCGGGATGAAGTTGCATTCTCGAGTTCACCGGTGCATAACGCTGACTGAACCTCGATCATCGTTACGTCGATCGAGGATCGCCTAAATGAAGAGGGTTTCGGGCCGCGCAAAACGGTCCAACGTCGCCACTCGACCTGTATTTCTGGAGAGGAGATCTTGATTGGATGGCGCACTATGCGCGGGATCTGTACTTATAGCGTTCCGTGAATAGTATATTCTGTTCCTCGCGGAAACAGAATAAGAATTACATGAAAATTCGTTAATACTCATTGATAACTCTGGAATGCTGCGAATCAACGACCAACGAGGGTTTTCGTTCCCACCCGAGTAGCCTACCCACCGATTTCCGAGGCTAGGTGTGGAAGACAGCGGGAGCAAGGTACGCCCCTCAGAGGTAGCGTAATCCTGGCCGAATATCCAGCAAGACGACGATGACAGGATGGGGAAAAATGTGCCTCGTAAAGAACCGCGCAAATATGCATGGGAATTGCACGCGCGTCGGAGGAAGAGCGGCCGCGGGAAAGGGGGGCAGAGTCCTGCAGGAAACAGGGCGGCACGGAATAGACAGGAACAAAGAGAAAGCGGGAGAAGTGGAGAGAATAGTCGGAGGGGAAGAACAACCCTCTCGAGCTTCCACGAACGGCTGAAAAAAAAGCGGGCCGCATGCTCGCACGTTAAAACGGTTCGGCCGTAACTCCGAGGATTTTTGTCGCCGGCTTTGGTCGCAACTTTATGGGGATGAGCCGGGGAGATTCTGGAAATTTCTCGCCTAACGAACACCCGAAGGGGATGATCGGTAGCTGGCTAGAATACCAGCTCGCAATTTTACTCCGGCATTATACGAAACGGGGGTGCGGCACCCTTAACGCGATCGAATACGCGAGGAGGCCTGGGACAGCCCACCTCCCCTTCGCTCGCCACTTTCCTACATCCGCGGCGACCTGTACCGGTCTCTGTATCGAGCAGACGTCGCTCTATGAATATTTCAGCCGGATAAATTATGAACGCAATAATTGCCCCTCGTAAAGCCGTTCTTTTCTCTGCGTTAACGAACGCGCCGCGATACGCGAGCCGGCCCGCTCGGTTCATTATGTCTTCGTACAATTAGCGCGTGTCGTGTGGATCCTCAGACGAGGAAAATACGGCCGGCCGATCGCGATAAGAGCGACAAAATCATTACGGCTTTTTCAGCGCCGTAACGTTCCGGAGCCATGAGCTATGGAGCCGGCAATTGGGTTCTTGAATGCTCGAGGCCGATGCTTTATTGTTCGTCTACCTCGGAGGGGCTAACGAAGAAATTGTGGAATCGATCTGTATATTCCAATCGAGATAATACGCAGTCCAAGGGGAAGCGAATTTAACGGCACCGTGATTGCGGCGTCGCTTTTACTTAGGGCATTCTGGCGACGCAGTTTATCGCAACTATTCTCAGCTGAATGTATTATGGATTGCAGCGTCGTAACGAAGACAGACATCGCTTTAACTGTCCAATCGCAGGGTGTTCTGTTCTCGTGCATATTAGATGATCTGAAGCACGTGTCGCGGCTCCGGGAAGAAACGTGCCTCGAGAAGAATCGTCAGAATCGAACTAATTAAGGACTCGAGAGCATCGCGATTACACCCATCGCTCACACTCCGACTAATATTTCCGGGTGCAGGCACACCCGCATCACGATAATTGCGCGCGTACGTGCACGGCCTCATTGGAATCAGGAGAGCTGCGTTGCTGGCGCGATGCAAAATTCTGCAGTTCCCTGGGCACGAGCAGGCAACGAGCACCGCCGGCTGCATCGGTGGCCCGTATCTTTATTTAATTAGCGTATTACACGCGTCCCGAAGCAATGGTAACAGTCATTTCTCGATCAGATAGCGGATATTTATTTGAAACGGATGCGACTGGTCGAAGGATTATGAAACGGGCGGGAGGTGTGGGGTGACCGTTTCTCCCTGGGCCTTGGTGCTCCTCCCGTGGCCGCGGGCCGGAATAAATGTTTAACGATGATGCGCTCTGCGAATGCATGCCTTATTGTTCACGGCCGCGGCTTTTATTGGCCCGGCCTTGGAGCGGCGTGAAAACGTACTCGCAGGGCGTACCAGTCGAGTAATAACTGTATTGTTGGGAAAAATTTATGGGGTTTAATGTGTGCCTACAGTTTATGGCGCCCTCCACTGTAATCGTGGGATTGCGCTCCGATGCTCGTAAACGTCTCCGTGGAAGTGAGAACAGGGTGATAGCGCTGGTTCTCGCTGAATTTTATCGAGCTTCAATTAATTTTTGTAGCCCCGGGGGGAGATTAAAAGTCATGAGCTTTCGTATTTGTAGATATTCGGGAAGCGATCCTGATGGTGGCTCGTAACTTCACCCAAGTCAACGGCTCTCTAAATCCCACGAAGCAGACGAATAATACGGACCTTGGTTCCTAGACGTTTCTAGGTAGATGCCTGCCTACGCGAGGAGATGCCGAGTCCACCATCGTTTCTCTTAATTCACGACTCGATTCCAGGACAGCGAGGAGAGGAGACAGAGCGGGCGAGGCTGTGCGCCGAAGACAAAAGGAAGAGGCTCCTGGCGGTAGCAGGATAAGGAGGGAAGTGTAAACAATAAAAGCCGGACGGAGGGAGGGTTGAGCCTGGCTAATCTTGTTACGGTTATGAATCGCCGTGCTCAGGATAATGCTGTCTACTCAGACCGAGGAGGGGTTAATTTTATTCTCTCCTCGCCGTCGACACTGCAACCGATGAAGTCTTTCTGGCGCGTTGATACGTTCGCGGATACCGCGAATCTCTTTGTCCGCCGGGAGGAGAATAATTAGCTGCTTCAGATAAGGGTATCAGCCGGTGCATTGTTCTCGCAGCAGGATCCCCGATAGAAAAATCTGGATGCATGGTCGAGTGCCTGATACGCTAATTACGAGTGGCAACGTTTGTTTTGTAGCTAATTGGATCGTCGAGCCGTGAGCTTGCTCGTCGTTACGTCGATTATCTAACTCATCGGGAAGTAATAAAGAAGCACGCTGGAAATTAAGCCTGATGATGCTGGCGCTGAGGATTGTTATGTATTATACAATGTGCCGTGTGTGTTTCGCGTGGACTTCAGTGGTGCCCCTCCGAGCGGAACGCTAATCTTTTTATTATTCTTGTTCCGGACGGGAATGTAAAATGGTGGATTTTGTTAGCTTATCGTTAGCACAGTGGTGCTGCAGTTAATAAACCTGCGCACATCCGTCTGAATATATTATTTATCAAACCTTCGCGTACCACGAGTTTATCACGAACGTACACCGCTGACCTAAACCCGAAACTAATCCCATCAAGCTGTCTCCAACTGTTCCATTGACGACCCGCATCTAATAATCTTTACGAACTGCAACAACCACTAAACGGACAACATGTTTCGTTTACACCGCCTGTAACGCATTCCTCGCCCCTCGAAGCACCAGATCCACCCCGCAAGGTTTCACCCTTGCCCCCGGTTACCAGCCACTGTTTCAGTTCACAAACCGGCGGATCGATTCCTCAGCGAGGATAATCCCGTAAAGCATCCAACTGCGAGGAAAGCAGAAAATAATGGTCGGGCAGAAGAAGCATGAAAGACTCGCGGCCGCAACCAGCCAAGGGCTCGCCCTTCCACCGAACAGAGGAGAGAAGCCGTTCTCGGCCTAGCGTTAATTAGTTTCGCCTGAGTTAATGACTTTTTCCCTCCTAATCAGGTAATTCCGTATCTCTTTAAAATAATCTCGCCGCCCCGTCCGCTAATGAAATTCTGAACTCGTTACTTACACTCGCGACCCCCGTCACCCTTCCACCGTCCCCTCCCTTTCCCCGGACCTTGCTCTCTCATCTTACTCTTCCACTGTGTATCCCGCGAGCCGAGGTGCCCCCGCTCGCCTGTCTCGCGAGCGTACGAACGGCCCGCGTGGAGCATCTGCCCCGAATTTTTCTTCCCGCCGGGTGCGCGCCCTTCCCGCGAAATTACGACGGCTGGATACCGATGAAAAAGCGGCGGATTTACGAAGCAACGCCAGGCCATTAAGGCGTTACTCTCCTCGGGCTACGCACGCGCCGCGATAATTCGCGAAACCCTGGTGATAAAGTTCGCTTAATGACTGGACACCGAGTCTGCCCCGCTACTGATACTCCGGGGCTGATTAAGCGCTTTTAATCGACACAGAAGCCCGCATAAACTCTACGAATTTGCAATCTGTCACACCTCAGACCGCGTATAATTGGCTTCGTTACATCGAGCCATATCCTTGCGGAGAAAAATCGTTAAAAGCTGAGGGTACCTAAACATCCTGGGGATCGGAATATTCGATCACTGTTCATGCTCGAACTCTACTCCAGAGTTCAAGTTGTCGATTCCAATTTTCAAAAAATCACCACTCTCTCCTTAGTGCTCAGACTCGTCCAGTCATCGTTCCCATAAATTTCTATCGTACAGCATTTAAATAAACCGCCGTGATTTCTCGTAATCGACCGCGTGGGCGTCGAGGTACCACGAGTTCGTCGTTCTGCCACTAACAGCCGCCATTAATGATCGCGGTAACAATTCGAGGCACGGTAACGACGCGTTGGTCACAAAGACCCGATACTTTTCTCGAGGACCCCACCCAGGGTTCGCGTGACCGGTCGTGTGATCGATATAGGTCTCGCCACTCTGCTCGTCGTCTTAAACGCGCTTAGAAGCTTCCCGGCGACTTGTTCATTGTTCTTCCGGTCGCACAAACAGGGAGGTAACTCGGACGAATTCCTGATTGAAAGTAACGCCTGGCCTGCAGGCAAGTGTAGTTAAGAAGCGCTTAAGTAGTTACTTCGAAGTGTTGGGAAATGCCAGAAATTCGGGAGGCTTCTCTGTGGACTGTCTTAAGTAGTTTGTGTCAATAATTCCGACAATTGTGCGCCTAACTCAACTAGTAGAATTGTACTTGGCTGTCCAACTACCGCCACCGTGAACTCATCGCATTCGAAAGGGGTTGAATTTAATTTAAGGTACCGCGCAGACAACAAAACCGTCTTTTAATTAAAGTCCAAGGTGCAGCCCACTTTCGCGCGGGAACGCGATAAATGATAGTTATTTGCGCGTTATTTTTCTCGTAACAAGACAGTTACACGCAGCTTTAATGAACGCGATCGGGGCACGAGAGGCCTGACGATCGCCATCTTGACCGAACGATGGCCACGCAGGTGGTGCGTGTACTATCCGTCACTTACACGAGTGGATGTAGGAACCGTGAGTTCACCATGGCTTCCCGAGCCCCATAACGAGCCTATGATTGCTTTGGTTGGTCGCCACCAACCCCCTCGGGGTAAACGGAGTCTACGCTCCCCCCTTGATTCGTGGACAGGTGCCTCTGGATCTAGTTCTGCTTGAAACGTGGCGGCGAATTTTCGGGTCGAAGCCTTCGCGTCGCTCTCAGGTGTACGAGGCTCCTGTTCAGTAGGAATTCTTCCTTCCAAATCTCCTTAATTACCAGAAACAGAAGTATGGAAACCAGAGGTAGGTATATCTTTCCATGTTACAGAGGCAACGCGGTATCAGTTGGTGGCACCTTTTACGACGTGGTGAGAATTTACGAGGCACCGTGGCGGTACATCGCCCGGATCCAGAATAAAGTCGCGGGACGTCTATCAGTGGCAAAAAAAGGGGCTCAAGTTTTCCTAGCCACGAAGATTCACCGCACGGAGAGACTCGTCCGCCCGTCAATGTGAAACATCACCGTGGCACCCCGCAAATAGAACCGACGCGGGGATTTTGTTGCCGCGTGCTCGAAATACGCGTGTCACTCGCGACGACGTCTACAATTCTACTCCCTGGCAACGACATCTCAGTCCTCGCGTTCGCTTTCCCTTACGTTTGAGCGCGTGACCGGCGAGACCGGCCCGATCTCGCGTAAACGCGCACGGCCGAATTAAAGATCGTATTTCTGGTTGAAAGCGAGCGTGAGCATATCACTCTGTGCTGAGCATTGTTGGCGAGCATAGCTGAATTACTATGGTTATTACTCAGCAACTAAAATAGAAGACTGTCTACCCAGAATGCCGTCTTCAATTCCTCCCTCTGCGACCAGGAATCACTTGAGCCTCGAGCCGTGCCCCTCGTGTCTCTCGACTTATACTCCCCCCAATCCTCTCTATTCACGAGCCATCGACTCGAGTCCCGTCGACGGCCAACCGTGCAGAATCTCACAGAATCACGCCGTTCTGTCGCCTGGCCACTGACGCCCGTGCAAAATGCCAGAGCCGACTGTCCCGAAATCCTTCTCGCGGCGCTCGGGGGAGGCCCAAAAATTCTTGTTCCGAGTACGTCAGCGTAGTTCCGTAACGCGACAGAACGGACAAAAGAGGATCGCCTTTCGGCCGCGGAAGACGGAGAGAACGCAGAGGGAATGGAATTCGCCGGCGAATTCCGGAATTCCAGCCGGCATCTTCGGCGTCACGGGATACGGTCGGCACTCTCCCGTACATGCACGTACGAGGAGGACGCGTCCCGAATAACCGTTTACCGTTCGGCTTAGGAATGTTACGAACCGTGCTCGGGACCGCCACGGGCTTGCAAATTGTTCCCACGTTGTGCACGCCGGCGGCAGCCGTTGTCAAGAAATTTCCCAGGGGCCTTCCACCGACGCGCACCGGCATACTGAGCGGCCAGATATCCGCGAACTTCCGTCTACGCCGCGTGCCCCAACAACTATGCTCTGTCCGGCGTATTGTGTTACCATTCGCGCCGTGAACCCCGCCGGATGATCATTCGTATCTGGAGCGAAGGAACTTGCGCTTGGAATTGTGTCGACAATTCGGGGATCGGCTCCATCTGGATGGTCGAGAGGGATTCAGGTGGAGTAATGTCTCATCCCCTTTTTAGCGCTGTTTGTGCCTAAGTGCAGCTGAACCTTTTCGATACGTCAGTTAAATTCGGTGCAGTTAAAAGTTAGTAGCTACGTGGACGAATCTTCTAATGAACTGTATACCGAAAAACGAACATCCATCGCGGTGAAACGGAGCGGCCCACAGTGGTCCGAATAGGGGTAGTAGGGGGACATTCGTGTATAACTTTTGAACTATAAAACATATCGGAATGAAATATACGCAAAAAAATAGGAAAAAATATCCCTTTCTAATGATTTATAATTTAATATATTGTACGTTTATTTAATGTTTTTTTTTAATTTTTCAACGTAATTGTTATTAAAAAAATTGAAAACGGTTTATTTAGTAGTTTATTTAATGCTCTTTAAGGGATTTAAATCACCTGTTGGGGAAACTTTTCGTTTCCGAGTTATAAGGAAAAGTCGAATAGTACAATAGAGCTATTCCACGTCAAAACGAATAGGTGAAAAATTTATTTTCACCGATTCTCTTCAAAATTTCAGCATTTGCCGATAACCTTGCAGAAACAAGGTATACTAAATTTCAACGGCCTATGTTAAATAGTTTTCGAAATATTTAATGTTAAATTCTCGAAAATTCAAACAAAATCGGCTGACGCGTCATCACTTAAACTGTATTATCTCGGTCATTTTTAAAGATAATGCCACCGTCTTGTGTTCATTTTAAAGCTGATGGAATGCTTTCTCAAAACGTATATAGAATATTTTGGTTATTGTTAATAAACTTAACAGTATTAAATGTATCTTCGTTTGTTGCTTGTTTTGAACATTCGAAGCCTTATCTACACCATAACATAAATATATGAAGCGCGTATAATGTAAACAATTACATAGAACTCCTTAGCTCGTCACTGCTCGCGGAGTTTCGGCGATGGATACGAACGCGTATACGTAAAACGCGCGGCGAGCCGCGTTACTGGCGGCCTCAAACAATAATAATTTGGAGAGTGGGCTGAAGGGAGAAATGCCTTTGCATGACTCTGTAGAGGAAGGTGTGCTGAAAATATTCCCATTGGTTAGACCGTGGAACTCGGTGGAACTTGAAAGATATTCCTTGTTAATTGTAAAGAGCTTAGACAACTTTCTTTATTTCATCGAGCCTCACATTCTTAATACATTATGAACAGTAACTTTTAGTTGGCGGTTTTAATTGTTGACGCAAAAGAATGCTCTACATTCTAGAAAAAGAATAGAGACTAAATATTAAATAGGGTCGTCAGGGCATCTCTAAGAAGGAAGCAGTTTTTTCTAGTAAAAAATAATATCTTCAGTTTCGAGACTGATGGACATTCAGAAACTAGTATACATCCATTAGATTTCGATAGGGGAAAGTTGATTTTTCGGCCGAATGTCCTCTACTACCCCTATCCGGACCACTGTGCGGCCCCAGGCCGCGCGCCGCGTGCATTGTGCGCCTATGTATGTATGCGTGCGCGATATAACGGATTGTCCAGTCCCGTAGAAGTTAGTGGTAGCTGTCCAAACGGTTGAAAAGCTTATATAGGCACTCCGGATTGCCATTCGGTCGTCCGCGGCCAGCTAATCGGGGGGAATTAGATGAATATCTTACCTGGAAATCGGGACCGGGAGCCCTACGGTGAATGCGAGAGAGCAGGACCGTGGATCGTCGGCCGGACAGAGACGGAAACGGTGAAAGAGAAATGGGCGAAGGAGGAGAGGAGTCTTCGGCCAGTAATATAGTGGCCGTGGCGATCGCAATAACTTACTTTGAATAAATGAAACGCCGGCCCGACCGTTCCGAACGCGAGTCAGGTTTCGCTGGAGAGCGGCAGCAGTCCTTCAACAGGACAATGTTTTAAGCGTTCGCCAAAATAAACGACGACGACCGCGATACGGCCTACCGTCCAGTCCTCCGACCGTTTCGCCTGTCAACGTCGCTCGATCTAGGATACCCCCTAACGTCTTCCAAACGATCTGGAAATCGCCAGGGTCGCGGTGACAGCAGTTCCTGTCGGGGCTGGCGATTTCGGAATGGTCGATCCTACGTAGGATAATTCACGGTTGCGCGGAAGCGGCGGAAACGCTTGGGAAAGAGGATGATACCGCGCTGGTTGCAACCACGTTAGAAGTCAAATGCTAAGCCAATATTGGCGAATCCATTCAAACATCTTCCACGCCGATGAAATTGAATAGTTTTGATTCTTTTTTTGTTCAAGAGGAAGTAAAGCCTGCTCGGGAGCAACAGTTTCGAGGGCGAATATTCTTATGAGCGAGTTGCGCGGCCGCGACAAGACGCCCGTGAGATTGAAACAATGGAACGCGATTCGTAATCGATTACCGTCCACCAACCCCTGTCGAAACATAATGGCGTCGAAGTTCTCAGCGCCAGATTTACGTATAGAGCAGACCTGGCTGTCAAAGTAGAAACAGACGGTGCGGGTCCTCCGTGAATTTACGAGACAGCCGGGCCATCTTTTACGCGCGGCAAGGATTTTCAGCCATTGTATCGGCCCAGGCCTGCCCTTTGATAAGTCACTGGCTGACTAACGAAGCCTGAAGTTACTTCGGCGGTTTTCACCCCTTCCGTCCTGCTCCCTTTGACATCTCCTCGTCCCCACTGTCTTCCTACTTCTTTCTCCTGTCTCCCACGTGTCTCCGTGGCGACTTTCAATCGATTTTAATCAACCGATCCGGATTTGTGGGGGCGATAGGCGATGGACGAGCTCTGAATGAGTAATTAAGATTGCTCTCCGGGGCTTAATCCCAGCGAAACACTCCCTCTGCTCCTTCGTCACACCCCTGAAGCCTTCGATAAACCACGACAATCGGAGGCCACTAAGTGGAAAAGAAGAAATCGTCGTAAACATATCTAAAGCATTACCCTCCTCTCGCTCATCAGCTACCAATGTCTCTCATAATCTTTTTAAACACACCGCCGTACGGCATGGGCCATTACATCAATGCGAAGAGACGCACAGCAACCAGTCTCGATCGGTTATCGCGATCGCGTTGTCTAGAATGGCGATATTAATTCGCGATTCCATTTAATCTCCCCTCCACCCCTCGCGGACCACCGCAGCGCGATCCCGTCATCGCCAATCAATATGCTAACGAGCGATTTCGTGGTACGTGGACACGGGCTGAAGACGAGCAGTAAAACAGAGGTGGAGGAACGAGAGGTAAGAGAGTCGATCGGTAATCGAAGAGGACTCTCGCCGCTGGGGGAGCCTCTCCACCTTCCCCCCCTGGGTATCTCTTTTGAATGTGCGCCGGCCAATTAAAATAATTAGCGACGAAACGAACGAGACCGGGCTTACCGCGCGATCATAGATACAGATACCGAGGGAAAGAGATCGATGAACGGATAGAAAGTGGCAGGGGAGAAGGAAAACGATAGGACACGTTATTCCACGCGGAGCTGTTTTAATATCCACTCGAATGGAGGCCAGCTTGTTACTCGAACGCACCGAGGAAAACTGCCACCACTCGTTGAAGCTAATGGAAATGGTGTCTGTCTCCGTTCGACCAGCCAGCCGCTGACAAACCCTTTAAGTATTGCTACGGTGATTCCGTTTCATGGATCTCCGTCGAGTGTTTATCGGTTGGAGTCGTCAGAGGTTCCGAAAGTATCCGTTTTACCCTTTAATTGAGAAAGAAACTTATCGCGGAATATAACTCATCGTCGAATGGGGCATAATTTCTATCGAGGGATGGGAATCCCGAGACCGCAACCGGTCGGAAAGGTTCCGCAGTGCCGCAAAGAAACGAGACAAATCACCGTTATTAGGCGGGTCTCAGCGGAACAGTTTCATTTTCGTTATTGCCGGGCAATTTTACAGTAGTGAAGCGAAATTAAATAGAAACGTGTTATTTAGACGGCTCTGACGGACGCGGTGGGAACCGGTCGCCGAGGGCGATCATACATAATCCTTTAATATTTTCTAGTAGGCTGCGTCAGGGATGATGAAAACCTGAACGAACTCGGAACCGAAGCGTGCCGAGTTCCCGCTCGCCGTAAATGTTGCGGAGAGGCGATTCTATCTCAATTTACCACGTACAATGGAGTTCATTTTCAGTCCATTTTAATGCCACCCTGGTCATAGAAGATTGAATAAGTTTTAACACCTCTTTATCCAATGGAATTTGTCCAAAAGCATGGATGTTTCAAAACATGTCACGGTTTCTCAGACCCGGTAAATCGTATTTGTAATGCTGCAAACGCTTTTGACGATTCTATTGATTTTTTCACGGAATCAACCTATTCCTTTAACAAGGCTCTGGATAAACTTATGTAAACTTATGTAACCTCGTTGCGTGTGAGTTTATAGTGTGTGAACCATTCACCTACTTTAAGTATTGTATGCTTTTTTGTATGCGCTGTGTATTGCTATTTCTTTTTTCATTTTGTCTTTTTCTCTGTTTTTGCTCTTGTACACTAATGGGACTTTATCCCGTATATATTCTAATAATAATAATACTAATAATAATAATAATAATATTCCCTCGTTAAAGTAATGAACTTCGGGTGCACGTTGTTAGAGCAAGTGCGTAATCTAAATGTGGGTACCAACACTAAACAGCACTACTCGATCTTTCCAACACCCTCAGTTAATAGACCCGCTCCTTCCCGCTAAAAAAGCCCCGTGCACACGCATGCCAAAAGAAAGAGCTCGCCCTGAACCGCCTACACTTTCATCACTACCCCCACACACACACACGACATCGAAACTCAGCGGGCTGCTTCGATTACAAAGCGTTACAGGTGTACAGGAGCGATCCTCCGGCACAGGGAACCCGTACATATTTCACTATCATCGTCCAGTTACCGGCGGTGTCTCCTCTGTGCACACGGCGTAGCAGCCTTCCCCTGTATCTCGTCCAATCTCTTCGCGCAAACGTCTCAACTGGCGGCAGGCATAAATCTTGGTTCAGCCGTGGAGGAGCTTGCCTGAGAAGCAACGGCGACGACGAGGACGACAACGACGACGACGGCCAAGAAGGAGCAGAAGGAAAAAGGAACAGCAGAAGAAGGGAGGGAAAGAAGCGGCGGTGGGTTTCACGTGAAGCCAGGCCGAGGGGAACCTCGAGAGCTCGAGGAGGAAACAATCGACGATCACGTGGCTGACGGAAGACGATCTCGGGCCTCGGAAGTCCGCCAGAAGAGGCGACCAATGCGAACGGGAGCGGCGAAACCGATCCACAAAGCTCGAGCTCCGCCTACGTTGGTCGAGAGAGAGACCTGTGCTCGCCCTTGTCGTCGTCTTCCTTCTTCCTCGGCGTTGTTGTTGCTGTTGTTGCTGACTGGAGACGGCAGCGCGATCGGACAGCTAGCCGCCACCCGTTGTTTCCGTTCCTCTTCCCTGGCCCCCGTGTCGTGGAAGAGGACGGGGGCCCCATCGCTTGGGCCCGGCGTACCGGGCCCTGTGCTCGTCTCTCTTCTACCCCGCCTTCGGGTCGTGTCAATTAATGTCCCTCCGCGTACAACGGTGCGCAGCTACCTTCCCTCTTCTGCCGCCTCGTTCCACCCTTTCCTTGCTCGTATAGATTGATCGATGGCCGCGGAGCCCGCGATGAATTGGGCCCCGTCGCCGCCGTATTTTTCGACTCTGCTCCTCCAGCTACACTCTACACGCACCGCCTCGATGAAGCTTGTCCTGCTCGACGGGCTACCGGCCCCGTCGCCTTCCTCTCGCCTTCTAGATGGACGTTCGTTGTCGATCCCGGGGTAATTGGTGCCCCTTTCTCTATGAAACTTCATCTTGTCCTACCTTGCGGCCATCCACTGCAGAAATTCCACGAGGAACGCTCTGGTTTTTCGAGATCACGGAGGAAAACGATGGCTAAGTAAGTGGCTATTTCCCTACTGGTGTACATAATAGTAACTGACGCGTAATCGGGGAAGCTACTGTCTTGCTCTTGTTCCTCGCGCACAGATTTCTGACTCCGAAATGGATCTTGAATTTCAGTTGTCTGGGCAGACTCGTTGCAGCTGCAGGATTAGCTGCGCCGTTTGAGAACCAATGAATTCGGGCCCAGTGCAACGTCCAGATCAGGCCGTCCCAGAACGGTTACGCTTTTGCGGGTAAAACCGGGCTAATGAGGCAGTTTGGCTGCGTCAGGGGCGCCGGTTATATTTTTCTTTGACGCATCGACCGCTTGTCCAACTGTCCGTCCATCCATCCGTCCGAGGCATCGTGGTCCCGGCAGCCTCTGAAGACGGAGAAGGGAGGGACACACCGTGGCGAAGCGCAGCCGAGCAGGAGATTGACGTGGCACGCTGTCCCAGTTGACAAGAATGTGACAAGAACCAAACTGACTTCGCTGTCCCGCTCGTTTCGGGCACCGATGTAGGCGGCATCGGACGCCGAAATTGCTCGTTCCTCTTATTCCCCCGCTACGAACGTAAAACACAACCAACACCGTCCACGGTGTCCAGGATCACGAATTATTCGCGCGATCCGTGTCGTTATCCTGCGAGCTGAAACCTTCCTTTGGGATGATTAAATCCACTTCGTCCAAATCCATGTGAAATAGTCTCAGTGAATTCAATTGGTTACTGCACGTACAAACATTTTACAATTATATCAATAGAGTGTAAAAGTAAATTCCAATTATCATCCCTGCTGGAGGATACACGCGGGAAGAATGCTGAAGAAGAAACGGTCCGCACTCCCAAGGAGACGGTACAAACGAGCAGGACTCAACGAAGCGGAGCAAAAAGGACTAATTGCACGGCGAGGCTGATTTTCCCGAGTCGAAGCGCGCGACAGATCACGACAGAAAGACGTAGGAGGAGGAAATATCGGCCGGTGTCGGCGATGAAAAACCCCTGTCGTTGGGAGTGTAATGCGTATTGCGACCACCCGCGGTGGCCACGGTGCACGGCCGATCGTTTTGCCGGTTTTTCTCGGTTATTAAGAAACCATCAATCTTGCCGGCCGATTGGATCGAGCGGCGTTGCACCGCGGGGTTCTGATCGTGTTCCGCGCCGTCCGTTGCCCTTTCTCCTTGTTCCAGCATTATGCTTACGCGTACAGAAACACCGTCGGAAGCTCGCCGAGATTCGGCCACTCGCCGTTTTATCTTTCCAAAAGAGGCAACCCGGTCCCGCGCTCGCCCTTCCTCCTTTCCTTCCCATCGTCCTACTGGCCGCTCTCCTTTTTTCTCTTTCCCCCCTTTTTACCCGGCTGGATCTTCATCCGCGACCGATCAGGCCGTCGATCGGATCACCGAGAGACCGGTTAATCATTCCGGGGGAACGTTATGGCTTGTAAGCGCGTCTGACAGATCGACAACGAAACTGTAACGTCATCATTGTCCCGGGGCTTTTTGTCTCCTGTGTAAACATCCGTTCCTACCGTGCCGTGTCCTGTTCCCGGGGATCAACGGGGATTCGAAGGGCGGGTAGACGGTGGTGGTTGACTTTCGGAAGTGTAGATCTTGACACGTTGGTTCCCGAGGGTTCTGGGAACGCGGGGAGATCGGTTGTGGGATGGTTGAACGCTGCAGGGGGTTCATGGCTACAGGATCCTGGTGTGTCTGTGCTTTAATAGATTCAAGATCGCAATGTCCAGTGAATGCGAGGAATAATGAATAAATTTTCGACGGAGGTCTTGAAACTTTTACGCATAAATTCAAGCCTTGATGGTTTAATGGCACCTCGATGGGCCCGAATTTACCTCGGAGGCATGGAACTGTACAGCTTATAAGCTAGTCGCCTAATTGCTCGCAACAGAAGTACCCGTTTACTGATAGATCGCGAGCCACCAGATCGTAATGGATAATTCACGTCGAATCATACTTCGAACGATTCGCCGAGGGATAACATAAAAGATTATCGATAATAACGCCGTTTATAGCGGCACGTACACGTGTAGCCGAGCGCACGGAGGGAATTTCTCCAGGGACAGTCGTGGAACGTTTAGCGATCGTGCTACGTGACGGGAATCCATCATCCTTGTCGGGGCCCTGCTCCACCGTCGGGCCCCAAACAGACCGAAAAAACGTTCCCCGCTCTCTGTACGTGTGTTGCGTGCCCGCGTGCCCGTGTACAGAACGACGGGTGTCACTTTCAGTCGTGTCACCTGTCAAACGTACCACTTGCACCTTGAAATTAATCGATCTGCGCTCGAATGCGACATCACGCGACGCAGAATCTCAGTTTCCCAGAAATTACACACAGTCTTGGGAGCCGCTCCGAACCATTCCCCCCTTTTATTTGCGACGAAACAAGGTGGGTAAACGAATCAATTCATAGAGCCCCATCGCCATCGAGCCGAGCCTCGGAATCGAGGCTTTCCTACCGCTGGTGGAGGAAGAGCACGCGTGACGCGAATCCATCATCCGTGACGGCCCCGAAATCGCATCGTGGTCCCCTGACGGGGCCTGGCCACGGGCCCCAGGAGTGTCCCGGGTGTTTCAAGACGCACGATTCCTGTCTTACACAAGGCGGCTGTCAGTTCGAGTCATGTCAAACGTCAAACGACTTTCGCCTCGATCCAGGCCCCTGTCGCTCCGCCGCTACCGTCCAGGGACCCCGGATTCCATCGGGGGCCCTTGGCACGGATTTCACCGGGCGCAAAAAAGCCACGGGGCCCGGCCGTGTAACGAACGGCGGAACGAATCCGCACGGTCGACGGACGACTCAATCCGACGACGACCAGGAGGATCCGCGAGGCCCGCGACGCGTATTAATTGCGGGCCGCGGCGCGTGTAATTAGTTTCGTCGGACGATAATATCGGGCCGGGACGATGCGCGAGCCCACGGGCCCTGTAATTATTGATATGTGTAATTAAATACGGACGATACGGATCGAATAGACGCGGTTAAGTTCGACCGTGATTAACGTTTAATTATGGGGGAGGAATACGAGGTACGAAGCGGGCCCCTGCGAGTGTCTGGCAAAGTGGAAGCTTCAGGTACGACTGTTTGAAGGCACCTTCTCTGGAGGCACCGCTAGTGGCGAATGAGCGCCACTCGGTAGCGTGGGTGGGAATTTGATTCTGGCAGGATAGAAGTGCTACAGAGAAAGGAGGAGCCGTTTCCGAAGTCCGATTCGAAAATTTAAGGAATCATTTCCAGGGTTATCCACTCGCACCAATTACACTAGATCACCTGACAAATCGAGCGACTAACAGAAGATGCATTGAAAGCTGTCCAAACTGTCATCCCTCAACGCGAGATCCGTCGTCCCTCAGCCCTGCGCGACCGACGGAGTCGCGAGTGTAATCCCCGCGAACGTCATCCCCTAATGAACGCATTTAGTTACAAAACCGAGTTGACCACTTCACAGACGCATAGCTGCGGGGCGCAACCTTCGGCGCAGCGTCCATTGAGACATCGGAACTCTTAATTGCAAGCTGGGGTGTACCGCGAGGGGGGTGAACGAGAAAGATAGCGGAGGATCTTCTTCATCGACGAGGCAAAGACGTGTTCCAGGGGCAAACGGATCGTAAATCGTGGCAGGCCAATGGGACGTGGCGAGGGCACCGTCTCGCGTCCACGATTGGCGGCACTGGCCAAAGCATCCGGTTCCAACCGGCTTGTCCAATCCCGGCGTGGTGCCCTCGAAGCGATTACCTACTCGTAGGCCTCGGTCCCGATCGCTCATGCTAATTTCATAACAACTACCCTTGCGCCAATGGGCGAGCCAGGCTTAGAAAAGAGCGAAAACGACGGTGGCCAGGCCGCGAGCGGCCGAGGAACCGACGAAATAAAAGGAGAGGAAGGGTCCACCTCCGGAGCCCGGGTGAAGAGGCAACGAAAGCCGCCTATTTCGCTCGGCGCAGCGGCGGTGGCGGCGGCCGCGCGTCCACGAGCGTACGCAGCCGAGTCGTAAAATGGAGAGCTCATCTCGAGGTGGTACCCGATCGTTAGATACGGCCGAGGGTGGCGGTGGAGGCGGTATGGATGGTAGGGAAAGGTTGCCGTATACGCGTTGTCATCGCGGCTGGGAGTCGTGAACGTTTAAAATTAACTCGCGTACCGAGGATTTATCGGGCCGGCCAGCACGCGGTGGTACACCGTCACGCGAGGTTATATCAGAGAGAAATGTTACTTTACGTGTACCACGAGCGCGTGTACGTGTTCCTCGCCAGCCGCGGTGTTCGACAATCGAGTACACCGCTGGATAGGGATTGACCCCTTCAGTTTCTTTCCTTGTACACACTTGCGCGGCTGGCATTGTTAGTGTAAGCGATTTTTAGAGCTTGGCGAGTTCTCGCTGATTCCCAGAGGGTCCTGACACTTCTTTGACTAGTTACGAGACGCAGATAACGGAGCGTGAGAGAGTTAAACTTAATAGAGTTTCGTTACGTACCCTCTGAGAACTGCCGCCGTTGATTAATTTTTTCCAATGTTTAAGGTACCCACCCGGTTTCTAATTAAATTACTGTTTCGTATTATGCTTAGGTATATTATTCAGAGAATATCTACCTATATGTTAACACAGTTACTGGAACAGTTTCTTTGTGGAACACGTTTGCTACCACCATGCATTTGTAAAACCCTCTGCCACACTCCGTGCTACATTTTAAGTTGTCGTATTTAATACAGCATATAAGTAGTTTAATTTATCCATAAACAGTGTAATAAAGACGTCAATTTACTGATTTTAGGAAGGCGGATAACTTATGTGTAATAATAAAATTATTAATTTTCTTAAGCATATGTATCTCACAAAGCATTGTAAAACAGTGACGATAGTACTGGCAAGCGGATCGAATGAAAATCGACAGAGACGCGTCACATTCAGAATAGATTATTATAGCAAAAAGTGGTCATTGTACGGTGCTTATTAGCGTTCAAACGCACCAGACCCGTCTGCACGGACGTCTACTGGAGGCAACTATACCCGCAAAAACTTCCTTTTGGCCGATTCCAGGTCGTAAGTTGTAATATACGATTTGTTTACTACACGCGTGTACGTACACGCTTAACTTAGCTTGCGTGAGCGTATGCACACATTCAAGGCCCGGTGAGACGGCAGCCTTAAAATGACAGCGCAAACCACCGCGCGACAAAACACTATGAGCCCAGGCTCGAAACGGTTTGCGCGCGAATTCTGCATTGCCATCGAAACGAATTCCGCGCGGGGCGGGAGTCTCCAGCCCGTTCAAATAGCAACGAGACCATGTACGGAGTTCATCGTTCTCAAATTCAGCAGAAAATGAAACGGTCGACTCGAAATCGCTTGCAGGATGGTAAAATTCTAACGAACTGTTATTCAACGTGGACTACACGATACGAGTCGCGGCCGTAAGTTAATTGGGATTCATTTAAAATTCAAGCCTATGCGTTCGTATACAAGTAAGTTTAATCCGTGACTTCACTTGCATTTTCTAATTCCACGATCAATCAATTCTCATGTTTCTGTTCACCTATTAAACCCCCTTTTATTCATCACCTCTCGTCACCAATCACAAGCAAAAGCAAAGTCACCCAATTCTGTTTATTACGAAGCTCGTACTTTACATACTCCCGCAAAGACGCACTGAGGGAGCCTTCGTGGCGCGCGCGATGTAAACTCGAATGAAAGAAAATTGGAAGGTGAGTAGGAGTAGCTAAGAGACGCAAAAATGGACGACTTCCGGGCAGGGGGGTGGGGTCGAACGGGCGAAATTAGCGAGAGGAACGCCACGGTGGAAGTATTATCGACGGTTGGCCCCGGCGAAGGGAAGAAGGCGGTCCCGGGCAATAATATTTCGCGTTCCGCAATTTTTTGCCCAGGCTTGGGAGAAGAGAGTTCCATTCGGAGCTCGTCGGCGACTCGTGGTGCGCCGCGTCGGTGGCTCTGCCCGGTTCCGCCGTGGGTATTAATTCCGGGAGGGAAAGAGAAAAACGGAAAGCGAACAAGGAGCAAGAGATGGCTGGGGGGTGGCGCGGAGGGGATCGGGGAGAGAACAAAACGATGCAGAAGACCATCTATGAGATGAGAAAATAATAATAAAGTGGAAATGAGCGAGCCGGTCCATAAATTGCTCCGCTCCTTGTTAATGGTCTGGGGGCCCGGGGCGACCTCAGCTAAACGTGGCCCGGTCTGACCCGGCTCTCTCCTTCTCTTATTCTCTCCTCGTTCGCTCTCTAGTCTCTCATCTCTTTCCCTCGCACCGTGGTCGGGGCCCGACCGGAGGATCTGGTCCAACCCGTTCGAGACGCTCTTGGAAGGCTCATTTCTGTATTTAATGGACGTCCAGAGATGGCCACCGAGTCCCTGAGCTCCCGAGAGCCAGAAAGAGGGACTAAAAGGGTCCGGAGGACACAAAGGATGCACGTCGAACCTTGGTACCGGCTGTGATTGGCGACCGGGCGTGGCTCCACCGACAGATATCCTGCTTCTCTTTAAACGCGATACTCGCCGTTCCGATTCGAGGACATTTATATTTTACCTTTTATTTCTTCCGAGCGAGAGGTATCGGCGAGAGTCCCAGAAATTCGGGGAATCGCATGTTTGCGGATTCGCTTCCTTTTTCTTGGATTCTTCTGTAAACAGATTCTATAATTTGTATGAGCATCCAAGTTAGTGGAATACCGAAGCAGTTCCAACCGGTAAAAACCATTAATTTAGAGAGCATGCGCATTTGAAACGTGAATACATTGCATACGTAGACTTTTAATTACCGGGTGCGGTAAATAATAATCTTACGTAGGGGAGATATCCTAGAATAAGAAATTTGTTAAATTGCTTCCAACAAGTATTATAAAAGATTGCTAAAAAATAAAAATGTATGCAATCATCCTCTTTCAAATCTGTACCTTTGCGGATTCGGTAGTAGTTCCACTACGGTCGTCAGGCGGCAGTAAAGATCAGAGGAATCTCAGTACCCTCTCGTGGAGCCAGCTGCAAGTAGCTTGTGCTTAACCCCATCTCAGTGATCTCAGTCAGCGTAGTTTCTATGATATTTGCAAACGGTACGAAGACAAATTGGCAGCAAAAATTCAATGAAAATACACCCGCAGAATATAAAACGTATCTTTTCGATTACGCACGAAATGAAGAATATTGGGGAAATAAAACACATATTTCGTTAAAACGTAGAACACTTATATTAGGTTCGCGTACTTTTTTACAAGATTTCTGTAGAAATCGAATACATTTTGGCTAGCCTGTTTACACTTGTCCATTGTTTCGAAAAACTCGTTTTCTGTAAAACGGCCGACAGTATGGCAGCATATGACATCTTTCTCCATGCTATCAAATACATATGTGAATTCGGCCTTGGCACTCTGGACATAGAAAATAATAATAATAATAATTCTTTATTGCGCAGTATACTTTACGAAAGAAAACATATGCGAAAACGAGAAAGAGAAAGAGGAAAAAGAAAAGTTAGACTTGAATAGCACGTATAACAGTAGAGGAGTGCAAAGTCATTAACTGCTATATAGAACGGGGAATCAATGAATTATTTTTTCACATACGTGGAGATCTCTGTATACATACCTGTAATTGTACGTTATCAGGATCTAGTATAACATTTCCAGTACTTTCCTCGATCATGCAGCTAACTGCAGCAATGGTAAATTTCATTGGTACTCCGGTATTAATAAGTGCCAGACATGCTGCATTGATCGTGCATGCTAATAACTGAAAAGGTAATGTACATTCGTTATCTTAAGCTTCAAATATCTTTGGAGTAGCGTGGTGTGCAATAGCGAACCATACCCCGCCAGAGTCCTCCAATTCTTGTATATTGATGCATATAGCTGTAGCTGGATGGAATGTAACAATTATTGCTGCTTCGCATGTTTTTTTTATGTACATTTCTATCATCCTATCGTCCACCTCTAAAAGAGTCAATCAGAGGCTTAGATTATTGTATTCGTAACAGATTAGTGGAGATCAAAGTTTGATGAGAATGTTTCTGCGACTTACTAGCTGGTCCTTTTATAGGAATGTACGAAACCTCGACGCATGCTTTGTCATAAATCATCCTCTGTGGTTTCGATTCTATCGGTCCATAGATACCCGCAAGTACAGCAGTATCCCCTAAGGTTCACCTCTTAGTCCTCACAGTGACAATGTTAGCAATTGAAGTTAACTTACCTTGCATTAACATTGCTGATCCATCTGACATGGAAAGTTGATTTAACTCACACTTAATTGGCCGTAATATAAATTCATTTTCTTCTGTTTCCTCAGCCATGTCTACCGTGGTCAGCTTAAAAATATATGTTGCTTAATAATATTTGGCGGGAAGAGTGTTTCAGGTTGTGAGAATGCAAACAATGAAGCACGTGCACCGAGTAAACGACGGAATCGACAGTTGGCTGCACTGCAGAAGAAAATCCCTAGGAGATACTTCACTGTTTTGCCAGCAGAAGGTTGAGCCGAGCAACGCAGACGAGGTATACAATCATCGACGGAGTATAGGATAGACCTATCACCACAGACCAGGTATAGAATAGACCTATCACCACCCCAGGGAAGTCCCCGAGCTTCGGGGAATCGGTGCGGAGTATGCATCAACATCATGCGCGCGAGGGGGGGGCAAGCGGACGAATCGCTAGTTTGCTCCCGCATCAAGTCCTCCTCCTCAGGCGCGCTACTCCGCATTCGAGGACGACCACCGTGGAGTTTTAGTGGGTGCAAGCCCCACATAACCCCTGACCCTCCCCCGAGGGTTAGGGGTATCCGTTAGGGATTTCTCCACGAAAAAAAAAAAAAAAAGACCTATCACCAAATACCTCGTCTGTGACGAAGTGTAGGATAGACCTATCATCTTATGGACGTTCGTGTCCCCACCCAAACTGTATTACCGACCCATAATTTGAGGTTAGGGATCCTCTAGGAGTGATCCTCTAGTTTTGCTCCAAGGTGGCTGCGGTTATACCGATCACTCCCTAGAGGATCACTATTTGAGGTCTGAATGTAGTGGCATCTGTTCATAAACAGTGTCCAACTCAGCAACTACTCTGAAATGTGTTGAAATGCTGAAAGGTGTGTGCGTATTTGTATACGCGTGACTTGTTTAGAGAGAGAGAGTTTGACATAGAGGTTAGGCTTTTGCTACGTTATGCTTTGGCTAGGTTTATCAACGACTCACGCAGATTTCTCTCCGAAAATCCATCTCGGGGATCAAGACAATATGGCGCACAAAGATGGTATTTTTTCAAAGCCCGTGCAAGCTATAAATTGTAAGATGACATTGTTTATTAGTACTTTGCGCGTAGTAGAACCCTTTCACGTATCGTACGCTGAAAAGTATTACAAATTCACGCTAGTACTGACATTCCCGTAACTTTCTAATGCACTGTTTAATCATTCTAGTGAAGTAATAATAATTGGATTCTATTTGCCCCGAGTCTTAGTTTATCGCCAACACTGAAATTTATAGTAAAATCTAATTCTTAAAAACCTCGCAGAAAGTTGCATGATGCATGAGTGTCGTGGTGTGCATGAATGCAACTGCAAGTCGAGTTACTTTTGAAACCCGCATTGGGAAATAAAATTTTGTCTAGCCCTGAGAAATTCATCGGCTCAGTGAAATGTGTGCACGTCATAGTGCATATTATCTCGTGATTCCATTGAGATATATCAGTTACCTAGAAGACTTTTTCAGAAACTGAAGGACGTTTAAAAACAGGAAGTGCTTTTGTAATCGTGTGCAATACGATTGAAGTGTCAGTGCCTGTGCCTGCCAAAAAGTGTTTCATAAAGTATCGTGGCTCTACGTATTAGTGATGTGAACGCGAACTCCTATACTTCGTCGATGTTAATAACTAAGGGGGAGAAACAAGTGTGTCACTCATATTTCTCCAAATATTCCTGCAACTATTCATTTACACCAAGTTCAACTAAAATGTATTTATACATTATAAATAATACTATGTGTTATGTATAAGCATTAACATTAATGTATCGAACAATTAAACATTGAGAATAAAAGAGAATTCATTCGGCATAGAAAATCATTTGCAAATCCAAGGCCAAATGTTACTAATTGCTCGATATCTCGAGTTCTATCGATCGTAGTTAATAATAATTTATACTGGGCGGTTAGTGTAAATATGTAAAAGTACATAAGTACATTTCTGAACCCTCTTAAAAGATTTATAATATACTAGTAACTTATATTTTAATATCATATTTAATTAAGTCTCGATCTATAACTTGAGACAAGTAACGACTACATAAGCTACACAGTAGATCCCAAGTGCACTGGTCTGTTTTACTAACAGATGTAAGTCCTTGCTCTTTCGATAATACAGTAGCCTTGATCATTCACTTTCTTCTTCCCCCATCTTTTCCTTCATCGTTTCTTCCGAATTCTCTCTTGTATAGACGCCCAATTTACTTTCCACACAATTGAATATAGATCGAATCTCAAGAGTACCAACAGCCAAATACTCAGATCTATTTTACTAACTGATCTAGATCTTTGCTCGTCCGATACTACAGATTCCTCGATCATTCGTCCTCGTCGTATTCTTCTTCCTCCCCTACAAGACGCGGAGCAATTTAGCATCATTAAATTCTATAAGAAAAAATAGTTTCTGTCTATTTTACTACCTGATCTAGATCTTTGCTCGTCCGATACTACAGATTCCTCGATCAGTCCTCCTCGTCGTATTCTTCTTCCTCCTCTTCTACGGCTTCTTCTTCTTCCTCCCCTATAATACGCGGAGCAATTTAGCATCATTAAATTCCATAAGAAAAAACAGTTCCTGTCGACAGTGTATCCACGTGTAATCAATTGTACCCATTGGTATAACCGGCGGTGGCGGCAAACGAGAGATTCGATAGGCTTCTTCCTGTTCGAAGGTCGGGTCCCGAATCTCCATGATCTCTGGACCTATTTTATACTGATCCTGCACAGATGGCATGGGTGGCGGACTGTAGTTGTGCGCCATGTACTTGCAACCCCAGCCGATATACACGTTAGCCGAACGCCTACGAAGAAGCACCATTAAACTAACGTTAGCGTAATTTCCCGCGCATTAATTTCCTTCTACGGCGCCATCATTTCTCTTTTCCCGCTCGACTCGCCCCACGATATTCGCCACCCGTGGTGATCGTCCTGTTTCTTCGATATCCCGGGCCAATTTATATACAGGCGGTCACATAAATATCGCAGATACGTCTAGTTAATGGAAAATCATTATCGAATACGAGCCACAGTGCACGCACTTTCCGCTGGCGAATGCAAACGCCCCTGGCCAAATATTCGATCTGACCAAGGCGACAGCCAAATCTGGTTGCACGTGAGAGGATTGCCTGGCTGTCCAAGCAATTATCGAATCGACGATAGCGTCCTCTGACAAGGGAGTAAAAAGGGGTGGTCCAATCTCCCTCTGAACTTGGGTGGCTTCCACTTCTTCCTCTTCGTCCTCCACTTCTTCTTCCTCTCCTAATTCTTCCTAAACTCGCGACAGCATATTCTTAGAATAGCATTTACTTTTAGTCGCGCACGAAATGTACTTTTTCTTCTTAACATTCTTTTAACTAACTTCGCCCATTCTTCCTGGATCCCACCAAACGGTGCGACCTTGTTTCAATATATAGGGTGCATGATGACACCAGTTCGACATAGAGGAGTCCACCAAATCCTTTATAGGCAAAGGGTCATAATGTGGATTCTCTGATAACGCCCCACCTGTGCGTGCAACCAACGTACATGTAACTTAAAACTGAACGATACTACGATTTCGTGATCAGTTGAGTAGGCGATGCAACCATTTTAGAGGCTGATTTTCAAATGATTTTAGAAGTGTTCTCACGAATTCAGAATTAACAATTAGAGATTTATCTTGAACAATCGCGATAAAGTGCCACGAAATGTCACCTTCTTCTGGCTCCTCTTCTAACTCCTCCTCTTCGTCCTCGCCACCGAAAGTGAAAAAGCCAATCGGCGAGATCAGGGTGGCCGCGCTAATCCTGGCGATTTGCGCTCGTAGATAATTCTTTTCCGTGCCAGGGAACGGTGGGAAAGTGTGAACCTGCGAGGAAAGCGGCTCGTTTTTTTTTTTTCGCGAGGCATTACCGTGAAATTCAAGCCCGAACGGTATCACGGCAACGTACCGGTGCTCCCAAATTGCCTGTGCAGTAACGAACAATCTGTCGTGCAATTAGTATCTGCTGCGGTGTTGCTGGTGGAAGTTCGATCCACTGGTCCAAGCCGGGCTCGTTGCATACAAAGTACACCTGGAACAAAGTCTACCCTCGAGAATCGCGAAAAATATGCTTCGTGTTTTGCATCCCATAACAGTCTGACACTGCATGACTTTACATTTTGAAGCACAGGCCTGCTATGATGTTCTCGCCGCGTTTAATTATGATTCTGCGCTTAATTGACTAATTTATGATTTACAGTGGTATTATTGATAACGCACCCCTGTCGCAATTCGATTCCATAACAAATCTAAACCTCAGTTTCACTGCAGTTCGCAGTCTGATGAATTTTATGATTTCTCAACAGTCTCAGCTGTTGATCTGTCATCGAAATATAAATTAGGAGGTTTCAATGCAATTATACCTTGACGTTCACTCCACTTCCGATTCTTTCTGCGGGTATTTCCGGTGGTGGTTTCCACGAATGGGTAGGTAGGGGTGGAAAAACGAGTTTCAAACCTTCTTCCTCTTTTTCGTGGGCCGTTTCTGTTTCCTCGGCTGCCTCTTCTGTTGTTCCCTTTGCTACGGTCTCAGTAGCTTCTGCAGTGACAGCCGCAGCTTTTTCCGCTTGCGCTAGTTCCTCTTGGCGCTTTCTTTCCTCCTCTTCCGCTAATTTCTGCGCGTAGATCAATTAACAACACCCACTTGTGCTTGTGAATCCAAATTCTTCGCAGTCCTTACAAAATAGGGATAGAGAATCGAATTTCGTACCTCCAATCTTCTGTTCAGTTCTTCCGTTTCCAGATCAGCTTCTACTACGTAATAATTCTTCGGGTTTCCAAGGATTTTGCCCCAGAATCTTTGGTGTAAAGAGGATTGCGAGGCTCGTCATTCCGCAAAGTTAAACTCTACATCCTACTAATGTAAACTTCGAAGTGTACGTCAACTCAGTTCGGGTTATATCACCTAACGTTCTCTATAGGTGCTTCAGCCATGAGTTTTCGTATAGATAAATTCAACAACACCATTTCGCTACGCGGCAATCCTACGTCGGTCTGCTCGAAGTAAAACAAAAGGTCCAACATATTCGGCTTCTTCTTCTTCTCCTCGCCACCCTCTTCCTCGTCCAAGTTCTCTTGTTCGCCATCATCGATCTGCTGAACGTTCTACGACCAAACTCCAACAGAGGAGCAAATAAAACGGCGGAAAAATACATTTCTTACGGGCCAGCTAAATCACAGATCCCATTTTAATCGTTGATTGCTTCCTGTTCGTACCTTGAACAGTTTAATTAACTTCCTAGCGTGTTCGTATTGCGCTGGACCAACGTGCGCGTCTCGAAGATGATTACTTTGAGTCCTGAACCTCTCTTCCTTCACCCTCCTGCTGTACTCTTCGAAAATATCTACCGCGTTTCTTGGCCTCTCCGCGAGTATCTTGGCCAACACCTCGGTCAAGTGATCGTATCTATAATATCAAACGGAATTCTGCAAATTTCACTGGGTGCATCGAGGAGCTCACGTTGATGTTTCAATCGGTATTTCACAAGGCAGAAGCGAATAATTAATTCGTTTCACGTTGCCGCATTGTTATACACAAAAGGTTAACGTAGCAGACACAACTTTGAGCACTTTTTTCCGTATTTAGTTGCCCACGTTTGCCTTCCCTCCGGATCTAATTAAATCGGGTATCCGAGTAGAAGATTGGTTGCATAGGAAATATTTCTGCTCCGATAGCACCGTTAACGATGCCTCGAAGTTACTGCAAATGATTTTCTGGATCGCGAGGTGTTTCGAAGCGTCGACGGGTGAACCTCTTTGGAAATATGGTCGATGACCAATTTCTCAAGAACCGAGCAGGCGAATACTTTCTGTAATCTACGCGTCTATTGACAGTTACGTATCCAAATCACTACTCTAGTTGGAGAACGCTTCTTCACTGAATTATCTGTCGATTATTTTCGGATCCTTGGCTATTTTACAATTTCACGAACTTACAAGCTATCACCTGATTCTGGACTATGTTTCTGTAAGAACTTTTTAGCACGTCGTATATCGTGCTCGACGCAGGGATAATCGTCGGGCGGTACTTCTTGGATACTATAGCTGCAATCCATTTTAATGCCCGCCTATTCTTGTCGACGCTACTCGAAGACTCCTCTTGGCGAGCAAAACTTAACGGGTCCCGCAAACGAATTTCCAATTTTTATTACGAGCCCTACATAACCAGTACAGCGAGCTGTCATCGTTTTATAACGCCTATCGCACGGCAGTCGGCCAGACGATCCCGATTCTCTCTTATTTCGCATGTACAATCAGCGCCGGCGCCGTTCATCCTTTACGGTGCCACTTCGAAGGCAGCCACCGCGTAACGAAAGTGTTATCTAATGACCCAATTACATTAACGAACCGAAAATTCGCCCCTAATCAACTCGAAATTAATTAAACCCGGCGATAAGGGTCCTCTGATGATGTCTCGGTGATTCCTGCTTCCTGGAGCGCCGAGAGTATATTTGCAACGGAGATAGGAACTTTTCTAGCTGACTTTGATTCGAGCCGCGATCGGAGCCGGTGCTTTGCGAGTCGGGAGATCGAAAATAGTTACCCGGGAAAAGGAAAATCCGAATTACCCCTCGCGTCGTTCCTCTGAAAGAGGCAAGAATGGACTGTGTCGTGCGCATGAATGGTCGTCTATCTCAATGGAATTAAATCGCACGCGCCGCTTTCTATCAGGCCACATCCTGGAGCATGGTTATCGTCTATCGAGTGTCCTAAATAGAAACGATGCCTCTCGAGGTCACTAGCTGCTTCCTTTGACGCCCACCCCTTTCGCTGCGCAACAGGACACGTGTCCTTCCTTTGGAAAAAGTGACCTACCGGGCCGATAAGCGACCGAGCAGCCCGATTTAGCGTTTCCAGAAGACATTTCTTTTGGCTATCGTAGCCACGAGAGATGATATATTCGCGAAGTTAGAAAAATGGGAGAAATGGTTTTAAAAAAAAGGGGTTGGAAATTGGTTGCCGCGGAAGGATGTTGGATTTTTCGACTGAGCTACTTAGGAACGTTGAACTCGAAGAGAACACTTCACTGAAAATATCTACGGGCTATTTAAATAAATACAACGTTTCACTGCTTCCACGAAATAGACGGACAAGGTTTAGTTTGTTTAGAGATTCCTTTTCAGATATGTTTGTTTATTTGGACACGACCGATTACTCTTTCGATGTATATACGAACTAGGTCCCCTTACGACATCATGGTTCTAAACATTTGTAAGTTTGTTGCGCGGAATGAAGATTGAGATACGAGATGGAGAAGTGATATAAATTTTCGTGACATTAATAGTTCTAAAGTTTTTGGGTTACAATGTTAAAAGACTACCATTCGAAAATAGATTTATCGTGCCTAAAATCCAGCAGTGGCATTTAATTTCGTTCTGTTCTATTTTTTTTTTATTTATAAATACACTGCCCAAATAGGAATGACAACTTGCATTTACCCAAATGTTTATATGTGTTATTATGAGAGATTGCTTCAGTTTTTGTAACACTCTGACAATTGTATTACAGTGGCTGCACCAATTAAGTGATCGCGATCGCGCAAGCACTTATTGTTAATACGAATTGGCCATCGGTGGTTTTGGGATTTCGGGGATTACATAAATTGGTACAGCTATCAGTTAGTCGCGTGCGCGACGTGATTTGTCATTGGGCGATGTCATCAACGATTCGAAATCCACCTAGCCGCATCTCATAATCCAGGTCTCTGCAATTCCGCGATCATATAACAGCTGGCAACATCGACGGCAACAAAGACATAACCGATTAACGATACAGAGGTGCTGCTAGCGGTTATCGACTGGACATTTATAATAATTGCTGGAGTTCCGAATGCTATCGTCAATTGAGAATAGATGAAATTACACGAAGTGGTGTTTTTAACGCGACCCTATTTATACGCCTACAGTGACTCGCATTAATATTCGGACACTTTTTAAAATCGCATAACTCTTTTAGAATTGGTCCAAACAACTTGAGTTTTTTTTAGAAGCTAGAAGGATTAGTTTGCTAACTGACGCGTTTCGTCGTTTTGAAAAAAATTGTATTTGGTTGGAATAGCGAAAAGAATAGTAAAGGTCGATTTTTAAACTTTTTTCGCTGATTTCGGAAATTTTCGCGATTCTCGACCTTATTCTGCGATCTTTAAACGTATGTAGCTCGAAGTAACATTAACCGATTTTGATAAAATTTTAGGCAGGTATACAACTTATTGCAATCTACAAACGGTTTTTTTTAATTTTCATTACAAGCCCACAAAAAAAAAGTTTAAAAATCGACCTTTACTATTCTTTTCGCTATTCCGACCAAATACATTTTTTTCCAAAACGACCAAATACGTCATTTAGCAAACTAATCCTTCTAGCTTCTGAAAAAAACTGAAGTCGTTTGGAGCAATTCTAAAAAAGTTATGCGATTTTAAAAAGTGTCCGAATATTAATGCGAGTCACTGTATACGCGAATGCACAGATGCAACGACGCGCGAGTGCATCAGAGCACAAATGTACTAACATACCCATGCAGCAAAGCACAGATGCTTCAATGCACTGATACACCAATTTATTGAGGCATGAATACATTGTTGGACCAATGCACCGACGCACAGATGCATCCATGCACTAACGCGCCAACACTCGACTACATCAATACTACAGCGTTTTATCATCCCAATATCGATATCTGTTGATAATGATTCGTTAGCGTTAACTCTAATACGTCCGCGGCTAGACAGAGTCATTGGTGTCGCAGCTGTACTCGACGTTATTGCGATTGTCCCGATCGCTCCGATTCGGTAATGAGGTGCAATTAACGGAACGGAACAGCGATTAATAAAAGGTACGCGACGAAGCGGATCGCACGCGTTCCCCGCTCTGCCTAGACCCCATTATCTGGCCTGTCGAAATCGAGTCGCGCATTTGACGCGTATTGTTCATACGACCGCACCGCGCGTCAATTATCAAGCGGGGGTTAACGGTCGTCCGCTAATCGGGTCCACCCGATTTTCGGAGACATCGTCGACGCGTCACCGCGCAACGGAATTTTCGCCTAACAGCACGACGATGGGCGTTGCGAGTACGCGCCTCTCACTGTTCTGTACTTTATATTCCCATCGTTTAAACCAGAAGCTCGTTTGACTGGCTTCCGTTAATTTCCCGAGGCTCTTCGCTGTAAATTAGTGCGCGTTGCGCCTTTAGTATTCATTAACGAGGATTTGTGCGACGAGCCTCGCGATTAAAATTCCCGCGAATCGCATCGCGTTGCTCCGCGTCAACGGAATGGCCAGGATCAAATCGAGTACGGCAGATTCGTTAATCAAGCGGCATTGGTCGCAATTCGAGCGTAGAAGAGGAACAGCGTAGACGGCGCATGCAATTTGCGGGGGCGTTTTAGTATGAATGAGTAAGAAGTCCCCACCACCTCCCTGTCCCTTCCATTCTCCCTGTTCTCGCTCTTCTCTTTCGGTTCTCCACCCTCTCGCCGCTACCCGGCCCTCTTTCCTCTTCAGCCTTCTGCCGCCTACCGTTCTGCCCCGTCTCTCTTCCTCAGCCTCTCCCCCTCCTCCTTCTCCCTCTTCTCCGCTCGGCGACCGAAAGCAGCTCGCGTATCGGAGGTCGGTTCTCTCTTCGTGTTCCGCGCTCCTTTCGGTCAGTTTTCTCTCGTGAGTTGCACGCGCGCGTCCTTTCGCGAGGACCTCTCCAGCCAGTGTCGTTTCGTCGAGCACATTTTTTTTTTGTTTCCGTGAATCACGAGACAAACGAGGATTCCCGCCAACCATCGAGGATTCCCGCTGGACCGGGGGGTTGTCAGCCGCCATCATGCCCCGTCGATACACACGGTTAGTCATAAACGATCAATTCCTTCTCTTTTATTCGCGAATTATCGCCGAACCCGCCCGCAGCCGACGAGCTGGACCGTGACGTTCGTTGGTCGTAAACACCTCGTTAACCCCTTCGGGAGGATATTTCACGGGTAGGGAATTTATTCGGGACCACGTGGACCGCGTGGAACTGTCGCTTTCCGTCGCGATCGTTGGAAACTAATAAGCATCAGCGACTAAGTGGTAACTCGTGTCGATGGAAGTGGCCGAACAATCGCTTCGTCACAAACAAAAGAAACTAAGTAGACACGAGGAAACACAGAATCGAGTTCTTCTTGAAAGGCCTCGAGCTGTGGGCAACTCCGAACTACCCTGTCGGGAGGCAAGGGGAAAAGAACGGCGGAGAGGAAAGAATCACAAGGAACAATTCGTCGGTGTTCATAGTTGTTAAAACGATTTACCGTCGGTCCCCGAGAGTTCTCGACCCCCGTCGCTATTAAATCTTATCGTTAAAACTTCCAGCCGCCGCTTCGAGATCCCACGAACCGTGTCCAGGGAGTTCGAGGCGCGCTCCAACTTTCCTCCCCGCCCCTCCCCCCGTAATCGAGAAAAGGTCGGGCGAAGAACGCGAGAGGGTGGTCCGCGGTGCACGCAAACGAGCGCTGGTAACGCAATAAGCGCCCTTCGAGATTTAATTAACCGTTCCACGGGCGACTCTTTCGTTGTGTGCCACCCCTCGCCCTTCTCTCGTTTTTTCGTCGCCGATCGTCGCTCGTGTACTCCGTCGCGAGGAGTAATGTTGCTCGTTACTATTAAGGGGCCATCCGCGGAGCACGCTTTACATTATTCATCGGCCGTTTCCACGCGGCGCGCACCGACCGATCGAGCCGTAAATCGCCGGCTCACTTTTCATTAAGATGTCCCGCGAGCGGGTGAATGAATTTTCAGGAGCCACTGGTCTCCAGGCCTGGTCGCGTCCTTGGACGCGCGCGTCGCGATGCACAGTGGGTCAGAAAGCGTCGCGGCTGCTCCGGAAGTTGATGATTCTGGGATAAATCGTTCTTACGAGGCCTCATCGATTGGGTTACCTACAAAAGAGTCTAGGAATTTTTAGAAAACCGTGCTCCATTCTGAAATAGTTTGCAATGTTAAAAAACTTTATCGACACTTTAGAGCGAGGCTTCGTATCGTTTTGGAAGAGAGACTAATTTGTTTTCTGGTTCGAGAACAAGGGTATTAGTTCTTCAATAGCGCCTTTGTAAAGTGGAGGTACTGTTTGGTTGCTCGCTCGAGCGTCTCGAGTGACGTCTTCTGTAAGCATAATATTTTGTGATACGAATAGTGCACAGCTTGAGGCAAAGAGGTGCAGTAACCGAATTTCTGAATGCCGGTGGTTGAACGAACGAAGGAAGGAACGAGTCTCTTGAATTCATGACTCTTGCAACCCACGACGCGTGTCAACTGTTACGTGGCCCCTAGTGTCTAGGAAAATCGTAGCCGCGCTCTGTAATTAATTAATGTCAATTAATAATTCGTGCAAGCCACTAGCATTGAAAAATTGAGCTTCTCAGTCAGCAACCATGATCCACGGATTCGCCAAAAGTAGGAAATTAAATCTGTTACGAGGAAGAAGACTGAAAAAGTTCAACAACCCTTGCTACTCCGAAACGAATTCCGAGATTCGATATAGTACAATGTTATCGCTAATACCTAAACATCGATACCACCACCCCTTACTGTCGGTACCAAAGGGAAAGAAGGCAAACCGGTGAAGGAAATCAAAGCTCCTGCGTGGCAGGTCGTGTGTTTATAAAGAAAAAGGATTGTCACCGAAACGGTACGGCGAGAGAAAGAAAGAGAGAGAGAGAGAGAGAGGGGGAGAAATTGACGGTGACTTGAGTGTCAGAAGGCCGCAGGCTCGTGGTCCCTGACCGGTCGACGCAGCCTCCTCCCGGTTCCAGAGAATCAGAGTCACGTTCAGTCAGTGGCCGACTCCCGACCGCGAAGGTGGTGCGCGTTTGTCGTTCCTTCGACTCTCATACCAGTGCCAAGAGGGGTTTTCCCGTTTCAGCGTCCGGCCCGGGGTCATCCTCAGTGAGAATGACGGCCACCAGGAGCACGTGGTTAGTGTAAAACATTATTTCGCTCATTCTATCCGGAAATATCAAGGAAACAAATTTTTGGAAGCTTCGCTTTGTAACTCTAACAATATAGGTGCCTGTTTTGTATATTTCATTTATTTTAATCTGCGTCGATCGTTTCTCGCCGTGTCTCTTCATTTTTATTTTTACATCGACCTCTTGATCGCATTTAAATTGTGCTTTACTAGCCCCCATCGAGGATTTCGGTTAGGCCTCCCATAGAGTAGCTGCTCGATGTTCTTTAATGACGAAACTGGTAAAATAACTCTAAAAATAGACGCCCGGCGCACTTTTATCGCCCTCATTACTTCGCTTATCCGACTGCGTTACGCCATATACGCGCGGCGTGTACAATTGTGTCATAATTACGAAGCCGCGGCTGTCGGGATTGCTTTTGCCTGCTTCTTTCGCCGGTCGTTTGACTTTCGTCGCGCTCCGCTAGTGGCGGTGCTTCTTTCAGTGGATTCGAAAAGATTCAGTTGCTCGGATGGTGTGAACTTCGCCTCCTAGAATCAAGCAACGTGATATGAAATTACTACTGTAGCGATAGTCCGCGATAGGAGTGAAGAAATTCGTATCAGGTTCACAGTATGCACATGCCTGAGTATGAACTCTAGAAACAGTAGGAATAGTATTATCTGCATTCGAATTACGTTAATTAATTACACATTATTCCGTCGTCTCCTCGGAATTCATTCCCCAAAGTGACCTAAAAACGTCACCTTCACTTTTGGAGTAGATGTAATACTCCAAAGAAGCATTCTTCGAATTCTCTGATTCAAGCGGCATAATTCTAAGAAACCCAGGAAGCCAGAGCATTGTCGTTTAAGGGACGTCGGTATCAACGAATTAGAAGCAATTCTTCCCCCACAGTTTTCCGTTAAACGAGCCACGAATTAGAGGTGGCAAAGTAGGTTCACGTGTTTCCGCCGTCTGAAATTTAATCGAACGGCGCCGAGCCCGTTTCGGGACCTCCCCGTGTGAAAATTCACAGAAAAATCCCGGCGGTCCCTGCGGCTCTCGGATTTTTACGATCCTTCTGACACACAATTCGCATGTGCCGCGAGAGAGGGTGGACCCTCTGGCGAGTTTCTCGAGGCTGCTCGGACCACGAAGGAGACATGTGTGCGCTTCTCTCCCCCAAGCTGCGCGCTCGTCATTTGTCAAAACACTCGGGCCTGTTCCTCGTGTTGCGTCATGTGCCCGCCGCGGCCGATTCTTTTTCTCAACGCAAAATCCCTCGTCGCTTCTAATTAAACGACGAGACCGCGAGCTGGAGCCATTGGTCCTTAGATACGATGAAAAAACACCCGCCCATCGCTTTCCCTTTCGCGTTTCGTGAATCATTCTTACATCGGCCGAAACTCCTGTCACAGCCTTACGAAACCGTCACAGAAATCTTCTATTTGCGCTTTTTCCTCGTATCGAAGGCCGTGGGCGACGGGCGGTTAAGTAGAAACCGAACTTCCGTATACCCTGCAGAGGAAATCGCGCTGCTTCGAAGCGGAATTTGTATCCTCTCTTTCCTCGAGCGTGATGTTTCCCGAGAAACTTCAGAAATCTGACCACTTGACCCGTTCTTTCCCGGTACGAGTTCTCCATTGATACACGTATCGCGAAAGTAAAAGTTCTGGAGCGTACTCGTGCCTCGAGCATGATAAGCCCCTTACCAGGACTGATTAAATATCTATTTTTGGTCGTGTCAATTGACTTCACTCTGCGACGATTTCTTAAAATCTTCTCGCACAACGTAAACAATAATTTATTCCGAACCTACCGGTGGACGTAGCGACTGGGAAGGGTCACATAGGTAGAAGAATCGCACTGCCCCTGGAATCTGCTGAAAATTTATTCAAAAAGATGCACGCCGATCTTCCAACAGCCGCCAACGCGGCGCGCAATCACGTGAATTGTTTAAATGAATTTTCGTCGGGGGGAAAACGATTATCGTGCTTAGAACGTATTATCGGCAGAATCCCTGGGTTGTAATTGAGAACCGGCAATATCTGGCCACCGATAATAATCGTTTAATTGGGGAAGGGGAGTCGTAATTTCAGGAGCGGGCCGAATAGAATCACGAAATCGCGCGACAGGTTTTCATCCGATTTACGGTTATAACAGTACTCCACCTGCGGTTTATAAAGGGTTATTGTAGCGAGCTTTCGGATAGCCATTCCTCGCGGCCGTCTGGCTGGCAGGACAATGGCTTATGCTAATTCCTGCCCCTCTATGTAGATGTCGTCCTTCCGACTAGTGTACACCACCGGCTACGCGTGTAATGCGTCAGATTTTAAATTCAGACCGGGTCGCGCTTGCGGCGAGCACGCGAGATTAACCGTCGAGCTTGCGGACAACGCGCCAGAAAGGGGGATAAAAAAAAAAAAGAAACGGGGAAAGAAGGAAGGGCGCGACAGGAGATGCGATTAATTCCACGTGCCTTATCGTGTGAGCGGCTGGAAAGTGGATCCGTGGGGCTTCACTAGGCTCGCTCGAATCGCCGGTGGATGTTGCTTCGGCTCACTGTATTGTTCAGCGATACGGTAACTGGCGATAGAAGGATTACGACGATAAGTCGAATCATTCGAGCCACGATGTCTTGTGCCCTTTCGCGTTTAAACAGAGGATCCATTAAGGGCGGATGAACGACTGTGCAACCGTAGGTTCACTGAAACATTAGGCAGCGTCTTGAAAGATTCTTGACTCAGGATGGGACCATGCAGCGGTTTCCGCTGTACTTAACACTTTGCACCTTTCATCGTCGATATTTTATCGTAAATACTCCATCTTAACGTGGATGCGCTTGCATTCGAGTATCAAGCGATAGATTGAACGCAAACGAGGACGAGCAGGTCTGAGAGAGCCCCTTGATAACCGAACCGCTTCGGAGCCACTTAAAACGATTAGCCGAGGCCGCGCTTCCATTGGAAGAAGCGTGTCTGCCAAGGTTAATCGCCCCTCAAACCGACAGAGACCTCCACAGTTCCGCTTCCTGCTGGATCCCACGCGGAGCGACGATTTCTTTCCTCGCGTACAGGGTGTCCGGGAGAGGGTTGAACGTCCATTGAAATAAATAACGTCCGCTCCTTGCGGAACGAATGTACGCCCGCGAATACGCGTCGACCACCGGAATTCCCATGTTGGGAAGAGAGCTCTTCGAGGCAACCGGTCTCGCACGCCGCCGCTGACAATCCCGTGTTTCGTGGGTTATTTCGGCTCCCCCCGGGCGAAGGCTGTTATTTCGGTTCCATAAGTTAATACGCGATGGAGCAGCCCCTGCGCGGCTTCGTTCTGCGCGTTACTCCCGAAACGCTCGAAAGTATTGTGGTTTATTTATCGTTGCCCGGCTGTTTGCTGCGGCGAGCTTTCCGCGTGCGGCGAGCTTGGCTAGAGAGGCACAGCGCCGGTATCGAAATAGTAGCGAAACGCTTTGGTCCAGAGTCGAGGAGAATAAAGTCGGTTTTTATATGGATGAAGCCCCTTTTGAGAAGGCGGGCTTTCACAAGAGAACCGTGAAGCTGCTGCGAGATGTAACGGTTGCAGTTTCAACGGCACAAACTGCTAACTGATTGAGAACCGTTTTCAAAGTGTAGGGGATTAGCGGGAATTAATAACAGGGACTGCGTGTTTCTTTGATGCAGCCGACTAAACGTCCCTTCAGCGGTCACGTGTGCACTGCCTTTAATTGCCACCTATATTCTGCGTGCATTGTACGCGAAACGAGCGTGAAGTGCATTACCATAATTCATCTTGCCTCGTAAACTCTTGATGGAATGACTAGACAGTTGCGAGGGTCGACGAAAGTATGCAAGGGTGGTGGCTCGATTAATGCTACCGAGAAATTTATGAAAATTGATAAAGAGTTCACAGTAGCACTTGCTGCAGGCGCATATCACGTATGAAATTACAAGCTCGCAGCTTCCAAGCTCTTATCGGATGCTGTTAACTGAGACGTCGATGAATTAATGACTCACCGAATCTATTCTCTCGCATAACCAAATCGAGGATACATATTTATCCCCGCGCAGAAGAGCTTCTCGAAGCCTAATCCAATCAGGGGATGCATCGAAGGGTGACCGAATTCGTGAGAGGGCGAGAGGCGCGAGCGACAAAGCGCAGTTTCGTGAATTAAGTAACACGCGTTTCGGTAGTTCGAGCCCGAACTTCCGCTGTTCACGGAACAACTCCGATATCTCTGCGGGTCGGGCGTGGCCCAGGGGTCGGGTTCTTCCTGAATAATTCGGAAGGCCAGGTCAACGGTGGACGGTAAACTTTCGGCCGCCTCTCTCACATGTGCGCTACGGTGTCCTCGCCCGAAGAAGAGAAAGGTCAGCCGAAAAGGGCTCGAGCGCGTTAGTTTCCGGACTTTCCAGGACACGACCTTTCCAGGCGTCGTCGGAAAGGGCCGCCGAGTGACTCTAAATTTCGGCGCCCTGGGAATACCGTCGTCTCGCCTCTGGAGCCCCGCGACCGCGCACTGGCTGGGATTAATAAACGATCGCCAGTGAGAATTCAATCGACGAAATTGTTCTGCGTAAACGGCAGCTGCATTTTTCAACCATGATTTGGATAAACAGATGGACCTAGTACGAGCAGGATCGAATATTCGAAATGATAATCCCACACTGTCTTCTACCATATTCTTCGTGACCTTCTCCTGAGTCCTAGGTAATTCTAGATCTCTCGTTGATATATCCTCGTGACGCGATAAATATTGGTAACCCTCCAGGGTTAATGTATCGAATCACTCGATGATCAATACTCGTTGAGGTAACGTTTCGACAATCTGCCTCGATCGTTTGCCTACGCAATTTGCGGAACAGGGAATCGCTGTGCTTTCATGCACAACGCTCACTGTTTTTCCCTCGAAATTGTTGGCCGTTACGCGGCGAATTAATTTGCATGGTTTTGTTATGCTGTGAACCAAGCTTTCCAACGCTTTGAGAATGTCTGATAGAAATTCACAGACAGATTCGGTGGAGTTGGGATGCCAGAATTGCACCGCACCCCGCGCTATTCTTTCCAGAAGGTGAATTAGATTTAGGTAGGAGCTTAGAGTAAATAAATTGGGGACGCACGTATCCGTCCATGAAAAATACATACAAGAGGGTGCGTCCAGCAGGATCTGTGTTACTGTTCCACGTGGAATAATACCAGGCCTTGGTTGCATCCTCGAATTCTCAAAGGCAGTAGCCGGGCAGTCAATTCTTGTCAGTGGCAATAGGTACCCCGAGTAAGATTCCATTATTTATGAACTCGATGGACCGAGCTCCATTATTTATAGAACTGGATTGATATGGGTTGTGGGAAAACGGGATTGCCCTGTGGTATTTTAGCGTGCCCTTGAATGTTTACGGAGACGCCTGTAACATTAATCCTGTGGATGTATCAATTCTGGAAAGAACGAACTTCGGGGGTATGTACAATTTACTGGAGAACTTGAGGAATCTGACGGAAATTAATCTAGGAGTTTCAAACACTATTCTCCAATGGAATTTTATTTAATACTCCCCTAGCGTACAGTCTAACAACAACTCGTATACATGAAAAGCAGAAATGCCAATAGCTCTTTCCATCCTCCTTCATTGAGTCCGTTTCCACCTGGAAGATCTGTGGATCGCGAGAATGATTAGTTTTCGTTGACACTTCTCGATAAATGTCCACGGTGTACCGTCGCGATTACTATAATTTCGGGACTGCGAGGTTGCTCGTTAGCTCGCAGTGCATTTTAATATTTCAATTCAGACTGGACTAGCAGGAAGGCTGGGGAGAAACAATGTCGTAATAGAATGTTCGAATCACAACTAACGAGTAATATCCTGTCCCCAATTCCTTCGAACAATGGCTCTTTCGATTGCGCTCGTCTGGTTCTTGCCCCCTTGTCAAGGGTTGCGGCATCGCTCGCTTCTTTTTTCTTCTCCACCTCTCTTGCTCGTCGACCTTCCATTCGATTCCGTGCGTTCGCACGTTCGCGAGACAGGTCGTAGAGCTGGCGGCAACTGGTTCGTGTCTTTCGGGGGATGTCGTCTGGAAAAGTTCGAGGCTGACTTCACGCGTAAATATTTTGTCTGGTTTATACGAAGTGACGTGAAGCCGATAAGGCGGAGCGGAGGAGGATGGCAACGGTGCGAGGGTGCCCTTTCTGTCTCGTTAGGTCTCCACTTGTGGGAGCTTTCGCTGTTGGATCAGAAGTTTATGGGCACGATAGTGCGAACCTTGGTCGCAGGGTCCTTTGAAACTTGAGATCCCGAGGCTGTGACTTAATTTTTCAAGAGGAGACATTGGGTGTTCTGTAAGGAAAGGTTTGTCAGTGGGTAATGCGTTTCTACACCTCCCCACCTCCTTCACGACGGGGAATTGTTTTTTTTAAACTGCAGGGCTGGTCAGCTTCTAGCCCTCCGTTCTTTCAATGTCAAACCTGAAGAGGGCGGTAATTAATTCCTGGAACATTTGACCGGATGATCGTTGAAAGTAATTGCATCATTCTCCATGGGTAACGGAGTCAATGTACTCGCGAATGTGCGCCGTTTAATTCGCAATGTTGATTAAAATCTCTTGCGGTGTTTATAGCAATTGACATTAGACAGTGGCCAACGTAGCACGCTAAACAAAGCGATCGATCGAACTTCGAATATTCCTATGTTTCTGAACGTGTAGAACACTCCCCGCTTGAAATGGTCAAACTGCATATACGACGCGAGTGATCACAGCTGGTGAGGATTTTCCATCCTCACATGTGCCAGCGAGATGTTTCTCGTCATCCATCCCCCACGTCCGTTTCTGCGTTAGAATTCTCTGCTCAAAGAGCATCGGTGCGACTACAATGAATCCGAGGCCTCAACGGTGGTCGACTGTGGGATGTCTCGTCGAACCCTTAGGCCCACGCGTGCTCAATATCAGCAACACCACAAAACTGCAATACGTATGTACGCGCATCGTTGCCGCCGTTACCAACACATGATTCGCCGTTGCATTGTTTGATCATGGTAATTACGGGGCTCGCAAAATGCTCGGCAAAGGGGGGGCAAGGGAGGAAAGGTCCGACGTGCATAATAGTCCCTCTGCAACCTTCTCTGCATACACACCGTGATCCTTCAGCTGGAAGGATGGTGATGCTTCCAGGAAGGGTAAACAGTGCATACTATTTAGATTTGCACGAGAGGTTCGATGAAATACGACGACAAGGCTGCAACCCTTCGGCCCTCCAACCTCGAGTTTCGAGAGGGATCGTGAACAGTATTGATCTGGAAGGCACTGGATCCGTTTCGTGGAAACGTGACGAAGCGTCAGCCCCGTAGATTTGTTTTAAAGAAATATCAGCGATACCGTGAAAACTCGGGGAGAGTTTAGATTTGGGATGAGCCTCGGTTGCAGGCGATCGATACAGTGGGAAGGAGAGGGAGAAAGGAACGCGAGGAGCGTCGTTGGATGAGCACTCTTGGGTCTTCGTTTATCGAGGGACCACGGCTCTACCGATCACGAACACCCAGATGACCGTGGAGAATTACACTCTACGTGTTCCACTGGCGGCAAGCAAAAAATCCACCGTGCCTTGTGCCGGCCACCGCGGTGGGCAGGGAGGTTTACGATCGCTTCTGATGCTCGCCGCCGTTGTTGCATTAAATATGATTCACGTGGCGACCGACCACGACTGGTGGTGGCGAGGCAGACAGTCTGTCTGCGAGCTCGGCGCATCCACGTTGCTGGTATTCCAATTACCATTAGGCAGAAACGAGACTTTTTTTCTCAGGATTGGAATTTGGAAGACGGTCTTTTTCGCCGAACGAAGCTTGCAGATTATTTCTTTCCTTCCATATAACGAGAGTCGTTTATTGTATATTATGATCTGTCCTCCCAGGCATTTGAATAGTTTCCGTAGAAGGAACTCTTTCCAATATACCCACAAATTTCGAAGACGATCGCGTCAGATCTTAACCCTTAAACCATTCAGAGTATTCTATGAGCACATTTGTTACTACTCAAGGCATTACGGTCCTTAATGGGGGTGACAATCTTGACTCTCAGCTAATAGCCGAGTTGAATTTCTCACGGATTTGATCTTTAGAACACCTTCTGCTCCGTACAACTGCTAAGGAGGAATTGCCAGTCAAACGCATTAGTGACTCATGGCTAACAGTCGACCGATCATCCGGCACATCAGCTCCTCGGTAAACCCCTGAAGCGCGTGTCACGATGATCACGACCAACCGCGATAATCTGCCAAGCCATTCCCGTCACATCCTCCGATGTTTGCTAATTTCGTTGGACGTGTCGTGATGCGCGTACCGTGTGCCTATCAGCGCGGCATTCCTCCGGGGGGTTTCATCCCCATTTCGGGAGGGGCGGAGGGGCGGGGGTGGTGACCCTGCGATCCCCAGCAGGGACCTGTTGCTTCTAGCCGGAGTTCTTCTCGGTTCCGCTTTAAATCGACCGTCGGGGGCCGCCCGTCTCGCTCGTCCCAACGCCCGCGTCCTCGTCCATCCACCGCTGGCGCTGCTCTCTTTCCCGCTCTTACAGGGTTCTTTCTTCCGCCAGGCGGCTCGTACCGCGTCTTTTTCCCTCTTTCCGGCAACGATAGAACGCCCTTCGTCTGCGACGACGCGACCAGGCTCCTCATGTTCTCCTGGTAGCGCGGAGGCCTGTCTCGTCGCACTCTGTTGCTCCGTTCGCTCTTCCTGTCCTCGTCGCACGGTCGCCGACGCCTATGCCGCTTTCTCGTCGATCCTCTTTGCCTCGTCCCGACGGCGGTGCGCCTCTCTGTCGTGCGGAGGCGTGCGACACAGCGACGAGAAAAGCGCGGCAGCTTCCTCTTTCTCGGCTCCTCGCCACACTTTCCCCGTTCTTCCCGCGACGCGTCGACGCTCTGGCGTCGCGGCGGCCGAAACGCGCTCGCGTCGTCTGCCTCCTCCACCGACTACTGCTGCCTTGATCCGACGTTCCTGCCCGTAGAAGAGCGCGGTCCGAGGAAACCTTCCCTTTCTTTCCCCTGCGCGATGCCACGGCTGATCCGGGAAGTCGAGGGATTCAGAAATGGGAAACAGCGTTGACTGCCGGTGTTCTCTGTTCATATTGCTCCTTATTTTTCAGTAAGAGATACAAATCTGACCTCGAATTTAGTGATCGCGACGAACGCCTGGCGACAGCTTCCCTTAACGATCGCCATGGATCCAGGTGCGCAGATTTATCCCTGACACCGGTTTACACTCTGTACTGGCAAATCGAGAATTCACCTTCGCCATAAAAGCGCGTGCAGCTGCCATGGCCCATTGTCTCGAATCGCTTTTTCCATCATGGGCGCGGCGTGCGTCCCGTCAGTCATAACTGTCGCTCAAAAATTATTATCGTCGCCGGACAACGAGGCGGGGGTCGAGCGCTTCGAGCGTCGAGACGCGTCTGCGTGACGGATAACGAGCGTCGAATGTGCCGAGACGCGCGGATTTTATTTTTTCTCTCTCTCTCTCTCTCTTTTTCTCCTGTTCCCTTTTTATCGTCGCGAACCAGCCCGCTCGCGCACTAATAACAGAGCAGACAGTTTGGAGCGATTTGCGGCACCGCGCGGGCGATGTTCTTCTCGTTTTGCGGTCGAAAAACCGCAGGACACCCAGTGCTCGAACGGAACTCGAAGCCCTGAGCGGTCGCAGATTCGACGGATCACGTTGAAACGATTTTCGCCGCCCTAGGTGATCAGTTTTTCGAGGACGTAATGAGATTTCTGAAGATTTTAGAAATTAGTGCGGTTTGGGTGTAAAACATATTTCCTCTGACGAGAGGATCCATTTCGAGGATTGCAATAAAATTCTGATCAAATTTCGAGAACTCTGTGAGATTTTGTGAATTCAAGAACTAAACGGATATAATAGTTGAGCAAGTTCGAAGGAGGGGTTGCGAATTCTGTACACTAGTGAAAAATGGTTGAAAACTTCGAAAAGAAAAAGGTACGGCGCCCTGGTCCACGCTATACGAATGGTACTCGTCGTTCTCTTCAAAGGCAGCACTCATTACGCGGAACTTCCGGTGCATAGATCGCAATTGCAGCAGCGGCGCAGTCTCTAACGTTGTAAGATGAGAACGCAGCAGACTGGAACTTCCATCCTCGAACATGGCACCGCTCTCCTCAAGCTTCGAATCAAATTGTTGTCGCTTGAAGGGGTCCGTGCAATGTGGCGATTTAGCCGAACATCCTTCAATTATTTCTTTTTAAACGGTTTTATTCAGTTTCGATCCTCTGTTTGTTTCTAGTGCGTTTGTTTAATGTATGCATGGTTCAAATCTGGCAACTCAAATTTAATCCACCTGCAACCATTCAATTGTCTTGATACTTTGCAGGCGTGCGTAGTTTGGATGACAGTATAATATTTATAAAAAAAATTAAACTGTGACGGTGAAAAAATTACCCAGTCATCAATAAATATAAGACACAACCACAAATCTAAACGACTTGAAATCAGCCACTCGCGTTCTTTACGAAAACGACAAAAAGAACTGAAACTTTGCAAGCGTTCGTAGTATATCACTATCGAAATTGTTGTACAAGAAAAGAATTATTGTTTAGTGACTTTAACACTACAGTGTTTAAGCGAACTGTTAAACAGTATACAGCATTAAAAGATATTTATAAAGAAGTCGGAGCTGTGAAATGTAAATCCACAAACACTAAAAACTAGAAAATAAAAAATATATAAACAACATTTATGTTATACGATTTTATTAAAAATGCACTAAAAATTAAAATATAATTATTTTCCTGTACTACAATTTCGATGGTGTTTTTTTTCACTTTAAATAAAATCGTGGGGCATGATATTTCCTAACAAGATATCAATCACTTTAATACCGAAGCAAACGTCGTAATGAATTTGTTGTGAGAAAGTTTTCATTTGCATTAATGAAACAAAATAATTTAATTACAGGATACAGATTGTAATGAGATATAAAATTGATAAACTGTAGTTGATGATGTGCCACTTGCCAACCGACGCTTCAACTTCTGATTGCACATGGTGCCCCACAATTTTATTTAAAGTGCAAACAACACCATCGAAATTGTAGTACAAGAAAAGAATTATTTTTTAGTTTTTAGTGCATTTTTAATAAAACCGTTCAACATAAATTTTTCTTTTTATATATATTTTTTTACCAATAAGCTATCGTCTTTGTTGAGCGAAAAAGCGGATTTTTTTTAAGTAAATGCGTCAATTCAATTCGAGAATCATTGGCAGATGATAATTCCAAATTCGTTGAGTGCCGGTTTCTGTGTTTCATTTTTAAAGAACGTGGCTCATAGGGTGGTGACAGAGATTAATCAATCTTTGAAACGTTGCATTACATTTGCAAAAGATGTTAATAATTGATCCATACGACATAGAGGAAGAACTTACCTCACACAGTCGTACTCATCGTCTATTTTAATTCATTCAATTCATTGCTCTCCTCAATCGACATAACTGCTTGAGAAGGGGGGGGGGGGCTAGTATTTACCCCAGGAAAAATCGATTAGAATGCATATGCATAATATCCATCTCACTGCTTCGATTTAATGAACCAGAATTTTACTCTCGAAATACCCGTTCCTTTTCATTACACAGTAAGTTCGCTACACACCACAGTAAAGAGTAGCAGTTCAATAATTCGTCGTCGATATCGCTATTATAATTATACTCCTGATTATTTATTTTCCTTACTGCTGGCCCAATATATCAACATTGACGTAACTTAGGTATCTATAGTATTAGAAATCATCTTTACGTGTGACGTTCGGAGAACGAGGCTCCTTCGCTTCATCTCTGTCCAGGCAGAGAGCTTCGAAGAAGTTGATTTTAATGTAGTACAATGTAGCAATCAATTGTACTGGACAATATAGGGTGATAAACGAGACGGTATTTGTGGAACCGAAGGACGTCTCCGTTTTGAAAAACGATTTATCCCCCTCGCGATCGAGATATTCATCCTCGAGAGAGTGCAGGCGATGATCCGTAAGCTGATGGTATGACGAAGTCGTTCTCAGTGGTTCTCGGCGATGGAGTTCATCGAGAAACTACGAATCTTTTCCTAAAACTGGCTCTGTTGTACATCGGAGACCAAACAGTCAGCATGCAAATGCTTCTTCATTACTTGACTGATTGCTCCGCGACAGAGAACAAAAAATCAATAATTCACCAAACAGTACCTGAACGACTACAAACATTCCATCCTCGTTTTAAGAAATTTTTCGTTCAGCTCCGTGTACAAATATCAATCCCTGCCCTTCCTCGTTGCTTTAGAAAGTTAAACACTCCGCAAATACTTGGCGTGATTGGCCTGTCGCAAATGCCATCGATCCATTAATCCAATTAAACATTTAATTCCTGAGATGCCGCGTCGCGAGTCTCCGATAGTTACCCCGGAAATATTCAGTCAAGCTCTCGAAGCCCGTGGTGGCCGAGTGCCGGTGGCCTTTCAAAGGTGGCAATCGAGATCTCGATTTTGTACCTCAGAAGCCCCGGGATGTAGGACAGTAGGACCTGTTTGTCGAAAGAATTCTAAAGACCCCATTATAATAATCCCCCACGTGCCCACGGCGCATCCCCCTCTCGAAACCCTCCCTCGCACACAGCGGCCGCCGACTGCGTTTATACCGGGTGATCGTGCTCGAACAAATTCCTCAGCACCAGACACTGCCGGCTTTTTAGCTGCCGCAGCTTCACAGGGGATTATAGATCGCGTGGCTCTGTTTGAATACGGAGAGAGCGTAAGGCTGTTAGGCTGTGTCTAAATTTAGTGCTAGAATACGGACGTGTTGAACGTTTATTCAACGCATAGATTTCCTTCGGCTGGTAAGTCTTCTTGCTTCGTCGACGAATAATTTCAACGAACTCTTCTAATCTCCGCTCTCTTTGAAATCTCCAAGTTTCTAATTCTCCGGGTTTATTGGTACAGTGATTTGGTGACTCGGAGAAATTAAACACATACCTGCAAAATAGCTGGGATAAATATCGTGCGGACTAACTTTCACTTCCTTGCAGCGCGTAGAATTATTGAGTACCCGGTTGCATAATTCTATTAGCAAACTTCCAGTGAAATTTGATACACATATATGGTAAGCAAGGTCCCTGAAAGAAGGTCCTGACGCCAGTCAAAAATCGTTCGAATTCGCGGCCGTGGTCCTTGAGTTCTTGCTCAAACCTGTCCTTGACCACCCTTCCAGTTTCCGTCCACACGAAACTTGGCACAGAGAGGGACTTGCTCGCTCCGAGTATACCAAAGGTGCCATTACAATGATCCCTCACGTGCCTGAGGCGAGCACCTTCCGCACGAAATCTCCCGCCCTATTGTGGTCTTGTTCAAACGAATGCTACCGAGCACTCGACCGACGACTTCTTTAAACCACCCTCGCCTGCATTATGACGCGACGCACTCGCACGGCTATATCCTTTCGAACAAAGCCGAGAATCCTTTGCGCATTCCTCGAATAACTGGGCAGCGGGCCCTCGTTTACGACACACCGGCCACCCGATACACGTCTCGCGTGCTCTCACGGTGCTTTTCATCGGAGTCTGGCGAGGTTTTCAACGATCGCTGGTTTGGAGTAGTCCAAGCATTGGTTGCACGCTAGATTGCAAGTGTTTTGAGCTAGCAAACTGAGATTCTGGAGCAGCCTCTAGCTGAATGCTTAGATTTTACTTGTGGTTTTGGAGCAGCCAGTATTTAATTCTTCGAGTAACTCAAGTTGAGGTATCGAGCACCTGACGTTGAGCTTTTTTGCAGCTTCCATCGACAACTATCTTGCATTATCCACGTATCGTATAAGTCGCGGAATTTAGGGGTGGATATTCCGGGGAAGGGTAGATTTCGAAGATGAAGAATTGGAAGGAGGATATCGAGCTTCATCGACCGCCTCGTTTTCCTCGGGCTTGACTGAGAACCCACGAAACTGTTCACCGTGACAGAGCACAGTGCATGTTTCTCGACGACTGCCCTATTCGTACGTGTCTCTATACCGCGTTGATATACTTTGGATCGAGTGGAGGATTACGGGCGTCCCGCGGACGATCGATACCGTCTCAGAGGGTTGAATCGACTGGAAATGGAAACGCGTAGGTGTAGCGGACGATTTCAACCAGTGCCCAGGATCATCCAGAGATTTTATCTATACGACACTGTGCTCGCTGGCAAGTGACTCTATCGCGAGCTCTCGTCGCGCGGTGAACGTGTTTCCATGGTAGGTGGACACGCGAGGGAATGACAAAAATATTACGACTAGCACGTCGAATGAAACGAAATTTATTCCACTTCGTCTCGGGCAACTTATGACCATGCAGAGCTTCGAAAGCAACATCCAATATATAACAGAATATTTCGCTCTTGCAACATCTTCGACTCATATACATGACCAACCATAATATCCTCGTTTCCTTCATTCCGAAGGATACAAAGTGGCCAATACCACCTCGGAAAGAACTGTTTAGATCCCGTTCTGACGAGCCGATAGTTCCGAACATTCCGTCGTCCCAAAGTGGAGGATGAAAAACAAAGACACACGAAAAGAAAATTAAGAGGAACTAGAGTTACGAGAGGCTTATTATCAGGCAACAGATCGCCGATCGAGCGCGAATGCACGCGCGGGGTTCCAACTTCCAGCAACGAGCATCGAATCCTCGCGCTGATTGCGCCCAGATTCCAGGCCCGATTGCGCTCTAATCTGTAATAGAATCTACCGGGTTTCGCACGCAAGCGAGCCGATCAGATACAGCGGCGGACGGGCGGGAATGTCGCGGAACCGAGCGTTTATTGGCGGAATATCCGGGCCGGAACCGTGGCTCGCGGTTTTCGCTCTGACGATAATTCGAATTCCCGAATTTTACGAGACCGTTGACGCGCCGGGGTCCACTCCACCCTTCCGAAAATCCACGACCGACTCGTTATTTACACCGGCAATCGCCTCGTTGTCTGACACCATCGCGTGCATCTCATGGGGAACGTTGCCATTGATTCGAACGTTTACCACCACTCTTTGCTTCATAACCTGCGCGTTCCTTCTTCAAATATTCACCTTCTGTCCGACTTATTTGCTTGGTTATACGTGCTAATATTCCCCTAAGTGACCCTTGAACTCACTGCCTTTTCATTACAAACTACCCTTACGTGTTAATAATTATACCATCGCGAGGACATTTGCTTGAACTATATGTACTCCTCTATGCCACCCCCTCGCCGTCCTTCAACCTCCCGCGGACAAATGCTAAGGCTGCCCATTCTCCACGGTCTCCAAGCACCTCGGAGACCCGTTGCCCTTTTACCGCAAGCTCCCCCAATTATATGTCACCGTCATACATCTATTGTCGCTTAGAGGACGACAGCATCGACCTATATTCCTCATGATTCCCCGGAGTATCGCGATAGGTCGCATTCACGAGCGCCTCTGCAAAGGCCGCGACGCGCGAGCCCTCGTTATCCCTTTTTTTCCCTTCTTCTTCAACGACTACCGGTGCCTGAAGACAAGTCCTTGTATACACAGTGCGTTAGCGACGACGCGTTGGAGCACACACTTCCGCCATAACCTCCTTAGACAAAGCGGCCTCGTTGCACCTGCGACGCGCGAAAGTCCGAGTTTCACGGGACCATTTGCATTTCACGCGAGCCTACAAGGTGTCCAGGACTCATTCTCGCCGTTGGTAATAATTGCACCGTCGCTAATCACGGGCTCCGCGCCGTCGTCGTCGTCCGGGCGTTATTAAATGAAATTTACGGGCGAGGGGGTGGCTTGCATCGCTGTCGGTAACTGGAATTAATCCGCCGCCACGACGGGCGCGCCCGAAAATCCGCGCCCGGAAACTTTTCCAGCCGGGCACCTAGGGATTATCCTGTTATGTACAGGGACGGGTTATACTAATTCGAATAATGCCTCGCCTAAGATCCTTTCCTCGAAGACAACTCGGTTCTTCAGTTGGAATTCGAGTAGTGTTGGCTAGAACCGTGATTTGTGAATCACGAGTGATCAGATCACGTTCGTTCCCAATCACGGTGATTTTTCACAGTGATTTTCGTGATCGCTTCTGATTGGTGGAGAGCATAACTGCTCTTTGCACGCGCCACATAATCCCTATTTCTAATTTCTCTTGAAATATTCTGAAGTCCTCACTGTTCTTATAGAGTCTCAGTTGTATATTTTGAACCAATGTAATCGTTCTTGATCTATTTAAATTAACGAATATTTCTTCACTTTAGTTAGAAAGTATAGTGTATATGTGAATACTTTAGCCAATCAAATCAGTGCGTGCACACATTGACTATTTATGAATGTATACACTAAGTATTTAGTCGCTGAATTAGCACGCTTTGACCGTAACACAAGCTTTATTGAAGTATTTTATAAAAAAATAATTCAATCAAGATCAAGAATTACGATCACAGTAAACAATCCACTCGAGTTAAAAAAATCACGATCACGGTCGTGATTTAACTTCATTCACGACCGTGATCGTGATTCTGCGATCACTGCGATAAATCACTGTTAGTGATTTTGCACTCCATCTCTAAATTCGAGACATCTCCATCGCAGCAAGAGAATCGCGTACCCGATTCTTGCTATGGTGATTTACTTTCCATGTCCATGTTTCCTTTTTCACTGGACTTTCAACGTGGAAACGCTACTTTGCCAAGCGCAGAATGCCAGAGGAACTATTATGTCCGGTTCGTTTTGCAGGCGAGCTGCAGCCGGCGCGAGTTGCAGGCTGCAGCCGAGTGACGCGTGCGTTGGCATTGTCGACGATTCATCGTTCTTTCGATACCCCGTGCTGCCCCTCCGACTGGCATGAATGAAGCACCCTCTGAGACGCGGAGAGCTTTTTGACACTGGCAGAAAATATTTGCCCCGCGAGAGGGGAGGGTTTTCATCTATATAGCCGCCGAGGGGCAAACAAAGCAGTGCGCCCTCGCCGTGAATGAAAATCTTGCCGGGCGTTGTATCGTAAACGCGGAAGTCTCCCGCGGGGTCGTCGGCCCTCCACCCCCAACCGAGACAATGGGCGGCTTCTTCGTGAATGGTGCAATTCGTCAGGCTCGATGACATTATTGGTTTTTCTGCCAATATTTGCGCGGGATTTATGCCCCCCGCTTGCCAGCCTCGATCTCGCGTCGATTATACGCCGTCTTTCATCCTTCCCTTTCGTTTTCCGTGAGCTTTCTATCGAGGCGGGAGTCAGAAGCTGATCTGAACGTTGCCACTCGTACGCGATTCTTTTCTCAAACGCACGATGGTGAAACCAGGAGGATATCGTTAAGAGATTAAAATAAAAAGTCGTTCGGAGCGCTTCGCGCGCTGATTGGAAATTTATGACGGACCGGCGGAATGGGCTTCGCTCCGTCAACGCGTCGAGATTAATTAAATTCATTTCTAATTAATCCCTGCGCGTCTCCGCCCGTTAATTATTCTCCGAACCGGGCAAGATTTACGATCGAAATTTTCTTCGCCGCCTTTCTGGCCGACTGAAGAACAATCGCTGACCGAGTTTCCCAGGCTTTCTTCAATCTGTCGCCGGTGCAGCAGGTGCATTCTTCATGGAAGCCCATTTCGTCCGACACGTTCCACGATTATTTTGTCACGCTATCTTTCTACGTGATCCTGGTTGTTCCCTTGAAGCGAGCACACTCGCGGTGCTCGGGCCACCTCAGGTAGAAGACCCTTTCCCTTTCTATGCCTGCCCTACCTCCAAGAACGGTCTTACTGTTAGCTACAAATTAGTTCTCTCGTCAGTTCTGCGCAGCGCACAAATCCCAACGTACCGAAAGGCCGATGGTCGGCTAATTTTCTGGCAATTACGTGGCTTAGGTAGATCTTAGGGAAGATAAAATGAGCCTACGTCTGTGCACTCTAAGCACCCTGTGAATAAAGAGAGCCCTTTCTATGAGAAGTAGACATTATTCGTCAGGTAGCACTGAAAGATAGACTAATTTTTATTACACTAAACTCGATTCGACACATAAAATTAGGTGTCGTAAATTCGCCATCCCGAATAGCTGTGCCTATCGATAATTCTAATGGATATGGCATTTGAACTTCAATTCCGGGAACAATGATCAACGAACAGTTGTACGACTATTCAGCTTCGATGCACGGTGTAACCGCGGAAAAGAACTCCAGCGGTGAGTAGTGGGCAAACAAATCCGCCGCTGATGACTATTGATTTAGGATGAACGTCTGTGTATTCAGTGTTTTGCATTCAGCGACGTACCCAGTCTTCTTTAACCGTCTCGGAGACCGCCATAACGACGATTAAAAGGCAGTGCCATTTGCGGTAGGTTTCGCGACTCGGGAAAGCTTTCCGCGATGCTAAATTTCTAGGAAACTCGTATTCCAATCGACTACAACGTAGAAAATGAGCAAGCAGGCATCCCAAGAAGCTCGGTGCTTCTACATGCCCAGAGTAGAGCATCTGAAATTCTACTTGGCAAGGTGACGGTCAGGAATGATAGCGCAACTTTCACGGAAGCCCCCGTTCCTCCCGCTTACCGGCTACAGCTGATGCGCATCTAGCCGCAACGACATACACCTATCCAACTGGCTAATCACGGCCCTGGGCAGCCCTAATACCGGTCGTTCGAAGAAAATACCAGCGTAACGGTGTTCACAGATGATTAATTGGCCGGTTAAGTACGTACACGGTGGCCGGGGGCAAACGTCAGCCCGCATTTCGGTGAACGGGAGAATCCAAATGGCCGTGGCACGCGTGATTAATCTAATTGATGTGGCATCTCCTGTCTCGCGCCGCGCGAGACGCGGTACACGCGTGCTGCACAGCTGGACTCGACATTCGTGCATGAGTTGTCGCTCCACTGTCTTCATTAATTAGTGTTTTGCCACGGTCTAATGTGCCGAACAGACGCCCGTTGGCGCGGGGCATTTTCGCTGCCCTGATCACCGCCCGTTGCACATACTGGTCACGATTGCTCGGTGGCGCGAGTAGTAGCTGCCATCCCAGCCGGGGATCAGAGATTGTCACAGCCCCACTGCTTCGCTAGCAATTACAATTCGGTTCTGCCAGATCCTGGTAGAATCGCGAGGAATCCATCGATCCCCGGCTCTTGATTTAAGAGTGATCTTATTAACGACGCGCCGCAACGCCGCGCCGAGCGAAAAGAATTGCTTAAAAAAAAAAGAGACGGTAACTGAGCCGTAATGTTAGCAGCGCATCGCATCCCAAGGAAATTTTAATTAACGCGAGCGTCCTCGAACGCTCGGAAGTTCTCAGGCGGCGGCCACTCAAAGAGGTACGCTCCGCAAAACGGATCTTCATCTTAGGCCGCGTAATTGACTTATTCCCGACGAAAATTCCGGCGTCTGGCCGCGTCGCTACTGATTGTGCCACTTCATTACGAAACTCGCCACTCGAGAACACGTTTCGCACGAGGGAGCCGGGCAGAAAGAGGATCGACGGCGAATAAAGTGGTCGGTTCCTGCAGGAATCGCTCGTTAGCGGGAGAACTTGAGATTTTAACCGCGATCTTTTTGTCCTCGCGCATCGCCGGCTTTCGGGGAAGCGGCGCCGAGACTTTTGCGCGTTGGGGTGTGGTTTTTTGCCCCGAGAACGCGCTCCTCCACCGCTATTACAACCCTTTATTAACCCTTCTCGTTTCAGGAGGCGATCCTCTTCGTGGAGAGTTGATGGGTTATCTGCGTGTCCGCGGAAGAGTGGCTTCGGCTAATGTTAACAATAAATCCTTGCGTCCTCTTTTGCGCGAGCCCTCCCCCCAAACTGAGGTAGTTTTCCGTAGATGCGCTCGTACGAATCGCGTTTGCTTGGTCGCCTTGCAGCGAGACGAAACGTTCACCCTCTTCAGCGAGCCCTTTGGTGTCGGGAACAACTGGAAGTCGCGCGGAGAGAGATTCGACGAATAAGGTGGCTGCCTGGTGACTTTTCTTTGTCGAAACGTTGCCATGCCATGAGGGGATGGATTGGCAAGTAAAATCTGGCGTCCACAGTAAACGCAGAGACAAAATTTGTAGGAAAGGAGAAAGCAGGGTATTGAGGAATGGGAATAAATCCCTTTAATTGGCGTACAAGAGCTTAATTTCAAGAATGGACAAATTCGAAAGATTTAATCCTATTTATTTTGCGCATCCCTTCGACTGTTGTTTAAAATATCCTGTCGAGTGCAGCTGAGTCGACTGAGAATTGCTCAACGACGCAGAAAACATATTTCCGAGCGACACCCGCGGTTTGCAACGACCTAGTTCATACGCGCCCCCCCGAAGATCACGTTCTTCCATTCCATAGGAGATAAGCACCCATGAATAACATTTTTGTCTCCTCAACGAGCCGCTTCATGAAAATCCGGTCCCACGTTATCTTGCTATCGTTATCATAGACGGTAGTTTGCGGGTTACACGATAAAGGGTAACCTGCTCCTATGTTTAACCAAATGTTATGGGCGGAGGGCGCCGCTTCCGAAGACTATGATATTCCGTTTAGTGTGACACGCGGAGGATAGCTGGCGATTCCCTCGTCCCACGGTGTTCCTTCAGTTCCCACCTTGTTCCTCGATTAAAATAAAGTTCCGTGTATTTAGAATATTCTATATTCCACATATTCCGCACTCAAGACTGTGACGCAATCGCAATTTAATCCGCAATCTCCTAATCCAAGGAAGACAAAGCCTTCCATCTTGGTCCTGTCAATGAAAAATTGTATGCACACACGCACGCTTTAGGAATAAATCTCATCGTACCGTGAACTTCAGCGATATCAATAATCATCACCGTGTCACGGAGACTTCTCCGTTACCGCGGCGGCTTTCCTCTTCGGTCGCGTCCTAGCAGGCGATAAATTCTGATTTTCCCAGCAACGTTCGATTCTCCCCGCTGCAGCTGCGATAAACCGCCCCGCATTCGGCATTACTTAGTTTATAATGTCGCAACCGCGATTCGCGGACGGTCGAGATGAGTATCTATAGGCGTACGCAATTCCAGCGCCCAAAGACAATGGAGGACCCCGCGATGACATTGATGCATAGAGCGGGATAATCATCGACGAGTCGCGGGTATTCGGTGTATTCCGGGAACTGAAGGTATTCGGCGGAGTAGGCCAATGGAGAATACAGTCGCATGCATTTAGACACTTGTGAATAATTGATACCGCGCTCCGAATTAGCGGACAGCTGTGGGATATAAAATGTTAATTATGTATCATATGGCGTCGCCCTGGATGATGAGCTACGGTTCACAGACGGAATTTTAGTATCGCTAGAGGAAGTATTCATCCGTTAACTACTGTCTACTCTATACGACTGGAGTTTTTAATAGCGTATTAAAATATGCTCCCCTGTCCAGTCGGACACGCGAGTTTGCCATCAGAAGGATTCTTACTTCGTCAATTAACGATCAGCTGCTGCTTCGGTTAAAGGGTAATGACACTGTAGAGCTCGGAAAGGCAGCCTGATTTTGAGAAATTTTTTACGCGAGTACAGTGAATGGAATTCAAAATCTCTGTGAAGACCTTTATTGTACTTACCACGAAGTATGATCACAATTTTTTTTAAATTTTTTCAATACAAAATGGCGGCGCCACAGCTCAACAAAAGAAGCTTCTTCTGAAAAACAGTGTTTCGCGGCCGGAAAGTTTTCTCCTTCAATTTTTTACCTAGAACAGTAAACCGACAATTTTTTAGTTTTATATAAGATTATCTCGGGAAATACACGAGGAAATTAAAAAATACTGATTTTTGTAAGAATGGTGATTGAACAAAATACGGAACTGCCACAACCTCGAAATTGATGAAATTGTTTTGTTCAATTACGCACCATTTTTATAAAAATCAGTGTTTTTTAATTTCCTCGTGAATTTCCCGAGATAATCCTATATAAAACTAAAAAATTGTCGGTTTTTTTTTCTAGGTCAAAAATTGAAGGAGAAATCTTTCCATCCGCGGAACACTGTTTTTCAGAAGAAGCTTCTTTTGTTTAGCTGTGGCGCCACCATATTGTATTATAAAACTTAAAAAAAAATTGTGATCATACTTCAAGGTATGTACAATAAAGCCGTTCAAGCAGAATTTGTATTCCATTCACTATACTCGCATAGTGATCATCTCAAAATCAGGCTGCCTTTTCTGGCTTCACAGTGTCATTACCCCATAAAACCAGGGGTTGAAAACGGTTATGATTTCGGTTGTCGAACCAGTTATAAGAATCGAAATAATCTTGAAACAGTTACGAATGAAAAAGGTTTTGGTTCTATATTACATCAGTTCATTAACAGTTATATTATTAAATCGGTTATACAGTAAACTCTGGGAACCGACACCCACATTACTGTTATAAAATCGATATATAACTGTTATCGAACCGATGTAATATCGGTTCTGTAACAATTTCGGTTCCTTGTAACAGTTATTCAGAATATCAGTTCTTCATAAGTGTTTCAGTCAGAACCGATAACAATTTTATAACAATTTTCAGCAGTTATTTTCGGAAACGTTTTAACTCCTGATTAAAACTTGCTATCACATTATCCCCGGGTCCTGACTAATTGCACGCCGATCTCGTGTGAAGAACGGCCCAGTGCAACAGGAACCCGAGGAATACGTTTCTCGAAACCGTCATCTATCACGATCAGACCTCCATTCTCGTCCACTTATTTTCACACGCCGTGAAATCGCTGCTCCGATGACTTCTCCGATTATTCCGCGGCAGAAAATTTATTCACCATGTATGGAAAGGATACAGGTCGTCCCGAGACATTGCCTACTACCTTTACGTATCTACGGCCCGTATCGTTTTCCGTGTCGAACGTGTTGCTCGCCGCGGCCGATGGTGCATGACAGCTATCCCGCGGCACTTTCTACACGTTTATTAAACCGCTTCGGTGAAAGGAGTCGCGCGAAAGGCTTTTCAAACGTTTCCAAAGGTCGCCGTCGACGGCTAACGACTGCCACCGCGGCTGATTGAAATACCGAGAGGCCTGTAACGTTCGTTTAATTAATCTTAATTAACCGCGTCGAAAAGTTCCCGCCGACGCTGTTTACTTGCCCCGTGCACGTTCGTGTAACCATTAAACGGGTGGGCTAGACTTTCTACGAAATCTGTCTGTCTAACGCTCGCTCATTCTACTCGCGAAAACCGAACCCAGGGCGACAAACGTCGTTCACCTTAAAATACCGTGAAGTTCGTGTAACGAGACTTCTATAGAGGTATGGAGTATAGAGAATCGAAGGCAGATCAGATTTATTCCACGGGGCCGATTTCTAGGCGATCGCAAATCCGATAATTACAGTAGTCACGGCGAATACATGACTTGTGACCGTGCCAGGGTTCTGCAACGACGAATTCGCACACTGTACGATCGCGCTGTTATGCTAACGTTAATAACAAGTCGGTGCCTCGAACGGCGCTCGTTGCCCGCGGCGTCCTCCAGCACGCTGGAAAGGGTGGTTCCCCCGTTACGGGAATCCCGAAGATTAGAGGGGACGTAATTTCCAGGCTGACCCGACACCGCGATATCCGCTCGGGGGATCCCGACCTCGTCGTTGATTCGCCGAAAACGCCAATATCCTGGATCCGTCGGATGATCTGCTTCCTTATCTTCTTTTTACGAGACCCCCAGACGCTACGAGCACGTGTGGTCGGCCGCCTTTGATGGTTCATTTGGAGAACGAGGATCGTGGCGGAAATGGACACAGTTAAAAGAATTCCAGTCTCGAATTGACGGTGTTATCCTGGTGGATACGCGTGTACAAAATTTCCGCTTCGTAGCGCGCGTTACTAAGTCCCTACCGTCAAGGACCCAGTTCCTGATCACTTGAGAGTAACTACCGCGGGTTTTTAAACGTGTAAAGGAAAAGCTTAACCAAATTCAAAAGATTTTTTGTTACTTCAGTAAATCTATGTTTTATCTTTAATTTGGTATTTAAAAAAGTGCACACGTAATAATAATGATTTTATAATTTAACTTTGAAAGTGAAAAATGCAAAGGGAGCAGTTTCTGATCACCTTCGCACGTTTTACTATTAGCTATCAAATTTTGCGTATAAATTTCAAAGTACTTCATAATTATTTAGTAATTTGTTAGAATAAATTCGTATCATAATAAGCTTATTATTTGGTTCATTTTCCTAAACTGATCAGGAATTGGGTTCTGATCAGGGACTGGGTCCTTGACTGGGTACGTTCGTGAAAATTCACGCCAGCAGCGGAACGCGATATTTTTCGAGCCGCCGGCTGGGAAACGATCGAGATCAAGCGCGACGCTCGCGTGCCGGTTAATTAGCAGCAACGCGGCGCGTGGCAATCGGAATAAAGCTCCGTAAGTATGGTTACGGGGCTCCGTTAATTAATGTGCGCCAGTGTATAACGTACATCAAACGTCGTCGTTCTTGCTGGTTCGAGGCAACGTTAATGGAAAAGTCAAACACTGGGGGAAAGAGGTGACACCTTTCACGGCGGCCGCGAAAGCGGTGTGCAAGCGTTCCAGGTGTTCCAGTACCTAGAGTGTCTTTCGCGATGGTGCGCCGCGAACACGGCTGCCGAAAGCAAACGGAAGCGTTTGAAGGGAGACGGGAAATTGGTCGAGCCACCTATGAGTTTCTTTTGATGATAGCTGTTTATGGGGTGCTGTTGATCCATTTCGCGAATGAGTACTGTTGGTTCCATTTATAACGAGTAGTCGCAAAGATCGGTAATTACAGTCGAACCTCGATAACTCGATTCTCAAGGGAAGGGAGAAAATCTTCGAATTATAGAGGTTTAGACTTATCGAGGTTTCGAGTATGAAAAGTTCAACAAACGAAATTTCGACTAATAGGGGCTACGTACGACTGTCAATTTTTCGACTTGTGAAGCTGTAAAGCAAGACAAATTCAAGTTTTAAAGATCAATTGTTTGTTGTATACCTATAATTGAATATACTTACAACTTATGTATTACATATATACCTACATATATATATATCACATTTTTTTAATATGTAATGAAGAGTAATATTCCGAGCATAAAATGTGTTTTATAATTATTTATAATTATAAATTTATTATTATTTTTAATTATAATTAAATAAGCTCGGAATATTACTCTTCATTACATATTAAACAAAATGTGATTTTGCTTCGTGCTGGTCTTTTAGTGTATCGTAAATCAATAGCATCTTCAATCGTGAATAATGCGGTGACAACATTTTCCTCAATATTTTGAGATCTTTCTACGAAACTTCGTAATACATATATAGAAGTAAACTTCGACTTGTAAATGTCAGAGTTCTTCTAAATTCGAGTTGTAGAGATAAGAAGCATAATTTAACATGGAAAATATAGTGCGAGTGAAGGAAGTTTTATTTCAAGTTGTAGAGATGTCTACAACGGAGCCGAAGGGACAGTAGAAAATTTTCGAAATATCGAGGTTCGAGTTATCGAGGTTCGACCGTATTACGAAATTACTGTACACTTTTAATATTCTTAATGTACATTACTTGAGAAGAACAACCCCACAGCTTCTGTTTTATTATACTGACCACGAGACATTACCAGCGTTAGCTTTCGCACAATGATTTCGCAAACGGGCTTCCAAAGACCGGCAGACCTTGGAGATATTTTAATAAAAATCTCGCCCAGTCGAAATCGACGTATTGGACAGTGGAGAGGCGAGAATCATCGCCGGAGCCAATCGTGCATATCCAGCCGGCTGGATCTTATATCTTGGTGCAGCCGCTGCTCCTGACGCTCCTTGTTCGCCGAACACCGTAAGGCAGAGGATGTGCCCGTGATCCATTTATCACTGACCCGGCCAGAAGGAGCCGGCCGGAAGTACAAAGCCACGAATAGCGAGCCGCCGGTGTTCTTGGTACGGCCCGGCGGTCGTATGACTTAATTACTATCTGAATTTCGTGACGGCTACTCATATGCGACTGAATGGGAGTTCAATGATTAATAGACACTTCACGCCGATAGGAAATTCCATCAGCCCATTGTATCGTTCAAATCGACTGAAAAGAACTACCATTTCTAGTTCCTCCACCGCTCTGCTACGGTGGGATTGGTCGCGTTCGAAGTGCACACTTGCGGACGTCAATTTATGAATACTCTCAGATTTTCACAATGCACAGTTAAACTCCGGCGGAAACATAAATCGCCGTTAGGGACGTTTGCTCAGCCAAGGATCTCTGTCACGCGACTGCAGAGGCAGTTTTAGAGGAATCGCCCCGCATTGGTTTCTAACCGATTGAATCGCAGGCACAGAGCACGCGATTTACAGAACCGGTCCAAATTTAGCAGACCCCAGCGTTCGTTCGTCCAGCAACCGCGGTTTATTTCTCCTTTCCCTGGCTGCGGATTTCCCAGCGGTCGTCGACGACACGAAACACGTTGCCGGAGGAAAACGCGTCCCACCGATAATCCCGATTATTTACCTTCAAAGTGCGCCGTAAATTCCTCGGACGTCACCACCCGCTGAAATCCACCACCCTCCCCGAAAGACCCGCGACGGGGGCTTTTCGCGGTCGCCGATGGGCCGGGAATTTATTTTCATCGAGTTCCTTCCTTCCAGCGGCTGCCGGGTGGGGACGGTTTCCGGCCGCGGCGGAACTGGCGCGTCTCAACGGTCCTCGATTTATTGCGAAACTTCCTCTTATTATTTTCCGTTCTTTCCCCGGCCCACCCTTGAACGCCCGCCGCTCCGCGGCGAGAGATAAGGGTGGTACGTCGGCGGCACGACTTCACGCTCAATTGCGATTGGTAGTTATGGCTCGTTATCGCGCTCATGACACTCTTTGCTCCGAGAGATATATACCCTCGAGTGGGCCAGCACGTCGAACTCACTTCGAATCGCTCGCTCGTTACTCGCGCGCCTTCAAATTGGAGGATGTTGGGGACGTCGCGATCGCCGCCACCCCTTGGTCAGCAGGTTGCTCAGGAACTTGCGTTAGTCGAGGAGTTCTTGAAGTGTTGGTTAAACGGTGGGAGGCTGGACAGGGGTAGGAAGATTGAATTTCGAAAGCGTGTCGCTCAGACGTTTAAAAATACCACCCGATTGGCTACTTCGAGAACAGCTTCGAGCGGAGCAAGTGTGTATGAAGTTGAACGGACAGAAGCGTAACAAGTACCTACGGCCCGAACGAAAGTGATCGTAATGAAGCAGTAACAAAGAGAATAATAGCCGGGTTAATCGTGCCTGTTACGGTTATCGGCTCACAATGCGCCGATCGGAAGCGAGTGACGATGCTGTTCACGTTGCTTTCACGGATGTCACATCACGACGGCGGCGGTCGAAGGCATGCGGAATTCTATATTAGTCCGTGAAACTATTTATACCGTGGCGCTTGACGTGATCCCTAATGAGTATTCATGGTCGCGCAACACAACTGCGGGGTTAATTATATTACTTTGTGAGAAGAAAAAAATGTATCACACGAATTAAAGTCCCTCCACTACAATAGTAGGTGGATTTATACTTCGAAGATTGCCATTGATACTAATATTTCTCTAATTAGATCTTGCATCGATTGACACCCTATAGAATATTTTATGCTACATCTTTTACACCCCCGAATTTTCTCTGAAAACCATCTCCACTCACAAGCTTCTGATTATTCAAGGGAATCTGGCAATTTATAGTGTCAACTACGTTTTTTCTAGCAGCAGTTTGCTCGGAATTTTCGTATGTTTGAAAAGCAAAATTATTCGGTATCTTTTGGTTGACGTAGCAGGTGGTAATGCGTCGGGCAATAATTCGAACCGGCGATTTAATCGCCGCCCGGCAGAGGCGGGGCTGAAGCTCACTGATTAAAATATAAATCGCGGTGTCCACCGAATCAGATTAAACCGGTTGACAGCGTGGTTCAGTTTGCGCGGCTCCGACGGTGATTTAGAGTCAAACAACGATGTTACATGATTTAAAGCTGTACAGGCGTGAACGACGGGAAAGGTAGAGGCAATAACAAATCCATCGGATATTTATTCTTCCTCGATATCTCGCGGCACGTGAAAAATGTGATTGACAATTAAATCGTAACTCTCCAATAATTCAGTGCAAAACTTCGAGACATTTGTAGACATTGTTAAGTGATCTAAATAGTTAGCTCCCATTCCGCAGGTATTTTTTATTTCGATCAGCTGTAACTCGGGGATACACTGCACAGCATACGCAACCGCATATTTCTGCTTGGAAGATGATACGAAAACAGAGAAGCGATTTTCACCGCCGGAATCGAAACATAACTCTCGCGAATGATCGCCGAAACAATCGTCGAGTGGACGCGGCACGGTTTAACGTTATCAGCGCGCACACGGTCCAAGAATAGCCGCGCATTTTTACGGTTTTATTGAATCCGTGGTGGCACGTCAGCTGGACCACCGCGATGCCCTCGCTATCCGCCGATCGTCCGATGGAACACGACCCGGTCGGCTCATTAGTCGGCGAATTATGTTTTCCGATTGCCACGAATCGATATCGGCGACCTCCAGCCGCGCTCTCCGTGTGCACGCCGCGCACAAAGTGAACACCAACTATTTATCTCGGTATGCGGTAATTACGATCAATTAAATCGCGAGTCATCAACGTTGCTGCCGATTAACGAAACATCCCCTGGATGCTGACTGCGCCTCGCGTCCCGAGGGCGGGGATAAGTCTGCGGGAAAGTCGAGCGGGTGCAGGTTGAAAAATGACCGCGAACCTCGTAATATTTAGCTCCTCGACAAAGGAAACTAACTCGTGTCCGGGAGTGAATGATACCCTTGAAGATGAGACCACCAATTGTGTTCCAGCAACGAGGCGTCCTTTCACAAGGCTGAACTGCCAGAGAAAGTTCCGCGGAACGAGCCTCGGCAAAGCCAAGGGTCCAAGAAACTATTTACCAATTTCAAATATTTGTGGAGTCCGTGGGAAATTAATTACGTTATTCACAAAGGGTCGCCGCATGCTGGAAAGCTATATCCACGCTGCTGCGAGTACGTTCCTCGTTAGATGTCTCCTGCGGTGAATATTTCGTTCAGGGGAAAGGGGTGGAGTGGGGACTCGATAGTAGCTAAAACGAGAACGCTCGTGACAACTCCTTTTTCCGCATGAAAAGATTCGCTCGCCACGGATTTTCTTCCACCAGCCGGAATCTCGCTGCACGCGGCTAGAGCTCCCGATGCATACGGGGGATTCCAGCGTCGCGAAGAATACCTTACAGTGGAATTCCCGCGCGTACGAGCGTCGTGCTTCCTCCCCCGCGGCGGGGGAGTAACCGTAAGGAATCGTCTGCTGGGTCGCTTAGGGTGCGCGAGGGGATTTAAAGAAGATTCCCTATAAAAATTACGCGCCAAACACGAGCGGGCGTGGATGCCGTAGATGTAGAGTCGTCGAAACCAGAACGAATTTTGCCTTATCGCGATGCGGCGTTCGGATGAAATGGTCACTCGTATATTTCAGGACGAGGGCTGAGGATCGCTCCCACCGACTGCATACGCCCCCAACTCGATTCTGTATCTTACGATCGAGTAGGCAGATTTCAACGTACAGTACTAGATTATGAAATGGCGTCCTTGAAATGTAATTGATTCTATTGAACTGGCCATAAACGCCAAGCCCTAATTGTTTTGGTAAAGCCGCATACACATGGGCACGCCACAAATTGCGTCAGTGCTGCACCGCAAATCAAACGATTATACACAGAAGGAGAGTCTGCAGGAATCCCGAGTGAAGTCGAATTGCTGGCACCAGCAAGGGTGTTATTTATAACGTTGAGGTTGGTCATAGAGGCGAAGAATCTGGGTGTCCTATTCGATCAATAAAATTCTCTTTCGGGGGTTCCCCGCCGCAACGGCATACCCATAAACCTACATCCGCGCGAGGTTTTGCCGCGACACGAGCTCCCTGAAAAGAACGTCTATACCCTGTCCTGCCGGAGGTGGCGCGAACTTCTTAGCCACAGAGTGCCGAGAACATTCTCGAGCTGCCTTGGCGGAGCTAGCCGAGGAGGAAAACGGCGAGAAAAATGCAAGTGACAGGGAGAAGGGGCTGTTGGGGCGTGAAAAGGATGCACGTGGAAATGTAGATAAGGGTTGCAAGCGGCGGTATAAAAGGGTGAAATGTGAAATGAGCGGGGAGTTTTTTTTATTATAATCGAACTGGTGAAAAGGAAATGAAGTATGCAAAGAGGGGGAACAGTCAGAAGTTACTGCGATAAGGAATTCTTGCAATCGATGAACAAAGACCTCAGAAAGAGTACACCGCACGTATACTTTTCTGGATTCTCTAAATCACCCTCCATGTATACCAAAATGCTTGGAAGAACGAAATGAGCTCGGATGCGAGATTGTTATAACGAAGAGGGCACTGTGGGAGGCACGAGGCTACAGTGGCGATGCGAAGGTTGGCGAGGGTGGAGAAAACTTGGCGGAACAAGGAAGAGCACTATCGTTACAGGGTGCGCCAGCGATCACAATGGAGATCGACTCGCGTGTCCCCGACAGGGTGCAAGGAGGAAGACGTTGGTGTGTATACTCCAGGCGGCGGAGAGGGTCGCGTGGAGTACGTTGCTCCTATAAACACCTCGCTGCACAAAATCGCTGCAACGATCCTCCGCGAGCGGATCGCCAGGGTCTGGATTGTTTGCGTGCATTTAGAGTTACGCGCGGAATCCCGCGCGCTGATAGAGGAAAACTAGAGGAACTCGAACGCGAAAGGGGCGAGGGCTGGGACAGTGTCTGCATTTACGATGCTGCTGGCGAATCGTTGTCTACATTCTGCGCGTGTAAAATAAGTATGCATTGTCGTGGGAAACCATTAATTAAGAAAAGGGTGGCGAAAGGGTGGTTGGAATCAGAGTTCTTCATTAGGAGTTCGAAGTAGGGGAGACCAGGGTAAAGTGAGCCTGAAAAAGTTTGAATTAGAATACAATTCTTCGCTTTCAATAAGAATGTGTGGAAATAGATTTATAATATATGGGGTAAAGTGAGCTGAAATAAAATAAGAACTTTAATTAAGGGTATAGGTACCTAATTATTAACCCGTTAACACGTCAGCTTCTGATTTTTCATTTTTTTGGGGTTAGTTTCTGTTCCGTCACGCTGCGTGGTTTTCTAGCCAGCTGACAGGTTAGGATATTGCGCATCTCTTCTTTGCAACTCACAATCAGTTTAACCCGGCCACTTTATCCCGAATATGTACTCAGTGGAAAATTAATTATTTAATAATGTTGGGGTTAATGTTTTCCTAAACGCGTGTACATGTATGTTTACAAGGTTGTTTTAAACACGTAGAAATTTTTTTTAGTTAAAATAACACATTTATGACTCATCTATCCAAAAAGCTAAATTGAAAAGAAAACCCATCGGAAGTGCCTAAAAATTAATTTTTAAGTTTTTAAACGAATTTACATTTTTCTATAAGGTAAATGGCCCAAATTTCGTCCCCATTTGCATTTGACCCTGTAGAGGGTGTATAAAATATTAGAATGAGCTGGCACTTGGCATGAGTTTTCTTTGAACGTTTCTCTATATATCCACGAATCGCAAAATGTAATTATGTCATGTCAATACGAGATAATAAACAAAATGTGAAAACGTGCAAAATGTGAGATCTGAAAAAAGTGTTTCTAACTTCGTCCCTCAAGAAAATGTTTGTAAAATAGGAAATAACTTGAAAAATTAATTATTTTATCGATACAAGTGATCTTTACCATACGTGTGCAAATCCAGGGGGACGAAATTAGGCACGGGGATGAAATTTGGGCCCTTTACCCTATCTGAATGTGCATAACTATCATTCTTATATTACAAACAATTATTACCTCACCAAAATTTGTAAATATATTCTATCTTTAAAGAACAAATTAAGAAATCTCATTTTACCCCGAGGCTCACTTTACCCCCTACAGATGTCCCGCGTGTTAAATATATTTAAAAAATAAGAATATTCAAGACGATCTCTTCGACAGGGTACAGCCACTCCGATACCATGTTCCATTAGACCCCATTCCAAGCGACTTACCGCACTTGAAAACATTTCCTGGCGCTTCGCCAAGCATCCACGCGATCCTCGATTCAATCGATCGCGTCCTCATCAATGAGTGATCTCGGTGGGGCGTCCAACAGTGTCGGACGTCCCCAACACGAGTACCACCTCTGCAGCCTAAGCTTCTTATTAGCTGGCAGCCTCTCGAGGAAACATTCTCACGATGTTGCGCGGAGGCGAACGCCAGTCAGCCGCTCCGGCCAGATGCTGGATCCGCGCGCGTAACCGCACGCACACACGCGCGTGCACCTCGGTTTTGCGCTGGTCGCCGTGCATGAATCACCGGTGCACTTATCCGCCGGCGGATAAGCCGGGGCGCATTGTTGCAACAAGTGCATCGCGACGCCGCCTTGCAGTCTGGTCGGTGCAGACAGCGCGGCGCTCACTTGCACGACCGTGCCCTCCGCCGTGTGTTACGCAACGCGGAATTACGTCGGGCTCGCTTGCCCTTTCGTGTGCAAGGATTAGCCTTCTCCTCTTCGACGCGGGATCTCGCGTTGCAGTGCGACAGCGACGAGAGCCTCCGCTAGATGCATCGCGAGCTAGGCTGACGATAGGCTGACACAACAGCGTAAGCAACGGTAATGGGTCCTGCTAGTGGAATAACTTCTAGCGACGTAATCCTTTTTCGCTCCGGAAATTTCATTCGTTCGAACGAGGAATCTGAAAACATAATCCTTTTTAATGAACTTCGGCAACAGTCACTTCTTCCTGAGAATTATCGCGAACTTAGCAACTATTAGATCTAAGTTCTCAAGTAATAACTAGGAGTTATGAAAGAAACTATAACGCGGCCCGTGACGCACAATCGCATTACAGCACCCGCCTCCTATCTTGCATGCAAATGACACGCTTGCAACTTGTTTGAACCGTAAGCCCGTGTCAGCGATAAGGAGCCTGAAGTGTCTCTGACAAGCGACCAGCGGAATAAGTAAACAGATGTCGTGACCACAGTCCCATCGATTCGCGGTCTCGTCGCAGGAGACCGAGACGAATTTTATCGCCGCCATTACATCATTTACAGCGGCACGACCATCGAGTTACCACGGGTCCCTTATGGCAGCACGATGAATTTCCGCGGAGCACTTACGTCCGCTTTTAGCGCGACGGCGCCGTGAACGTTTACCTCCACGGTACGACTTTATCGTAGCTTTCGCCATCAGGGAATGCTCCGGGCCGTTCGGCCTCCACTCCTTTTCTGCGATGACAGTCGTGCCGGAACGTCTCTGTATGCAACGGCATTAAAAGACGCGGCGGAGCAAACTGCACTCTCAGCTGTTCGTCGATGCTACAGCGTAGGCTCCCTTATTATCTCGAATGGTGAATTTCTACCGCTTTTAATGTTCGGCGGTTTGCTCCGGTACCACGATTTGGTCGGGAACTTGCCATAGATCATCGCGATCGATGGAGCTGGTGTAGTCTCTGTGGCGATGGCAACGTTCACGAAAACGTGACGCACGTGGTGCAACGGTGTCCTCGGGTCGACGACAGCAGATCGATTTTTCGCCAAGCGTGCCTGTAACCGAGATTTATCTCTCTCTTCCGTGCGATGTGGCAATTCCGTGGACCGTGTGCTACGTGCCCAAAAGACGCCCCTTTTTTCTTGCCCCGATTAATTAAAATCCGTCCCTAAAACTGCGCGGTCATGCTTCCTTCGAGCAACCTTCCTCCATCGGGATCATTTCTTGCTGGTCCGACGATTATTTCGGCACCTCCCAGTGGCTTCTCACACCCCGAACTACGGTCAATATTTTCTTTCCCGATTTTGTTCTTAAAACCGTATCGCCATAGGTTCAGCGTCGCGAATCGAGGACGGCAGAAATATTGCTCTGGATTAAGCGGATTGAAGGTACCACTTTCTTAGCAGAGATCTGCTTTTACGGATCAAATATTAAGGTGAATGTCCCAATTTCTGCTCATTTGAGAGGTTGCCCGTCAGAAAGAAGGTGTAAAAAATTTGTTTGTGATCAAAATTCGCAGAGTAATTGATTAATTGTTTATTAATATATCAACCAGCCGAGAACTGTTTAAGAAAGATATTTCTAGATGTTTAACTACTAGTAATTTGTAATTAAATATAATGCTTTAAATGTCCGTATTTCTATTCACCATTTGTACCAATTTCAGGTCAAAATGTTTCAACTTTTATGGAGGTGTTTTATAACTCAACAGTAAAGCATAAAATAATGATAAACAAAAAATAAAATGCTTTCGACTAGAAATAGAGGTAACAGCATATATTGAATTGTGAGGTTGTGTTACTAAAATTTTGGTGAGTAGAAATGTGGAGATAGCGGTGATTCACTTGACCCTAAATCTAATCACCTATTTTCTACTTAAAGAAATAAAAAATAGTACAAAATCTAAATCCAGAGATCAATACGGTATCTGTTTCTGTTATTAAATAAGAACTTTTACTGCAAAAACTATTTTCTGCCCAATTATCAAATACCACTAGTGACCCTGTTCCTTAGCACAACCAGCTAGAACACGGTGGAAAAATCACGACTTTCTCATTTTAAAAATTTTTCGTTGTTTATGCTGCACTTTGATTAGCCCCAACCCCGTGAACACTCGCATAGATGTTCAAATAATTTAGAATTATTTTGTTGCAACTATGGTACAAACATAACGCTTATAATAATAAGAAAACTATGAAATGAGCAGAAATGGGGACTCGAGCAGAAATTGGGACATTCACCTTAGCTCTTTAATAATTAAAAGCTTCCCCCGATTGCGTGGAAAATATATCGCAAGTCTCATAGGGAATACTATAACCGAGGCCCCTTGAAACGATTTCCGTACTCGGGAGGGGGTGGTTCGTGCCTTGGAGAACGCTGCGTTATTTCGATGAAATGAGCCGGTGGGGGCTGGGGAAGAGTCCACTTCCGGTGTCGCGGTGGCGTCTCGATCCGCGGGGTCGGAGCATTGTGCGATCGGGACCATCCGTCATTTATCGCGGCGAGCCTTGAAAAGCTCCTCGGCCCTTTTAGCGGGGCTACAAAAGCCCCATGGAATCCTCCCGGGCGGCCGTCTCGGCTGGCTCGCAATAAATGCCGTCGTCCCAATTAAAACCGCCGCCGCTCTAACGTATATACCTTTTTATCTGTTTCAGGTAAGTCCCGTCTGGTCGTTCCTCCTGCGACTCGGCGCTTAAAGGCTCGCCTCTAAAAGGGTGCCAGGAACAAACGCGCGTCCTCCCCGTCCCCCTGCGCGTTATCGTCGATTTTAAAGGACGAAGTGTTCCCACCAGCACGGAATTCGACGCCTCTCCAGAAGACCGGATTGGAATGCGTGAGTGGGCTTGTATAGTGCGCTCGATAGCACGGGGTTCAGGTGGAAGTCCATCGTAGATCAGGTGCGAGCACAACTGTCGTGTAAATTTGAACTTTAGACCTGAGGTTAAGTCTGGGTGTTCGAAATAACACCATTTCAAAGAGTCAGAACTCGTGATCGCATTAGCACTTCAAACAGATAGGTACCTGCGAAATGCCTTCCCCTTTCACGATCTTCCGTCTCACTTCCCCTTTTCCCTGGCCGAGGATCCAAAGCGAGGTCTCGAGTCGATCGACCGTGCCCTCCTCGGTCGACTTAATTAGTAACCATTATCTTGATAGCGACGGTGCAATTAATTACTGCTCAAGAGATCCTCGAAGCATCCCTCCCTCGGATCGCCTTGGCTTCCGTTCTTTTCCGCCTCTTTACTCCGCTCGTCCCGCGTCTTATTTCCTCCCCGTAATCCGGTTATCCCGTCACCGGGGGTGAAATATCGTTTCCCCGTTAGGTGGCATATGCTTTCTTTTTATCGGAGATTGCAGCTTCGGGGATGACGGTTGTCCTCCTCCGTCGCGTTTCTCCGACTTTCCTCCGGATCGCCGATGGGGCTTGAAGAGAAAATCGATAGGGCTGCGAGGGGGCGCGCGATCCAGCTAATTGTGTCTGAAAAAGGTTCCGTCGATCGGGGTTGCAGTGACGCTCCAAGCCCCTCTTTGATCGAATTTCCGACACTTCTCGGTACTTCGCAGGACATTCTCTCTTTTGCGAGGGTAGCGTGATCTCTTCTCGAACTTCTGCCCGGGGTGTGTGAGGAGTATTCCACACGGACGCGTCTCGCTTCAACGATCAATGCGTTTCGCCTAATCCAAACGGACCTAATGTATAGCCCACTTATCCGGTCATTATCCAGACGCCAGATACTTCACAGCAGATATGACCCCCATACAGCCACCCTATTCACGACCTAGGGGAACGTTTCGCGCGCTACGTCGGCCATGATTTCGCAAGCCGACGCGAGTAACAGCGTCGAAAGCCGATCGTTACATTTTCCATAAAAATGCATACCTATGTATGCAGGTGCATGTGCACGCTTGCATATTGTGCCTGAACAAATAAGACTGCACGACATCACGGGCAGACTTTTGCATTCATACCTACACGGCGACTGCGAGCGACGTCGAAAACGACGCAGCCGGCGAATACGAATGCAATATTCAGCACTGCCGGCGTTACTCTTTGTTGCTTGATTTTTCTGTCTCCTCTGATGCTGCTGCTGCTGCTGCCTCCTCGTCGTTCTTTCACCCCTTTCGCCCTCTCTCCCCGCGACCGGTCTTCGACATCCCTTTCCTCGCTCCCGCGGTCCAGCGCGCTTCCTCCTCCTACGTTTCTGCCAGCTTTTTAAACAGAGAGTCCACTTTCTTCGTTCCATTGTGTTCCCTCCTTCTTCCTCCTCTTCTTCTTCATTTTTTCGCCCAGATTTCTGGCCGCTTCTTACCCCTGTCCGCGGGACCCCTTTGTGTCTTCGGCGTGCACCGTTTTGTGCAGCTTTCGTAGCGACTTTCGGTCAAAAGTTATTTCTAGCATCGAGCCGCTTCCGTTGTTCTTAATATTTCAATAGCGGGGTTTAGCTAAATTCCTGCAAACGGTGGAATTTAGCGAACGGTTAAAAGCAGTAGGGAAGTTGGAATCTTCTTTTAACTCTTTAGCCCCTTTCTTCCGTATTGTTTTTCTTCCTTCGTGAAATAGAAATTCTGTTGTATTTTCATCGTCCCCTTCTTACCTTTGTTACCTTCGCCGCTGACTCTGCTTCATTCGCTTTTAATCCTTCTTCTTAATGCTTCTTCCGAGCCGCCGCATAAAGTGGAACCAATGTTTGCTGTTCGTTGTCGGATGTAACGCTCTCACGGGAGTGCGTAGCACGCTGCGATTACACGGAGTTGCGGCAGCTGCGTGAAAGGGTGCTCCTCATAAATTTCATTAGATCGAGTGCAGTGATCGAGCTCTCGGCTACGATAAACGCTGCAGAAAGGGTTCCAGCGATCGTCGGTAGCGTGAATAAAAAGAATCGGAGACTCCCTTTGAAGAGGTATCTTGGAGGGACGTTTGTTAACGATGGTGCAGGGTTTTTATACCAGAATTTTGCTTCACGCAAGTTGTCGAATATCTTTCTCGTTTTACGCGCCACGTTGTTACCTGACGGTCTACCCAGGGGAACAAAATTTCGCCGAACTAATGACGCGCCTTGAGGAGAGGACGCTCCATTCGTTGAAGCATTATAGAACGCATATATGTGCCTATTTGCGAAGTCCCTAGCTGGGCCACGCTTGGGAATTATGATTCTTCTGCACCTGATGCGCAGTTTTCGCGACCACCTCGGAATGAGCACCATTATTCGAAGGTCTCATAAATTCGACGGGGCTGTAATCAGGAAATACTTAGGGTGACCCTCGTAACGAATGCGCAACGTAATCTGTGCATACAGGTACGCGAATATCTTCGCGTAAATCGCGGCTGGGACCGTGCGGGACGGAGAGGGAAGGAGGACGGGCAGAAATCCTTTAAGAGGATATGCGCCGCCGTTCGAAACAATCCGGTTAATTTCCCGCGGCCCTGCCTGCCGAGGGTCAACTAGACAGTGCATCATAATCGGAATCACGGTGGAAATGAATTCCTGGACGAGTAGGATTACGTAATGAAATTCTAATTGCGCGATTTATTACGCTGCTGGACGTGCGCCGCGTACTTCCTATCTTATTGACGCGCGAATCTTCGCGAGGACACGATACAGGATCCAAGCGCATGCCATTTAGTAAAGATCCAAAAGTGGGAGAGGAGTGTTCTTGGAGTTCGAGGATTGGAGTTCATTGGCGAAATTTTCGTGTTTATCCAGTTACGTAACTGGAAGCTTTTAGAAGGAACGTGAAAATTAAGGATTACGGCGATTAGGAGGCAGTGTTTATTCAGTGACGTACATCTGCAAATAATGGCACAGCTACGAACTCGTTTCAAAATCCTTGCCCAACGACTTCGCGGGGATAATTGAAATCTCCTGGCCGGTGTAAGAGCTCCGAAAGGAGGTGATCAGGTTTCCCTATCAGATCCACGGACGCGCGCGGTATCTCGTTATAAGCTCGCCAGTTTAAGAAGCGAAAAAGTAGGGCAGAATCCTTTCTAAGAGGATGAGAGCCACCGCTGCAAACAATCCTACTAATTTTTCCGTGCCTCCGCAATCGGCCCAAGATCAGGAGGACGCGAGAGTATCCTTGCGGAGGAGATAATCCCCCTGAACACTCGACCGACAGAGAGTGTGCCGTCCTTGTTCCTCCCTCTTGGTCGCCATCCCCCTTGCCGCACCCTGGAGCTGCACACAGGCACTCGGCAGCGACGGCGAGTAGCCGCAGAAACGTGTCCTGCGAGTTACAAATGTCGCCGCGATCCGAAACGTACGATATTACCGTGGCAAACGCGGAAGGTCGACCGCCGACACGTGAATGTAATTAACGTCGATTCCGGCGTGTTCGGCTCGATTGAGAGTCCGCGAATCCACCCGACCGTGTCCCCAGCCGGAAGTTGGAGCAACTTCGCGCACCCGCCGGACCGATGGCGGCGTAATTGTTCCCGCGGAAGTTGCCACCGGCAGCGTTTCCGTCGCGCAAGATAAATCCCGGGAAACGTTGCGGTTCTTTCGTTCGCGGGGCTTGGAAAATGCAAGCGCAGAGGAACCTAATTTACAGAACTGGAAACCGAGCAATTCGCTTGCCCGAAGTTTCCCGGGGAGTAGGAGTAGAAGAGTCGCGCGCCCTGATGTCTACTTGGGGAAAGGAATTATCCTCAAGGACCACCGTCCGACTCCTGCGCCACTTTGTATTCAGGCGGTGACCCTAATTCCTCATCGAGTTTCCATCCGCCGCGCGTCGGAATTCCGTGTGCCCGCCGCGGACGTATAAAGATGCCAAGTAACGTTGCCGTTTACTTTACAACGAGCATCGAGATATCCGCAGGTTCCCCTGGAGGATTAACAGTTACGGTATCGCCGGCTTTAATCAGTAACGTCCGCCCAGCGGAACTCTCGAGGCAGGCGAACAGGTAAGAATGGAGGAGAGCGGTAGATACTATCACCGGGCGAGATGCCGCGTGACGATTATTGTCAAACATTTCATCGACTAAGTCCTTTCGGTGGGCTCCTATAAATCCGTTCTTGAGGGGCTCCTCGAGGCAGTCGTGGTCAGCCTTGTATAATATTTCTCCGGGAAATCTGCCGTCGCATCAACGTGAGAAGGAAAAGCTGAAATTAATACCTCTTACCGTGGCCAACTGCTCGGAAATTCCACGCCAATTTCTGCCAGATAATTCTTAGGACAATTCTGAATTCGCATTGTCTACTGACATTCACTCCAACGAGATCCCTGGCTATTCTCTTCCCATTCCTGGCGTTCCTTGCGAAATGATTCTGTCCTGCTTGTCCGATTTAATTTATTCCATTGTAGAAGGAGGATCTTACTGTTCGGGTAGGAAGCAGAGAATCGCCTTTTCGATGAAACGTCAGTTGATTGCAGCGGGAGGTCAATCCACCGACGATTCTTGCGCAAAACTCGCAGGTCGCGTTACGTGGCCGCGCGAAATTGCGTTCATTGAGTTTTACGTAATTCCTCGAGGGTTGGTCAAGAACGATCTCGAATTGAATTTCCGCCGCGATGGAATTAGCAGTGGCTTTGACCGCCCTTCAATTGCAATGGGAACTGACGACTCGTGTGACGCGGCCGTAAACGAGTTGCGTCCGTTTTGCAGGAACAGACTGGCGACAAAAAAAAAAAAAAAGAAGAGCGAATGGAAGGGTGCACGTGCATCGGCGCGAATGAAAATTTTACGCGTTCGAATTGGCGGACAACGACGATCGCACGCTGGCGACAGCGCAGCCGGAAAATCGGCGGTCGAGGCGTGAAGGCCGCGCTTCGATGCAATTCCAAAGACTAGCCAACATCGCGAAACCGCGTGTAATCGAGGTGCGAGTGGAGTACAGGGTCAAGTGAACGTAACGTAACGAAAAGTCGGGCAGAGTTGTTAGGCCACTTGGAGGAATTCGCGTT